>NC_139353.1:133355441-134048441 GCF_055883805.1 Amblyomma maculatum
TGTATATCTGCTTTTAGGTAAAAAACCGCATTTCCGAGAGTAATCCCGGGCACCATAATTCCTTTCCAGATACCCCTTAACACCTGATACCGTTTGTATCCCTACAATGCCCTAAGCTTCATTTTCCCGGCATTTCTTCGTCTTTTTTTCCTAAGTGATTGCTCATGCTTTTCATCGTATGTCAATCCGAATTCGTTTACCCTTACCCCGAGATATTTATATTCTGTTACTTTGGGTACTTTCTGGCCTTATATTTTAAGAGACTGATCACTTGAGCCGTCGAAAATCATCAGAGCCGACTTAAGTGCGCTAAACCTGAAGCCTGGAGCGTCCCCTTCGTCTCCGCAATACTTACCTACAGTTTGCAAGTCTTCCTGGCTATCTACTAACGGCACAATCTCGTCTGCATACATCAAACCGGGGAGGCGCTGCTCTACCGCCTTTCCACCTAATCTATATGGCAGGTTAAAACCTAGGTTACTGTCTTGTATCTTGCGTTCCAGGTTTATCATATAGAGCATGAAAAGCAGCGGTGATAGAGGACATTCTTGTCTTACTCCTTTGCATACCTTGACAGCTTCCGTACTTCTTATCTCTTCCCATGTGATTTCTACTTCGTTATCCCGCTATATGTCCCGTAGGAAATCCGTTATGTCATGACCGATACCTCCTTCTTTTATTACGTTCCACCGGAGTTCTTTGTTCACGTTGTCTTACGCCCCATTTATGTCCCGAAACTCAAATATAAAGGTCAATTTTCCACTCTAGATATTTCGATGCATTGGGTAAGCACGAATAGGCTATCATCTAAGCGCCTAGCATTTATAAATACGTTCTGAAGTTCTCCGAATATCTTCTTTCTCTCAACCCATGCTTGCATCTTTAACTTCACCGTCTGCATAGCCAACCTGTATATAACCGATATTATGTTAATCAACCTCTAGGATTTTGTCTGCATCTTTTCTCCTTTCCCTTTATAAATCAAATTCATTTTACTCTGCCGCCAGCTGTCCGGAATTTGCTTTTTCGTTACGACTGTTTCCAAAGATTTTAACATTTCCTTACTTCTTAGACCAAGTTCATTAATCAGCTTCATCGGAATTTCATATATTTTTGTAGATGTGCTTTTAGGAATCTTTTTTCTGCCTTTTTATTAGTTTAGATTGGTCACTTCTAAGTTGCTTTGTATTCTGCTATCTTGTGTTGCTTCTTGATTTGCGGAGATTACCTTATCGTCGCTCCTAAATGACTAGGCTATAACTGATGTAATGTTGTTCATTGCGTTGTCTCCCTTTAAACAGTTTCTCGCGTTATATTGAATCGGGTCCTGCTGTCTCTGATTCTTTTTACCTAACCAGCTTAAGTGGTTCCAGAATTTTCTTGGTCGGCCTCTAGCGGCATCTGTATTTCAGCCATCCAGCGATCGGTGGACTGCTTTATTTTACTTTGGACTAGCACCTGTACATCAAGTCTCTTTTTTTAATACAATTGCCTTTGTTCTATTTTCTCCTGAGATATCTGTGCTTTCTTTGCCTCTCGGTGTTCTCTTGAAGCTGCCCGTCGTTCTTCAATGGCTTACCTGATTTCTTTATTCCACCAGTTCCGTGACTTCCTTTTTCCATTCCAGCGATTAGCTACTTTAACCTCCTTAACTTTTATCCTTTTGAGTAGGTCTTCTTGTTCATATTCCAAGTCCTCCATGGGGCTTTCCTTTATTGCTTCCTCTATGTCTGCTGCTATCTGCGCTATTTGATCGGTGCTTAATTTTACGTTTACTTTTAATCTAAGTTCCATCTCTCTTTTTATCAAGGGCCCCATCTGCAGACTAATACGTTTATGATCACTTCCCAGACAACACTCCCCTTCACGTCCATTTACATTTTTCCGAGCTTGCTATAAAGTTCCTGCGACATAAGACAGCATTCAATGGTCATATGCCGCCTCGAGAATTCCCACGTGATTTGTCCCTCACATTTTGTTTCT
The DNA here is from genome assembly GCF_055883805.1 of Amblyomma maculatum. NCBI lineage: Eukaryota > Metazoa > Arthropoda > Arachnida > Ixodida > Ixodidae > Amblyomma > Amblyomma maculatum. Next base: position 133,357,425 of record NC_139353.1, read on the forward strand.
CTATTTACATTGTCTAGGTTGTGTCGGGCACAGAAATTTAGCATTAGCTTCCTGTTACAATCTGTGTATCCATCTAGATCGTCAGTGTGGTCTTTCATGCCCCCCAGCAGAATAATATCGGCCCCGTCTCCAAGCTGGCTTATATCGTCACTGATACATTCAACGAGACCCTGGTTTTCCTGCCTGCATTGGTGTCCTGATCCTGAATAAACTACCCTATCCATGTGCTTATGCCGGCAATTGTTCTTGATACGCAGCTTTATTCTTTATAAGATGATTTTACTTTTTGCCAATTTGTACCTTGGTGTATCAATATACCCACTCCTTAGCCCTTTCTTCTTTTCTCGTTCTGTTGCACCCTTCCCAGACGTAGCCTTTTATAAACGGTGGATCTTCTAGATCCCTGAGATGAGTATCACATAGAGCGTACACGTCTATTTCGTCATCCTTCAACTGCTATTCAATACCCAGCCATTTCGCTCTCTGTCTACCCTCTTGAATGTAAATGTAGCTGATCCTAGTGTTAAAGTTTTTTTTTGTACATTTCTTGATCGACCTTCTCTTGGCCATTTTGTTGGCCTCAGCCTCCGTTTTTACGCTTTCTTCTGCTTCACTTCCAATTACCCCTGCGCCCGAAACCCTTGAGGACCGCTAAAAAGCTACAGCCTTGCCCGCCAGGCATGAGCCGATCTCTGCTCCCACCCTTCTGTTAAAATTGATGTCATATCGTCGAAACGCTTTGCCAAACCCTTCTCTATGCATCTCCCTGTTTACCTCAACCACTTCTAAGCGCTTCTCCAGGCTTAACTTCTTTATGTCATGATTAACTGTCACCACGTTCTTTCCGTTCGTTCACAGCCCATTCGGCACTGTGCAAACAACGATATGTGCTTCCTGTGCTATCGCCTTGATATCGTCAACTGCCTGAGCTAAGCGTTCCACCGCTCCTGCAGCGCCACCATGTATGGCCGGGCTGAACGACGCCCTTTCTTTCAGTACGGCGCTCATTGTCATCCCTGGGAAGGTTCCACCTGACACTCGCTTATCACCCTTTACATGTTCCATGATATCTCGACTTTTCTTCTCCGTTTTTATTAACAACGTTTCCTCCGTCATCAAGAACTCGTCGTTTCTTCTTTATGCTGATTATATAAAAATATTCACGGTCTTAAATTCTTTTCAAGATTGCTTGTTGTTGCAATGGGACATATCTGCTTTCTTTTATAGATGTGCGAAGAATCGACTTGCCCTCAATTCTTACAAAACTAGGGTTCTAGCATTTACTCGTAAAACGAACAGGTTTCTCTACTATTATTCTCTGAATTTTGTGCTGTTGGACAGGGTTGATGAAATTAATAGCCTTGGAGTACGTTTTGACCGCACCCTCCAGCTTTTCCTCTCACACTAAACGCGTTGCTCATCGGGCTATGCGGACACTCGGATTCGTCTGCAGGCTTTCGAGAGAGTTCCGTACTCCACTTCCATTCCTAAAGCTGTACCTGTCCTTATGCTTGCCGCTTTTGGAGTACGCGTCGGTTATTTGGAGTGGCACTTGAAAATCGAACTGGAGCAAGATTGACAGAGTACAGCAGAAGAATTTTACGGATATTACGATATCGCTTTCCTTGCTCAACTTCCTCCTCTCGCTCCAACTGCTGTCGTGTCAGAGTAGATATAAGTTTTCTACACATGCTCCTTCATAGCTACATTATGTGCCCTCAGCTCTTAGAGTACATTCTTCTGCGCGTTCCGCGAAAGAGCATGAGGGAATTCAGACCGTTACAAGTTTCTCCGTTTCTTCATTCCCATTTCCCTCTTGACAGAATGCAGATGTTGTTTAACTCTTTTTGTCCTCACCTTGACATCTTCCAAAACTCGCTCTCTTCATTTATATTCGACGTAGGTAGCTTTGTACTCTAAACTGTATTTATCACATATCACTTTCTAGCCTAAGTATTGTATTTTACTTCACGTTTTGCTTTTTCTCCTGTTCAGTGCTGTTTAAAGTATCTTGTACTGCTTTTTATCCGTTTCTCATTTATATTTTAACTTTAAACTTTATTTTCGAATCTTACTGTCCCGCGTTCAATTCTATATTTTTATTGTATTTCCCTGTATTCCTAGCCTGAGTTTTAAGTACCACGCACTTGTTGTGCCTAGAATGGTTGTTTATTTTATGTATATTTCTATATTACTATAATCAATGTCAGTTATTTGCTTTTTTTTTTCTCTATCTACCTATTGTTTTGTTTTTTCTTATGTGCTCTACAATTCTCTGACTGTGTATATAAGGCATGCTACTCATTGATTTCTTTTTTGTGTTCTATCTGTGTGTGTAAAACTTGTGTGTACATTGCCATTTTTTTTTTGTGCTGCAGCACGAAGACCACATGGTTGTTCCTGCGCACTTTAAATAAATATTTATTATTATTATTATTATTATTATTATTATTATTATTATTATTGTTTTTTGTTTTTTTGGTTTTGTTTTTGTTTTGCCTTTTTACCAAGCTTAGGCATGTTAAGTAGGACAAAATGGCATGTGAAGATTGAATTATATTTTAATAAGTTAGTCATTACTGTGCTGTAGATCCACGTGTAAGTCCGCGAATGGAGGGCATCATGTTCGCACCATGCCTCTGAGTATACTCATTTGTGGTATGAAACATTACAAAACTTATAGGGTTGTAGAGAGAAACTGCTCTAAAGATTGTTATGCACGTCGAACATCGTGCTTCGAATATTATCAATATACTGATAAGCCTATTTGATTCAGAGGTTATTTTCTCGGCACCGCATAAGCTTTGTCCAGTGTTAGCATTGAAATCAAATATTGTAGGTGCCAAGCAGCAACAAGGTACATGATAAAAAGCTCACTAATATTCAGGATAGATGTTCAATATTCCTTCTCACATTTGGCGCGTTCTATGCCATGCAAACAGATGTTTTTCACGGACAGACACCTGTAATATTCGGTAATAAAGGATTCGAGAAGACAACTTCCGCGCCTATAGAAGCGCTGTGAAACATAAAAATGAGTGTGATTAATGAAGCGCAGTTGTTAAAAAGAAAACGTTTTATTCCGAGCAACAAAATATTGTCCATGGTTTAGCTCAGCTAGGCCACGTATACGTAGCGATAGCATGTGTGCCTGGCGCTGGGCTGCGTACTCGTCTCTAATTCAATCTAATTGCATCCAATTCAGTGTAATCCAATCTAATACAGTCTAATCTAATCCAATTCAAACCAATCCAGTCTAGTCAAATCCATTCCAATCAAGTACAGTTCTTTCCAGTGAAATACAACCCAACCAATCCTGCCCATTTCAATCCAACCCGGTCCAGTCCAGTCGAGTCCAATCGAGTCCAATCTAATGTAGTGCAATCCAGTCCTGTCCAATGTTTTTGTACATGCTCGTCCGAAATGCGCCGCGAACTACCTTATCATCATCACTGCTATCATCCTCATGCTACAGAAGGAGAATTAAGATACGCTACTCACTATGTGTATCTATGTTGTTGCACTAAAGAAGAAACATCTTCTGGTTGTTTCTTCATTTCCAGATGGCGCGATGAGCGAGCGGCGTCTGCCAGATGCGGCGGTTGCTAGATAACGGCTCTGTGTCTCCCGTCACGCGAAACTACTCGTTCGTGGCCAATGTAGCTTTCGATAGAAAATGCTAAAGGAGGTTATACACGCATTTTAAGATTCAATATATAGTAATCAGCATGCAAGCGCACCGTCCTTCATTACAGCATAATTGTCTGCAGCCGCTTCAAGACATTTATGGAAAATTTTTTTATTTTTGCTCTAGGTGCAGTCTTTGTCATTTTCCTTCCCTGATTTTTGTTTTGCTAATGATCTCGCATATCACGTTTGATTTCCCCGTCTGCCCGTTTGCTCTGTGTGACTCTTCATTCTGGGAGCAATGTCTTTTTTTCTTTTATCACGAAGTTCATAGCACAATTATACCTGGTTTTCCGAGTTCAGTGGGGCGACAATTATTAATTATACTACAGAGTTTACTGTGCTTTTGTGCACACCTACGTCATATTTGTTTTGGAAAATAGTAAGCTACAGCTACAGGTTATCTGCTCTTGTGCTAGCGGCATGGTACTCGGCGCACTTGCTTTCCTTGATTGTATAGGTTGCGCTTTTGCTTTCAGGAATAAGCAGCTTGGTGTCCGCACTCGCTATCTCGTGTTCGTTGTGATGCACTCGTCTTATTTACGCAGCACTGACACCCCTGGCAACGGTGCCCTGGGACAGTGTTCCGCCAGTGATACGAGACACTATGTTGCAACAATACTTCCTCGTCGGTTCTGCATCATTAAATCCGTTTCCTGTGAGTTGGTGCATGATTATTTTTTAAAACTCAACGCATACGTCGACAGCCACAACAAATGACGCACACGACAAACACGTAGACGCATATGGCTGTCTCGTTTCTTTTATTGCGAAAGCAATACTACTTTCACTTTCAGCTCCTCGCGTGACGTGGCGGTGCATACCATTCGACCTTGAGCTTGACCTTTGGTGTGATGTCATCCCAGCTGACGCAAAAACCAGGCGCCCCACTCATGTCGTCGCCTTGCATGGCGGTGCGCACCAACCGGGCCTAGTTCCTGCTCCTGCCGCGTGCGGCGCGCCTAGTGGTATTACGTCACAGCAGCAAGAGCCGGCGCCAAACTCATGCCGTACCACCTTTACCTCGAAACATGCACCCAGACTGCAACAAAGAACGCAGAGAACACAGAGCCAAAGCCATCGCTAAAAGAATGAAACGCAAAGCAGTTGATGAAGTTGCTTATGTGGACGCATCATGCGGACGACACGGAGCAGCTGTCTCGGCAGTAGTAAATGGAGAAGGTGCACCTAAAATTGCGGCCTCAACACGCACCCGTGACATTAGTACAGCTGAAGAGGTCGCAATAGCGCTCGCATGCCCTGGTACACAGGCCAAAACTATAATCAGCGACAGCAAAACGGCTGTCTGGAATTTTGCAAAAGGACGGATCTCAGAGGAGGCCAAAAAGATTCTTCTCACAAATCCCATTACTAGAACCACATCCATCATATGGATACCAGCACACGAGTCTGTCCCTGGCAACGAAGCTGCGCACCTGCTGGCCCGAGATCTCTACCACCGGGCAGCGGTGGAACAGCCCGAATGCAAGGGAATTAAAGATTGCGCTATCACATACAATGAGATCACAGAATCTTACAAATTAGATCGAAAAGTATACCCTCCCCCAGATCGGTCTCTCACTAACAATGTAGCACGCATCTGGAGGCGATTACAAGCCGATAACTACATCTGCCCTGTCTGGGTTTTCTTAACACAGACCGGGGAGGAAGAAGATTCTAAATGTAAAAATTGCGGAAAAAAAGGCACGCTAGATCATATAATATAGCAATGCGCCTATTCCCCAGGCGCTGGCATTAACATTGATAGTAGAGAAGCCTGGGAGGTTTGGCTGCGGAGCGGAGATCCCACCGTTCAGCGGCACGCGACCCGCCTGGCGGCTGAGGCCGTGAAGAGTGCTTGTAACCTCACCTGACCTCAGCCTGTGGAGCCCTCCTGACCCGCTCCCTGGCCTGCGTGCCGGGGGCGGGAGATGAGGGGCTCCTTTTCGGTGGAAATAAAGTTTTCATTCATTCATTCATGCCGTCGCCGTGCATAGCGTTGCGCACCAACCCACGGCCGGTCACGAGGGAGAGCGCGCTCCTTTTCTCTTACGGCCTCTGTTTCCACCACCCGCCGCGCCTCGGTGGGGTCGCCACTGCCCCACTGCTGCTCCTCCGCTACAGCCGTTCACGCGCAAGGGAAACGCGCTCGCTTTTAGCTTCGCCTGCGTCAGTTGCAACCGGCAGGTCCTGACATTTCGCCTCTTATGGTTTATACAAAGGCCTTAATCAGCTTCTAACATTTATCGTGTACGAGGAAAAAAATACAGTCAACTATCCTATCACGCGCGCACGCGCCTTCGTCAGTGCGGCCGTGCATGGTCGAATGAAGCTTCGGGTACACTTCGACATTTTTTACCCCTAATTTTTGTACAAAACTAAATTTACCAGGCTATGCAATGTGCCTTTGAATGTTTTAAGCAGGTGTAGCGCGACCTGACGTGAGTGCATGGTGAACTGTTGGGTGGAGATTCTGTCAACCGCTACCGTTTTCGTGTACATAAGAGGCACCGGCAAAAATTCATGGCGCTTCTCAGCTTCAAAGTAAAGAACAAAAATTTGCTCTTACAGTAAACGTTTTACTTTCCTAGTGGAGTGGGTTGTTCTAGCTTCGTTCAAAACATATCAGTCGGTTGAAAGACCGAAGATGTATATGTAGTCTCGCGACTGCTTTTAATCAAGGAAACGGGCATAAACAGATAAGCAGAATCGAAAAGAGCGGGCAACAATAAAAACAATCGTCCTTAAAAGTTACACATTGCATTACATATTCATCAATTCATCAAAATGTGACCTGCGTCTAGAAAATTCAGTTTTAAAATCTTCCGGCACGGCTTGTGCACATAAGGCGTTGGCCTCTCGGTCTTCTCTGTCACTTTCCTGGTATAAATTATTGAGAAGAAGAATTCTGAGAAATGTTTCAAATATCAAAGAAGCGGACCTAATAACATAGCTGTTGTCAATTCCTTTCGGGCAACTCAGAGTTTTTTCGCAAGAAAAAAAAATCTTGTCCAATAGGGCAACAAGCTCTGGTTTCGGATAATGCAGTCCACTAGAATATTGTCCTCGTAGAAGAGCGTACTACATGGGGCTGCTTCTTTCGCTAGTTTCAAGAAGCATAGCGCAAGCGTCACACCTGAGGTTAATTAACTAAACTATATATCCAGCGACGTAAGGTAAACCGGAATATGTGACAGTGGGAAATGGGATAGTAGGAGATGCCTTCACTTCCTTCAGTACCTTGATTTTGCTCTCAGATGAAACATCCGTCTTGACAATGTAGTCGTGTGCCGCTAGCTGTTACGGCCCTCGCATCTTACATATGTCGTTCCCTTCCGCACATTAACCTTACTTTCCCGAAGAGAGCCTGAATGGGTCGCTATATAAGGCTTGAAATGAGTCTTCAGTGAGAGTGTCCTTCTTTAACGGGTTAGAAGTTTCTTGCATACTCTCGATATAGCATGTGAACTCATTTGTAAGTCACTGCATCGAATATCACCTTCATCATATATTGGCCTCTTTTTACCACTTTGAGCTCCAGGGGTGTCATGAATATCAAACCATTTTTGATTGTTTTCATTATAAGCTTAATATCATGTAGAACTTTCATTAAAACAATGTTTATTTCCTAAATAAAATAATGTTTATAATACCACACACTGGCTAATATATGAATTGTAACAACATTTAAAACTCAGCCCGACAACGTTTACTTTGACTGTTATGCTAATACTTTACGTCATGCAAGCATTTTGCAATATACATTACATTTTTATGAAATTATTTTCATCTTCGGTGCTACGTGAATGGTTTCGCATCTAGCGCTGAAAGACGGTTTTGTTTTTGGAGACGAGTTGCTGTCATGTTAGCCTTGAAGAAGCTTTGATGTGATCACTGCTCAATCAGTTTCTTTTTTGTTCCTACTTTTGTACAGGCTTGGGAAATATTCGGATTAAAAATGGACAAGAGTAGCTATCATGCCGCAATGTATGTCATGCTTGTCGAACGTTTGCTGAACCATGGCCTCCGAGATCACCTCCGCGCGCACGTTTCTCTCCGGCTGATTGGAACGGCAGGAGAGAAACGTGCGCGTGGCAGAGTCTTTCGCCGCACCGCGGCGCTCGCCACCTATGCATCAAGTGTTCAGCCGCAGCTTGGCGCAAACTATAAAACACGAGTTTCCTCAGCGTGCGCTCGTACCACAGTCGAGCTGCCAGCTTTAAAATGCCACGGGCAAGACGGCAGCCAACAATTTCGCTATCGTTAAAGTACTAATAATATAAGGCCCACATGCGCAAAGTTAGGCAGCGACTACCCGAAGCTGCATGCCTGCCCGAAGCATGCATGCGTGTTCTGTCACTCTCTGCTGTGGTTCCGCGTCTTTTTTTTTCTTTTTTTTGTCGGTGTGTATATACACGCCGTACATTTGCGAGTTCATTAACTCGCTAAATACAGTATTTACGAGTGCGGCGACTTACATAAACATCCATCGCACGAATGCAATTCTATAAATCGTTCCGCCACAGCCACATAATTATTGCTTACTTAGATGCATGTCACGACCGCTATTTTTTTTTCTCGCATGGTTTTAAAGCAGCCTTGGAAGATCGTAAGCACGCAAGTTCAATAGAGTCCTTACGGAAAACATTTTACATGTGTTTTTATAATATGCCTTATGGAAAGCTTGCGTAATAAAAAAAAAAGTTCGATAAAGGTGAAGGGTAATCGGGGCACGGTTCAGGCACCTCTGCCGTCATATGAGTATATGCAAGGTTTTCGGAAGTGATCCCGTAAAAGACCGATCAGCTTATACGAGCACGGACACAGGGATGGAACGCCCGGCGCGGTCAGCTTCATATATGCGTGATGTGATAACTTTATTTTTCCACCAGATAAGGAGGCCCCCAATCCCTGCCCCCGGCACGCAGGCCTAAGGGATGGGAGCCGAGATTTCCGGGATCAGAAGCAGACAAAGATGACGTGGCTCTTCGCGGCTTCTTCCGACAGGCGGATGGCTTGTTCCTGTGGAGCAGGCAACCCGCTTCGAAGCAAAGCTTCCTAGGCTTCTCTACAATTTATATTTGTTTGAGCCCCTAGGGTGCTTGCATATTCCTAGATTATATGGTCGAGTCCCTCTTTCCTCACAGTGCTTGCATTTATCGTTTTTTTCTATCGCTCATCTGGACATTGATTGATTTACAAAGTTCCCAGCTTGCAGGCGTCGCCATGCGACTGCCTCCCTATTGTTTAGACTTTTATCCGGTGGTGGCATCGGTCTCCTGCTTAACCTGTAATTTTGAAGAACCTCCGTATAATTTTGCAGACGTTCGTCCAGTTACCCGGAAGTAGAGAGTTCGGGCTAACTCGTGGGCCGCTTCGTTGCCAGGAATGGACGTGTGTGCAGGAATCCAAATTAGGCAAATTTTCCTGTTTAGCCGTCTACCGGCCAGAATCCTTGCTGCTTCCAGCGAGACCCTACCCCTTCCAAAATTTCAGCTGTGAAACTCTGACAGCCTCCGCTATTTTGTCCCAGCTATTGCGCACTCCCATAGAAAGGAGCTTCTATGTGGATGTGGTAATTGGTAAGCCCAGGACTCTCTTTATGCACTGTCTAATGAGAGAGTCTAATCTCCTCTTCTCCTCCGATCTGATATTTAGGAACGGCGTGGCATAGCTCACGCGACTGATTACGTAAGCTTGGGTTAGTTTAAGCAAGCTTCTTTCCTTCAGGCTCTTCCTTTCAACGCGATCCTTCTTAATATGTCAATGGCTTGCGTGGCGAATCTCTCTAGTTTTTTATTGTTCCACCATAATATTAGGAAACCTGGATGATGACTCCATCAGCGCTCTTACTGAGTATATGCAAGAAATTTGGAATAAAGGCCACCTGCCTCTGCAGTGGAAATCAGCGAACGTAATTCTAATCCCAAAGCTGGACAAACCCCCGAAACTAGAAAATCAAAGACCTATTTCTCTAACCTCATGCATGGGGAAACTGATGCAGCATGTAGTCCAAACACGACTGACGCGCTTTATGGAGAAACACGACCTGTGGCCGCACGAGATGGTCGGCTTTCGACCGGGTTTGAGCAAGCAGGACGTGATGCTCCGGCACAAATACGACATAATCGACTCGTGTTCTAGAGACGCCAAAGTGATTCTCGGCCTGGACTTGACAAAGGCTTTTGACAAAGTTAAACACGAAGCGATCCTCCACGGTCTCCAAGAAATCGGAGTAGGTGAACGAACATATGAGTACATTAAGGACTTCTTGTCAAACAGAACTTCCTGCATAAAGTTTCAAGACATTCAGTCCCCCACAGTGAAGTTAGGAAGCAGGGGGACGCAGCAGAGCGCATTTCTCTCCCCGTTCCTTTTCAACGTGGCGATGAGGGGCCTCCCAGCAGCTCTGAGGAGCATAAAGGGGCTAAATTTCAGCATTTATGCGGATGACATCAATCTCTGGGTTAACCAGGGTAGTGATGTGAGCCTTGAGGAGCGCCTGCAGGCGGCGGCGAACACTGTCGTAGACTACGCTGCCAGTAGGGTACTATCATGTTCGCCGTAAAAATCGAAATTATTCATCTATAACCCAAAGTCACTCCGATGCAAGCGCAGCTGGGAATTTGACATTAAAGAAGAAGGGAAACCAGTTCCAAAGGTAGATCAAATCAGATTCTTAGGACTGTTCATTCAGGAGAATGGATATAATGATGAATCGTATATGCATGAATCTCCTGGCGACGTTACCACCAGTCATGACAGGATGTGACGTCATTACCACTTCCGGTAATTATACAAGACCGAATGTGACGCCATGATGACGTCACATCCGGTCATGGCGTCGCGGTCGATGACGTCACCATGTGAGGGCTATGGACGTCTCGAAACGTCTAACCATTACTACTGGTTGGGAATTTTTAACCATAACTTCCACTTTCTGAGTACTAGTTAATGTCTGATTAGAGTTAGTTTAACACCCCTTAACTAGTAATTGATGGGTAGTGATAGTTACGATGACCTCCAAATGCATGGGTTCCTAGGGGCATCTGCAACGCCCCGGGCATCTGCATCTGCATCAAGGGGCATCTGCAACGGCAGAGCTTGGCAAGGAAGCTGCGCAGCTGATTGATTGATTGATTGATTGAAAAATTATTTAGGAGGCCCCCTGTTCCCCGCTCCTGGCACGCAGGCCTGAGGAACGGGGCCTCGAACCTCCGCGACTGAGGACTGGCTAATACACATTGGTTATTTGCGGCCTCAGCCGCTAGGCGGACGGCTCTTTGCTGGTTAGCGGGGACGTCCCTTCGCAGCAGGGCCACCCAGGCTTCTCTGCTTGTAATGTTGTCTCTAGCGCTCGGAGACGGGCATTCCCAAAGTAAATGGTCGAGGGTCCCCCTCGCTTTGTAGGCTTTACATTTATAATTTTTTCTCTCATCTATCTGGGTGTGAAACAATCAGACAGGGTTTGAGAAATTTCCGGCCTGTAATCGCCGCCAGGCTATGGTCTCTTTATTATTTAAGCTAGAATGCGGTGGCGGCATCAGACGTCTTCCTAATCTATAATTTTCGATTATTTCTTTATAGCTTTGCAAACGTTCGACCATTATCTGGCAGTCGGGCGGCTCCGCGTTTGCCCGGAAGTAGAGATCTCGGGCTAAATCATGGGCCGCCTCGTTGACGGGGACGGACGTGTGTGCTGGGACCAAAATTAGGGTTAATTTGCAGTGACGTCACTCGGTCGCGGCATACTGCATACGTAATACAGCATACGGCATACGCGACGCTCGGCTCTGACCCTCTCGCTTCAAAAATTGGTGGCAGCATGGCCCCCGCCGCAAGCGGCGGTGACCTACCTCTTCTAGCCCCGTAGGGCCTTTAGCAGCCACTCTCCCCCTGTTATCTGTCCCTGCCGCTTCTTCGAACGCCGCACCACACAGCAAACAGAAGCAGACCCAGATGTCTAGGTGGCGTTAGTATAGAAGGCATCAGGGGCGTTTGAAATTGATTTACAGGATAGAAAAGGCACAGTTTCACAATTTTCCGCGGACACATATGTACCATGCCATAAAGTAAGAAAAGATTGTGAAATAGTAGTCACCTTCTTTACACGAAGCATCATTCACCGCCACATTCGCAACAAATGTGTAGCAGAATGCGCCACTCAGGCTTTCGCCTTCCACCACTTTAATCGCGACATTGCCTCGTAATTTTTGTTGTCTGGATTCACGCTATTAATGTCCGCAAAATCAATTCTATAGCATGTGAAATCTGCGATCGAAAACACCGTACAGGATTGCACAAGCGAAACTTATGATCGGCATATATCGGTGGCTGAAGCTTGACATTCGTCTCTGAACCCTGGCACTGCGGTAGTGGCTTGAGTTACGCCTTCCCAACAAACGTGGCGTTGACCGGATGATGCAAGCTCCGGCTTGTTTGAATGATAATCACACTGTATGTCATTACAGCTGCCGCCATCTGAAAGCAGAACGGAAGCAAAAAGGGAACGATTACATTTCACCCAGCAAGGGAGCGCTTCGAAATGTGAAACTACATGTGAACCGTCTCCAAAAACACTTGTATGTATATGAAAGGTTTGGTTTGTTTTTGTTTATAGGGTTTAACGTCCCAAAGCGACCCAGACTATGAGAGACGCCTTAGTGAGGGCTCTGGAAAGTTCGACCACCTGGTGTTCTTTAACGTACACTGACATCGCACACCATACGGGCGCCTTGCTCTTTTCCTGTATCGAAAAGCTGGTATAAAAAAGAAATGGTTCACATTCTAAGGTTTAATTACCGCAATATCGTTAAATACCCCGTTCTCCAGAAATTCACATGCCGGCGTAAGATTTGTGAGCGAAAAGCAACGTGGGCATAACTCTAAGAGGTGCACCCGCTCCTAACTTACCCATGTAAGATAGGAGTGGCACTGGCATGGACTGAATCTATATAGGGCTGCCTGACGTCAGTCGACCACGTGACATGGCCTATTTGGCGGGAGCTGCCCACTTAAGCTTTTCAATTCATATGGAAGTTTGAGGAGAGTCAATCTTTCAGGACCCTTGCAATCCGAGTTGACATGCTAGGCTACGCAGGCACCTTCGTATGGCCGTGTTAAGCGGAGTTTACATCTGTGTCGGCTGATCGCTGACGTAACATGGCACTTAAAACTGCATTTTAGAGAGTATTGTAAGATAAGAAGGGCAAAACGTATTGCTTAAGTAATAAAACGAGTTGCAAAACACGTGCACACAACGAAGGATCCGCGAGGAGAGCCCTGGACGGCAGCTTTTAGCGCTGTTGTGTGATACCCTCTAAAGGGGAGCGTAAGTGTTGCCTCCTCTCGTTTTTTCTCGCATAGCAATGAAAAAGTAACAGAAATGCCTACTTTAGACGATCCTTTCTTAGAATTTTGTAGGTAAATCACCAATTCTGCACAGAGTCTAACTGAAGCTACAATGCTCGAAAGCTACCGTTCAGCAACGGCTTCAAACATTAAGAAGAATTTAACTCCATGTTGAGAGCAACGTGATGCTGTACCCTTGGTGTCTGTCGCACGATCCGAATGAATTGACTAAATGGCGGCAGTCTAAACCACCTATTGCTCCGTAAGGTGGGAACCTCATTTTCAAGAGTCACTCCTTTTGCAGAAACCTGGACAATCACAAAATGAGGGTCCGCACCCCAACGGGTTGCCACAGCGTTGCTTTCAACCATCCAGGTCTTTTCTGCTTGCCCCCGAGTCGACTTCGCTTTAGCTTGGGTGTCACACACTGTGAGGAGCTGACACTCAAATCGCCTTGCCCCAAATTTGACGGCGCTGAATGCAGCATTTTCATGTACTTGCGAATTATTCACGCCGACGGCTATTTGCCTCGCATTCACCACTGAACTAAGGTCGAAGCCGTCGTACGCTTGGCGTTTACCCGACCTTCCTCGGCAGGAGGCTTTGCATTCGTTGGTGGCCGCTTGAAAGTAAACATATGGCGCGTTGCTTGAAATTAAACCAATGACAAACGGCTTCCACTTCCTGCTTTTTTTTCATAGCAAAAGCACTACCGCGCGAAGTGCTAAATCCGAAATGAGGATTACGCGTTCTATGGCCTTGAAAATATCTCAAAACAGCCTAATGAAAGCGAGTTTCAAAGTTAAACCACGAAGTGCTTATTATATAATAGCAACTAAATAACTTGCCATGACACACCATTCATCATCATGATTGACTGTAAGTCTTCACTCGTGAATTCTCATATTTGACCGTGGTCATGACTTTGACATTTGACCTTTAAATGCCATAATGACTCAGACGTCTGTCATTTGATACACTGCATTTTACGCAGTCGTTCCAAACGTCTTACTTTGTTGGGCAATGCAAGAAACCTTTCATTTTTCTTTTCTTATCCGCGGAGATCGAAAGACCACGTTTTCATCTTTTAGACCAATAAAAACTGTAGATCGACAATATACCATTTGATCACTAATGTTCCTTCTAATTACACCGGGGCAATTAAGTGTTCAGTAGCCTTCTGAATTGCGTTTGTATGGTGAATAGTTGAACGAAACGACTCTCAGAGTTTGTGAACATGTGGCGAGGCTTCTGTCTGCCGATTGTAGTACCGTAAATTTATGCAAGGGAAATCGAATTCCCAAAAATTGCATGATTTATCTGCGCATACTCCAATTACTACATAACGTACTTTGGAAAACAAAGCACAATTGCGACCGTGGCAGCAATAGGAATGGAAAAATACATAGGCGTGCGAAGAAGTAGAACAAAAGCAATAAAAGTAAAAAGAGCCACAGGACAGCAGCCCACTGTGACTATGGTTCGTACAGAAAGCAGTAGAGGCTTGTTGATGGTGAAGAAATTTCCTCCGTTCAGGCTCATATCTTCTGGGACAAGTGAAGCGTGAAACAGCTGTATCTGTTTTCAGGAAGAGAAGTCAAACGGTTTTGAACCTTTATTAAAAAATACTGTCTTGGACAATATGAGTTCAAGCAGTTAATGCACAACGCTCCATTGTCGCGATGTCTCGGACGCCTTGCACTAATGACATTACAAGTTTTAAGTGTCCTGGGGTGGGAGGTCCGATAGAGCTTGGTTTTTCACACGTGCCTTAAAATGGCTGGTGTCACTTTTTAGTGACCACTAGCCAGTTCTTTCCTAAAGCCCTCACCGAAGCCAAAAGACCACATTGAATGGTGTGATGAATATTTAGCACTAAAGATATATTTTCAGTCCCTTTAAAAACCTGTATCGCGTGCTTCCGGGCAATGTGCCCCACCTTTCGAGCGAGTGAGGAGAGCGTGCTAGCATTACCAGCTGCTGATACCCTGTTTGCTTACAAGAAGCTCCGCCATCATCCTCTCTTGCTGATCACTTATTCATGAATGACACGTATCTAGTCCGTTCACGTGAATGAAAAGAATGCACATCGGTTTGCGTGGCAGATACGTTTACCGTCACAGGCACTGAAAGAAGTAAGCCTTTTCAACGATTACGTTCTGTGTAAATCTAAATATTTTGATGCGAATCATTTCTAGATGAATTAGTCATAAATAACACACAGAAGGGCTATAGCAATGTGCAAAGGTGCACAAATATTTTTTGATGGACGTAACAAAATTGCAGGAGCAATTTTTTTTATCCTTAATGAAGAGGTTACTTCTGACGAGACTCCTGAGCAACTATTCCGGTTGTGGCTGCTTCAGGACGCTCATTCGCTTTTGGTACCTTCGAATACTGATTTCCCAGATTCATGCATATCATGCTGTGCCTATTTATTTTACCAACTTTTCTAACACAGGGAAGGGGATGAAACAAAAACAGTAAATATTGCTCCACCAAGTGTTAGGTATCAAGGTGAGAACAATAATGTGAGAATTCGGCTTCTAGACATGTTTCTGTGTGTCGCTGTGACTTCTGTCGTCCGACAAAAAAAAAGAAATTTTTGAGTTTCGGACTTAACTTAAGCTCTAACTTGGGTGAAACTAATGAAGGGATTAAGCCTAGAAGCAGCGGAAGTATTGTACAGGAAAATGAAATCTGAATGCACTCACGTGAGTCCACGAGGAGATGTCATGTATGCCTTCAATTGTGGCGCACAATCGCCTCAGCTTCTTTGTCTGTAAAAACATATGGTGATCATTTTAGTGGCGTAAAGGTATTGCGCATATAATGAGCAGTATTTGACATTGGCTGAGTACAGGCGTTGGTATATTTGTTTTTGCGCATATTCACATAGTCGGGACATGAGTACAGCGCCCAAGAAGACGATGAAAGGTCTCCCAATGACACTTTGGGTCTGACCTGTGGCTGGTGCGATAGGAATAATTGCGTCCAGCTATTGTGGAACTCCAGAATGCGTTTTGCTCTCTGCATCAAACTATTTGGAGCTGGCAACGAAACCTCGAAGTAAAGGCGCCGATAGCACTAGAATAATCTCGAACTAGATGGAATCAGTCTAGCGTGATTCGAAGTAAATCTGCAATGCAAGCTATCGGTTATTGACTGGAGCAAATAAATGTTGCAAAATATCGCGGCATTATTCGAGCTCAAGACAACTTGGAGAAGATCAGACAGACGTATAGTGTCTGCTATTATGTAGCCTGCTTCGTGCCACGCACACCGAAATGTTAACAATTTGTTGAAAAATTGGCATATTTATTCAAGGCAGAAAAATCCTCAGAGATTCATATTGAGCTAAAAGCACAATATTCAGACAAAACCAAAATACCTCTTTCTACATAATCCTGGACGTCCGCTCAGCAATAATTCTTCAAATGTCATAAATAAAAATTTTCATTCAAGAGTTTTCTGTGAACATTAGGTGTCTGCGCATACACTAGGTTCAATCTCAATGCTTCCTACTCGGCTAGGTCTGTCGACTCTGCGTTTGATTGCAGTTTTCCCGAGCTCCGCCACCGGCTGCGTGTTGTGAACCATTTCGCTCATCACCATTCGTATTCGCGAACGGTATGCTGAGCACGAGAGCCATTAGCTGTCGTGTTATAACCATAAAGGGGGCGTTTAGGTGCCAGTCTCTTTTTTTTTTTCTACCCGTCTTCATAAACCTTCTTTCAGAATCCGAGACGTCATAGGGAAAGACCACGGCACCAGTGGACGTACCTTCTTTATCGCCCTATTCGTTTGTATTTATGAGTTAATTTCTTGGGATGTGAGAGTCTGTTCAAGTTGCGATGAAAAAATAAATAATTCTTTTTTAAATGTCCAAGTAAGTTTCCTTGTGCGCCGAGAGAACGCTGCGAGAGTTGCGACACATCATACGACTACGTTTAATCGCCCGAATCAAGAAGCGTTGTTGCTGGAAGGATATGAAAGGCACTGTATTAATTTACCAGTTCGTTAACGTTCTTCATTTTGACAAAAAGCACCATAACGTGGAATTTTATGCAGTTGGCGCCCACTATAATGCAAACTCATTATCTCTTGTTTCCCGTCGCAATTTTTTATGCGAGTATGGCGCCTCACAAATCCAGATCATCTCCTAAATTTCAAATCTCCTGCAACAGAAGACTTAAAATAGCATTTGTATTATCTTTAGTACTATGTATTGGAAAGACAGATTTATTTGCACCATATCTTTCATACGCAGTATCAGTGCTTCCTACGCTTAGTATTGTATTTGATTTGCGGGCTTTAGTATGCAGCTGGCATGGTTAGAGCGTAGATGATTGTACGTTTATTGGCCAGTTACTTTTTTTTTTTCAACTTCTGAAGAATGCCAACTGTACACAGAAGTTTTAAAATTGAATAAATTAAAGGATTAATTACGAAAGTTTGAGGCACCTTTAAATTGTCAGACAACTGTGCAATATAGTGAGATACTGTTAGAACAATGCGCTCGGAATGGTCTAATCTTCAAATTCGCGGCTAGAAGTAGGTTGTGAGTTTTCTGCGCTCGAAACAAGTAGTTAAATTGTCGCAGAAAACTAATGCAATTAGTTTGGAAAAATAATTTGAGACACTTTAATATTCCAAGAATTGTTTTATATTTATTGATAGAAAAGGTCTAAGCGTTACATGCGTAGCAAGATTGTTACTATCTGAAGTTTAATCTGCGATCACAACGAGTATTAAAACTGCCATAGAAGTTGAATAGTGTGAGGTTCATAATATTAATACCACAAGCATGCCAAGGAAGGATGTGCAGGTAGGTTCACTGTTTTCACAACACTGTAATCTGCAAATTTCATTGAAAAAGCATCTTCCTTATAAAATTTCAAAAACAATTCTCGGAATGTATACAGGTTAGGTACATTATAATAATTTAGTGAAGCAACTTATAAATGTGGTTGGGCGCTCACACAGGGTTTCATCGAGTGACCTGAAAAAAT
Organism: Amblyomma maculatum; assembly: GCF_055883805.1. Lineage (NCBI taxonomy): Eukaryota > Metazoa > Arthropoda > Arachnida > Ixodida > Ixodidae > Amblyomma > Amblyomma maculatum. The sequence continues at coordinate 133,375,475 of NC_139353.1, forward strand.
TCATTTCGCTCGTAGATTTTTCCTTTAAATGGTGGTCGCTTCTACACGCTTCCGTATCCTTAACATTTTCTGGCGCGCAATCCTGTACAGACAAAGATATTTTTTGCATTTTGGCCCCGTAGATTTACTTCATGGCGTAGTTTGTTAAAGAACGCCTGTGCGGACATTCCTTCGTTTGCAAGTTGTGACGTTGTCATCAAATATATTACTCTGCAGTACTATATAAGCATCGCCGCTGCGACCCATAGGTCACAATTTTTGATCATGCGATGAATACTCATGTGACCAACAAAATGTTACTTGCGGCAATGGTCCGATGACGTCAACAGCGCGCTACACACCGTGTTGATTTTAGACATAATAAGCTTAATGGCCCAATATACAGCATAACTATTTTTGTAACTGTCACTGAAACTCGGGCCATATCATCAGCACGTCAATAATTTTCACTTCAATGTTTACATTTAAAACTCACCGTGCAGATTAAGGACTGACTCGAAATGGCTAGCAACACGTATTCCTCCGCCACTGAACAGACCTCTCAATCTTCCCTCCAACTGAACGTTCTCAAAAAATGAGTACAGGAAAGAGCAGGATACAAGCAGAACCACTGTCGTGGAAATCAGCAGCGGCCAGCACCAAATTTGGTTCAACTCTTCTTTGAGCTTGCGTATTGCCCAAAAGTTAAGCCTTGCTCTTTCCACTCGTCTATCTAACTGAAGGATGCTCAGAGCAGTCATCCGATGAAGGCGCATCCATCGTTCCATGGCTCGAAGTTCATTTTCAAGGTATACCGTAAGAACTCGTCCGGATGCATGCAGGGATGCAATACATATGCTCCCGCAAGAGAAACTGAACAACAAACCAAAAATACCTACTAAAGAGTACATCATCGTGGCTAGGATTCTTTTCGTGATTGTAGCGGACACATCGGGCTGTTGGCGGTTGGGAGAGAGATATAAGAAGACGGCGCAGTATAAAACACAAACCGACGCCGTTCGGACATCTGACCAGAAGAACCTCCTAGTAGCGCGGCAGTCCAAACACGTCACGCCGGTGAATTTCTCGTAGGCAGATGGCCATATGTAGAAATCGGCAAGCTTTGAAGCCTTCAATGGAACCCACATAGCGCTTGTGAAAACCCTTGGAAAAGGATATTTGAAAACTAAATGGCAAAAAATGAAAAGGTTTGACATTTAAAACACAGCAATGTTTATATAAATTTTCTAATGGCATGCTATTTTTATAGCAAAAGGTAACTCTTAATTGCGACGAATAAATTACAGGCACCCTCATTAGTAAAACGTCAAGGGTATTAACGATCAATTTCGAAAGAAAAAATACATTTTCGCCACTCATAAAAACAGATGCGCTGAAACTCCAACAGCGAAAGATATTCTCAGACTATTAAGTGAGCAGATATATATAAAAAAAATTAATTTCTTTAAAAACGCAATTGATTGATTTTTTCTAAACAAGAGTTAAGAGAGACTACTACATATGGCACAAAACGAGAAACACTGAGTAGCAAACAGGAAGAATTCTTTAGCACGAACAACCATAAAAATAACATTCATTCAGCACTCATAGTTTGCTTCCTTTCATATTGGAGATACTTATTCCATGCATGGCATGTATGTAAAGAGAATCGATGCAATCTCTCTCTCTCTCTTCCTCTCTCTGAAGCTATTAGGTAGTTTGCACATAAGGGAATAATTCGAAAGTAGCTCTACTACCTTATGACGATGACTGAGGTTGTGAGAATCCGGACAAGAGTAGAGAAAGAACGGGCGTCTTTGTTCGTCTCCAGGCGGCTTGGGATCACCAACCGGCCTCTCCAGAAGGCGAATAAGTACGTGTGTGTCAAGATGGCCAAGCAGCCGCAGCTGTACACTGTATACCAGCTCTTCCACACCACCCTCAGCGCTCCTTGGCCTTCGCCACCGCAGAAACCAGCGATGAAGAAGCACCCACAAATGCGGCACAGACGAGCATGCATCCTGAAGCTCCGTTCCATCAGAGAACCGCAACTCGAAGGAGGGTGGTGGGTGCCATGGTTTTTATCCTCCTGGATTCGCCGCGTATGTGACTCAGAAAGTGTCCCAAGGCTTACTTTATTTTCCGCAGCTCCTTTTCCTCGCTGGTTGCGCATCTTGTGAGACTGTTGTGATAAAGGAATAAATGAAAACTTTATCTTCAGCAAGTGCTCCAAGAACAAAAAGGCTCTGTATCAATACAAACAGAACGAATGGTAGCCAATGTATAACGGGCGCCCAATAAGACACTACAAAAGATAGAGGACAACCTCACCCTTGATATGCTCTAATTTGCTTAAAATTATTTTTGTACGTGTATTTGAACAGGTATTTTTATAACGCAATTGATGAAATTGGGAAGGAAAATAAGGAAACGGTTGTTTTTTGCAGGATTACTGTTTGTATTCGTTACAAAATTATAAGCCTGAGAAATACGTCATGGAGATTTCGCAAGGTGTTTCCTTTTGACGTTCGAGATGCACCGGGCGTTGCAGCATTGTGCTACTGCATTATAGGAATGGTGTCGTGGACTAAGGATGTGAATATTTTATGAAAAAAGCAGTGCCATTCCTCAAAAATCAAGAACAATGTCGGAACGTTGTGCTACAGGCGCAATCAGCTTGTCTTATGGTCGTAAAGGTGAAATAATATGTGCAGTGGCGATGTAGCGGTAGAAGATCAACCTCGTATGCAAGAGGACCAGGGTTCGAATACCGGTGCCGCGCAATTCTCCACCGGATTAAAAAAAATAATAAAAAATAATAATCCGCGTGTAGATTGAATTGCATAAACAGGTTTGGGGTGCGACACACCTCCGGCAACGCACTCCCTCACCAGAACCGGAGTTGGCCGCCCTGGCGCAGTAACTGGCCACAACCTCCTATGTTTAGTCCTATAAAACCCCGGCCCTCAGTCACCAGCTGCTGCGGAGCAGCTGACCACCGTGGCGGTCAGGCCTGTGCGCAACAGGAGATGCTGAGAATTCCTAGCTCCGCCGAACAGGCCGCCATTGAAAATTGATCCTGGCAACGTTTAATGCTAGAACCCTAGCTAGTGAAGCTAGTTTAGCAGTGCTGTTAGAGGAACTATGAAATGGGATGCCATAGGGCTAAGCGAGGTTAGGAGGCCGAGCGAGGCATATATACTGTACTGAAGGATGGGCATGTACTGTGTTATCGAGGCTTCCCAGAGAGGCGACAACTAGGAGTAGGTTTCCTTGTCAATAGGTATATAGCGGGTAATATAGATGAATTCTATAGTATTAATGAGAGAGTGGCAGGGCTCGTAATTAGGCTTAATAAGCGGTATAAACTGAAGGTTGTACAGCCTTACGCACCTACATGTAGTTATGATGACCAGGCAGTTCAAAGGTTCCACGAAGATGTAAAATCGGCAATGCGGAAATAAAAGACGCAGTATACTGTATTAATAGGCGACTCCAATGCTAGGTAGGGAAACAGCAAGCAGAAGACCAGGCAGGGGGTAACTATGGCAGTGGTTCTAGGAATTGGCCGAGATATCAAAGCTAATAAATGAGCGCTAGGTGGCCGATATAAGGAAGTATACCATGGAGAAAATTGAGCTTGTTGTAAAGAACGGGGGAAGCCTTAAAACGGTGAAAAAGAAATTAGCATACGCAAAAATCAGATGTATGCGCTAAGAGGCAAGGTGGGCAACGTCGTCATGAATATCGACAAGATAATCAAAGTAGCCGAGGAATTTTATACTGATCCCTACAAAGTAGTCAAGACAGTAATGAGATTGGCGGCAGAGAAAAACAGTCAGACGTTTTGCCAGTGACGAATGACGAGGTTAATAAAGCATTCGAAGCTATTAAAAGGGGGAAAGCAGCTGAAGGGGGTCAGATAACTATAGGTTTGTTGAAGACCGGGGGGGGGGGGGGAGCGGGGGGATTTCGTGCTAGAAAACCTGGCCACAATCTATCGCAGAGACTGGTGTCATTTACGGTACCTGAACCATAGACGAACGCAAACATTATCTTAATTCATAAGAAAGGGGACGCTAGGAACCTGAAAAATTACAGACTAATCAGTTTACTGTCTGTTACATATAAGGTATTTACTAAGGTAATCGCTAATATAATCAGGACAACCTTAGACTGCAATACAGCAAAGGATCAAGCAGGTTTTCGGAAACGGTACTCTACTATCGATCATATCCGTGCCATCAACCAGATTATAGAAAAATGGTCGGAATGTAACCGGCCCTTATACATAGCATACATTAATTACGAAACCGCATTCGACTCAGTAGAAACCTCGCTGGTGACGCAGGCATTGCAAAATCAGAGTGTAAATGAGCCGTACGCGAAAGTGCTGGCAGATTATATATAGTGGCTGCTCAGCAACCATAGTTTTTCACGAAGAAAGAAACTAAATTCCTATAAATAAAGATGTTAGGCAAGAAGTCGCATCGAAGGAAACCTCGCTCTGTGCGCTCCTTACCTGAATGCGCCTATAATCAGCTGTGCGGTACACGCCTTATCTTCTAATAACACTCCCGTAAGAAATCCACGGTGAGGCAGGCATTGCGAAATCAGGGGGTAGACGAGCCGTACGTGAAAGTGCTGGAAGATATATATAGTGGCTGCCCAGCAAACATAGTTCTGCATAAAGAAAGTAACAAAATTTCCATAAAGAAAGGAGTTAGGCAAGGAGACACAATCTCCCCAGTACTATACACAGCTTGCTTAGAGGAAGTATTCAGAGGCTTGGAATGGGAGCAGTTAGGGATAAGGGTAGATGGAGAACACCTCAGTAATCTGCGATTTGCTGATAACATTGCCTTGCTAAGCAACTCGGGGGATCAACTGCAAATAATGATTGATGACCTAGACAGGAAAAGTAGAAAGGCAGGCTTGAAAATCAATATGCAGTAGACTAAAGATATGTTCAACAGCCTCGGGAAGAAACAACAGTTTACATTAGGTAGCGAAGTACTGGAAGTAGTAGGCGAATATGTCTACTTAGGACAGGTAGTAACAGCAGATCCGGACCATGAAAAAAAAATTACAAGAAAAATAAGATTGGAATGGAGCGCATTTTGCAAGCACTCGCAGATTATGAGTAGCTGCTTACCGGTATCGCTCAAGAGGAAAGTATACAATAGTTGCATCTTACCTGTTTTCACCTATGGGGTTGAAACGTGGAGGCGAATGGAGAGGGTTCTGCTTAAGCTGAGGACAACGTAGAAGGCTAGGGAACGGAAAATGGTAGGGATAACATTAGCAGATAGGAAGCGTGCTGAATATGGGTCAGAGAAATAACTCAAGTTACTGACATTCTAGTGGTAATCAAGAAGAAGAAATGGGCATGGGCAGGACATGTAGTGCAAAGAGAGGATAACAGATGGCCGCTTAGGAGTACAAACTGGATTCCAAGGGAAGGAATCGTAGCAGCGCGCGGCAAAAATTTAGGTGGGCGGATGAGATTAAGAAGTTCGCAGGGGTCAAGTGGATGCAGCTAGCACAGGATTGGGTTAATTTGGTAGAGGTCTTCGCCCTGCAGTGGGTATAGTGAGGCTGATAATGAGGAATATGTATCGCTTTGCGTGCCGTGGTTTGTCAGAAGTAGTCTTTAATTGTGTGAAACTTCTGCTTTTAGAAAATGTATAGTCTTGTCAAACAACAATCCACAAAAGTATGCTTCCATGCCCAGTAACGTGTTTCCTGGAATCACACCAAAAATACCTAAGTTAGAGATAGGATGAGGAGAGTTCTTGTTGCCTGTGGGATTGCGAACGCTGGAATTGTGCAACAACCCCCGTTGCAGGGTTTGGAAGCGAATCTTTTGGGTAGTATATTTTTTATCAAAACGTACGTATAGCGAGAACTTAGAAGTCAATAAAAGGTTGCAAATGGAGGTGCTCTCTCCTTTTATGCTACCTCTGATTTAACAGCAGTTGTTTTAAATTGCAAATATAAACAGGAAAAACAGAAAACATTATCTCTTATTTCACCGGGAATGCCAATGCTTCAAAAGGCCCTAGAAATCTCATTTTATGGTCTTTTGTGAAATTCATTTGCACCGTCAGTACTGACGGTATGGGCCTTGTATTCTCGGAGCAGGTTCCTAACTAGGTTTAATTGCAGGATCTCACCCTCTTCACCATTTTAGCAGTTATAACTTACCTAGATCATCAACAGATTTATTGTGTGGCACGGCCAAGAAGTACAACCTCGCACCAAGAAGGCATATTTGTTTCTATTTGTTGAGAAGAGGGAAAACGAGCTTTGTAGGATGAATGCGGGCAGTATGCTACGTTCAGTGTTTAAAACATACTGAAGCGAATTGACTAGATGCGCTCTGGGTGGTATAATAGTGAGGGACGAACGCGAACTTTCATAGGCTTCTTTAAGGACAGGAAAGGATCTGCGTTGTGAATTTTTACGCGTCTTATGACTAATCTTTCTGCCTGAGAGAAGAGCAACGGTTCGCTCTTCCCTGGTGGGGCTGGTACAGGTCCCCCCCTCCCCTTCTTTTTGGTGCTGCTGTACACGTGGCAGCCGCTGCACACCCCCCTAAGAGCTTAATTTAGAGAAACGAGGTTTTAGCAGACTACGATTCCATATTTTGCGTGACCTCCACTCCCCGCTTTCTTTCCCTGCCTCTGTGTGCTTATTTATTAAAATCCCAAAATAAAATTAAAACCCCGCCGGGGTAGCGCAGAGGGTAGAGCGCTCGACTACTGTGCCCAAGAATATGGGATCGAATCCCGGCCTCGGCGGCCGCTTTTCTGTGGAAGCGCAAAGCAAGGCATCCGTGTGCTGCGCGATGTCAGTGCACGTTGAAGAATCCCAGGTGGTCGAGATTCTTCATACGTATTATGGGCCCCAAGTTTGAGTAAGCGGAGTGTTGAGGCGCGGGGCTGTTTTTGTACAACTGCGGAGTAAAGCGTTCACTCGATCACGTTCCTTGCTAGTGAGGAGTAAGTATGGAAAAGCCTGCTCAGACAGCTCTATTGTGAATGTAGAAGGCACGGAGTGGCTTGTTATAACTGGATTTTGCTAAGCAGCAGTCGGCGGGGGCTAGCCTGACACCGAATTTTTATCTGTTGTAGGCCGTCATTGCAAACGCCACCGCTGGTGGTGGACGACGGCTGTTGTTGCGGCGCGCGTCTTTCTTTCCCTCTTGCTTTTCCTTCTCTATATTCTCTTCTACCTGCACGAGGCAGCGGAGGTGGCTCAGCTAGAGAGCCAGTAGCAGGCCCGTGCATTTTCTTTTCCTTCTTCCTACAGCCCCAACAACAACAATATCAAGCCACGCTGCCGAGTGTTAAGCGGGTTGCATGACCCTGCTCTGAACGCACCCTGTAGTACTCGTTTATAAAGGATGAACCCCTTGTGTTTAGAGTGTTTAAATGAAGGAGGCATTCAATTGGGATGATGCGCCATCTAAGCCAGCTGCTTTTCTAAGACGTAAACATAAATTGAGACAGATTTAGATGAGCGTAAAAAGGTACTCAGAAGGCTAAGCGGGTAGGCGAACATCAAGATGCGCACAATCTTTGCTTATTTTTGACGTACAGCAGAGAAAGAAAACGGCGCAATGTTCGCTACGCGAGCAGGAGACAAGTATGAGGCCAACAGTAAATGAAAATGCAACGAAGGTGCAATACACAACACAAACGCAAGAAATGCCGCGCAGTCCCAAAGGCAGCCGAGGGGTAGAGCAAATGGTCCTTTAGAAATGCAGCCGAGAAACCGGTCCGCGCCGAAGGGACACACGTGGGGCAAGTGAAAGTTGAGGAAATCACGCGAGGTCCTTGCTGAACATCCAAACTATGAGGGAGCTCTAGCAAAAATAAGAGCACTGCGCTTTGAATTTGTTAACAAGGCCCTACAAAGTGCGCTAGAAATTCATCACTTAGCCAGTTTCATGTTATCCTGTCAGGAGAGCTTCGTAACTATAATTCTAAATGACATTATCATAGCTGGACGAGGCGATTTATTCCATGCTTTGTTCATATCGCTTCCAACGCAGGAAGAGAAATTGTTCGAAATACTGATTCCTCTGATGGATTGTATACAGAACCTACTTTTAGCACCCGACAAACGCATAAGTGCATTTGCTTCCAACCTGGTATATGCTTCTTACTTTGCATTGCAAGGATAATGGTTACCGAAATTTATCATTGCAGAAGTGTTAGCTTCAGAATCCTTGCAATCGCTTCTGCGAAAATGTGCAAGCAGGAGGAACAAAGGACATTCTTATAGAAAGGAAGCCTTAATGGCGTAGGAAAAAGTTTGACAAAGAACCAACAAGAAAGAAGAAAGGCACTTGGTGCGCACGGGTGTCTATTGTCTCAATTCGAAAGAGGCACCACGCACACGTTTGCAACATAGAGGAACTGTATGCATTGCACTTGTTCCCTCTTTACGTCTTAGAATATCAGCTCACACTCACCGTTTCGACCGGCTTGTACTTAAAGAGATGACGAGTGCGCCTACTTCACCGGTCTTTCTTCGAGCACCGACGGAAGGGAGCCTCGCAATGGATAGAACTTTCTTTTCTTGGCAGGAAAGGATACATTACTTTTAAATTTAGGTAACTTATTCACACTTGTAAGAAAGTGGGCAAATAAAAACAAACTCTGGATTTGTACTGGGCAATATTTACGATTAGTCGTTCATCACTTCCTTGCCTCAAACCTTCAGTAACCGCCTGCCTTCCAGAACAAAAGCATTGCCATATTGATTATCTAAACAGACAAAGCCGTTATGAGGCACCATTAAACGGCCGGGCCGCAATCATGGAAACACGCAAAAAACTAATCTTTTTCACTATCGATTGCCAAGGTGTTGTCGATGAATTCGTGCTCAGTTTCCCCGCGAGACAACAGCATGTTTTATTCTTTTTTCAGAGCTGACTTACAGCAGGAGCAAAACAAAAACTCCCTTGACATGCAGCGGGCTGTCAGTATTCTTTCTGTTAATAACATGGACAGCAAAATGCTCTCGAACTGTTAGCCAGATTAGTCGACGAAAGCCGATTGGCGAGAGCTGTTCCGTGATTGTCGGTTCTCGTGCTCACTGATTTCACATCATGTTCAAGAATGAATGGCTTACAAGAAAATCAAACCAAGCCAAGTCATCTAAATTTCACATTGCCAAGGAGTTAGGAGAGCGGTAAAAAAGCTTATGAAATGCTTAACAGGGGGTCCGCGGTACAGAGTTTCGACATCAATGGCATAATATATATATATAGAAAACTATTTTCCGTAGGATAGCAATAGCAGGAAGCAAACTGCATTTTCGTGTTACGTTTCACACAAGAGAAAGCGTAATAAGACAAAAACAGGTAGATTAAAATGGAGCATTAGGGCGATACAAATAAGCAACGTTTACAGAAATTCGTAGCTAGGGCTAGAATGCTTAGAACAATGAACCATATGAACAGTAACTTTTCTGTGTTGACAAAAACCCGTACAGTCTAGATGATCATTTGCCATCGATAATTAGTGTCCTTTTGTGGAATATGGAAATATTCAACAAGCTCCAGCTTGAGTATGCAGTAAAAACCATGGTTGAGTTGTCGGCAGCAGCCTAACAACCATCTAGTAATCATATTTATAGATTGGCGAAATTCTACACTCAAACACTGAAACATTGCTCATGGTGGTGTGTGGCTGAGTACGATGGCCATTATTCTGAGATCGTTTTTTGCTGCTTATAGATGCGCCATTTCATAAGGTTGTCTCTCCTTGCTCCAATAAACAGCAGTTCTAGTAGATGTCCATATTCAGCAGTAATAAATCCTTTCCCGTACTGATGAAGAGAATAACACAGCCTAGAAATTAATAGTTATTTTTTAGGCTTCAACCATAAACGGGTTGAGGCGCTTTCAGGAGGTGGCAACCCCTTTACGACTCTTAAATGGTTCGGAGCGCGAGCGCAGAAGCGTTTTTCGACATGCAGCTTGCCCATCACGAGAAAGCCATGCACTGTTGAGAAACGCGGTTGTGAACTTATATCCCGTAGGCAGGTCGGCGTTCAGGTTGGAAAATAATAATAAATAATTGCTTTACAGGAAGGGAAAGATGCACTATCTGCCAAACGTGTTTCTGTGGACACCTGACCGCAACGTAAGCGAAGGGAGAAAGATGGGAGCAAAAGTGTAAAGAAAGCGTCACGTTGGTGCGGTGGAAAGGAAGGGTGGCTGTTCCTGGCCCTTCGGGGCTGGGACGGTAGGTAAACGCCGCTGGCGGCGGGGGCCAGCCAGCCACCAAATTTTTATCTGTTGTAGGCCGTCATTGAACCCGCCACCGCTTAGGTGGTGGACGACGGCTGTTGCGGCGCGCGTCTTTTTCTCCCTCTTTTTTTCTTTCGTGTCTATTTTCTCTTCTCTCCGCATGAGGCAGACGAAGTGGCTCAGCTACCCAGTCAGTAGCAGGCCCGTGCATTTTCTTTTCCTTCTTCCTACAGCCACAACAACAACGTTGGTGCCGTATTTAAGATGCCCGACTACTGTGCTGGAGCACCCGGGTTCGATCCCGACCGCCGGCGGCCGAGTTTCGATGGAGGAGAAACGAAGAGGGGTCTGTGTGCCGTGCGATGTCAGTGAACGTTAAGATCCCCAGGTGGTCAAAATTACTCTGCAGCCTTCCACTACGGCTCCACTTTCTCCCGTTGGAAAACTGCAAATCATATTTTGCAGGTGTTGGTAAGAGAGAGAGTAAACTTTAGTCGGGAGTAGTCTTACTGGGTCTTAGTGGAAGAGCCAAGTTGCTGTTAGCTGGTGGCTTGCAGCGACTTCTTCAGCGCGGTTTACGGTGCCCAGTTGTATATCGGGGTTCGCGTTACGTCGCACTTCCTCCCAGGTTTCAAGTAAGGGAGCTTCTTTGAGAGCCTTGGGAGGCGACTCCTTAGAGCAATCCCACAGGATATGATTAAGGTCGGCGTTCTCTCCGCGCTTAGTGCAGGATGAGCTTATGCTATCCGGAAATATGTGTGCGTAAACCGCAGGGTTGGGGAAGGAGTTTATTTGTAGTTTCCTCCAAGCAATTTCTTGCTGTCTTGCTAGTGATTTGTGTGGTGGTGGGTATACTCTCCTAAAGAGTTTTAAGTGTTGTTAAAGGTCGCTGTATGTGAGCAATCCTTCCATTTCAAGTTCCTCGGCATTAGGTCTCACCGCTCGGCTGACAAAACCTGAAGCGTGTTGATAGCAGCCTCATTGCATCGGTTCCCTTAATGGGCGAGTGTCCATAAGAGTTCTATCTCTCTGTTGAGATTGATATTCGCGAGGATGTTTCTGGTAGTATTTGATATTCTTCCACGCGAGAAGTTACGTATGGCAGTTTTTGAATCGCTGTGAATTATGTCCACATCTGTTGTAGCGATGGCTAAAGCGATTGCGACTTCTTCCGCCTGGTCCGAGTAGCGGACGTGGACTGAAGCGGCTGATACGCATTTACTGACATTACTGGACTGCTTAATTACACAGATGGCAACGGCACCTTCAGCCATATTATAGTCCGAGGCTTCGGTGTACACTACCTTATCGGTATTTAGGTATTATTTGTTTAGGGCCCTAGCTCTAACATTCCTCCTGCCTTCATGGAATGAGGGATGCATATTTTTTTGGCAAAGGTTTGGAGATAATTTTGTCGCGCACTCCTCTTGGTAGGGGGCTTGGGTGGTTGGCTAGTGATTCGGCATTAATTCCAATGCGGTTGAAAATTTGCCTACCTGCTTTAGAGTTCGTTAGTCTTTGTAGCTGTGCTGTCTTATGTACTGTGATCAGCTCCTCTACATTGTTGTGTATCCCAAGTGAGAGATGTTTTTCGGTTGAAGTGTTTCTGGGTAGACCTATCCCTGCCTTATATGTGCTTCTAATGAGCCTGTCTAATTTCTCATTGTCAGATTGAATAAGGTGGAGATAAGGGACTGAGTATGTGAATAGACTTAGTACAAAGGCATGGATAAGACGACAAATGTCAGCTTCTTTTATTCCTCTCTTTCTTGCCGTTACTGTGTGTATCACTCTAGTGATTTGTTGCACAGTCATTTCCAGCCTGTTGATAGTGGCATTGCTCTTCCTATCGCTGTAGATGTTGAGGCTGAGTACTCTAATAGTATCGACTGTAGGTATGGGTAGTGCGTGAAGGCAGACTTTTATGTCTCCTGTGTCTTGCGTTTTCCTTCTGACTCCTAGTAGTTCAGACTTAGGTTGTGAGCATTTTAGCCCAATCTGGTTAGCGTATGACTGGACTACATTCACTGCTTCTTGAAGCGTTTCCTCTATGTGAGCGCCCGAAACTTTTGTTGCCCACAAGGTAAAATCGTTAGCTTATAGGGAGTGTTGAAGATCTTTGATTTGTTCAAGTTTGAGTGGCAGACCTATCAGTGCTAGGTAAAATAAAAAGGGGGAGAAGACTGATCCTTGTGAGGATTCTCTGTCTCTTATTGCAATTTTGTCCGATCTAAGTCCTGCGTAATGAGTTTGGCGGTAGGGAAAAACAGTCAGACGTTCCACCAGTGACGAAAGACGAGGTCAAGAAAGCATTAGAAACTATGAAAAGGGGGAAATCAGCTGGAGAGGATCAGATAACTACAGATTTGCTGAAGGACGGGGGGGATATCGTGCTAGAAAAACTGGCCACCCTGTATACGCAGTGCCTGTTGTCATCGACGGTACCGGAACCATGGAAGAATGCAAACATTATCCTCATTCACAAGAAAGGGGACTCTAAGGACCTTAAAAATTACAGACCAATCAGCTTACTGTCTGTTACGTATAAGGTATTTACTAAGGTTATCACTAATAGAATCAGGACAACCTTAGACTGCAATCAATCAAAGGATCAAGCAGGGTTTCGGAAACGGTACTCTACTATCGATCATATCCATACCATCAACCAGGTGATAGAAAAATGCTCGGAGTATAACCAGCCCTTATACATAGCATTCATTGATTACGAAAAAGCATTTGACTCAGTTGAAACCTCGGCGGTGATGCAGGCATTGCGAAATCAGGGGGTAGACGAGCCGTACGTGAAAGTGCTGGAAGATATATATAGTGGCTGCACAGCAACCATAGTTCTGCATAAAGAAAGTAACAAAATTCCCATAGAGAAAGGTGTTAGGCAAGGAGACACAATCTCCCCAGTACTATTCACAGCTTGTTTAGAGGAAGTATTCAGAGACTTGGAATGGGATCAGTTAGGGATAAGGGTAGATGGAGAATACCTCAGTAATCTGCGATTTGCTGATGACATTGCCTTGCTAAGCAACTCCGGGGATGAACTGCAAATAATGATTGATGACCTAGACAGAAAAAGTAGAAAGGTAGGCTTGAAAATCAATATGCAGAAGACTAAGGTAATGTTCAACAGCCTCGGGAAGGAACAGCAGTTTACATTAGGTAGCGAAATACTGGAAGTAGTAGGCGAATATGTCTACTTAGGACAGGTAGTAACCGCAGATCCGGACCATGAAAAGGAAATAACAAGAAGAATAAGATTGGGATGGTGCGCATTTGGCAAGCACTCGCAGATTATGACTAGCAGCTTACCGGTATCGCTCAAGAGGAAAGTATACAACAGTTGCATCTTGCCTGTACTCACCTATGGGGCTGAAACGTGGAGGCTAACCAAGAGAGTTCTACTTAAGTTGAGGACAACCCAGAGGGCTATGGAACGAAAAATGGTAGGGGTAACATTAAGAGATAGAAAGCGTGCAGAGTGGGTCAGAGAAATAACTCAAGTTACCGACATTCTAGTGGAAATTAAGAAGAAGAAATGGACATGGGCAGGACACGTAGGGCGAAGAGAGGATAACCGATGGTCGCTGAGGGTAACAAACTGGATTCCAAGGGAAGGAAAGCGTAGCAGGGGGCGGCAGAAAGTTAGGTGGGCGGATGAGATTAAGAAGTTCGCAGGGGTCAAGTGGATGCAGCTAGCACAGAACCGGGTTAAGTGGAGAAATATGGGAGAGGCCTTCGCCCTGCAGTGGGTATAATCAGGCTGATGATGATGATGATGAAGTCCTGCGATACTTAGCTCCGCAGTCCTTCCCGAGAGAAAGGAATGAATGTCATTAAAGGTTTTGTTCCCCGCGTTGACGTTAGAGAGGGTTCGGAGAATGGCTTCGTGAGAGACATTGTGGAAGGCTTTTTCCAGATCCAAGGCAAAAATGGCTTTGGTTCCGATTTTGTTAGGGGGGATCTGTTACTTCTACACGCAACTGAAGCATTGCGTCCTGAGTAGAGAGTTGACTTCTGAAGCCAATCACTGAGCTGGGCAGTAGGTCATTTTCTTCTGTGTAGTTCTGAAGCCTATGTAGAATAACCTGTTTCATGAGTTTGCCGAAACACGACGTAAGAGAGATTGGCCTTAAGGTCTCTATGCTTAGTTGAGACCTGCGTACCGGTGTAGATACAGAGTGTGCTGGCGAAGATGTTACCCAGGAATTTATATGGGTAGTCGAAGGACGAAAGGACACAGTGAAGAAGTTCAACAAACCGATAAAATTGAGGTGGCGAAAGGCTAGCGATAACAAAAGTGCAAATATTGGCTGTGGTTTAGGTCTGGTTAAACCGGGTTGAATTGCGTTACCAATACCTCCCTGGCTGCGCATATGGTTCAGCATGTAGTAAGCATGGTAAGCATGTGGTAAGCATGTGGTTTGGCGTCTTACCACTGCACCACCCCGGCGGGGCATTTTACATTTCCTTTACATTTGACTGATTTTTACTGATTGATTTATAGGAAGGGAAAGGCGCGGTAAATGTCTTACTTGTTCTCTGTGGACACCGCAACCGCGCCGTAAGGAAAGAGAGGAAGGTGGGAGTGAAAGTGGAAAGAGAGAAAGAGGAGGCGTAGTGGAGGGCTACGGAGTAATTTCGACCACCTGGGGATCTTTAACGTGCGCTGACATCGCACAGCACACGGATGCCTTTTCGTTTCGCCTCCATCGAAACGCAGCCGCCCAGATCGGGTTCGAGCCCGGGTACTCCAGTACAATAGTCTGGCGTCTTACCACTGCACCACCCCGGCGGGGCATTTTACATTTCCTTTACATTTGACTGATTTTTACTGATTGATTTATAGGAAGGGAAAGGCGCGGTAACTGTCTTACTGTCTGTAGACACCTCAACCGCGCCGTAAGGAAAGGGAGGAAGGTGGGAGTGAAAGTGGAAAGAGAGAAAGAGGAGCCGTAGTGGAGGGCTACGGGGTAATTTCGACCACCTGGGGATCTTTAACATGCGCTGACATCGTACTTACATTTGACCTCTGCCACCAGCAGGGCAGAGGACGAGGAGGAAAGACCCACTGTGGCACGGAGGAGCGAATGAGAGGGGAGCGTTTTAGGTGACCTCACACACGGCGCAGCCAATTAGAGAGCTCTCGCCCCACATGTGACGTCGCAGGCTACTCTGTCGCCGTTTCCGCGCTGATGTGTGCAGCTTCACTTTTCATTTGCGCATTTCTACTGAGCGATGTTATCTCAATAAACGAGTTAAACGCTGTGTATTTTTGGGACACGCAGAATTTGCATGAATCTGCATTCTCTGTTGTGAGCGGCAACACGTCTTTAACGCTGGCTACGGCAGACAAAACCAAGGCGTGTGCTGGTTTCCAAGTGAGTATAGTGCGCTGTTCTTGCTCTAGAAACCTTCAGATACTTAGTAGAACGGGTGGTAAGTAGTAATACCTTAAACACTTGCGCGTTCCGTTAGATATTTCTTCGTCTTCCATGCTTTGACAGGAACGGCGAAAAAGTTACGACAGTTATTGACTTGAAAGGAAGTATGGATTTTAAAGGTGCGGACGCAGTAGCTGTGCTATGAATATATATACTACGTAAGCCTATAAGACCATTATGAAACAACTTCAGAAAAGTGTGAGAGTCGTATCAGCATTCTAAGAAACTAGGGCGCCATTCCTACTTCGTGTCTATCATCGCCAAAGTTGTGCTGTCTGGGGCGACCGAGAGAGGCCGAAACGGAATGACTTGAAGATTACGCGATGAAGCACGTGAATCCGGGGGATGTGTGCGCACCACTATCTGCACCTTCGACGTACAGAGTGTGTATGCGTCCCATACGAATACATGTAAACAGAATTTGTAAAGCCCATTTTTATTGGGCGAGTACGATGTCGCCCCTTCGCGAAAAAGTACAGTCGCAATCAATATGAAGGTGATAACGGGAGCATCGACCAACGGGCCTTTCAAGCTGCATAGCGGTCAATTTCGGAACTGCGAAAGTAAAGATTGCGCTGCCTTCTTGACCTCCTACGCTCTTCCAAGCTACAAGCATCGCCCCCCCCCCCTCACCCCCCTATCAACTAACGCGCTGTCTTTTTTTCAGTGTTTGCTTCCTTGTCATGATCCACATTTCTTGGCTAGCGCCTCTGTGCGCATGCTGATAAGGTGAACAGAACGAATTTAATCGTTTTCTTTAGGGACAGCTGACTAATCTTTAAGAAAGCATTTTTGAATAGCATATTTTCATGATGTAAATGCAGAATTATGATAGCTTCCTTTTCCCTTCGGCTATTCAATGAACCACTACTGTCGTTTGACGAAACATTTCCTGGGCTTTGCTTTATCGTTAAGCATACCCGTCCTTTTTCGTTTTTTGTTTGTTTAACGAGGCCATGTTGGCCTTCACATATTTGTTAACATAGTTACTGTCCTACAACCTACATATGCCCCACTGGTGATTTATAGAAGAAATGAAAGCAAAGCATCAGTAAGAAGCTTTAGTGCGGAGCTTTCTGTGAGCATCCCAGATTTCTCAGAGCTGTTAGTGACATATAAATGCCGCTTCTTTTATTGGCGCCTTCAGTAGCTCTAAAAACGCCACAGAAAATAACGGTGGAATCAAGAAGTGAAATAGCAAGTCTAGAAAAGGCAGGCTTCTCTCAGAGAAAAATTGCTGTCATAGTATGCCGACCACAGAAAACTATAAATCGTATCCTGAAGGCTTATTTCAGAGAGAATCGTGTAGCAGATGCACCTCATCGTCGTAGAACGAGGAAAAAGACTCAAGATGTTTCTCGTAGCTGCTGCCGTCCAACCCCTTCTTAACAGTGAACGAAATTGCAGAGCATCTCGATATTGACGTTAGTCTGCCTACTATCCGAAGGCGACTTCATGGGGCTGGATTGAAGAGTTGCGTAGCCGCAAGAAAGCCCCTTCTTACATCCGCTAACCTTCAGAAACGGTTATAATTCGCTTACCGTCACAGGAACTAGACGTCGCACCAATGGAAGCAAGTGATAATCAGTGACGAGTCTACATTCTCCACCTGCTGTATTCAGCGCCTCCGCGTCTGGAGGGCCACCTGTTTCCTACAAGATAGGCATGCGTATGCTTCTTTCGCACTTCGAAATTCACTTTTCTTTTTCCGGCAGCTCCAACGAGAATAGCATTCTGAATTTTGCTGCCAGTGGACGGGTGGCCGTAAATGTGTGGGGTGCCGTAAGCTACGCACGCCTTGGCCCGCTCTACCGCATTCCAATGAGGCTGACAGCTCAAGCATACAAAGATTCTGACAGCATTCTTCTTTCGTATGCAATTTATGGACCTTTCGCGGATGGGTGCTTTTACTCCCAGCATGACGGGTGCCCCGCACACACTGCATCTGTAGTATAGAAGTATCTGAACAGCAGTGGCATCGCACAGCTATATATAGAGCGGCCACCACGAAGTCTGGGCCTCAATATCATTGAGAACATTTGGGGATGAAAGCGAAAATGGCACGCGTGCTTCCGCACACAGGGAATCCAGAAACACTGTGACAAGCAGTAGAATCTCAATAGAATCGCCTTCGCAAAGACCTGGCTTTGGTAGAGTCGCTCTACACATCACTGCCCGGAAGAATCTAAAAACTTCAAAAGCAATGAGGGATGAAGTATTCAAGGCAGTTTGATACGGTCCTGAAGCGGACAGAGTATCGACAGATATTATGTTGCATTATATAGGAATGTGCAGCGTGTTGAGATTGTCTTTTCAGCAATGAATAAAAATATTCACCAATATTCGGCAGTAGTTTGTTTTACTCTTTAATAGCAGATTTTACAAGTGAACGAGAGTGTTAAACACCGAAACAGTTTATAGCAGTGTGATATTGCAGTTAGAGGAAAAGGGAGGTGAAGTAGATGTCTCCTTTGCTTCGACGACACCTGAAGCAGATCGTGGAGCAAGGATCGGGTAGACAAGAGAGTGAAGAAAAGGGCAGAAAAGTTGCGTGGTGGAGGGCACCAGAATAGTTACGGGGGCACCTGAGACTACTTTCTTGCTATTAATGAGAAAGTGTTGATTGCACACATCGATCAGTAACTGGTCTTTAGTCGGTTGGAATAAGATCAGTCAAAAACTTTTTTTTATTTATGTAATCACCCTTGCTATCCATCACTGCATATTCTTTGTGCACTGAGGCAATAAACATCGTTTGAAAAAACATGAAACAATCCCTATTATGCGTAAATTCCCCCTTACACGCACATAGATCGACCTTCACTTTCTTGATTTTCCTGCACTATTTTGCTAAAGAATATTCAGTTGCGTAGTTATCCATCATAGTGAAATATAGAAGCCCACTTAAGCAGCAGGATACAGAAAACACCTATTCATAAATATGACCAACGACCTTGGACGGTCTTTGGCGCCGCATGTTTCTGCTGATGACACGTATTGCTTTTTGTAAATAACTGCGCGCACTTCTGCCGTATACAGACGAAAAGGGCACGGGCAGTATCACCGTAACATGCTTGATTACGCATAAAAAAATTTAACTAGCTAGCGGGGGTTGTGAGCTGTTGCAGGAACAGCGAAAAGAGAGAGAGAGAGGAGTTACCCTGATGTTTCCCTCGCCACGGATGGTGATGTAACGTGGCGCTGCTCCTTGTCTCGGTTGCAGCTCGAGCGTCACGTTCATATTGATTGCGACCACACCGTAAACATATTTGATGTTTCAGTGATATTCAGCTCATCGCTTCTCAAACCGCACCAGCCATCCCAAAGTTGCCTACCCTCCCTCAGCGCAGACTACAGCTCATCTTCGCTCGTTCTTCGTAAAAACTGCTCAGGACTGGAACAATCTGCCAGTCGACTTCGTGCACCACTCCAATCCATCTCAATTCAAGGCAGCCATCGAATCTATTTTCAAATGATATAGCCCATCACTTATGTACTACCCCATTCCTGGGGCATTTAAGGTATTGATAATAAATAAATAAATAAAAATAAAAATATTTCAAAATTATGAAACCGAATATTGAAGGCGATGTACCTGAAAACACCGTAATACATGCACGTGGGGTCGCCGCTGGCCACTGGCACCGCACGGGAGCGAGACTCGCAGAAAACATTCAAATATACAGGGTTTTGAATATTTGGGGGCTGGGATTTAAAACATTTCTATGCAAAATCTACTAACCCATTCGAGCTGAAATAACGTTCACAAAGTAGCAAAATATGGTCTACGTTATCTGATAAGTGATTTAACATCGGTACTTGCCTAGATTTCTCGAAATCGAGAAAAAACTGCTCTCGGTGGCGTGCACAATTTTCACAGAAGAGAGTCAAAAAGCTATTTTAACATGGTGCGTCATCTGTCGGGCAGCGAGGCAAGCGCGCCAATGGCCGGGATGGAGCTTGTCTCACTGCCCGACAGATGACGCATCATGTTAAAATAGCTTTTCAACTCTCTTCTACGAAAATTGTGCACGCCACCGAGAGCAGTTTTTCTCGATTTCGAGAAACCTAGGCAAGTACCGATGTTGAATCACTTATCAGATAACGTAGACCATATTTTGCTACTTTGTGAACGTTATTTCAGCTCGAATGGGTTAGTAGATTTTGCATAGGAATGGTTTAAATCAAAGCCCCCAAATATTCAATACCCTGTATATATATATATATATATATATATATATATATATATATATATATATATATATATATATATATATATATATATATATATATATATATATTGTGAAGACGAAGAAGTGCACAATGAACATGCCAGTCTGGCATCGTGATCGCTGCGCGTGCTGGAGCTGACTGTGTTCGCTACGACACCACTACGGCAGCGCCCCTATCGTGTGTCTGCAACCGAACGCCAGGCTATTGAAGAGCAAGTCGATCTAATGATCCAGAATGGCGTGATTCAGCCCTCAAGCAGCCCTTGGGTCTCACCTGTTGTCCTTGTAAAAAAGAAAGATGGTTCTATCCGCTTCTGCGTCGATTATCGCCGCCTTAATAAGATTACGCGAAAGGACGTCTATCCTCTCCCACGCATCGACGACGCTCTTGATTGTTTGCAAGGCGCCGAACTCTTTTCTTCCCTAGATTTACGTTCCGGGTACTGGCAAGTCCCCTTGGAAGCGGCTGATCGCCCCAAAACTGCCTTTGTAACTCCCGACGGCTTGTACGAATTCACAGTTATGCCGTTTGGCCTTTGTAATGCTCCGGCAACATTTGAGCGGATGATGGACACCATTTTGCGTGGCCTAAAGTGGAAGACATGCCTCTGCTACCTCGATGACATTGTCGTCTTTTCTCGTGACTTTGACACACACCTCTACCGTCTGAAGCACGTTTTGACCTGCCTATCTGATGCCGGACTGCAGCTGAATTTGAAAAAATGTCGTTTTGCCGCCCGCCAGCTCACCATTCTCGGCCACGTTGTTTCCAAAGAAGGTGTATCTCCAGACCCTGCCAAACTTCGTGCCCTAACAGCCTTTCCGAAACCGACTTCCATCAAAGATCTACGTAGCTTCCTCGGACTCTGCTCTTACTTTCGCCGCTTTATTAGGAATTTTGCTTCCATTGCTGCTCCCTTGACAGAACTTCTGTCCGGCAGTTCCGACCTTTCGTCGTGGTCACCAGCGTGCGACGATGCCTTCAATGCTTTACGACACATCCTCACGGCACCGCCTGTCCTACGTCACTTCGACCCCACAGCGCCTACTGAGGTCCACACAGACGCCAGTGGTATTGGTCTTGGTGCTGTGCTCGCTCAGCGCAAAGCAGGTTGTACTGAATACGTGGTCGCCTATGCTAGCCGTACACTCACGAAGGCTGAATCCAATTACTCTGTCACTGAAAAAGAATGCTTAGCGATTATTTGGGCTCTTACTAAATTCCGCCCTTACCTCTATGGTCGCCCTTTTGACGTAGTGACGGACCACCATGCGCTTTGCTGGCTTTCCTCACTGAAAGACCCCTCCGGCAGACTGGCAAGATGGGCTCTTCGCCTTCAGGAATATGATGTCCGCGTTGTTTACCGCTCTGGCCGCAAACATCACGATGCCGATGCACTTTCCCGCTGCCCCCTTACAGCTGAGGTCGCGATCCTTTCCCCTTCCGACGATTCCCCGCCATCGCTTCACATCAATGACATGCCGTCAGCGCAGCGGCAAGATCCTTGGATAAACTCTATCCTCGATTTTATCTCCAATCCTACAGCTGCTTCTCCATCGCGTGCTCTCCGCCGCCATGCTTCCCACTTCGCCATTCGTGATAACCTCCTCTACCGCCGCAACTACTGTGCAGATGGCCGCAAGTGGTTGCTAGTTATTCCCCGGCAGCTACGTTCGCAAATTTGTGACTATTTCCACGCTGACCCACAATCCGGTCACGCGGGCGTCTTCAAGACATACACTCGTCTCCGGCTACGTTACTACTGGCGGGGTATGTACACCTTTGTACTCAAGTACGTTCGCTCATGCCTCACCTGTCAACGTCGCAAGCCATCTCCTCAACGTTCTGCTGGAGAGTTGCTGCCGTTACCCAGCCCACCACGTCCTTTCGACCGCGTCGGCATTTATTTGTACGGGCCGCTTCCTTACACTGCGGCCGGCAACCGCTGGGCTATCGTAGCCGTTGATCATCTGACGAGGTATGCCGAAACCGCCGCACTTCCATCTGCCACAGCGTCAGAAGTAGCTTCCTTCATTTTGCAGCGATTTGTTCTTCGCCATGGCGCACCTCGAGAGCTGCTCAGCGACAGAGGACGCGTTTTTTTGAGTGACGTTGTGAAAGCCTTGCTCACCAAGTGCAACATTATTCATAGAACCACCTCCGCCTATCATCCCCAGACTAATGGCCTCACTGAGCGTTTCAATCGTACCCTTGGCGACATGCTCTCTATGTACGTCTCCTCCAACCACTCAAACTTGGACCTCGTCCTTCCGTATGTCACGTACGCATACAATACCGCAACGCAGTCTACTACTGGCTTCTCCCCTTTTTTTCTCCTCTACGGCCGTCACCCCTCTGCTACAATCGACACCATACTCCCGTATCAGCCAGACATATCAGAGTATACACCTGCGTCTCAAGCAGCCCAGCATGCGGAAGACTGTCGACAAATCGCCCGCGCATTCACGGCTAACACCCAGTACCGCCATAAATCCAACCATGACAGCCAACACTCGACACCGCACTTCTCGTCTGGCACTCTTGTGTGGCTATGGATACCTTCCAGCGCCCCTGAACTATCTTCAAAATTTCTGGCTAAATACCATGGCCCATACCGTGTTCTGGAGCGCACCTCTCCGGTTAATTACGTGGTGGAACCTGTTACTCCGTCCCATGATCTACGCCGGCGCGGACGCTAGACTGTTCACGTCCAGCGCCTTAAACCTTATTACGACCCTGCCGTCTTGCTCACGCCGTAAGTCGCCAGGATGTCTCCTCTTCGTCCCGCGGGTAATTGTGAAGAGGAAGAAGTGCACAATGAACATGCCAGTCTGGCATCGTGATCGCTGCGCGTGCTGGAGCTGACTGTGTTCGCTGCCGCTGTATTCACCGCTGATCTGCTCAGTCCTGCTGATCAAGTCCTGTTGATCTGCTGAATAAACCCCCCATTCTTACAATATATATATATATATATATATATATATATATATATGTTGTGTGTGTGTGTGTGTGTGTGTGTGTGTGTGTGTGTGTGTGTGTGTGTGTGTGTGTGTGTGTGTGTGTGTGTGTGTGTGTGTGTGTGTGTGTGTGTGTGTGTGTGTGTGTGTGTGTGTGTGTGTGTGTGTGTGTGTGTGTGTGTGTGTGTGTGTGTGTGTGTGTGTGTGTGTGTGTGTGTGTGTGTGTGTGTGTGTGTGTGTGCGTGTGTGTGTGTGCGCGCGTGCGTGCGTGCGTGCGTGCGTGCGCACTGATGTTTAGAAGCTATATTGTTTAAAATCGCAGGATAAGTGTGTGCTGTTAAAACCAGGCATTCCCTTGACAGGAGCTTGGCGAGCCGATGCTTCTCCGAATAGGCAAATCTTGTCCAGGAGTCCAGTATACTGTTACGTGCCTTCATTGGTTCATAGTACGGTCGTTGAAACTGGGCTCTCGGCAGCTCTGAAACGGCATGACAAGTGAACAAAAACTAATTGCGCATCGTTGTAGACAACGACAAAGACAGCAGTTGAGGTTGCTCGCGCGTAGAAATACGGAAGCGGCTGGGGTATCGTGTGCGCCATAGTCTGCAAAGGTGCACAAATTGGCTTCGTTCGTTTATCGTGCATTTTGAGAGCTGGTTTTTGCGTTATGCAACTAACGTGGCCAGTTTTAATGACCATACTATGATCCAATGGAGGGCACGTAAGAGAATATTGAACTCTAGAAGAATATTGCGCAACTTCGAAACACCAGCTGGCAGAGCACCTTCTAGGGGTATAGCCGCCTTCACAACATAACCCTTTTCGTGCCTTTTTTTAATTATATCTGTCCTAATTGTCAATGCATACCATGTTTTAAATTCATATACTAACTGTGAACAAAGGCTGCCTACGTGAGGTCAAGTTGAAACGGGAAACTTGTTCGGAAACTGACGCGGAAATGGCCACCAGTGGCACTGAAAGCAGCGCCGACCGTTGCCAGCCTGACGGCGTGCTCGGAGTCGATAGAACCACACAGTGTTCACAAACCGGCGCTCGCGACGCCGCAGAAGACTGGGGCTGAACATTAGGCTTTATGCCCATGGGAATGCATGGAAGAGAACGTTTTCAAAGCAGTTTTCTAATTTAATGGTGTATCCATGAGGTCAGTTTCTGATAGAGGGCAACCACGAACATCCCAGAATAGATTGCGACTACATGAAAGGCCATTTCAGAGACGCAGTATATTTAAAGCTGCGCGCGAGGGGAAGGGGGGGGGGGGGTGCGCTTTGGGAGGGCAACCCATGTAAATTCAGCTTACAGTAACATTTTTCTCGTTTCGCGGAGCACCAGAAGAGGTAGGCAATTGTTAAACATTGGCGAGATTTTTTAAAGAAATTTTAACGAAGTATGTCACATCATTCCGGAGACAATAGATTTTTAAAACACCGCTAAAGGTATGTGTTGTCAAGATGTACATACCGA
Organism: Amblyomma maculatum; assembly: GCF_055883805.1. Lineage (NCBI taxonomy): Eukaryota > Metazoa > Arthropoda > Arachnida > Ixodida > Ixodidae > Amblyomma > Amblyomma maculatum. The sequence goes on from NC_139353.1 coordinate 133,399,846, forward strand.
CGGAAGGCTCGTTACTCGTTGGTCGTTTCTCCGAAGAACGCAAGCTTCTCTTGTAGCCTGATATATGGTGCCATATGCACTGAATTTGCTTATTATTAACAGTCATTCAATGTGTGCAGACTAGGAAAACTACATTCAAAAAGCACTCCTCAAACGTTATGACAAGGCAATGAAAGAGAACGGCCCACTGTGAGAGACGGCGGCACAGACGACGCTCTATTCGTGCGTGGAAGAAGCCGGCGTCCGCCAACACAATTTGTTTGAGCAGACGTGGCATTCTGGTTGTCTGCTGATGCGCGCCATTCTTTTCTCATGCTATGTGAGGACTGCCTTCAGCTCAACGATTCGCATCATTAGAGCGGCAGTATTGAAGAGGAAATGTAACCTGCGCGGCAGCATGTCGGACAACACGAGAAGCTTTCGCAATTGCGAGCAGAATTCAGCGCATGGCTACTTTTTCAGAGGTATGTCGGTCATTATAATGCATACATAGGGAGCTTGCATGAAGCGATGCCTGCTGGGAAATCCGCTATGTTATTGGCAGCAGACGACGTGCAGAGAATTGATTCGAGTGCTCTAACTGCCGTCTTCGACGTTCCACCAAGCAAACACGTGCCTACTCGTGCGCTGCAAGATGTCGGCAGATTTGGGGAAAGTATGCAAAAGGAAGGCAAAGAAGCGTCGAATGAAACTGTTCAGGGTACGTGCGGATGACTACTATGGATCTGGACTTGTGGCCGCCCGTCGACAGCACCGAGATTTATTACTAGTTCTGGCGATTAGTTTGTTACTTACCGGGATTGGTATCGATCTCGCCTCTGTTGGTCCATGCAAGCCATTCGCGTCGAAGTCCCTCAGAGTGCTCCTTTGCCTCTCGGACTTGTGCATGCAGATTTTTGGAATTATGCAGAACTCGCAGCCGATTTCTGCAATTGCGCCAGCATCGTCTGCGCGCATTTTGCGCGCTCATGTTAACGCGGCTATGCTGCAGTGCAGTGCTGAGTCATCTGCTCACAGCGACGACAGCATGGTGGATTACCCAGCAAGCATCATTCCTTACAAGCTCCTTATGGAGGCACTTTAAAAATAAATTGGCTTCAAGTTACTGTATCATACTTTGTATCACTTCTACAAACAATTCGCTAACTTCAACCATCTGCCTTGTTTACTGTTGCTCTAAGAAACCAAGAAATTAGATACGTTCTCATTGCATTTGCTTGTACGGGTCTTGCTCTCGAGATGTACCCCCCTACGTTTAGCGGGTGTTTTAAAAATATTCCCCCTCTGTAATAAGGCTTCATAATTTCACAATGTGCTCAATGATGTTCATAGTCACTCTGCACCGAATGTCATCATAAGTTCAGTTCAGTCGTTCAGTCGTGTCCGACTCTTCGTGAACCTATGGACCATGTCACGCCACGCTTTCCGGTCTCTCACTATCTTCCTAACATCACATAACTTCATCTGCAGTGCCTCGAGGATGCAATCTAACCATCGCGTTCGCTGCCTACCCTTTCTCCGGCGGCCCTCAACCTTTCCCAACATCAAATCTTTCTCCAGCGACTCTTCTCTTCTCATCAGATGACCAAAGTAGCTGAGCTTTAACTTTAGCATTTGACCCTTCAATGAGCAGTCAGGGTTTATGGTCGACAATATCGACTGATTTGATCTTCTGGCAGTCCAAGGAACTCTCAAGAGTCTTCGCCAGCACCACAATTCAAACACGTCAATTCTTCGGCGGTCAGCCTTTTTCACAGTCCAACTCTCGCATCCATACATCACAACTGGAAAGACCATAGCACGAGTTATACGGATCTTGGTTGGCAGACTAATGTCTCTGCTCTTTACTAGGCGGTCAAGGCTAACCATTGCTCTCTTTCCCAGAAGCAGGCGTCTCCTAATTTCAGGGCTGCAGTCTCCTTCCGAGGTAATCTTGGAGCCCAAGAAGAGAAAATCATTCACCGCTTCCACTTCCTGTCCCTTGATGCTCCAGGACTCGATAGGGCAAGACGCCATGAGCTTTGTCTTTTTAATGTTCAGTTTAAGCCCAAACTTCTCACTCTAATCTTGTACGCGCGTCAGAAGTCTCTTGAGTTCCACTTCACTTTCTGCCATTAAAGTGGTATCATCCGCATATCTAAGGTTGTTGATACGTTTTCTAGCAACCTTCACTCCAGCTGAAGACTCGTCTAGACCGGCCTTCCTCATGATGCACTCATGCATATAGGTTAAATAGGCAGGGCGGCAGTATGCAGCCTTGCCTCACTCCTTTCTCAATCGGAAACCAATCACTAAGACCATGCCCAGTTCTGACTGTGGCCTCTTACCCTTCGTACAGATTCCTGAGGAGACAGATGAGCTGAATTGGAACTCCCATCTCTTGGAGAGCTAGCCACAATCTGCTGTGATCTACGCAGTCAAACGCTTTCGCATAATCAATAAAGCAGACGTAGATGGGTTTTTGGAACTCTCTTGCTTTTTCCATGATCCAGCGAAGGCTGGCAATTTGGTCTATAGTTCCTCTGCCCTTGCGAAACCCAGCTTGCACGTCCGGAAGCTCCCGATCCACATACTGCTGCAGCCTACCTTGGAGGATTTTCAACATCACCTTGCTAGCATGCGAAATAAGCGCGATCGTGCGGTAGTTTGAACAATCTTTGGCACTGCCTTTCTTTGGAATTGGGATGTAAACTGACCTCCTCCAATCTTGTGGCCACCGCAGGGTTGTCCAAATCTTCTGACATAATTTATGCAGAATGTTAGCAGCGTCATGGTTGAGGTTTTGAAGCAACTCAGCTGGAATGCCATCAATTCCGCTAGCTTTGTTCTTAGCAAGGCTGGCTAAGGCCCATTCAACTTCACTCTTCAGGATGCCCGGCTCGAGATCAGTAATCACAACAGTCTTAAGTTGGGTTTGAACATTCGGGTCCTTCTTGTACAGTTCTTCTGTGTATTCCTGCCACCTCTTCTTTATCTCTGAGACTTCAGTGAGGTCCTTGCCTTGTTTGTCCTTTATCACGCCCAGCTTAGCACAGAAGCTCCTTTGATATCTTTGATTGTCTTATACAGAGCTCTTGTGTTCCTTAATTGGCTGTTGTATTCAACTGCTTGGCACTGTATGTTCAGGAAGGCATTCTTATCTCTCCTTGCTATTTTCTGAAAATCCGCATTGAGAACCTTGTATCTTTCTCTTTCCCCCATAACTTTTGCCATCCTCCTTTCCTCAGCTATTTGCAAAGCTTCTTCAGATAACCAGTTTGCTTTCTTGCATTTCTTTTGCTTTGGAACCACCTTAGTAGCAGCTTCTTGATTATATCACGAACATCAGTCCACATGTCTTCGGGCTCTTTGTCTTCTAGATCTAATTCTTGAAATCGATTCCTCACTTCCACAGCATATTCTAATGGAATTTGATCCACACAGTTAAATTGGAAAACTATTTCGAAATCTTTTGGTATCATTTATATTACAGTGGACGCTAAGCCTTGTTTTCAACCCAGTCGCCGAATCTTGGCGAGAGTAGCGCCATTGCATGTTATTTACCTTGAAGGCCTCGCCTTCAGAAAAAGGGTTCGCGAGCCATGGTCGCGCCCGACAATCTCTTTTAAAAACACCGGTTAGTTTCCGGATCAACGCAAAATCGTTCAATAAAAGGGGCAACAAACAAAAGAAACGCCACTGCGCTAAAAACATGCTGTCGACGCGCACGACAATACACTGTCAATGATAAAACCTAACGAGGGTCAGGGCTTCACTGCGGCAAACAAAACACTGCGGCGCGAACAAGGCGAGCGACAGGGCCAATGCACAGCTACGGCACAACAGACATTGCTCTTCGCATGGCAACAACTCCCGCGAATACGCCTAGGTCGTTTCTGTAGGCACTCCTTCCATCTTCGTGTCGCCGGTCTTTACTCCGTTGTCCGTGCCCAGCCCGTTGGCCCGTGACGCTCGCTGGCCGCCCGCGCTAGCCTCCCCGCCGGGGCAAAAAGGCCCCGCGCCTTGCTACCGACGCACTTATCTACCCTCGTCTCTTCGCTGCTAACATCCCGCCCTCAAGATTAGCTGCTCGCTCATGCGCACTCGCGCTGCCCACGCAAACACAATGCAAAAGGGAAAACGCGCGCGTTATTTAAAACCCTTAAAGGAGGTGCGGAGCCCAATAACCTCAGCGACGGGGATTTTCTATAGAAGTAATCATGCAGAGGCAGCGTGAGCAATTTGCACGCATACGTGCGTAAAGAAAGTATAATGCGAATACCCGCAGAGGGAAACCGAAAGGGGAACAGGTTGAACAATGTAAACAACGCACACCCTCCCCACAAAACTTAAATGTGCTGTATCGGTAATTGGCTTACTTTGTAGTAGCTGAGCCGGCAACCATGACGCAACATGAGCCCCACCAGAGATGCATGCGGCGAGCGCCAAATCGTGTTTTTCACCCCAAACGCTCGTTGTATGTGGCTGACCTGACGACACATGGTGTCATAAATGACAATTACGCCACTGACATGGAGAAACTGAAAACCCCGGAGCCACTTCAGTTCTGCGGAAACGTTGCCGAGAGCTGGAGACGTTTCAAGCAACGCCTGGAAATCATGACGGCTACAGAACCGACGGTGGCCAGAAGCGACGCACAGAAGATGGCATTGCTGTTGCACGTGGCTGGCGAACAAGCTGCCAAGGTACACAACACGTTCGGACTGGAAGGCCAGCCTACCTTTGAAAGGGTGCTGAGGAAGTTCCATCCCCCACTACTGTTTCCCGAGGAAAAAATACACCTACGAGCGTTTCACCTTTCGCTTGCGAGAACAGGCTGGGGGTGCGTCATTAGAGCAGTTTTATCGGGATCCGGTGTTGAAAGCCTTAACATGCGAATTCGGCAGTCTAGCTGATTCTGTGATTCGAGACCGAATTGTATCTGGGGCCGCAAATCAACTCTGACTGAGGCTGCTGCGTGAACAGAGCTTAACCCTCGATAAAGCGGTCGGCATGTGTAAGACGGACGAGTTATTGACCAATGAGAGTAAGCTGTAGAACTAATAAGTGCAAGCGATCCACTACATGAACCAAGGTTCTAGGAAACGGAACTCAGCCACGAGCGGTGATCAGATAACGCTGCGACAAATGTGCCTACGTACACAGGAAACCAACTTGCCCGGCAGCAGGTGAAGACTGCCACAAATGCAAAAAGGGGCAATTTTGCAGCGTGCTGCACACGATCAACCATCCACAAAATTCATGCGGAGCAAACAACTGTCGACAAATTTGACATTCTGGAGGAAGGCAGCCACAGCGCGGGCGCCAAGGCTGTGGCTCGCTACTGGGGCACAGGCAAACCTTTTGCAGGAGTGGAACTGCTGCTCCATTCGCTCCATTCTGCTTTCAAACTGCTTTCCCTGCTCCATCCTGCTCCAAAAGGCAATATTGCTCCAGAACTGCTCCAAACTGGCTGCCTCCACCTGCTGCCATCAAATTTAGCAGAACGCGGGAACATTTCAGCGTATCGGGAGCAAAGATATCACTCTTCTTGGGCTGCTTTTAATAGAAATACAATTTTGTAAGCAAGAGAACCATAGAGCATAATAAAAGTTTGTTCAAAAGTAAATTTAGTATGAGATTGATCGGAGGGAATAAATTGCGAAACAAATTCTCTCTGCATGTGGTATATAGCACTTCCTAACAGCCTTTTCAATCGCTAGTGAAGAAAGAAACGAGAGCAGCAAGCGAAACAGACAGCGCAAACTACTGTGAGCCGTTAGGAAACTTGTCCGACTGCAAAAAATGCATGAGTTATTATAATGCTTTGACTGTGAAAACAAGCAGGTACTTCACCATTGAGCCTCTCAGTCAGTGGCAAGCATGTCAGGCCTGCGGCAGACAAAATCACACTTGAAGCGTAATGGGTTGGTACGCCAAAGGTGTCAGTCACTAGGAAGCTTTTCAAGGGTGTTGGAAAGCCACACGGAGCCTATCACCAAGATGTTAGAAATAAGCTCCGGCATTGCTCATGCAAAAGAATGATAAACTATTGGCCGGAGGCACTGAGGTAAAGAGGCTGAAGGATTAAAAGTCTACCTTTCAGTGTCATTTATCTTTCTTGAACGCACTACTATTTCTCAGGAATTTATAAGCACAGGCATAGGATGAAAAAAGATATGCAGGAGACAAAAAAAAGCGAAAACATGCCCATTAATCTGAACTCCAAATCTGTGCCGCTGCTTGAGGGTATCAAAGTGGCAGACTCGACAGATTTGTCGACATTTAAATATATCAAATCAAAATAGGCAAACGGTTTAGGTTAGGCTGCTAGTATGTTCCAAGTTGTTGCAGGTCAAGCTGTGTTACATTCTACATCTTCACATGCTTTGGCCGTGTGTCTTGTCAGAGGTGAGTGCGAAGATGGAAAAACATCTAACTTGCATAAAAAAGAATCATATTGGGAATTGTGTATGTCAGAAAGAAAAACCCGCAATAATCAGAGGCGTTTATCATTAGTAATGTGCTCCAAAACATCATTCAAATGCTCCAAAACTCTAGTTTTGTCGCTCAAAAGCTGCTCCAAAATGGTATTATTATTGCTCCTTGGGCTGCTCCAAAATGCCTGAGCCTGCTTCTACCCCTGTTTTTGTCACTCTCGTGATGAAAACGAGCGGGGCAAAAAACGCCGCTTCGGAAGAGCTCGGAACATTTTCAGAACATTTTGCACCCCTACATCGGAGGGGTAATTGCGCATGTTGGTAAAACGACGTTGTCAGCGACCTGGAATGAAATCGAACAGGTTTTCGAGTTCTTCAACCTTCAGAAATCCCGTACTCCCATCCTGGGTTTTCATGTCTATGGGCTCTTTGCATTTGTCAACCACGTTTCTGAAGACACCTGCGATATGTAGTGTCCGAGTATCCGGAAGTATTCCGCTGTTTGAGATGCGTGGAACGAACGTACCATATGGTCCTAAAAGATGGAGCCACCCCTGCAGTACAAGCAGCTCGTCGAGTACCACAGGCACTGCTACGACCGCTAGAGCAGGAGTTAAAGCGCTTGTCCGAGGCCAACATAATCAAGAATCTTCATGGCCGAAGGGACTGAGTAAGTCCCTTGGTCATTGCATTGAATGATGGTCAACTTAGGATTCCCCTAGAACCCAGGGCTATACAAAAGTGGGTGAAACGAGAACATTATCAGCTGCCTAATATTGAGGATATTGAGGCTGAGCTAGCTGGTGCTCAGTGGTTCTCAACTCTGGATGCCAACCCAGGTTTTTATCAGATCTATTTGGACTCGGAAACTGCAAGGATATATACTTTCCCACTTCATTAGGAAGATACCAGTACCTTGGGCTACCATTCGACATTCCCTCCGCCCCAGAGGTATTTCAGAACACTGTCAGATCCTAGCAGGGCTGCAAGAAGAGCATGAGAAAAGGTTGCAGGCAGTGCTGGGCAGGGCCGGCAAAGAAGCAGGGGCTCAATTTCAACCTGAATAAATGTAAACTGGGCCGAAAGCAAATAGAGTTCCTTGGAGATGTGATCAGCAGCAAAGGCATTTCTTCTGGTCCATCACTGGCTCAGAGCATTGATGACTTTCCACCACCGGCTACTAAGACTGACGTGCAGAAGAGATTAGGGTTCAATTGGAAAATATTTGCCTAACATGTCTGCTGCTACTACCTAAGTGGGGGATGTCATCAGGGATGACACAATCTTGAAATCAAGTAATGCACATCAGGCTGTGTGGGAGGCGCTGAAGGCTCGCTTATGCTCAAGTCCTGTGCTTGCACTGTCAGACCCAGCAAAACCTGTGAAGGTTTCAAGTGATGCCTCTCAGTATGGGCTTGGGGCAGCACTTCTACAACAGCTTCGGGACGGGTAGCGACCAATTGCCTACGCCTCCAGATTTCTCTCTGGAGCGGAAACGCGATACTCACAATTTGAAAAAGAGGCTTTGGCGGTCACACTTGGTTTTGAAAGATTTCACCATTTTGCTTACGGTCGACATGTTCAAGCTGACACTGACCTCTCATTGCAATTGCGCAGAACGATATCACTTTCATCTACAGTATGTCGCTGTAAATCAATTAGTGGTGCTGAACGTACTCTCCAGAGCCCTATCAAGGAGCAAGACCGGCAGCGCCGAGCTGGTGAACGTGGAGGTACATGCAGCCGAGATGGAGCGCTTCCTTGTCAGCGACGCCAGCAGATCATAGCTGGTTCGTGACACTGCTGAGTACCCTGAACTGGCAGAATTGATACGATGCCTCCGAGGACCTCCCATTTCCTGGGCCTTACAAGTCATTTTAATGTTGAGCTGACGTAGGTCACCGGTGTATTGTTCAAAGAAAGAAAAGTAGTGATTCCCTGTACTATGCTAAAAATAATGCTGGATAGAATCCATGACGGTCACCTCGGCATTAACAAATGCAAGGCTAGGGCTAAACGACTGGTCTTATGGCCAGGTGTATCTACTGACATTGCAACGTTAATTAGTGCATGTCCTATTTGCCAACAATTTGCCTACAAGCAACCAAATGAACCCCAGCTCATGCAACAGGTGTGGAACTTCTATTTCTATTTGATATATTTTAGTGCACTGGCAATTCCTGTGTAATGGACTATGATGCATTTTCTAATTTTGCTGAAGCGGAGAAACTTCGAGATACTTCTGCACAAACTGTCATAGCAGCTTTGGGTGGCATGTTTGACAGGTACGGCTTACCACTGGAAGTCAGCGGTGACAACAGCCCACGATTCGCATAAAAACAATTTCGACAATTTGCCGAGAAATATGACTTCCGAGAATTTGCCGAGAAGTATGACGAGAAGTATAACATCCGCCTCGCATGCAAGAGGACCGGGGTTCAAATCCCGGTGCCGCGCAATTCTCCACCGGATGAAAAAAAAATACGCGTGTCGATGGAATTGCATAAACAGGTTTGCAGTGCGACCTGATGCCGGTGAACACCTCCGGCAACGCACTCCCTCAACAGAACAGGAGTTGGCCACCCTGTTGCAGTAATTGGCCGCAACCTCCTATGATAAGCTCCATAAAACCCCGGCCCTCAGTCACCAGCGGCTGCGGAACAACTGACCACGGCGGCGGTCAGACCTGTGACGCAGCAGGGGGTGCTAAGAAAGCCTGGCTCCGCTGGACTGGCCGCCATTGGAAACTGACCCTGGCAACGTTTAATGCTAGAACCCTAGCTAGTGAAGCTAGTTTAGCAGTGCTGTTAGAGGAACTAGAGGGCATGAAATAGGATGTCATAGGGCTTAGTGAGGTTAGGAGGCCGAATGAGGCATATACTGTACTGAAGGATGGGCATGTACTGTGTTATCGAGGTTTACCAGAGAGGCGACAACTAGGAGTAGGTTTCCTTGTCAATAGGTATACAGCGGGTAATATAGATGAATTCTATAGTATTAATGAGAGGGTTGCAGGCATCATAATTAGGCTTAATAAGCGGTATAAACTGAAGGTTGTACAGGCCTATGCACCTACATGCAGTTATGATGACCAGGCAGTTGAAAGCTTCTATGAAGATGTAGAATCGGCAGTGCGAAAAGTAAAGATTCAGTATACTGTACTAATAGGCGACTTCAATGCCAAGGCAGGGAAAAAACAGGCAGGAGACCAGGCAGTAGGTGACTATGGCATTGGTTCTAGGAATAGCAGGGGGGAGTTACTAGTTGAGTTTGCAGAACGCAATAACTTACGAATCATGAATACCTTCTTCGGCAAACGGAAGAACCGGAAATAGACATGGAAAAGTACTAACGGAGAGACTAAAAATAAAATCGACTTCATGATGTGTTCAACCCCCGCCATTATGCAAGATGTAGAGGTAATCGGGAAGGTGCGATGCAGTGACCACAGGATGGTGAGGTCCCGAATTAGCCTAAATCTGAAGAAGGAACGCAACAGATTAGTAAGAAAGAAACCCATCAACGAATTAGCGGTGAGGGGGAGGGCAGAAGAGTTCAAGATCTCGCTACAGAATAGGTATTCAGCTCTAACTGAGGATAGCGACATTACCCTAGAGGCAAGGAACAATAATTTCAGAAATATCATTACCGAGTGCGCGGTAAAAATAGGCGGTAGGATAGTTAGAGAGGATACCAGTAAGCTGTCTAAGGAGACGAAAGGTTTGATTAAAAAACGCCAGAGTATGAAGGCTTCCAATCCAACAGACCAAATAGAATTGGCCGAGATATCAAAGCTAATCAATAAGCGCAAGATGGCCGATATAAGGAAGTATAACATGGCGAAAATTGAGCATGTAAAGAACGGGGGAAGCCTTAAAGCGGTAAAGAAGAAATTGGGCATAGGCAAAAACCAGATGTATGCGATAAGGGACAAGGCGGGCAAAGTCATCACTAATATGGACAAGATGGTCAAAGTAGCCGAGGAGTCCTATACAGATCTCTACAGTAGCCAAAGTAGTCAGGACCGTAATGAGATTGGCGGTAGGGAAAAACAGTCAGACGTTCTACCAGTGACGAAGGACGAGGTCAAGAAAGCACTAGAAACTATGAAAAGGGGGAAATTAGCTGGAGAGGATCAGATAACTACAGATTTGCTGAAGGACGGGGGGATATCGTGCTAGAAAAACTGGCCACCCTGTATACGCAGTGCCTGGTGTCATCGACGGTACCGGAACCATGGAATAATGCAAACATTATCCTCATTCACAAGAAAGGGGACTCTAAGGACCTTAAAAATTACAGACCAGTCAGCTTACTGTCTGTTACGTATAAGGTATTTACTAAGGTAATCGCTAATAGAATCAGGACAACCTTAGACTGCAATCAAGCAAAGGATCAAGCAGGGTTTCGGAAACGGTACTCTACTATCGATCATATCCATACCATCAATCAGGTGATAGAAAAATGCTCGGAATATAACCAGACCTTATACATAACATTCATTGATTACGAAAAAGCATTTGACTCAGTTGAAACCTCGGCGGTGATGCAGGCATTGCGAAATCAGGGGGTAGACGAGCCGTACGTGAAAGTGCTGGAAGATATATATAGTGGCTGCACAGCAACCATAGTTCTGCATAATGAAAGTAACAAAATTCCCATAAAGAAAGGTGTTAGGCAGGGAGGCACAATCTCCCCAGTACCATTCACAGTTTGCTTAGAGGAGGTATTCAGAGACTTGGAATGGGAGCAGTTAGGGATAAGGGTAGATGGAGAATACCTCAGTAATCTGCGATTTGCTGATGACATTGCCTTGCTAAGCAACTCGGGGGATGAACTGCAAATAATGATTGATGACCTAGACAGGAAAAGTAGAACGATAGGCTTGAAAATCAATATGCAGAAGACTAAGGTAATGTTCAACAGCCTCGGGAAGGTACAGCAGTTTACATTAGGTAGCGAAATACTGGAAGTAGTAGGCGAATATGTCTACTTAGGACAGGTAGTAACCGCAGATCTGGACCATGAAAAGGAAATAACAAAAAGAATAAGATTGGGATGGAGCGCATTTGGCAAGCACTCGCAGGTTATGACTAGCAGCTTACCGGTATCGCTCAAGAGGAAAGCATACAACAGTTGCATCTTGCCTGTACTCACCTACGAGGCTGAAACGTGGAGGCTAAGCAAGAGAGTTCTACTTAAGTTGAGGACAACCCAGAGGGCTATGGAACGAAAAATGGTAGGAGTAACATTAAGAGATAGAAAGCGTGCAGAGTGGGTCAGAGAAATAACTCAAGTTACCGACATTCTAGTGGAAATTAAGAAGAAATGGACATGGGCAGGGCATGTAGTGCGAAGAGAGGATAACCGATGGTCGCTGAGGGTAACAAACTGGATTCCAAGGGAAGAAAAGCGTAGCAGGGGGTGGCAGAAAGTTAGGTGGGCGGATGAGATTAAGAAGTTCGCAGGGGTCAAGTGGATGCAGCTAGCACAGAACCGGGTTAAGTGGAGAAATATGGGAGAGGCCTTCGCCCTGCAGTGGGTATAATCAGGCTGATGATGATGATGGTGATAACCTCGAGCCCCCACTTCCCCCGCTCTAATCGCCTAGCAGGGGAATTAGTACAAATTATGAAACGCATTATCAAGAAGACATCGTACTCTAATGAAGAATTTTGGCTTGGCTTGCTGAGTTACATGTCGGCACCCTTTGGAGACGGCCGATGCTCAAACAAGTTGCTTATGAGATGCCGCCTTAGGTCCAGACGCACAGACTTTGCACCGTATACTCTGACCAGCCCGTCAAGCGCAAGCAGAACTGAAGCAGATGATGGAATCTGAGGCTACTGCAAGCTGGTGATATGATGCTGCTGAGGAAACATGGACAATGGGACAGGAAGGGTCAGGTGCAAGAAGTGACTCCGCGGTCATCGCTGGTCAACAACGAAGACGGGCATGAGTTACGACGCCACAAGGTGCACCTCCTCCCGTTCAGAGGTACCTTTGTGGAGAGAGATGACTGCGGAGAGGCTGGCCTTGGTGCGTCTGAAGCAGAACCTGTGGCGGATGCCGAAGTTCCTCACTCTGTTGGATATAAGTCCAACCCGCCTGACAACCAGTCTTCTCTGGCGATGATTCCAGGGAGACAGCAAGTGCTAGTGAATGTGTAGCCAGGCGGTCAATGAGAACTGTTCGATCTCAGGCACGTCTGACTTAAGATGAATATTTTCAACAGTTGCAGTAGTTTTTTTGTGTGTTTTTTGCGTTGAGAATAGCTTCAAAGGAAGGATGATGTATTGGTAGTTGGCTTCCTTTGTAGTAGCTAAGCCGGCAACCAGGGCGCAACACGAGCGCCACCAGAGATGTATACGACGAGAGCAAAATACACCATGCTTTTCACCCTCCACGCTCGTTGTGTGTGACTTACCTGACGATACAAGTGTAACCCTCAGCGAGAAACAATTTGAATGAGGCATAAACTAATAACGCAAACGGCAGTTAGTTATAGAGCTAAGCAGGAATGAAAAGACTATTCTGTTTACTTTCTGTAGCTTCTCCGCGGGGGGCACTTTTGAAATTTATTGTGCAGAGTGGAATGCTCTGTCTTCATCAGGGAGTCCCCGCTGGTACCTTACAGAATATATTTCGCGGTTCTTGTCTGAATTTATAACTACGAAAACAAATCACGTTTCACTATGTGCTCTCTCCAGTTTGGCGGCGTTGATGAACGATATTCACACAGGTACGCGCACAGAGGCGAGAAGAAGAAGGAGAAAAGGAGGACACTTTGCCCCTGATGTGACAGGCTGGTTTGAGCGTTGGTTCTCATCAGATACAAGTGAGTCCATTTTAATAGTGGAAAAATCGCGTTGTGGACTTCCGTAGATCCTTGTCGATAGATATCTACGTCTGTTGCAGCAAAGGCATGGTTAGTCAAGCATGACAACTTTTATTCTGTTCAGCCTTGAAGGACGCCCCCGCTTCCTCGCCCGAGCATGCGGTGGCTACTGCGTCAGTCTCAGAGTAGTAATATTTGTGGAGTGCCTTCGCCCAGGCTCAGCGGCGAGGCTCCTGGTGTTGCGGATGGTGGTTTTGGTAAAGGGGTTTTACCGAACAGTTGGAGTAGACAGGGTGTGGGATGGACGGGAGTGTGGGGCTATATTAGCGGGGATATGAACTTCAAGAGAGTTGAGGACATGGCGTCCAGTGGTGGTCTGTGTAAATCGGAGATACTGGGTCTGTCTGTGGGCATCCACGAGCTCCCGATCAAACATTATTGCGTAGACTCAGCTGGAGTAGTTTCTCTGTGGAAGTGTTGAGTTGTTGTTGTGGCTGTAGGAAAAAGGAAAAGAAAATGCACGGGCCTGCTACTGGCTCTGTAGTTGAGCCACCTCCGCTGCCTCACGCAGACAGAAGAGAAAATAACAAAAAAAGAAAGAGGGAGAGAAAGACGCGCGCCGCAACAACAGCCGTCGTCCACCACCGAAGCGGTGGCGGGTGCAATGATGGCCTACGACAGATAAAACTTCGGTGGCAGGCTAGCCCCCGCCGCAAGCGGCGGTGACCGACCTGTCCCAGCCCCATCAGGGGAGAACCAGAAGGTCCAAGGGCACGGTAAAGGTCCCCAAGGGGTCAGAATTACTCCACAGCCCTCAACTACGGCTCCACCTTTCACTTTCGATTCCACCTTCCTACTTTCCCTTACGGTGCGGGTTAAGTGTCCACAGACACAAAAAGGTATGACATAAACTGCGCCTCTCCTTTCCTATGAACCAATGTATTATTATTATTATTATTATTATTATTATTATTATTATTATTATTATTATTATTATTATTATTATTATTATTATTATTATTATTATTATTATTATTATTATTATTATTATTATTATTACTAACAATAATTTGTAAGCATTCTATGGCTATGTAGGCAGGTCCGCACTGTAAAAGAGGAACTAGTTGGTGTATCGGAAAATATTGTACTATCGGATAGAGCATCAAAGAAAGGTGTGGAAGTTGCAAAATGATCGATGTGTGTTAATTAGTTAAATAATTAGAGCCAGTTAAGTCAATCAGATGTCAAAATAGCCGGAAGGGGTTATGCCGACGTTCTAAAGGGGTCACGTGGTACTCGAGTTCCGGTGAAGTAGCCTAACTTCCGATGATCGGCAGTTTGCAATGTTGGAACGTGAACGTGAGGAACGGCCGTCATTTGCGTGCACAAATATGTGGGAATGGTTAAAAAGTGTGTAAAGAGATGCAACGAACCAATATAATAATTCGTTCACAGGAACGGCAAGGCGCAGTATCTGTCACACTTGTTTCTGATTGATTGATTGATTGATTGATTGATTGATTGATTGATTGATTGATTGATTGATTGATTGATTGATTGATTGATTTATAGGAAGGGAAAGGCACGGTAACTCTCTCACTGAACCGCGCCGTAGGGGAAGGGAGGAAGATGGAAGTGAAGGTGGAAAGAGAGAAAGACGAGCCGTAGGGGAGGACTGCGGAGGGCTGTCGACCACTTGGGGTTCTTAAACGTGCGCTGACATACCACAGCACACAGACGCCTATTCGTCTCGCCTCTATCGAAATGCCGCCGCCGTGATCGGGATCAAACCCGGGTACTCCGGCGCAGTATTCGCGCGTCTTATCACTGCAACACAGCGGCGAGGCATAATGCAGTCTTAAAAATCCCGAGAACACTGCAGAACCTGCACTGCAGAATTGCGAAAGATTCACCTGCTGCTGATTCACCCATTTTAGTCTTTGGTACTTTCAAATTGAGCGCCAATCCCTTCCTACGCCCTTTTTCGGCTCTAGTTCCGGTTGCGTGGCGTCACAACCTCTATGTCACATTAATTAACTTCTTGTTTATTCATCTTAGTCTTTGGTACTTTCAAATTGCGCACCAATCCCTTCCTATGCCCTTTTTCGGCTCTACTTCCCGTTGCATGACGTCACATCCTTGACGTCAAATTATTTCACTTCTTGTTTACTTTCAAAGTGAGTGCGAATTCCTTCCTATGCCCTTTTTCGGCTCTACTTCTGGTTGCGTGACGTAACGTATTTGATGTCACCCTAATTTACTGATTTAATTAACTATTTTAGTATTTGATAAATTCAATTGTGACGCCAAGCCATTTGCTAATGAGACCATTTTCGCCTTTACGTTTTCATTTTTGCCTCTAATTAATTACCTAATTAACCTATTGGCCTTATTTTTTTCACACAACATTACATCACCTTCTATCAATTGACACTACTCATTAATCTCTACCACTTCTCAATTAGTCACAAGTGCTGCGGACAAGATTTTGAGTGTTCTGCCTCTAATTAATTACCTTATTGGCCTAATTATTTGTTCTGCAGAAACATCAGGTCATTCTCAATTGATTGACACCACTCATTAACCTCTACCACTTCTCAATTACCCGCACCTGCTGCGGACACAGTCAGCGGACATGGTCTGCGGACAGAAATTTGTGAACATAGCGAAGTAACGCTTTCGCGTTAATAGTTGCTTCACAGGAAAGGAAAAGTGCAGTATCTGTCACACGTCTTCTGTGCTGAACCGCGCAGTAAGAGATGAGAAATTAGAAGAGAAGGCGGAAACAGAGAAATAGGTGCCGCGCTAAGGACTACGAAGTAAATTCGACCAACTGTAGATCTTTAAATTGCACTGATATTTAAAGCAAAACAACTATCATAATATTTTGATGAAAAAAATCTCGAAGAAATTGAAAACAGCAATTCAACCTGCCAGTTGGAATTATGTAATCATGGAGGATCCCGCAAATTGAACCAAAAAAGCTGAATCTATTTTCTCATCTTCGTCCTCCTCGCTGATGCACCCCTTCGTGCATTTGCAATATTTATCTATCTCTGTTCTTACTATTTAAGTGTATTGTTTTATGCTGTTTTTGTTTCTACGTCAGGTAACCACGTCGGCCTTTATCACTTCGCAGTTTCCCGTGAGGCACTGCCAGTCATATGTCCCGACGCACACAACGCACCCGGGGGTCAAAGCAGAAGAGGAAGAAGGAATTTATGGACGAGAAGGCCACGTCCAGCTGCTCAAAGAAAAACAACGAGCAAACTCAGCCAGTCGCTAACGATACTGATAGCACGTCTTGTTTCGTCAGGGCTAAAAGTTACCTGCGCATGCCCACCGCCCTCGCTAGTCCACGAGGAAATGCTCTGCAGCCTGCAGTCATGCTCACGCCGAAACCTATAAACGGTGAGAGTTCCTCTTTCCTGGCTGGAGCCCAAGTCGAGGGTGAGGCTACAGCCTTCGAAGACAGCGAAACATTAGCGTCAGCTCAGTTAAGTGCTCCCGGTAGCAGCAAACCGGACAGCCCGCAGAATTTGCAAAGCCGGGATGAGGCAGGGCGGAATAGCTGGACACCAAGGTCGCGTAACCGATCCCCCTCGAAGTCAAGGAAGACATCTCACTCCGAGTTCATGCATAGGAAGAGAACAGCTTCAGACTGCACCACGTTCAGCGACCTAGAAGAGATTGATGCCAACATTGAAAAATGGAAGACTTTCGGGAGTGGGTACAGCAGCGACCATTTTGCCCCAGCAGATGCGATTCAGGCAACCTCCAGCAGTCCAGGCAAAATCACCGCGGAAGATGACGGCAGCCATGTAGGGGCAATGTGTCGACTAAACTGCGAAGGATCAGGCCGTAAAGAAAGGCTAAGGTCAGCACTTTCTGAAGTAAGCAGACGCTCTTCGTCGGACACTTTATCTGACAGCTTCGCGCACTTGCATATCGCTGGTGTGCCACTCATGGAAGCCACCGAAAAAACATCTGGAACTGAGCCCAAGGTACCGAGCGAACAGTGGACCTCAGGGCGGACGAGCGATTTGGCCATAGATGAACCAGTTGTTGACGATGCTATGCCAGGCGGAGATGAGGAGCTTCATCACAAACTGGCATCCTGGGACCCGTCGCAGGAAGATGGTTATGCTTTATTTACGCCAAGTGAAACGCTTCCACTCGATGACCTAGAAGCGGCGGCCAAAGAGCCATTGCCTGCTACTTCGTACGCTTCTATTGTCGACGAGTCACTCGCAGCCAGTAACCTTGCCAGCATGTGGGTAAAGAAGACTCCGTCCAGTACAGCAATGGATCCTAATCTTTATGAAGACCTTCTATGGTTCACCAATGACAGCAATGACGTTTTCTCAAAGCCGTCGCATGGCATATGCGTGGATCGGACGCTCGGCCCCAAATGCTCGCACCCTTCTGACGGACCCTCTGTCCTGGCCGCCATGGATGCCACGACGGAGAACTTTGTATCACTGGCCGCGTTGTCTCGAAGAACGCTGAGGTCCGAGTGTTCCCAACACTCCCAGCAGTCAACAGATTCCAAAGACGCTTTGTTTTCACATATTGCGGCTCCTTTTGATGCTGACTATAACGGCACTCATCAGAGCATACACGGGTCGCTACAAGGTACACGCGAAGCATCGCTTGACGTGGACGAAGCGAAGGGGCAGTCAGGAACACTCCTACCTGGTGCCTCTCGTAAGGAGCAAAAAACGACACCGAGTAGTGTCGCGACAGGTTTAAAGGATGCCAATGATCAACTCTGTGTGAACAGCGGTCAAGGTGTTTCCAATGAGAAGTTCCCAGCAAGTAGCAAGGGTGCCACCTCCTCATCATGCACATTTGCAGAGAAGCGCGCAGAATTGCCTGACGCTGAGCGTGGGAAATCTAGATCTTTCGAAGAGGCGAGGCACAGCTGCGTTAACAGCGCCGATGAGTTGCCTCAAGCGTCGTGCTCAGTCAGCGGCAGAAAAAAACCTCTCACGCGAGGGGAGAAACCACCGCACCTGGAAGACATGCCAGATGTTAGCTGGAATACATCAACGCTGAACTGGGCCTCGGGATCCGGGCTGAACAACAGCCAGTTAGATAAAGATGACGTAATCGTCATGGAAAACGGCGAAATCAGTATTCGCATGCGCATATCGCCGCAAAGAAAGGCTACAATGTTGTGGCCTTTCGGTTCGCCATCGTTAGATCAGTCGTCGTCGTCCTCAGATGGATGAAACAATTGAACATGTCAAGAGTTTGAAAGTGATACTGCGTAGTGGTCAAATGCACTTTGGTGATGTCATTACAAGAGTATACCGTTATATTCTTGCGCCATAGTGATTGTTCTGCATTTCTGCTGCGTTATTAATACTGTGTAAATTGCGCTTCTTGTTATATAACCAATTTTTCTGACAGTAATGTCTTAACTGACGTAACGTGATTGCACATATAAGGCATCATACTGCGCGCACTCGCGACAACCGTGTATATATTGTCACCAACACACGTAGCAAGCAGCTGGCCCTTTTTGAATCAAGCGAAGCTCGAGAGAGACGACGATGACGCTTAGCCACGTGCCAAGACATTCGGCCACTTGGTGGCGCCAGAAAATGGTCAGCGGTGTGGCATTGCCCCCCTTCCAAGGGGCATCGACCCGATGCCGCAAGCGTAGGGGAATAAGAGAAAAGCGGGGCAAGATATACGGGACAGTCTCTGGCTCTGGTTTGGACCCTGAAATGGTTTAACGATTGTAGTATGGCTTCATTCTGGCAACGTGAACTATTTCAGATTTCGGCTGCCGAGAGGAGCGGACAGTGCCTTGTGGTAGCACCTCGTATTTCACCGCGCTGAGGTGGCGGAGCACATCGTAAGGTCCGCAGAAGCTTTTCAGAGCGCCCTCGCAACCGTATTGGGCTCCATACCCAGACTTGGTCGCTGGGCGTGTAAGTCACCTCTCGGTGTCGCAGGTTGTAGCGCTGGGCGTCGTGTACTTGTTGGTGCCGAATTCTCTGTCGGGCAAGCTGGCGTGCAGCTTCTGCGTCTCGAATAAATTTGTCAGCCCCCACGACAGTGGAGGGAGCAGAATCTGGAGGAAGCATGGCATCCAGCATAGTCAAGGGTTCGCGTCCATGGACCAAATGAAATGGAGTGAAGCGTGTTGTGTCCTGCAGTGCAGTGTTGTATGCGAACGTGATGTACGGCAGAATTCGGTCCTAGTTCCCATGATCGTCGTCTACATACACAGAAATCATATCAGCAATGTTCTTGTTAAGCCGCTCAGTCAGTCCATTAGTTTGAGGATGATAGGCTGTTGTCTTGCGGTGGGTGGTGCCACTGAGTCAAAGTACCTCACTCGTGAGTGCCGATGTAAACGAGGTTCCTGTGTCAGTTAAGGCGACTGTTGGCGCACCATGACAGAGTACAATGTTGTAAATGAAGAAATGCGCAACTTCCTCTGCGGTACCATGGGGAATGGCCTTGGTCTCACAGTAGCGGCTGAAGTATTCAGTGGCAACCGCTATATACCTGCTACCTATGGAGGATTTTGGGAATGGATCCAATAAGTCCATGCCGACCTGTTGAAATGAGCATTTTGGGGGATCGTTAGGCCGCAGGAGCCCAGCTGGTTTAATTGGCGGTGTCTTCCGCAGTTGGCAATCACGGCAGGCACGCACGTAGCGGTGCACAGCGGCAGCTAGCCTGGGCCAGTAGTACTTTTGGCGTATCCCTGCCAATGTGCGAGAAAAACCGAAATAGCCGGAAGGAAGGTCGCCGTGGCACGCACGAACTTCGTCTTAAAGCGTTGTGGGTACTGCAAGCAGATAAGCAGTTTCTGTTGGACCGTAGTTCTTCTTGTAGAGCGCACCATCGCACAGGCAAAATGACGACAGTCTGCGCCTGAAGAGCTAAGGAGGAGATGACACGGTTCCTTCGAGATATTCAATGAGGGGAAAAAGTTCAGAGTCAGCCCGCTGCTTTCGGGATAAGGTGGAGGTCGCGATAACACCGAGGAAAGCAGAATCGTCGTCGTAGCCATCCGCGTGGCAGGGAGTAGGGGCGCGGTACAGACAGTCAGCATCACTGTGTTTCTTGCCGGACTTGTGCACGATTGTGACGTCAAATTCTTGCAGCCGAAGGCTCCATCAAGCAAGCCGACCCGATGGATCTTTCAGGTTTGCCAGCCAACACAGGGAGTGATGGTCGCTCACGACACGAAACGGACGACCGTACAAGTACGGACGAAATTTCATGACTGCCCACACAACAGCGAGGCACTCCTTTTCGGTAGTTGAATAATTACCTTCGGAACGGGACAAAGTGCGACTGGCGTAAGCAATGACACGTTCTGCACCGTCCTGCCACTGAACAAGGACCGCACCGAGGCCAACGTTACTGGCATCCGTGTGCAGTTCCATATCGGCCTCTTCGTCGAAGTGGCCAAGTATAGGCGTACATTGGAGACGGGACTTGAGGTCCGTGAAAGCTTTTTTCTGGTCGGGGCCCCAAAAGAACTGCTCGGCGTCTTTTGTTAGGCGGGTCAGAGGCTCAGCGATCTTGGAGAAATTGTTAACAAAGCGACAATAGTACGCGCAGAGGCCGAGATATCGACGCAAGCTTCGTTTATCTTCTGGTTTGGGGAATGAAGCGACAGCGGCCGTCTTCTCTGGGCCTTGGCTAACACCTCGACCGCTGACAATGTGGCCGAGAAATTTCAGCTCGTTAAAAGCAAAGTGGCATTTTTCCGGTTTTAGAGAGAGACCGGAAAATCGGATGGCCTCGAAGACAGCGCGCAAACGTTTCAGGTGCTCGTCGAACGTGTCCGAGAAATTCACAACGTCGTCGAGATATAGGAGGCATGTCTGCCACTTCAGACCAGAGAGTAGTGTCCATCATTCGTTGAAATGTGGCAGGGGCGGAACCCAGGCCAAACGGGAGCACTTTAAATTTATACAATCCGTCCGGCGTAATAAAAGCAGTCTTCTCGCGGTCTCGCTCGTCAACCTCTATTTGCCAATATCCACTGCGGAGGTCAAAGGACAAAAAGTAAGTGGCATGGCGAAGGCGATCGAGGGAATCGTCTATGCGTGGCAGAGGGTACACATCCTTTTTCGTTACGTTGTTGAGGCATCTGTAATCCACGCAGAACCTCAAGGTTCCATCCTTCTTCACGACGAGGACAACAGGCGAAGACGAGGGGCTCGTCGACGGTTGGATAACGTCGTTCTGGAGCATTTCTGTTACTTGGTGGCGGATGGCATCACGTTCTTTTGAAGACACCCGGTAAGGACGCTGACATAGTGGACGTTGGTCATCGGCAACTATAATTCGGTGCTTCGTTAGTGACGTATGTCGGACCTTGGAGGTTGATGCAAAACAATCGCGGAACGAATTGACAAGATTCTCTATGCAGCGTTTCTGACTGGGCAAGAGGTGCGGGTTCACATTAGTCTGAATGGCTATAGGCGTCGCATTGTCGAGGTCTGACGTGTTGAATAGCGCGTACTGGCCTGTACATTCTCCAAGGTCTTCAAAATAAGCGACCGTCGTGTTTGCTGTCAAATGTTGGGGTTCACATGTAAATTTTGTAACTAGCACTTAGGCTTGGCCACGGACTAGTTCGACACTGCCCCGAGTTACACAAGCTTGTCGAGTTAGAAGCAGTGACCTGTTAGCTTCAGCAATGCCACGCGTGCCGGTGCTGTGATCCCATTCGACTGTGACGAACTTGCTTGCACGCGGAGGGATCATTATGTGGTCGTCACAGACGCGCAACATCGTTTTCCGGAAGTCCGTGTTGCTATCAACGG
Organism: Amblyomma maculatum; assembly: GCF_055883805.1. Lineage (NCBI taxonomy): Eukaryota > Metazoa > Arthropoda > Arachnida > Ixodida > Ixodidae > Amblyomma > Amblyomma maculatum. The sequence continues at coordinate 133,421,910 of NC_139353.1, forward strand.
CTCACTTGGTTGAAAACGATACCATGAGCTGCTCCTGAAGGTCTATAACAGCACCATACTCTTGAAGAAAATCCATGCCGAGAATCAGATCTTTGCAGCACTCTTGTAATACGGCAAACGTGCCAGTGAAAGTAAAACCGCAGATATCTATGCGACAAGTGCACATGCCAATCGGCGTCATCACATGACCACCGGCGGTACGCATCGTTGGCCCAGACCAAGGCGTCAGAACCTTACGGAGTGCCGTGGCTAGCTGGCTGCTCATGACGGAGAAATCGGCGTCGGTATCCACAAGTGCGGTCACATCACAACTGTCGGCGGTTACAAAAATTTCCCCGGAAACAATGCGTTCGCAGCACGTCGGTAAGTTCATCGGATCGGGTCGTTGCCGCTCGGGCCGTCGCGTCAAATCGTCGGGTGGAAGCTGTTTAATCTGAGACGTAGCGGCGGCCCCACCCCCGGAGGTCGCCGTGTTTAGTTTTCCCGGTGAGGGGACGTTCCTCTGAATTGCCCAGAGGAGCAGTACCGACTGGGCGAAGCAGAACGCCTCGGAGATGACGATCGCGACTGCCGTTGTGGTCACGTTGGGTGCATCTCGTTAGCAGCCACGTACTCCTGAATCTCCTGTGCTCTTTCGTCATAGCGGGGTCGAGGCGCGTTTGGTGGAAATCCTCTCAAGCCTATTCTCCGGTATGGACGATTGCGAAGAATGTGGCCAGGTTCGCCGCAGTGATAACAGAGCGGCCGTCTCTTGGCCGTGCGCCACAAGTGCACCTTGCTGATAGCGGGACGCTGGTATTGCTGCGGCTCGACGGGGCGCAGATCTTGTTGCTGCTCGACGGGGCGCATGTAGCGAGGCGGTGGTCCGACAACGGGACGGGATGGATCTGGCTCGGAGGCAGGTCGACGTAAGACACCACTATAAGTCATGATGCATGGCTCCGGTTCTGGTGCTGGTGGTGGCTGCACCGCTCGCCAAATTTCATCACGGATGACGTCCCCGGTAGAATAATTCTTTGCAGAGGGAGCATTCAAGTGGAGGCTTTGCAGCTCTTCGCGCACAATGCTCCTCACAAGCTCCCGCAATGCCTCGTCCCTGGCTGCTGGCAAGGACGCGCAGCAGGGTGTGGCCGCTACGCTTGCCTGGCGGCCGTATAGGGTACTCCGTTCCTGCAGGGAACGTTCCATGCTGGTAGCTTCTCTCGCGAAATCTGCGACAGTTCTTGGGGGGTCGCGAATGAGGCCAGCGAACAACTGCTCCTTCACCCCGCGCATGAGGTGCCGTACTTTCGTTGCCTCGGGCATGGTAGGGTCGACCCGATTGAAAAGCCGTGTCATGTCCTCGACAAACATGACCACACTCTCATTTGACTGATGAGACCTTGAACGAATTGCAATCTCTGCGTTTTCTTTGCGCGCACTCGAGCTGAATGTTGTAAGCCACTCACGGCGAAAGGCTGCCCAGTTGGCAAAGGACGCCACGTGATTCTCAAACCACGTCTTGGCTGAGTCTTGCAGCGCGAAGTACACATTCATTAGCTTCCGCTCGTCGTCCAATTGGTTAAATGCAACCACACGGTCAAAACTGGCCAACCAGTCTTCCACATCCTTTAACCGGTCACCATGAAATGATGGCGGTGATCGCGGTGCAAGAAGGACGAACGGTGGGGCGTTGCCGGAAGGCTGACTTGTCTAGCTGCTCGCCGCGGATGTCATGGTTCGTAGCGGGGTGGACAGTGCTTCGAATTCAGGTTGTAGGCCTCGGAGGCGACGGCTGGCTTTATGGACAGGAGTCGCGTCCACGCGTTGATGAGCAGCGTCCCTGACGTCTTCGGGGGCAGCGTACATGGGATCCCACCCCGCACCTCCACCAAAATGTCACCAACACACGTAGCAAGCAGCTGGCCCTTTTTTAATCAAGCGAAGCTCGAGAGAGACGAGGATGACGCTTAGCCACGTGGCAAGAAATTCGGCCACTTGGTGGCGCCAGAAAATGGTCAGCGGTGTGGCAATATATATAGTGATTAACGTCCACAAGCGACATCTACGAGAGAGGCAGTAGTGCAGGACTTAGGGTTTAGCACCGCTGGTGTGCAAAACCTGCACACTGGTGTGCCCGTTAAAACATGCAGTAATATCATGCAGCACACGGACGCCTTGTAGTTTGTTTCCGCAGAAACGCCACAGCCGTGACTGGTATTAGAGTGTTGGTGTGGGAGTACCCAATATGAGTCTGGGTTGACTTAGTGCGCAGCTCTTTGGCGCCCATTCCTGGGTTTCGCGTTGGCGTTTTCGGCCTCGTAACCAGCTCCGCCCCCGCTTTCCAGCTTTTCAATTGGTCGATCGAGGTGTGACGTCACAGGCCACGAATTTCAGAAGAAAACAATTGTACTTATGAGAGTATTCGCTTAACTAATTAGAGGGTTTATGTGGTAGTACCCAAAGTGAGTCTGGGTTGACTTAACCCCGACGGGTTGGTGCAGTGGTAAGACGCCCGACTACTGAGCCGGAGTACCCGGGCTCGATCCCGACCTCGGCGGTTGCGTGTCGATGGACGCGAAACGAAGAGGCGACCGTGTTCTGTGCGATGTTGTTGTTGTGGCTGTAGGCAAAAAGGAAACGAAAATGCACGGGCCTGCTACTGACTCTGTAGCTGAGCCACCTCAGCTGCCTCATGCGGACAGAAAGAAAATAAATAAGAAAGAAAAAGATGAGGCAGAGAATGATACACGTCGCAACAGCCGTCGTCCACCACAGAAGCGGTGGCGGGTGCAATTTCGGCCTCACGCCAACGCTCGCAGAAAGAATGTGGAAGAAATGATATTTCCCCATTTTCGCTGAACCCAGTGACACAGTCGCGTCTGTCCAGAGCCCATACTCCTCTCGCCCTCAACGCCTTCCACCTCCAGTAGGGAAAAAAACGAGTACAATCTCGTCTTTAAGACAACCGCTAAAACCATTAACTGCTGTGGGGTTGGGAACGGGGTAGGCCGCTAACCCCTGCTCCCCCACTCTTGCCACTGCTGACAAGAAGGGTGGAGCGAGAAGACATTGTGAGCAGGAGTCCGTACACGGGGAAACACATGCTTTGCTCTTCGTGGTATTTCGGCACTGCTGTGTGATGGCACATTGCATCAGGCACGCGGAAACCGCCATCAGGGGAAGCATACTACACCCCCTAATACGAGTAGTGGCTTTCAGAGTGGCTTCTTGGGCAAGTTGGTTGAATATTATGCTAAAACAGCGCTATACCATGGACAGATGAATGAATGCGTGTTTGTCTCTGTCTGTCCGTATTCTAGCGCTGTTTCAAACAGTGGCTTTTGCTGCTTCGTTTTCACATTGTTTACCAACACACACATGGTGTTTGCGTTTATTTGACACAAGTCAGGAAAAGAGACAGGACGCTATCTGGAAGCAGGTATCTCGCTCACACAAAAAGCGAACAACTGCCTGCTCAACAACATGGGGAATCCTCGGAAGCGAGGAGGACTTCTTGTTTCCGTAGAAGTGGTTAAGCAGAATCAAAATTCAGTCCTGTCATAATTTCAACCTGCCAGCAGATCCAAGAATATACCACGACTGCGCGGAATCGGGTTTAGTGTTACCTAACTGTCTGCTTTATTATTATTGAGTCAGCCTTAGAGTGAGTGTGAGGTGCTGAAGAGTAGTGTTGCGTGTTTGAGAATATACGTATCACGCAAACTGTCGATGTTTTCTTCCCCGAAGTCTTCCTCTTGTTCGAACCTCGCAGACGCGTTAACAGTATGCGAGAAAGATGCTCTCTGGTGCGACTCTCGCCTTGGCGGCATGCATAAAAATTACTTCATATCAGCTGGCCATCTCTATGTTAGGAAAATGTACGGACACTTAAAAGATTCTCATATATCGTAAGCTACAATATTACAGACCATTTTAATCAAACCCAACGAAAGTGTCTGTGTGGATTTGGGGCTGCGGGTTTTACTCGAGGTCCAAGCGCCCTGGAGGGATGAATTTCGATGTGGCCCTCCCATCTCAATAGGTAAAAACCATTCCATAAATAGTCGGGCCCGGCCATTGCAGACCTCTATCGCTGAGTGTTAAGTGATGTTTTGCAGCTTTCCTCGCACCTAAACCCCGCTTTGTGTTAGAAATTCCAGTTCAACAGTTGCGCAGTTTCTGCGGCAATGAACCACCATCACTTATTCGTTTTTTATCGTGATGTACAAAGCACAGAAACCATGTTTTCGATAAGGAGCCGTTGAAGGCTGACGTATACGTAGTCCACCTCTACAAGTGAAGCTGAGTTTGCAAACTGATAGCAAAGTAAGAGCACTGGCACGCTGGAGTATCTGGAAAACCTTTCTATCAAGGTAGACTCAAGTTATGGGATATATGTTAACCGAGGTTTCAATTGCTAACACAAGAGGCGAACTCTACCTTAAAGCAATATACTTCGTGTACTTTTCTGCTGGGTTTGGACGCAAACCTCTTCCAGATTTTTGTTTCACGTAACCGACGCGCACGCCTCAGTCTGTGAAACAGAACCACGGCAGTGGGGACAATAGACGGCCAGTTGCCCAACCCCCGCCGTTGCGCCTACTCCTGCGTGGTGCTCCTGAAGTGTGACATTTCCCAAATATGCAATTTGTCATATGTAGCTTTTGACTCAGGACAGCGGTCTAATTCCGCTGTCGACACGTGCGAGGCTCATATTATCGCAATAACAGAAACCTGGCTTCATCCTATACATACACGATAGTGAGATATTTGATGATTCACCACATTACTCAGTTTATCATTGCGATCGCACCTTGCGACCAGGCGGTGGTGTCTTGATTGCTGTATCTAAAACAATACATTCTTATGCAAACTAACCTAGAATCTGCTTGGGCATGCGTGGAACTAAATCATCAAATATACGTGTTTTGGTGTATGCTCATCATCATCATCAGCCTGACTATACCCACTGCAGGGCAAAGGCCTCTCCCATATTTCTCCAATTAACCCGGTCCTGTGCCAGCTGCATCCACTTGACCCCTGCGAACTTCTTAAGCCCATCCACCCACCTAACTTCCTGCCGCCTGCTACGCAGCTGCTGCTACAGCCTCGGGAAGGAACAGCAATTTATATTAGGTAGCGAAGCACTGGAAGTAGTAGGCGAATATGTTTACTTAGGACAGGTAGTAGCCGCAGATCCGGACCATGAAAAGGAAATAACAAGAAGAATAAGATTGGGATGGAGCGCATTTGGCAAACACTCACAGATTATGACTAGCAGCTTACCGGTATCGCTCAAGAGGAAAGTATACAACAGTTTCATCTTACCTGTACTCACCTATGGGGCTGAAACGTGGAGGCTAACCAAGAGTGTTCTACTTAAGTTGAGAACAACCCAGAGGGCTATGGAACAAAAAATGGTAGGGGTAACATTAAGAGATAGGAAGCGTGCAGAGTCGGTCAGAGAAATAACTCAAGTTACCGACATTCTAGTGGAAATTAAGAAGAAGAAATGGGCATGGGCAGGACATGTAGTGCGAAGAGAGGATAACCGATGGTCGCTTAGGGTAACAAACTGGATTTCAAGGGAAGGTGTATGCTATCGACCTCCTAATTATTCTTCCACGTTCACATCAAAACTGCACGATGTGCTTAACTTTGTTCTTACGCGGCATCCTGTGGCACCCATTACATTGCTGGGCAATTTTAACGTTCCTGAGCTGACATGGTCTTCGAAATCAACTCTTCGAACATTCCCATCGTCGCAAGGCAAAGAGTTCTTGAATTTTTGTTCAGTTGTTTTCCTTTCTCAACCATTAACGCAAACAACCCGGGTAACAGATAACACTGCTAACACTTTAGATTTGGTATTACATCCCATTTTGATCTCGTTTCTCACTTTTCAGCATTCCATCCAATAATGCTGACAAGAAAATCCCTGATTATAGCCGAGCTGATTTTCAGGCCGTCAACAAAGATCTATCTTCATTTCTCGATGTATATTTAACAGATTTCGATAGCCGGAGCATGGAAGTGAACTAGAGCATTTTGATTGCTAAAATTAACGAACTAACAGAAAGATAAATCCCTCTACGCACCAAAAAAACTTTAAAAAATGCACTGTGGTACAACGCTCACTTAAGAAGGCTTTCTAACAGAAAAAAAAAACGCTCTTACCGCATTGCAAAAAAAAAAAAAATCGAACTCTGTTTCTAAAGGAGAAAATTATCAAGCAGCAAATAGCGCGTATGTATCAGCAATGAAAAACGCGAAGGCTCACTTTTTACAGCATGCACTGCCGAACATGCTTACAAATGATCCCAAAAAAAATTGGCGTACCATCAATCCTCATAGAAATCATTCAATTAAACTGTTATATTAAAACGGCTCCACTATCACTGATACTGACTGTCCACAAATTCTGAATGAAACGTTCTGTCGTAATTTTGTATTTTCTCCTATCATCACGTTTCCTACAGTGAAAGACTGTCAATTTTCTATGATGGATGCAGTATTCGTCGAGACCCAAGAGATAGAAAAATTAATAAAAATATTAAACCGTCTACGCCCTGGTGCAGATTTAATTAATGCTAAGTTCTTGAAGAGTACTGAGCTTTATTCCTCAATCATCTCCAAAATATTTCAGCAGTCACTCGATACATTAGTGCTTCCAGCGGACGATCGGGAAGGTGGTTCCGTTGCACAAGTCAGGTAGTACAAGTTCCCCCCTTAATTACCGCCCAATATCTCTAACTGTTATTCCATGTAAGATTTTTGAGCCCATCTTATACACGAACATAGTTTTTTTTTTTTTTACGCAAGCTTGCCATAAGGTATATTATACAAACTCGTGTAAATTATTTTCGGTAAGGAGCCGGAGCAGGCTCCCACTCTTGCCGTTGTCGGTGAGCCACTTAGAGAAGTCCTCTTCCCTTGTTGTGGTTAGTGCCACTTCGCGCAGAATCTGTGTCCTTGATGTCCTTGTCCCTGCACAAGTCCACAGCAGGTGGCGAACATCCACTTCTGCAGCCGGTGTGGAACACTTCAGGCATGTGGTTGGTCCGATGTCTGCTTGAGATTCCCATCGGCATGTTACCGACGGGGTAAGGGTCGCCCCAGCTCTTATCCATCTAAGGGAAACCTCCTTCAATCTTGTTAATTTACGAGGGAGTGGGAGTGTACACGGGGGAATGAGGGCACGTGTACTTTTCCTTATAGAGGATGCTCAGATGGGAACAGCGGAGCGGGCATCAAAAAGCAGCCTGGTGGGGGGTGCATTAGTGTTTGGAACTTCGTGTGAGGTAGTCAACTTTACCTTCTTGAATCTAACTCCTTCTTCACTGACGCTCAACACGGCTTTCGCAAATCATTCTCGCGCGAGACACAATTACTTCACGCACGAACTTCACGCTATTCTCGATCGTCTTTCATGCGCGGACTGTATTTCTTAGATTTTTCGAAGGCTTTCGAGAAGGTTAGTCACAAACCACTTTTTTTAAACTTAGCAAGCTGAATCTTCACCCCAATGTTTTAACATGGTTAGAATATTTTCTTTGTAATCGAACACAGTTTGTAATGAAGCTTATCATAGGAAGTAATACCCATACCAAGGAGGTAATAGCTAATACCATTCCTTCTCAATCAACTTCCGCACTCTCTGGGGTGCCTGAGGGCTCTGTCCTAGGGCCCCTTCTGTTTCTAATTTATATTGATACGTGGCAAGGTTAGTGCACGAAGGTTAGTCCAGGATGACGCAGCACAAAAAGCACAGAATCACAGCAGCGTCAACCTTCTTCTAGCACTAAACTTTGTCGTCTTCTGTGTCACTGTTTCTGATCGTTGTCTTCTTTAACGTCCAGTGACGCAGGGCATATATGTCACAATATTAATGACCTCCCTCTTTGTGTTTCTTCTAACATTAATTTATTTGCAGATGACTGCGTAATATTTCGTGAAATTAACGATTTTAACGACATTTTTCTTTTGCAAAATGGCCTTGATAGAATTTGTCAGTGGTGTACCATGTGGTCAATGCAATTAAATATAATCAAATGTATATTACTACGTGTGTCGCGCATTTCGACCTAGCCCACTCCTTATCATCTCAATAACATCGGACTAGAGCAAGTGTCTTCATGCCGCTGTTTAGGCACTCACATAACAAGTGATCTAAATTGGTCTTTTTATATCAGTTCCTATAATTAACAACGCCAAACGTGTTCTCGGCTACCATCGTCGTAACTTTACTCTGGTCCCACCTCACTGACACTTCTCTTCTACAAAATCTTTAGTTCGCAGTAAGTTAGAATATGCTGCGCCCATTTAGGATCCCTTCACTGAAAGCCTAATCAGCGTCCTCGAAGAAATTCAAAATAACTCAGCACGTTTCATTCTTCGGAACTATACCCGCACCGCCAGTGTAACATCTATGAAGAATTCATTACAGTTAACATCTCTTGCTAGCCGTCGAAAGCACTCTCCGTCTTTGTTTACTTCATAAAATAATATTTCATAACCCCAGTCTGCGCAACGATCCTATACCCCTTCCTTCATATGTTTCGTATTGAGTTGGTCATTTGCATAAAATCGGTATTCCTTTTTTTTCTAAACTAAACATGCAGCTGAGTCGTTCCTCCCACAAACAGCAAAGGACTGGAACCACCTTACCGGAACCACTGCTTCCACCATCGATCATCAGCGTTTTTGTTCCGCATTAGCTAAAATTGTATCATTAGAATTAAAACACCCTGTACATAACTACTGTATGCTGCCACTCCTCTCTTCAATGCCCTCGGGCCTTGAGGGTAAAATAAACGAAAATGAATGAAACGAAATCTGGCAAACGATGTACTCTCTCACGGGACGAACCTGCATATCTGCTTGATGCTGCATTCCTGCTGGTGCTCTTCCTGCCCCATTTTGCACGCGCCAGTCAGCCAGCTTTTTTTTTTTTTAGTATTATTGCGATAGCAATACAGCGCCAGGTTTCGAGCCGTAGCTTAGCTCTCAGCCGGTCGCCACGGTTGACCTTGAACAGCCGCGAAGAAGAAGAGGAGGAGGAAGAAGAAGAAGAACGCTCGGTCACCGGCAGCTAATGCTTTCACTTTCACCAGTCCTTTTCAACATACTACTCAGCTCAATACCAGTTAATCATGACGTTCGCACTTACGTATATGCAGATGATATTGCGTTTTTTGCAACTGCATCGGATATTCAATCCCGTTATCTCCACTTGCAAACGCACCTAAACTCTATTGAGAATTGGTTGTGTGGCTTGCGTCTCACATTAAATGTCAACAAAAGCGCAGTCCTCGTATTTAATATAAAAGATTCTGTAAGTCTGTCTGTAATGTATCAGCAGCAAATAATACCACAGGTTAAATCATTAAAGTATTTAGGGGTCACTTATGATGATAATCTTTCATGACAGCCCCACATTAACCATATTGCTACGAAAGGGGCTCGGGCCGTGGGCATGTTGCGCCGAATTAGTCGTCCCAGGTCGTCCCAGTGGCAGTAATTTCCGACTCTCTATCCTTGTGTTCATCTCTCTCTTCGTCGGTGGATTCTGCAATAGTAAAAACCTTTGTCTCCCTGATCCCTAAACATTTGAAAATTGTACATATGGTATGGGTACCAGGCCACAGCAATGTGACTTTAAATGAATATGCTGACAATTTGGCAAAAGAGCCCCTTAATGGCCCCGTATTATCTATCCTTCCGGCGACCGCGTACATCACCGCAGCGAGGTTTCGAAGAACAGTTCTATTAAATATGAAACATGGACATCTTTTAAGATCTCATGACTACCTGCATCTAAATTATTCTTGGAATAGAAAATTATGTCATTCACGCCAGCTTGAGATTTCACTGACAAGGCTGCAATGCCGTATCCCACTTTTAAATTTCTATCTTTACAGGTCTGGTTTGGCACTGTCTCCCGTCTGCGCATTTTGCGGTGAACAAGAAACATTAGATCACTTTTTATTGTTTTGCCGCCGCTTTACTACGTTGAGAAAACAGTTGATGGAAAGGCCATTGCAACAGCTTGGCCTTAGTTTAAGCAGCCCGACATTGTTATCATTTGGCGCCACCATCCTTGGGCCCAGTCACAGGTCTGGTTTTACCGCCATGCAAAATTTTTTACTGAACTCAAATCGTTTGCCTTGCTAAATATTTAAACATCACTTATTCTACAATTATAGTGTCAATCTCCCGTGAGTGTTACCACTTTTCATTTTATATTTCACTTATTTCTCGTTTTGTTTCCTTTCCTCTACCCCTCAAATCATTTTTTATTTTTATGCAAGTATATTAAAAAAAAATTCTTTGCTACCCAATTCTTGGCCGATCCCCCTCTGTGAGTATGTGCCATAAGTTATTTGGACAACAACAACAACAACAACAACAGCTAATGCTTTCGCTCCACATTCGGTTCAGCAACATTGAACCTTTCTTATTTATATGTTGGCTGGTAGCTTACGCACTCGCGTCATGCTCTTAAAGGATGAGCTTAAGTGTCCCCAATAATGTAGCACCTTACAATGATAGGGCGTGATAGGCGCATAATTTAGCAGGCAAAAAACGCTTCCGCCGTTGCTATCGCAATTCAGCTAGGATTACCCGGAGTTAAACCAGAATTTTTTTTTGTGTGCAGTAAAGACTACTAGGACTTTTTTTTAAGCGGTGGGAGACTTGATGGTAATATGGAATGGCAACGTGTCTTGTACTTTGCGCCTCTTCACTGCGGCGGTGCTTCTCTAAACCCCTAGCATCACTGGAAAGGGCCTCTTAAATAGAGGTGACCACCTCACAGGGAAATCTTGATCAGGGTTTGCAGCCAGACACCGACACTGCGAGTCATTATATGTAGGCAAGATTTGTCAAGAGCGGCATGCAGGTAGATTTTAGAAATACCCTTCTTAAGAACCTTTGAATTAGCTGCCTGGCGGTTTAAAATATCTTCTTTTTTAGCGAAGCTGATACCTCCAGCAGGACTGGATTTTACGGACGGAAATTAATATATATATATATAAGAACTGCAAGAATATTTGCGCCGGCATCTCATAGTGGAAGCCAAACCCGAAAGCGCATTAGGCAAAGATTTATAGAACTTGACTGAGCACTATCATACTCATTCATGCATGAGTCTGTCATAACCTACGGCATTACGATCGTCGGATATTACGATGCATGAATCTTATTCGGACTACAGAAAGAATGATATAAATAGAATAAATAATATCAAAGACTACGGTACAGGATTTCAACAGGTTAATACGAAATGCGAACACCCTGGACTTTCGAAACTGGAAATGAAATAGCTCTTTCGCGACATTGTGCTTAATGCTTACACGCTATTACTTCCCCAAAGATATTAAAACGCCTCTAAAGAAAACTCTTTCAAGAAAACATAAAAAGTAAAACTTCACGAAAAAACAAAATGTGTTGTAGTGTTTAATTTATTCACGATATGGTGTTTTTTGCTAATCTACAACAAAGCGAAAAATGGTAAAAGAAATAGGAAAATTGTGCTTGTTTTGCACACACATGACAAATATTACATCAGATGTTGAACTGCGGTTTATTTTATTGAGGCTTTTATCACCACAAATTCACTATCTGATTGTTTATTTTCCGCTGGTTTTGTTGCGAACTGGGATTTACACAGCTTATGAAAGTTCTATGTAACGCCTTGCTGCACAGACAGTCAAGAAACCTTCTGATGCATCGACCTCATGCAAGCTACTACGGCTGGGAAAAAAAAAAAGAAAACGCATGGCAGGGTCGCAGCAAATAAGATCAACCGACCTCGGTCTTTTGTGTTTAACGTTTCTTCTAAGCGTCCCCTCTCTTTTTGACGCGCTTTTTTTTCTAAGCCTGCGTTTCCATGCATGGCAAAGAACCATCAGCAGTTAGATGTGGCGGTCCTGAATACTTCGCCAGGTCCCGTCGTGTTCCGTGAGGCTGGAAACAGCGGCATCGCTCTCGGTGACTCCCAGCAGCTGGGGTAATTTTTAGACTTTCGTTCATCATGAGCGCCGAGGCAATTTTAAGGCTTTTGTTCCTGCTTCTTCGCCGTTTCTGGTGTTTTTTCCTTTCACCGAAGCCCAGCTGAAGCGCCTGTGCCCTGTTCCAATACTTTTGCTTTAGTACTCAGGCCCAGTGGAAGAGAAAGTGTGTTGTCATCCGCGCCTTTAGTGTTGCCGCGTACATTTTCTTATACAGAAACTACACTTTTTATGGAACATTTGCCCTCGCCCCACAGTCTCTGTACCTTTCTCTCTCTCACCCTCACCTCACCGCCTCTGCCCAACCTCACCCTCGTCCTCGCGAATTTTGCAGCGCTGATCCTCCCTCGCCCTCCCCTCATCGAGTCAAATCCTCACAAGGATGAGGGTGAGGACGCCCTCGTGAGGGCTCATCCTCGTGAGGATGCCAACGTCTGGTCGCCTCCATGGGAACGCAGGGAACGCGATGACAAAGGCTTCACCCCCGTCTCCAGGAGGGAGTGTGGAGTTTGGTCGCCTCCATGGGAACGCAGGGAACGCGATGACAGAGGCTTCACCCCCGTCTCCAGGAGGGAGTGTGGAGTTATTATATAGGCAGTGCGTGTATTTGTACTGTGCGATGTTAGCGCACGTTAAGATCCCCAGGTGGTCGAAATTACTCATTTGTAGGCAAAACCCACATTCATGCGATGCAGGCGGACACTTTCCTTCTCCACTCGGTCAGCTCTCTGCGGCGGCGCGCATGCGCAGTGCGGAAACTGCTCCGCGTCGGCGTGACCATTTGATGGAATACTGCTGCCCTCCTCCTAAACTGTTGCGAGAGCAGCAGTGGATTGACTGAAAACTTTATTGCCACCAATATAGGAGGTTCCCCTATCCCCACTCAAGTACGCAGACCCGAATAGGGGGCCTGGGACTCCGCAACAAGAAGCGCGCAAGAATACTTATTCTTCGCGGCCTCAGCCGCCAGGCGGATCACTTCTTTTTGGGTTTCAAGGTTTTCGTTCTGTAGAAGGGACTCCCAAGCTTCCGTGTCTTGAAGTTTGGCCATTACCCAAGGCGAAAAGGGGCATTCCCAGATTATGTGGTCTATAGTGTACCTCTCTGTCCGCAGTGTTCACAGTTTTTCGTGTTGTCTTGTGTGTACGGAGCTGCCATACTAGGTTGGGGTAATTTCTGGTTATGTAGTCTGCGACGACTTCTAGCATCTTCGTTGTTTAGTTCTTTATGTGGAATAAAGGATTTTTTCCGGTTGAGTTTGTAGTATTCGTCGTAGATGTTTAACCCCTCCTCGGGCTCTGGGTTGTCGACCTGCTCGACGTTCGTCCGGTGGTAAATATCTTGGGTGAGCACGTGAGCGGTTTCGTTTCCAGATACCCGTTAGTACTAGCCTGGGGTCCATATTATTGTGATCCACCGCGAGATCTCCCTGGATTCGAGAATTTTCTTAGCAGCAGCTGATGCTCTTTCTTTTTTCATGTTCCAAATGGCTGTTTTGCTGTCGCTTATTATCACTTTAGCTTTTGTGCCTGCAAAGGCAAGCGCAATTGCTGCCTTTTCGGCGATGACCGCGTTTCTTGTTTATATCGATGCTTCGATTAGGGAGGCTGTGGTTCCGTCCACCACAACCGCGACTGCACCTCCCGATTTCCCGGTGGCTGCGTCAGTATACTCCTCAAAGTTCGTGTTAAGCTTGCTCATCTCCTTTTCGGTGCATAACTATGGCTGTCTTCTCTTCTCTCTTTGCTTGAATGGGCTCATGTTTCTTGGCACGGGTGGGATGTACGGGTTGATTCTGAAGCTTTGGCTCAGGTTGGTCTTGGGTCAGGTTGGTCTTGGGGTCTCTCTCGTGCTGGAGCCCGCCCATTCTAGAATTTTTCTTCCCGTCTCAGATTGCCTGAATCTCTCCATTTGTGCTATTGTTGTACACCTGTGGAACGTCGCAGCTGGTTACCATGATTACGCTGTATGGCACACTTTCTGTCCTGGCCCACATAATATTCTGCAAACCCTCTCTAATTATTCGTGTAATTAACAAAAACTCACTAACTTTTTTATTAATGTATTCGGGTGGCTAGTTCCAATTTAAAAATTGATGTCAAGAACGATACCAAGCCATATCAGTTTTTGAAACGAAGAAAAACTCCTTTTCTAGAGCGCTGCAGTGCGAGGAAATCCGATGTTTTTTTCCGCACGCAACCGAAACTGAGCGCACGAGGAGCGCTAAAAGTGTGACGCAAGCGCAACGACAACTGGTGACGTGTCATAATGAATGCAGCGCCCGATTCGAAACACGTGTCCTAACTTCCCTGGCTAGGGAGCCTCGCCGCTCAGCTTAGCGGCCAGCGGTCTGTTTCATTGCTCGGCGTAACAGAAAGGATAGTCATCGTCAGCTATGGGAACGCCGATTTTGAGAGCTTGATAAGCGCTGGCCTGGCATTCTGCCACTTGGATTACTTCCGGAGGGAGCTTTTTTTATCTTTTTAATTTCGTCGCTAGCTTTGTGGAAGAGACGCACCACGCTTCTGTGACAGCGTGCACATTGCTGTTGAACGTTAAACGGTGCTGGTATATTGGCTTTATTTGAATTGGCGTGATCGCTGTAAAGTTGAAAATTTTGTTCTTAACGTATCCGCTGAGGAAGGTATTCAGTGATGAAAAATAGGGTAACCTAGAAGGTCAGGTGATTCTTCTCCCACGCCCAAAGTTTTAGTTGGGAAAGGTTCTGTCCTGGAATTACAAGGCCGAAAAAAAATGCGGTGGGGCTTTTTTATGCTGAAGCCTAAAACTCTTATTTATTTCTACACGACTAGTAATAGCTCAGCTGCAAATTCAGAGACGGTGACATTTAGAGTTTAGGGTTCGCAGCTGTCTTGAAAATCACCAAAGTGGAGCCGGGCTGGCTGCGCGCGCTTTGGCAACTTATACCGGTTTCCATTGGGTGAACAGGATCACTTTTAGCTGCACTAATAGTGCTCTCGCGAGTTTCAGCGCCTACCAGTGGTCGAACAGGAGCAGTAGCGTTGTGTTCCATTGGCAGAGGAGGCGCGCTTTTGGAGTCCCGGGAGCAGCCGAGAGCAGTCCTCGGTGCTCCGTCGCCAGCGGCGGAGTACAGGGAGAACGGAGGAAGTCACACGACCTTTTTGATACTTCTGGCACGGTCGGTCTCGACGGAGAGCGCGCGCGCTCTCTCCCTCGGGACCGGCCGTTATTCTGGTTATTGGCCGCCCGAAGCCCGGGCAGGACGGTCGAGAAAAATGGCGGAAGACGGCAGCGGTGGCGTTCGGCCGGCAGATACTGGCAAAGCAAGCGCGGGAAAAGTTTGATCACATGACGCCTGACGTCACGCGCTCCGCCTCGGTACGCTGCTCTCCGAGCAGCGTGAATGTTCCATTGGGGAGACGAGAACGCGCGTCCCCGGTGCTTTCGTACGCTGCTCTGGCTGCTCGTTGCTCCTGTTCGCCCAATGGAAGCCGGTATTACCTAACACTTGCTCCTAGCCTGAGAGCAACGTTGCGATGACATCAAAGTCATCAATTCCACCCATTGGTCTTTTTTCTGAACATGGACTGATAGAGTATAGTCTTAAATCGATTAAATATCGATATCAGTGGGGGACGGTCAGGACACAACAAGCAGGTTCTTGGAAAGCATACAGTATGGATGCCAGCTCCGTGTCCATTACTGCGCTAAAATAAGCGATCACAATGTCCACCTTCTCGGCTGTGGAGTATCGGAGTTTGCGCTGGCGTGGCCATGCCCATAATTAACACAATGCGACGTGACGCTTTAATCTCAGGCGGCATTTCCACACATTGAAGTGATTTGAAACACTTGCACTGCAATGGTATTGTCAAATGTGCACCTAAAAAAAGGCATCTCAAGCGCAAACGTGTGGGCCTTTTCAGAAACAGGAGCTAATTCATACTTAGAACAACCGCAAGAACAGCCGGATAGAATACAGCCACTGCCGCTCAAACCCCCTTCCTACGCGGACAGACTTTTTTTTCGGACACCGTTCACCGCATGTGCCGGGATTATAGATAACTGGAAGCTCAACCTAATGAGTAAATCAATGCATGATGACGACTGAAATCGAGCTCACCGGGCAGTCATAACAGAAGTGGTAAATATACAAAAATAAAACTGCCGCTCAGCCATCCGGGCGTTCAGAACTGATATCCTCGCGGCTGACGATGACTATCTTTTCTTACGCCGAACGACGAAGTAGGCGATAACACTGGACGCGGTTTAAGCCTAAGCACCTAGGCTCCCTAGCCAGAGTAATTAACACACATGTTTCGAATTAGGCGCTGCACCCATCACGACACGTCACCAGCGGACGTTGCACCTGCGCCATACTTCCGGCGCTCCTCGTGCGCTGGTTGCGGGCGGAAACAAACGTCGAATTTCATCGAGCTGCATGGCTCTAGCAAATGATTTTTTCCTTGTTTCAAAAATTGATTTGGCATCACCTCATCCACGGTATCAAACTGTCCATTTTAATTAAGCGTCCAATTACGATGGTTAAATAGTTATTTAATACAAATTTGTTAATTGCACTCATAACTAGAGACGTTTTGCAGCAAGTTATGTCCGCATGGGCAAAGAGTGTGTTCCTGCAAATATTATGTGTATGTTTTCAGCTTACTATTTTTTGAAATTACTTAGTCTTCCTTGTATATATATATATATATATATATATATATATATATATATATATATATATATATATATATATATATATATATATATATATATATATATATATATATATATATATATATTTTTACGATACGGCAAGCCGATGAAGACAGGAGAACAGAGGACGGAGAGATGACCGATGACGATGGTAGATGACGTTTAATGAATGTTCGCGGCGGGCCTAGCGCGAGCGCTCCTACCCGCGCCACTGCCCGCTTCTTCTTCCTTGTCGTCCGTAACATGACCCGGGGCCACCGAGCGATCGTCCCGATCGTGGACGAGGAAGTTGAGCGATATTAATGATTTTATGGCGTGATGATGGGCGTGTCTGGATGCTTGAAGAAGAGGAAGAAGGAAGAATAGAACGGCTTGCCGGTACGATGTCTGATGCATGGGTGATCCGCCTCCCTTGGAGCTGTCAACCATCCGTCACCAGAGTCCATGGGACCGATGGCTTGAGGTCACGTCGGGCAGCTTGGGCGGGGGTTGCAAGTTCGTGTCCATTGGTTCCTTCGGGTCATTCGGGTCTTTCGGGTCCTTCATCTCGGTTCTGATTGGTCTGTTCTCCTTGTCTTCAGGTCCGGGCTGGGGGCTGGGCGGTGGTAGTTGTTCAGGGCTGGGGCGAAGCTGCTCGGCGATCCCTGGGCCCTCAGTGATGGTCCCGGCTTGAAGATGGCCTCGATGCTCCAAGGCGAGGATGGGGATGTCGTACCCCGCACCTCCACCAAATGTTACGATACGACAAGCCGATGAAGACAGGAGAACAGAGGGCAGAGAGATGACCGATGACGATGGTAGATGACGTTTAATGAATGTTCGCGGCGGGCCTAGCGCGAGCGCTCCTACCCGCGCTACTGCCCGCTTCTTCTTCCTTGTCGTCCGTAACAATATATATATATATATATATATATATATATATATATATATATATATATATATATATATATATATATATATATATATATATATATATATATATATATATATATATATATATACAGGCCCCCACTTTCCCCTGCCCGCTTTGCCCTTATTCACCCCAGTGCCTTCTCGCCCAAATGCACGCCATGCAGCTCTCCCCGAGCAGACTACGCTCACATTCTATACTCATGTCCGGCGTACTTTCCCCCCGTCTCTTGGGATAAAACAACCTGCAACTGTGGGAGACTGCTTTGGCCAGCTCGGAGCCAGCCGCATATTAAGGCGAAAACCTTTTAATGGTTCATACTGTCGTGAACAAAATGTGTCCCACTTTTGCGGCGGCTCTGATTGGCCGAGGCGGGATGACGTCACAGAGATCTCGACCAATCAGAGCACCACCACAGTATGCGCGAATGCGTGGCTTATATGGCCATATGCCAATCAATGATGAACTACTAAGTAATGACAGATTAATGACTAAATAATTCATTGTTTAATAATTAATGACTAATAAATAATTACTAATTACTGCCATTTGCGTAGCAGAATGCGGCTCTCAGGCTTTCGTATTTCACTACTTTAGTCGCTAAAGTCCCTAGTAATTTTTCAACAGCGGCTTACGACCTGGGCAGCGGAAGTCGCCGCCAGGCGTGACCTGGAAGTCACGACCAGCAGGCGGAAGGCCACCCACGGAACGGCGGCAACATAATTTTGTTTCTTTTGACTTTCTCTGAATAAAGTTTTTACCACCCCACCATCACATTTCCCCCCATAAACATCAAAGTGGCGTTCAAATTGATGCAGCACCGCTTTCTCCACAGAAAACAGTGACACCGGGGGAAAAAAGTAGAGAGAAGGAAAATGGTGCTAGAAGTATTGCGCAAACAAGACAACTGAAAAGGGAAGAGGATAGAGAAAAACGGAGATATGTGAGTAAAGGAAATATGGTGCCAAAACGAATTGAACGTTACAATGTTTGAAAAGGCTTGGCCTAGGAACACTGCCTTGAGACAGTAATGGTTTCATTATTTTCATCTTTGGCACATGTTTATAAAGGTGAAGAGAACAAGAAAGAAGTTCAAAACCTTATGGGTAAGAAAAAAAATATACATAACCGGCAGGAAAAAAAAAAGTTTAAATAAATCAAGGTAACTGAATGTGAAAATATATATCAAACACAAAAGTCTGGTACTGACAAGGTTTGCGGCCCGCGGAGCCGTAGAGTTGTCTCTGCGTTCTTAGATGGTTGAAGGATAACTGTAGTGTTTTGCTGATAATAACGTGAATGTTGATCTGGGGATGGCCGGAAGTGACAAATATTATAATAATAATAAATAAAGAACCGGCTGGTTTCCATGTAGTGTGAACGCGTGGCTGAATTTGTTAAGAAGAATTTACTACTTTGGTGTCCGATATGTGCGGACTGACTTTGCAGCGAGGTTTCCCGCATGGATGACGCCCAATCCGATCGACAGTCCTTTTGGTTTTGGCATTAGCAAATAGGTCTCTCAACTTTCTGTCCCGGCGATAGACAACCCGGGGTGGCTCCTTGAATACTAATGACAGCCAAGTACTCTGTCTTTGTCAAAATGACGGCTTAGTATGTTGTTCAGTCCAGGAGCTGTCGAGGAATAGGCAAGGGTTAGATTTGTTTTCGTACTGCCATCGTCTTTCACTGATTTTTCTTCTAGGATAGAGGCCCACTCAAGGTTGCGGGCGCGCTCAACTGCGTCATCTGCTATCTTTTCCGGGTATTTTTGTCGTGACAGTGAAGTTGTAGGGGTTTGAGTATGTTGACGACATTCTTCTGTGTTTGAGCATATCCTTCGGTACCTGTGCGCCTTGGAGTACGGGATGCTTGTCTTGCAGTCTTTCGGGCGGCTGCTGTGAAAATGAAGATACTGCTGCCTATTCGTGGGCTTTTTCTATAGGGTATAGTCGCGATGCAGTTACCGGCTACTGATATCTCCACGTCGAGAAAGTTAATCCTCGAATCAGAAATACTGTGGGTAAAGTTGATTGAAGGATGCAGGGAATTGAAGTCCGCAATAAAATCCTACACCTAGGCTTGCTTTGTCATGTCGCCACACAAAAAAATATCGTCAAGAAAACACTTGTAGAAAAGTGATTCGTTCATTTGCCTTTCTAGGAAGGGGATTTCAAGTGACGCCATGAAAATGCTGACATAATTGGGAGCCATTTTTGTTCCCATCGCCGTGTCGCTTATCTGCAGATCTGTTCGTTAAATTCAAAGTTGTTGGAGCTCAGGACTTTTTCGAGGGGGATGGAGAGCGCAGAATTATCTACATCTATGAAAGATTTGGACTTATCAAAGGCGGCTAGAGTTGCCATTATGCCATCCGTGTGCAGTATATTTGTGTACAAAGAGCAAACATCCATGGTCACCAAAAGGCTTCCTACTGCTACTGTCAAGTTGGAAATTTGCCTAAAAAAATGGCTTGTGTCCTGTATGTAAGAGAGAAAACTCTTAGGGATGTCCAAGATGCCACAATTTATAAAATTTGACATGTTTTCCGTCCCTGTCCCATTGCTCGAGACAACTGGAGGGCCGGGATTATTATATATACACGGCTTTCGCTTCAAAAGCGATGTTACCTCGACCTTGAATGTAGGTGTCCACTTCACAGTAATACCGATACCACGTCGTTCTTTAACCCGACTGCCGGCAGCTGCGTTTCGATTGAGCCCAACAGTGTGCTGTGCGATGTCAGTGCACGTCCAACTAGCCCTTGTTTCCGCTTTCACTCCCATCTTTTCCTTCTCTTATGGCGAGAATGAGATGTCCATGGAGAAAGTGTGACAGAAACTGCCTTTTCTTTCTTATAAATATATTTCTCCCAAAACCAATTTAAAACAATAAAAATATTTGCCGACGATTACGTTACTTCATGGATCCCCTTCATGGATCACTGCCTTGTCGTGGCGGAGGGGCTTGCGAAACTCGATGAAGTCGTGAGCTCTGCTGTGTAGGGCCACCCAAGATAGACAGGTCACGGCAGAGAACTCTGACAAAATGTGATTCACTGGAGAAGGTAATGGCAACCCACTCCAGTATTTCCTGCCAAGAAAACCCTATGGCCAGTCACAATACCATTATCGATATGGCGCCGGAAGATGAGCCCCCCAGGTTGGAAGGCGTCCCACATGTTACTGGGGATGAACAAAGGGCGATTCCTAGTAGCTCCAGGACGAATGAAGCAGCTGGGCTAAAGCCAAAAGGACGCTCAGTTGTGGATGTGTCGGGAAGCGACCGGAAAGTCCGATGTTGCAAGGAGATATATCACATAGCAACATGGAATGTAAGATCTATGGCGCAAGGTAAACTGGACATCGTCAAGCGAGAAATGGACAGATTGAACATTGCTATCTTGGGTATCAGCGAGCTCAAGTGGACCGGAATGGGAGAATTTAACTCCGGCGACCATTATGTCTTTTATTGTGGGCACGAATCCAAGAGAAGGAATGGGGTCGCTCTCATAGTAAACAGAAGAATGAGCAAAGCAGTGCTAGGGTACAACCCCAAAAACGACCGAATGATTTCACTTCGGATCCAAGGTCACCCTTTCAACATAACAGTTATCCAAGTCTATGCACCGACCACTGCTGCTGAAGAAGCTGACGTTGAGAGATTTTATGCGGACCTACAATGCCTTTTAGACCGCACCCCATCATCAGACGTTGTTTTTCTCATAGGAGACTGGAATGCTAAGGTCGGGAGTGAAGAAATATCCGGAATTACAGGCAAGTTCGGTCTTGGTGAGCCAAATGAAGCTGGGCAGAGGCTAGTAGAGTTCTGTCAAGAAAACAACCTGACCATAGCGAATACTCATTTTCAACAGCACAAGAGGCGCCTGTACACATGGATTTCACCGGACGGTCTGTACAGGAATCAGATCGATTATATTATTTGCCGGCAGAGATGGAGAAGCGCTATACAAGCAGTAAAAACAAGGCCTGGGGCCGATTGTGGCACCGATCATCAGCTTCTTGTTGCCAAAATTAAGCTTCGATTGAGGAAAACGCAGAAAACTAGAAGGCCTTTCAGGTATGATCTGGATCAGATTCCATTAGAATATGCTGTGGAAGTGAGGAATCGATTTCAAGAATTAGATCTAGAAGACAAAGTGCCCGAGGAGATGTGGACTGATGTTCGTGATATAATACAAGAAGTTGCTACTAAGGTAGTTCCAAAGCAAAAGAAATGCAAAAAAGCGAACTGGTTATCTGAAGGGGCTTTGCAAATAGCTGAGGAAAGGAGGATGGCAAAAGGTATGGGGGAAAGAGAAAGATACAAGGTTCTCAATGCGGATTTTCAGAAAATAGCAAGGAGAGATAAGAATGCCTTCCTGAACATACAGTGTCAAGCAGTTGAGGACAACAGCCAATTAAGGAACACAAGAGCTCTGTATAAGACAATCAAAGATATCAAAGGAAGCTTCTGTGCTAAGCTGGGCGTGATAAAGGACAAACGAGGCAAGGACCTCACTGAAGCCTCAGAGATAAAGAAGAGGTGGCAGGAATACACAGAAGAACTGTACAAGAAGGACCCGGATGTGCAAACCCAACATAGGACGGTTGTGATTACTGATCTCGAGCCGGGCATCCTGAAGAGTGAAGTTGAATGGGCCTTAGCCAGCCTTGCTAAGAACAAAGTTAGCGGAATTGATGGTATTCCAGCTGAGTTGCTTCAAAACCTCAACCACGACGCTGTTAACACACTGCATACATTATGTCAAAAGATTTGGACAACCCTGCAGTGGCCACAGGATTGGAGGAGGTCAGTTTACATCCCCATTCCAAAGAAAGGCAGTGCCAAAGATTGTTCCAACTACCACACGATCGCGCTTATTTCGCATGCTAGCAAGGTGATGTTAAAAATCCTGCAAGGTAGGCTGCAGCAGTATGTGGATCGGGAGCTTCCGGACGTGCAAGCTGGGTTTCGCAAGGGCAGAGGAACTAGAGACCAAATTGCCAACCTTCGCTGGATCATGGAAAAAGCAAGAGAGTTCCAGAAACCCATTTACTTCTGCTTTATTGATTATGCGAAAGCGTTTGACTGCGTAGACCACAGCAGATTGTGGCAAGCTCTCCAAGAGATGGGAGTTCCAATTCACCTCATCAGTCTCCTCAGGAACCTTTATGAAGAGCAAGAGGCCACAGTCAGAACTGGGCATGGTCTTACTGATTGGTTTCCGATTGAGAAAGGGGTGAGGCAAGGCTGCATACTGTCGCCCTGCCTATTTAACCTATATGCAGAGTGCATCATGAGGAAGGCCGGTCTGGGCGAGTCTTCAGCTGGAGTGAAGATTGCTGGAAAACGTATCAACAACCTTAGATATGCGGATGATACCACTTTAATGGCAGAAAGTGAAGTGGAACTCAAGAGACTTCTGATGCGCGTACAAGAAGAGAGTGAGAAGTTTGGGCTTAAACTGAACATTAAAAAGACGAAGATCATGGCGTCTTGCCCTATCAAGTCCTGGAGCATCAATGGACAAGAAGTGGAAGCTGTGACAGATTTTCTGTTCTTGGGCGCCAAGATTACCTCCGAAGGAGACTGCAGCCATGAAATTAGGAGACGCCTGCTTCTGGGAAAGAGAGCAATGGTAACCCGTGCTATGGTCTTTCCAGTTGTGATGTATGGATGCGAGAGTTGGACTGTGAAAAAGGCTGACCGCCGAAGAATTGACGCGTTTGAATTGTGGTGCTGGCGAAGACTCTTAAGAGTTCCTTGGACTGCCAGAAGATCAAATCAGTCGATATTGTCGACCATAAACCCTGACTGCTCATTGGAGGGTCAAATTCTAAAGTTAAAGCTCAGCTACTTTGGTCATCTGATGAGAAGAGAGGAGTCGCTGGAGAAAGATTTGATGTTGGGAAAGGTTGAGGGTCGCCGGAGAAGGGGTAGGCAGCGAACGCGATGGTTAGATGATATTCTCGAGGCATTGCAGATGAAGCTATGTGATGTTAAGAAGATAGTGAGAGACCGGAAAGCGTGGCGTGACATGGTCCATAGGGTCACGAAGAGTCTGACACGACTGAACGCCTGTACTGAACTGACGTTACTTCTAAATGCGAAATTTGAGCGCAGCCTGTCAGTTTTTCAACTTTTCGATAGATTTAGGTAAAGATTTCGAGCAAGACATGTATGTACTATTACAGACAACTATTTAATTTTTCACACGTATTCATTCAAGAAACACTTCACTAACAGTTCTTGAGTGTCATGAAGGGAGCTTTGTGGTTGGAGAAATGAGGAAAGGTATTAAGTTATCGGGAGGTTGCGAGAGGCAGCGCGTGGGCCTATAGAAACGTGGCGCGGCGAAGAGACCAATGCCACAAGCTACAGACGAGAAGAAAGAATCTTCGCAAATATCTGAAACTGACTTGAAAACGCTGTAGCCAATATTAGCAACTGTTTGATTGAATTTCTTGCAATATATGTTTTAAAGGAAAATGAGGGCCTGCTAGATCCGGGCCAGTATTGCCAAACCATATCCCATAGGTGCACTGGAGCAGGCGACGCTCTCAACGAGTGAAATGGCGATTGTTGCTGAAAGGTCTCCCGGAACGCAACTTAAAGGTAACATAACTCACTGTTAACGGCGATTGTTACTGAAAGATATCTCTGAGCGCAAGCTAAAGGTAGCATACACTCACTGAGGCAGGAAATGATAATGGGGAATATAATTGCTTAGTGTAACTGTTGGCATGCCGATTGTTGCTGAAAGATGTCTCTGAGCGCAGCCTAAAAGTAGCATGTGCACTCACTGACGCAGGAAATGATAATGGGCAATGTAATTGTTTTCACGCCGATTGTTGCTGAAAGTCTCTCTGAACGCAACCTAAAGGTAACATACACTCACTGAGGGCAAGACGTAATTGTGGTGAAGGCAATTACAAAGAAGAATATTCAGAAAAAAAATTTCTCCGAAGGAGTCGAACAGAAGTTTAAGTTACATCAGTGCATAGATGGGCGATGTTGATCCATTGTGCCACCAAAACTTTTTTTTTCAGCATGGTATTTATTACATGCTTTTAAATTCAACGTAGAGTTATAAACATTATTTACAGAGTAATCAGCCTGTAGGCGAAAAGTCCAATTGGAGCATACAACACAACACCACACAACTAGAATACGACTTAGCACAACTTCACTAAAAAGGTGGCAAGGAAAGACAACACATCAACAATGGCAGCCAGTCCGGTTGATAGTCACGGTCTTCGTAAGCGTATCTAAGCTGGTGTACCATCTGGCCGAAATGAGTAGCGGGGGAGACTAGAGGTTCAGCATTCCGGTCCAACATACGCGTTTTCCGTAGGCTGTGCAGTCCAAAGAGGAAAATCATGTCAAAGTGTTCGTGGTCATGTTCGGTGGTTATCAAGTAACGCACACTGTGGGAATTCAAAATAAAGTCTTTCTTCAATGTTATTTGCAGAACGTCCCAAAATAATACTGTATCTTTGCAGGCAATAAAACAGTGTTCGATGGTTTCAGGTGTATCAATTAACCGTCAATTAACAGAAGAAACGAAAAAACGAAAATATTTTTTTCTGAAGCCACACTTTAACAGGCAAAACCTCGGCATGAAGTTTAAAGAAAAACGTTTTAGTAAAAGGCGAGATCGGCATTTTGCGCACCCTTTTTAACACATGATGCCCCATATAATTAGATTAAAGTGAGCGATATAAGGGAGGCAGGAACAACATAGATATCAAATCTTGGTATAAATTTTTCCGTGAAACAGAATAAGTACTCATAAGAGAAGCGAACTGCCAGAAAACGCACTGAATAGTAAACTTCTTTCATAAAACCAAATAATAAGGGCCGATCGGTAAACTTGGAAGAGACCACTAAGTTAAGACGAAGGTTCACCAGGTTAGTTTGCAGGGATGCTCTGGTAATTGGATGGGAGCTATTAGGGAAAAAGAAGAAACGAGCAACTAACTGTCTGACATAGAGATGTGTCAATGTGTCAAACCTAGTGCGCCAGCAGAAACAGGCCTGAATAAGTTATCGCGCCGCATAGGCTCAAAACTGGACGACCATATGAACGTCGCACACGTTCGGTGAAAACTGTGGATGTAATTCCTCGCGCAATGGAGTACCTGTAAAACATAATAGAGTTTTGTAGCCAGAAACATGTTACATGCCTGTGCTCGGCCAAAAATTGATAGGCGGTGCGGAACAAAAGTCTGAGCATAGCTTTTGAGTGCCGTGACCCGCTCTTTTTAGTAACGCCCACTAAACTTGAATGCATGAAGGGGAACTGAAAGGTATTTAGGGGGAACACGGGACCATTCAATTCCAGCATAATGAGTCGGCACTGCTCCCCATGAACCGAACCACAGACACGAACTTTTAGACTTATTTATTTGAACGCCAGATACAATGCCAAACTGCTCAATGGTGGTTATAATTTTGTCAATGCTGGATTTGTCTGGCAGAAATGCTGGCAGAAAAACGCCAAATCGTCGGCGTACACAAGCACTTCGACTTCATTACTGAAGGCAACATAACCACGGATACTGTGGTTTTGAAGTACACTCAAACAAAGTGGCTCTAGGTAGAGGGCAAAGAGTAGCGGTGACATAGGACAGCCCTGCTTCACGGATGATCGAATTGGCACAGGCACTGCGAGGTGACCGTTAACAATCAAGCGAGTGGAACAGTTGTCGTAACAAAGTTGCACCCCTTTAAGTACAGTTGATCCAACATTTGCACGCTCGAGAAGAGAAAATAGAAATGAATGACGGACACGATCAAATGCCTTCGCAAGGTCAATTTGGAGTAGAGCAAGCTGCTCATAAGAGCTAGAGCAAGATTCGAGAATTGTACGTGCAATATGTATGTTATTTTGTTTGGAGCGTCCCCTCAAGCCCCACGTCTGATGAGGGCCAATGAGAACCGTCATGGCATACTGTAAACGATTTGATAGTACTTTCGCAAAAATTTTGTAGTCCACATTTGCCAACGTAATTGGCCTGTAGCCATCCACTGAGAGCAATTTTTCTTTCTCCGTACTCTTTTAAATTAGGACTGTGTGATTCCTAGTAAAGGACTGAGGAAGAACCGCCCCCCCCCCCCCCCATCAAAACTTAAAGCGAAGATCTGCAGCAAGACAGGGCTCAGCAAAGGATTAAAAGTTTTGTAAAACTAGCACGATATTCCATCAGGGCCAGGTGTTTTAGAGAGGGGTAATTTGTCAATTGCTTCTTCCAACGTGAAAGGAACATTGATAAGAGCACAGTCTTCATCTGATAAAGGCGTTATAAGAGCTTTAAAGTTAGCTAGTAGATCCGAATTAGAAGTAGCAGAAGCGTCACTGAACAGTGTCCTGTAATAGCTCACACACAGAGAGATGACGTCATACGTTTTCGTTACTAGGGAACCATTGGACGTCATTCCCGGTATCAATTCCGCAGTAGCATTACGGTGCTCATCAAGTAGAGCTTGTCGCGTAGGGGTTTCAGAGTGCAAAGCACGATTTGTACGAGATCGAACTCGGGCATCCCTGTATCTTTCAGCGTCCTGTTTTTGTAGGTCACACTTTACCCTAGCAATTTCGTCTAAACATACTCCAGGTGCCTCATATTCTAATTCATAGAGGTTATACAAACTCTTATGCAATGTCCTCTCTTGAAATTTCCTGTAAAATGACCTAACAGACCCAATTTCAATAGCTACCGCTCGCACCTCCTGTTTAAACAGCTCCCATGCAGCAAATATTGGCATGGCACCTGTCAAACACACTTGTAGCTGGGAGCGTATCCGAAGGCAAACTCCTGATCATTTACAAGTGAAGAATTTAGCTCCCAAAGCTCCCATTGCGGCCTAAATTTTGAACAGTAAGTTTTCCACTCAAATGCTTTAATCGGCCTCTGGACGAGGTACTGCTCAGGCTAATAATGCCAACAGTAATGAATACCGGATTGTTTTGCCCCGTCTCCCAACTGGTAAGCTAGTCGCTGACTCCGTTTTCTTGCATGCGGACATT
Source organism: Amblyomma maculatum (assembly GCF_055883805.1). Classification (NCBI taxonomy): domain Eukaryota; kingdom Metazoa; phylum Arthropoda; class Arachnida; order Ixodida; family Ixodidae; genus Amblyomma; species Amblyomma maculatum. The sequence continues at coordinate 133,449,547 of NC_139353.1, forward strand.
GCCGGACGCCCGTACCGGGCACAAGACTTCAGAGACTACCTTCGGAATGTTGTGGACCTCAAGGAAATTAGTTCAATTGGCCAATTTCAAATGTCTCATGTATGGATGGTCACCTGCAATTCGGCACAATCGAAGGAGAAACTGGTGGCTTGCGGTGATCTCGTCGTTAAGGGCCGCCGTTGTGTCGTCGTGGACCCAGAACCAAAAGTGGTGAAATTGAAGTTTCTGTGGCTTCCCGAACGCTTGGAAGACGCCTTCATAGATGAGGCACTACAGGCCTACGGGAAGGTGACTTCGATTTCGACGGAAAATTGGAAAGTAGTGGAAATGGAAGATTTGAGAACGCTGAACCGGGATGTTGTTGTCTCTCGCTGAAGGAGTCGGCGTTGGCGACGTCCCACATGTACCGACTATTTGTGGTATACAGAGCTTTGTTTTAATACCAGGCAGGCCACCGCTCTGCCTCCGATGCAACCGTGTTGGCCACATTCGTAAGCACTGCCGTACGCCGCGTTGTGATGACTGCCGACGCTTCGGTCACACCGCAGAAGAGTGCGTCGTTACCTATGCGGACCAGCTGCGGCATCGTGTGCGGCCACCGGACGACGCTCTACACGCGGGGTCTGGAGCACTTCACCACCTGGGAGGAATGGGAGACCCTGCTACGCTCTAAGGACCCGGTCTGGCAAAAGACCGCCACAGACCGAGCTGCCGACGTCATGAACCGTAGGAGCATGAACGTTTGAGTGTAGTGGGGCCGTGCGGGGGCCCAGGGGCCTGCGTGCCCCGAACTCCTCTGTTAAAATAAATGTTTTTTACTACTACTACTACTACTACTACTACTACTAGTGCTTGACGCGGCTCGTGTCCTCACTGCTGCTACTGTGGACACGGGTACCGCAACTAATACAATTGTTGTTCCTCAAGATGACTCCAAGGAATGTGAGACGCTGCTTCGATATGAGACGCCGAATCCGACACATGATAGGGAGCCTGCCACCTGTTCTAATCCTGCCAAAGATACCGCCCCGGTTACTCCAGCCACTGAGGTCAACGCCGAGGAAGAGCTTGCAGGTCAGGCCACTCTACCTGAAACTGAGGCCGTGCCTCCTGTTGAAGAGCATCTTCATAAGCACCGGGGAAAATGCGCATCTGACTCGAGTGAAGATGATGATCTGGTAAGCGTCAAGCATCGCCGCCGCCGGCGCACGTCGAAACACAAGGGGAAGTGCCAACGTTCGCGTTCCCGCAGTCGTGGTGGAGGTCCGGAGGCGACGTCGCCGTCTCCAGAGAGACAAATGCAGGCCTAGTTAGCACTTGTGTGGTCACCATGGAGACCCCTGAGGAGCTAGTGTTTGCAACGCTGAATTTGAGAGGCCTTAGGTCTCATCCGAAGCAGGTGCAACTTCGTCGACTTTTCAGCAGCAGGCGGCTTGATTTTGTCGCCGTCCAGGAAACGAAGATTGAGAGTGAGCACGATACCGACAGGGCACTAGGACCCTTTTTGTCTGATTACTACGTTATTGTGACGCATGCTATTGGTTTTTCGGCGGGTTGCTTCTTGTTTCTGCGAAAGGCTCTCCCTTATTCAGCGTTATCTTACTATACTGACTCTGAAGGGCGGCTAATAAGCTGTAATTTTTTGCTCCACGGGAAGCCATGGAGACTCATCAATATTTATGCGTTTAATAGTGCAGCTGAGCGTGTTATGTTTGAAGCCATGGCTAACCTCCTAGATTGTGATAAGAATGTTGTGCTAATGGGAGGCTAATTGTGTATGCTACCTGAATGATCGTCCTGGGCCTAGTGTACACAGAGACAGAAGTGGTGAAGTGTTGTCGCGTGATAGGACTCAGAATAGGACTCGGGACTCATTAATACAGGGGCCTCATGTCATTCAACTACACTGTTCACGCATATCCAGGGGAGGTCCCACGCACGCCTAGACAGGGTTTGTTTCTTCCACGCTGATTTCCCGTGATTTGTTGTGTGAAATTGCGCCACCAAAACGACGAGAACGATGGCCTTTAACTGCATTCTTATTCCTTTTAGACAATATATACACTATTTGTCGCCAAATGGCGCTGCTCAGAGGAGTCCGTTGACAGTTGACAGCCGTGTGGTGCGGACGCGTGTTCCATCGCTCCTCAGATTGCACGTGGCTACCGGAAACGGACGGACTGGCGACAGCGGGAGCTTCCGAAGCGTCAAATAGATTTTTCTTTCTTTTATTCACTTTATTCCGTTTTCAGCTAGTTGGGTTAGGTGGAACCTAAAGAATAGATTTTAGCTCTTTGTCCTAGAGGCCTGGTTTTTCGTGCCGGCAGCTAGGTTTTCTTGACGTTCATTCTTTAATCTTGTTTAGATTAATACTTTTTTTACTAGGCTATTGGCATTCGCAGAATTGGCTTTTAACGCGTGTTTGCTAGTCGTTTCTTGTGTTCTGAGAATTCGTAATAGATATAGTTCAGTCGATGCATGCTTAAGATGTGCAATCAAAAGAAAGTAAAGTGTACTCTGTGTGAGGCGCCGGTTAATCTCAAGAAAACGCGTTTTTACTCTGTAGGTGAAGCGGAAATAAATAATTTGTTCACAGGATGGGAAAGGCGCAGTATCTGTCACACTTGCTATGTGGACACCTGAACCGCGCCGTAAGGGAAGGGATGAAGGTGGGAGTGAAAGTGGAAAGAGAGAAAGGGGAGCCGTAGTGGAGGGCTACGGAGTAATTTCGACCACTTGGGGATCTTTAACGTGCGCTGACATCGCACAGCACACGGAGGCCACTTCGTTTCGCCTCCATCGAAACGCAGCCGCCGAGGTCGGGTTCGAATCCGGGAACTCCGGACAGTAGGCAGCGACTTTTTGTGTCGGTGTTGCGTACTGAGTGCGCGTCTAGATAGATTTGATCAAAAGGCAGTTTAGTGTCTCGTGTGGATGATTTAGAAAATGAAGTACGTTTGTTAAGTGCGGAAAATCAGAAACTGCTTGGACAGCTTCCTCAAATTGAAAAAAAAAAAAGGCCGACTTTATCCTTGGAATCAACGAGGACGAACATTCCAGTGCGGGCCACGTGGCTGGGGCCAGCACTGGCATGGAAGACATAAGCAAAGTAGGTCAGGCGGATCCGAACCGTCAGAGTTATTTAGAAGCAGCTACTAAGAAGCCGGAAAAAAAAGGAAGAAGTAAGGAAGAATGAAAATCCCAGAGATAAGGACACAGATAACCGAAAGCAGGAGCCAACAATTTGGAGAGGGAGAGAGAAGGCCCACGTGCTTATCGACGGAGATTCTAACATGAACAGGTGCAAGAGAGATATCTTGGAACGTGTAAAGGGTGATAAGAGAGTGTTAGTTGGAGCCTTCCCAGGGAGAACAATGAGGGCAGTGCTGAAAGAGAGTAAAATTAGGCTGTTGAAGAATTTCGCAGAGCGCAGAATGGTAATAGTAGCCGCGGGGCTAAACGATGTTCTAAATAGTGACGCTGCAGGAGTGGTGGAAAGTTTAGCTAAGGGAGTTGACGAGATCAGGGAAATAGCAGAGCAAACGCAGATAGTTGTATGCACTGAACCAGAGGTGCTAAGATTGAACGGAAAGCTGGAAAAGGACGTGGTGACAGCTAATCAGGACATAAGAAAGTTAAGCCTGGAGAAGCGTTTCGAAGTGGTTGAGGTAAATAGGGAGGTACATAAAGCAGGTTTTGGTAGGGCTTTTCAGCGAGATGGCATTCATTTTAACAGAAGGGTGGGAGCAGAGATCGGCTGGCGCCTGGCAGGCAGAGCTGTAGCTTTTTTAGGGGGTCCGCGAGGACTCAGCGCACAGAGGTAGTTAGAAGTAAAGCAGAAGAAAGTGTAATAACGGAGGCTGAGCCCCCGAAAATGGCAAAGAGTAGGTCGAGAAAGAAAAGTACAAAAAAGAAATTTAACACTAGGATCAGCTACATAAACATGCAAGGAGGTAGAAAAAGAGCGAAATGGCTAGAGATAGAACAGCAGTTGAAGGATGACAAAATAGGTGTGTACGCTCTTTGCGAGACTCATCTGAGGGATATAGAAGATCCGCCGTTTATAGAAGGCTACGGCTGGGAAGGGTGCAACAGAACGAGAACGGAAAAAAAGGGTGGAGGGGTAGGTATGTTGATACACCAGGGAACAAATTGGCAAAGAATTAAATCACCTTGAAAAGAACATATCTGGGTTTCAGGAACAATTGCCGGCATAAGGACATGGCTAGGGTAGTTTATTTAGGAATAGGACATCAATGCAGGCAAGAAAACAAGGATCTTGTTGAATGTCTCAGTGACGATATAAGCCAGTTTGGAAACGGGGCCAATATTATTCTACTGGGAGACATGAACGGTCACATCGACGATCTGGATGGATACACGGATTGTAACGGGAAGCTAATGCTAGATTTCTGTGAGCGACACGATCTAGTTATAGTAAATAGAGAAACAAAATGTGAAGGCCAAATAACGTGGGAATTCCGCAACAGGCAGACGATGATTGACTATTGTCTAATGTCGCAGGAAATTTATAGCAAGGTCAGAAAAATGGAAATAGACGAAGAAGTGGAGTGTAGTCTGGGAAGTGATCATAAACGTATTAGTCTGTAGATGGGGCCCTTGATGAAAAGAGAAATGGAACTTAGGCAAAACGTAAACGCAAAATTAAACGACGATCAAATAGCGCAGATAGCAGCAGACATAGAGGAAGCAATAGAGAAAAGCCCCATGGAAGACTGGGAATATGAACAGGTAGAACTACTCATAAGGAGGAAAATTAAGGAGGTTAAAGTAGCAATCCGCTGGAATGGAAAGAGGAAGCAACGGAGCTTGTGGAATAAGGAAATCAGGGAAGCTATTGAACAACGACGGGCTGCTTCAAGGGAACACCGAATGGCAAAGAAAGCACAGGTATCTCAGGAGGAAATCGACCAAAAATAGGAATCATATCGACAAAAGAAACTTGGGGTGCAGGCCCTTGTCCAAAGTAAAATAAGGCAGTCCACTGATCGCTGGATGGCTGACACACATACGATGCCTCTAGAGGCGGAGCAAGAAAATTCAGGAGCCATATAAGCTGGCTAGGGAAGAATAATCAAAGAAAGCAGGATCGGATTCAAGATAACGAGGGAAATTGTATAAAGGGAGACAACGCAGTGAACTACATTACATCAGTTATAGCCGAGTTATTTAAGAGCGACGATAGGGTAATCTTCGCAAATCAGGAAACAACACAAGGTAGCAGAATACAAAGCAGCTTGGAACTGATCAATCTAAACTGGAAAAAGGCAGAAAAAAAATATTCCTAAAAACACATCTACAGGAATATATGGAATTCCGATCAAGCTGAATAATGAACTCGGTCCAAAAAGTAAGGAACCGTTGTTAAAAGCTCTGGAAAAAGTCATAACGAATAAGCAAATTCCGGACAGCTGACGGCAGAGTAAACTGAATTTGATTTATAAAGGGAAAGGAGACAGGATGCACATAAAATCATACAGGCCGATTACCATAACATCTGTTATGTACAGGTTAGCCATGCAGGCGGTGAAATTAAAGGTGCAAGCATGGGTAGAAAGTAACAAGATACTCGGAGAACTTCAGAACGGCTTTAGAAATGGTAGGCGCTTAGATGATAGCCTGTTCGTGCTTACCCAATGCATCGAAATATCTAGAATGGAAAATAGACCTTTGTATTTGGCCTTCCTGGACATACACGGGGCGTACGACAACGTATGCAGGGAACTTCTGTGGAACTTATTAAAAGAAGAAGGTATCGGTTATGAGATAATAGAGTTCCTACAGGAAATATACCGGGATAACACAAATTACCTGGGAAGGGATACCAAGAACGGAAGATGTCAAAGTATGCAAAGGATTATGACAAGGCTGTCCTCTATCACCGCTGGTGTTCATGCTTTATATGACAAACCTGGAACGGAGGATACAAGACAGTAACCTAGGTTTTAACCTGTCATATAGATTAGGTGGAAAGGCGGTAGAGCAGCGCCTCCCCGGTTCGATGTATGCAGACGATATTGTGCTGCTAGCTGAGATTCTGGAAGAATTGCAAGCTCTAGTTAAGTATTGCGGAGACGCAGGGGACGCATTAGGCTTCAATTTCAGCGCAGTTAAGTCGGGTCTGATGATTTTCAACGGCTCAACTGTTCAGGGTCTTAAAATACAAGGCCATGAAATACCCAGACTAGTAGAATACAAATATCTGGGGGTATGGGTAAACGAAGGATTGGCATACATTGGAAAGCATGAGCAATCACTTAACGCCAAATGGCGAAGGAATGCCGGGATAATGAAGCATAAGGCATTGTGGGGATGCAATAGGTATGAGGTTTTGATGGGTATTTGGAAAGGAAATATGGTACCCGGACTTACTTTCGGAAATGCGGTTTTGTGACTAAAATCAGAGGTACAGTAGACATTAGAAATAAATCAGAGATCCGTTGGACGATTAGCACTAGGTGCCCACGGCAAAACTACAAATGAGGCGGTACAGGGAGATATGGGCTGGGCATCTTTCGAAGTACGGGAAGCTCGGAGTAAAATATTATATGAGGAACGCCTGAGGAAATTGGACAGTAACAGATGGGCAGCTGAAGTATTTAAATACCTGTACTTAAAAAGCGTTGACTCACAATGGAGGAAAAGAACTAGGAAACTAACTAGTAAATATGCTAGTCACAAGGACGGAGAAATAAAGAGCATTAATTCAACAGGTGAAAAACACAGAAGGTAAAAATTGAATAAATTCGATGAAAAAGAAACATAGTGTGGAATTATACCAAAAGTGGAAAAATTTGGAGGACGCTTAAGCTTCGCCTTCAAGAGTGGAACGCGATAGCGTTATTGCACCTCGTCGAGAAAACTTACTAAACGCAAGGGTATTGGGGCATCCTCGCGCCGGTACCCGCGCGGCCTGAATGGGAGAAGCGGGTGAGAGAAGATAGGATCTAAAGAAAGGAAAGACGCTTGATTCTACAACCTGTGAGGGTGCACGGCGAAACGTCAGGGGCGAGTGGCGCGCCACGTGTCGGGGCAGCGCCGCACATTGCGAGGAGGGGTTCTTCTGTGTTTGCCGCAAGATGGCTCTGCATGTGCGCAGAGCGCAGAAGAAATGTAGCGGAAACGTACTTCGCTACTCGTGTAACTGCGACTTCTGTAAGTAACATGCTCATAATTACCGATATACACTGCAGTATAACGTTCTACGGCATGTTTCTAAGGCAACACCGCATTCACTAGAAGCGCTTTTGTACCGCTTTCAAGCATCGAACTCGTGGCTGAGACATTCTACTTCCGGCCACCGCAGTGTACGGACGCGGAATCATGAGCTCCGTCGGAGCGGTGATAGCGGCCGTTGCTGGCCGCGGAAACAGGTTTAGCGCCGAAGAAGATAAGGACTACGAGATCGTTTTGCCTACCCTGCCCACCGGACGTGTTGTGTTAAACACGATGTTTTTGCACGGCGACGTGCGTATGAGGCCCTACAGGGTCGAGGACTTCAGGGATGCCCTCGCTAACGTCGGTGCGCTCCCCGACGTCGTGGCGTTGGGGGCGTACCAAATCAACCATGTGTGGGCAGTAACCATGAACAGCACGGAAGCCGCGAAGAAGCTGGCTGCCTTAAAGGAGCTGGAAGTCAAGGGACGCCGCTGCCTCATATTCGACCCTGAAGACCAGCAGGTGAAGCTACGCCTGCACTGGATGCTACACGGTGTCCAAGACGAGGACATCCGGACTGCTTTCGCGGCGTTCGGAAACGTGACCGAGGTGACGCGGGAGCGTTGGCGCGTCGTTGGAATGAAGGAAAAGGGATCCACCACGAGAACAGTGCTGCTCAAGTTGAAGCCTGGTATGAAGGTGGACGACCTGCCCCACCAGCTTCGCGTCGCCGGCGAGTTGGCTCTCGTGGTGGTTCCCGGACGGCCGATGCAGTGCCTGCGGTGTCACGGCGCAGGCCACGTTCGCCGGGACTGCAAGGTGCCCAGGTGCTCCAAGTGCAGGCGCTATGTACACGCGGACGAGGACTGCGTTCGCACCTACGCGTCAGCGACCGGGCTCGGTGCGAAGGACGACAACAGGGAGCTGATGGACGTCGCCGAGGCTGAGGAAGCAGCAAAGGGTGCCGACGTGCTGGACAAGGTTCCTGTGTCGCAGGGCACCTCGGTGACTCCGAGTGGCGACGCCCCCCTTGCCGATAAGCCAGAGCTCGCGCCAGCTACGGTGAATTTGCCACAGCCAAGCGAGGAGACCTCAGCGGACGCGGAGAACCTGCCGGCTCCCAAGGACGCAGAAGCAAAGGAAGTGAGCGAGGTTCACCGGCACAACTGCGGTGGTCGGACGACCACGGCCGCTACCCCCGGGAAACGCCCACATGCCGACACCAGCACCGGCGACGACAAGGAGGCAACGCCCACTTCCGAGGAACCACCAGCAAAGGCGCCTCAAACAAGGAGGCCCACGTTGAAGCTTCGCCCAAACCTTGCGAGCGAGAGGTGGGCCGGCGACACGGCGCCTCTCGAGCACGGCCAGAAGCTCGAGGAGGACGGCGCCAGCAGCGACGGAGGCGTCTAGCCTTGTGCTAGGCGCGAGAGGTAAGCACCGTGCTTTCGGTCTCTTCTTCTTATTTAAAAAATGGCTCCTGCATCACCGTTGAAGGTCGCCACGCTAAATGTTAGAGGTCTGGCAGGAAAGAGAAAACAAGGCCAGGTGTACCGACTTTTAACGGAGCATGATATTGATGTATTAGCTGTGCAGGAGACGAAAGTTGACGGTGAGGAAGAGACCGAGAGCATGGTGCAACGTTTCACGCCTAGGTTTTTTGCTGTGGTTAGCCACGCTGTAGGTACATCGGCTGGCTGTGTTCTTTTTGTGAAGAAGTTGCCGGGGCTTGAAGTGCTTGGTCATTTTTCTTGTGAGTCGGGCCGGTGTGCACTTCTAGATTTTTCGCTGAATAGCACGGATTGGCGGATTGTCTGTCTCTACGCGCCTAATGTAGCAGATGAAAGGGCGCAGTTTTTCCAAGGCATCCAGCAGCGGCTCTGCACTGATAGACAACTGATCGTCCTAGGTGATTTTAATTGCGTCCTTAGTGCGCGAGACAAGACAAGCCGGCGGCCATACCGAGACGCGAGCACTGAAGTGCTATCGCGAATTGTTGAGGAGTGTAACCTCGAGGATGTGGCAGAGTGTCTCGAGGGAGCCCGCACCGTAAAGCTCACGCACTTCCAGGGTTCGAGCCATGCAAGGCTGGACCGCATTTATGCATCCCTCGACATCTTACCTGAATGCAATAGTTATGAAGTAGAGCCGGTATCGTTTTCAGACCATTGTTTAGTTAAATGTTCTTTTGGATGGGTAAAGAGAGGGAATTCTTTTTCGTGGGAAATGTGGAAATTCAATAATAAACTATTGCAGGATGAACATTTTACCCGCATAGTAAAAGAAGAAATTTAAAAAATAAACCCAAGTAAAAATATGCACCTTTGGCAACAGTGGGAGCTGTGTAAAGAAACTATAAAAATTAAAGCAATAGAGAGGGCAACCTGTATACGGTTTGAGGAAAAACAGAAAGAGACGGAGTTAAGGACACTGCTCCGTACGTTGCTTAAACAGGAAGCTCGAGCGCCGGGGAAATGGATTGAAGATATACGGAAAACAAAGCAAAAACTAGAATTGATAGACGAAGATCGTTATCGAGGTGCGTTAGTGAGGGCAAGGGCAGAAGACACAGCTGCAGGGGAGGCGCCATCAAAACGAGCGCTGGGGTTCGAAAAAGCAAACGCTCAACGGAACCACATCGACCAAATAGATTGGGGCGGTATCTTGGCGGCGGACAACGACCACATCAAAGCAGCGTTCAACGCCCATTACCAAACCCTCTTCGCATCCCACACTGTAGACGCTATCACTTTTAAGAATAAGTTTCTGGCGACGATACCGCGTCTGGACGATGAAGTGAAAGAGAGATTAGAACTAAAGATAACTGAAACAGAAGTGGAGCACGCTATTGACAGTTTAAATGACGGTAAATCGCCGAGACCGGATGGGTTCAGCGCGGGTTTTTACAAAGAATTTAAGTACGAAATCACACCTATTTTGAACGCAATTTACAACGATGCCTATACAGTAAATGCCCTGCCTCCGTCATATGGGTCATCCTACACCGTACTCATTCCTAAAACTGATGAAATAGACAAATTACGCCTGGTAACATCTTACAGACCCATAGCACTTACAAACGTTGAATATAAAATTTTTATGAAGGTTTTGGCCCGAAGGTTGCAAACGGTTATTAAGGATATAGTAGGACCACACCAAACGTGTGGGATAAAAGGGAGGTCAATAGTGACCAACATTCAAAAGGCGAGAAGTGTCCTTGAGTGTTGTGATGTCTGGGATGGTCGGGTCGCCATGCTTCAGATCGACCTCGAAAAAGCATTCGACTGCGTCGATCACGAAATTTTGTTTTCCTTTTTAGAACATGTGAATGTTGGTTCAGTTATATGTAAGGGTGTGGCCCTGGCGTACCGTAACTGCACGACGAGAGTGATTATTAATAAGAGTCTGGGAGCCCCCATTCGACTGCAGCGTTCGGTGCGACAGGGCTGTCCCCTCAGCCCTCTTTTGTTTTGCATTTATATTGAAACATTGTGCATGAAACTTATGAATAATGTCAACATTAGTGCGTTTAGGTTACAAGCAGCCGAAGTGAAGCTGTTCGCGTATGCAGACGACATCGTTATTTTTACGGTTGACCAGGAGAGTATCACCGAGGCTGTCAAATGTATCCGTGAGTTCTCTCAAGTTACCGGTAGCGGGGTGAACTGGGCCAAGTGCCTTGGGCTCTGGCATGGACAGTGGCCGTCGAAACCAGATCGCTTTGCCAATGTTACGTGGACAGACACACCGACCAAGTACTTGGGCGTGGATGCCTACCGCGAAAGCGAGCATTATTGGAAAGGGCAAATGACCGAACTACGGGAGAGAGCCGAGAAGTGGAAAGACGCCAACATGTCGATTTTTGCCAGAGCTACTGTATGCAATCTTTTTTTTATCAGCAAACTTTGGTTCGCAATGCAAGTTTTGAGTTGTTCGCGCGTAAACGTACAGAAGTTACACAGGATTTTCGCCGTTTTTGTTTGGGCAGGTAAATGGGAACGCTGCAGCAGGACGAATTTGTTCCGTCGGGTAAAAGACGGCGGTTTGGGACTCGGCCATCTGTTTTTACAGCAGGTGGTCAACCGGTTTTTGTTTTTTCGGGATGCTTCGGACCCTTTCTTACGCACCGTCTGCCAAGTTAGGCTATGGCGCCTACTGCCGGAGTTTGTTGTCTCCACCGAAGAAGCTACGGGTGGGATTTTTGGTTATTACAGGGAGGTCGTCGCTAGTGTAAGACTTCTTTCAGTGCGTTTTTCTAATGAATATTTGTCCACTGTAAAACGAAAAAAGCTGTATCGCGATTTATGTGACATTGTTTTGCCACAACCCTTGTACAGAACCTTATACAGTGGAGGTCCGGGCAGAGATGTCTTGAAGAGAGTAAAGAAAATGCAGGTGTCGCCAGGAGCTAAGACATTTTTCTTTAAATTACACACCGGAACATTATCAGTAAAGAAGTTTTTGGAGGAAAGGGATTTTTTTTTACCGTGGGGGGCGAACTGTTTAATCTGCATGCCGCCGGAAACAATAGACCATGTTTTTTTGCATTGTTGGGAAGGGGTTTATTTCTGGGATGTTTTGCAACGTACGATAAAGAAAGAATTTCCACTAGACTCCCACGGCATCCGGTATTTAAGCATTGATAATGAAGATGGCGTTCCGTATGATTTAATCATGCTCATGGGCCTCCACTCTATATGGCGCTCCAGAATGGCGGGCTATCACTGCGACAGGGATGCTCGACCCGCTAGAATATACTTTCGAGAAAGTGTGAATTGGTTTATTGCCATACAGAAAGTGGCTGCTGAACCTCCCGAATGGCTCTCAAGGGTAGAGCCTTTGCTGTCGTTGCGGGAGTTTTAATGTACTGAGACGAAGCCAGCCTGACATTGGCTGATGATGACCTTCCAATATGTACTTTGTTTTGTGTTATTCGTGTTGTGTTCTTGTGAAATGGTATGAACCAAAGCCAGGAAATAAAGAAAAAAAAAAAAAACTCGTGGCTGAGTGGTAGCGTCTCCGTCTCACACTCCGGAGACCCTGGTTCGATTGCCACTCAGCCCATCTTGGAACTTGCTTTTTATTTATGAAGTGCATGCCGGGATTTATCGCTCACTGGACGCCGACGACACCGGCTTTTCTGCGAAACGAGCTCCTTAACGCTACCGCGTTAATATGCAGATCAGGAAGGAAGATTTCTTTGATAACTCAAGAGGCAGTGCCATAGTTTTTGAAGCAAGATCAGGGTGCCTCAGAACACGCAGCTACAAAAAGAAATTTAACAATGGAGAGGACGCATTTGCTGTAACGCATGTGGTAACTCCAGTGAAACAATTGACCATACTATACTGGAATGTAATGGTATCCATCCGGAAGTTGAAGCAGGCGCAATCACTGTTCCTGAAGCTCTGGGGTTTAGAGATAACAGTGGCCGGGTGAGTAAACCGGCGGTGGAAACTAGCAAACAACGACTGGAAAATTGGTGGCTTAAAAGCAGAGATGTGACGTAATGTTAGTAATGTGGGAGCAAAAATTTAATAAATAGAATGATGGTTTAGTTAACCACTCTAAGTCAATAATTAAGATATAGGGACAAAAATGACCGTGATAGCTACTGCTACCACCCCATTTCAAAGGGGACGCTCCTATATTCCATCCATTCCATCCATCCATCCATCCATCCGTTATGTGCATCCGTACATACGGATGTACATCCGCACATCCGTTATGTACAGGTTGGCCATGCAGGAGGTGAAATTTAAGATGCAATCATAGGTAGAAAGCAACAAGATACTCGGAGAACTTCAGAACGGCTTTAGAAATGGTAGGCGCTTAGTTGATAGCCTGTTCGTGCTAACCCAATGCATCTAAATATCTAGAGTGGAAAATAGACCTTTGTATTTGGCCTTCCTGGACATAAACGGGGCGTACGACAACGTAAGCAGGGAACTCCTGTGGAACATATTAAAAGAAGAAGGTAGCGGTTATGAGATAATAGAGTTCCTACAAGAAATATACCGGGATTACACAAATCACCTGGAAAAGGATAAGAAGTACGGAAGATGTCAAAGTATGCAAAGGATTAAGACAAGGCTGTCCTCTATCACCGCTGGTGTTCATGCTTTATATGACAAACCTGGAACGGAGGATACAAGACAGTAACCTAGGTTTTAACCTGTCATATAGATTAGGTGGAAAGGCGGTAGAGCAGCGCCTCCCCGCTTTGATGTATGCAGACGATATTGTGCTGCTAGCTGAGAGTCTGGAAGAATTTCGAACTCTAGTTAAGTATTGCGGAGATGAAGGGGACGCTCTAGACTTCAGTTTTAGCGCAGTTAAGTCGGGTCTGATGATTTTCAACGGCTCAACTGTTCAGGGTCTTAAAATACAAGGCCATGAAATACCCAGACTAGTAGAATACAAATATCTGGGGGTATGGGTAAACGAAGGATTGGCATACATTGGAAAGCATGAGCAATCACTTAACGCCAAATGGCGAAGGAATGCCGGGATAATGAAGCATAAGGCATTGTGGGGATGCAATAGGTATGAGGTTTTGATGGGTATTTGGAAAGGAAATATGGTGCCCGGACTTACTTTCGGAAATGCGGTTTTGTGCCTAAAATCAGAGGTACAGTCGACATTAGAAATAAGTCAGAGAGCCATTGGACGATTAGCACTAGGTGCCCACGGCAAAACCACAAATGAGGCGGTACAGGGACACATGGGCTGGGCATCTTTCGAAGTACGGGAAGCTCAGAGTAAAATATTATATGAGGAACGCCTGAGGAAATTGGACAGTAACAGATGGGCAGCTAAAGCAAAAGAACTAGGAAACTAACTAGTAAGTACGGTAGTCACAAGGACGGAGAAATAAAGAGCATTAAGCAACAGGTGAAAAACACAGAAGGTAAAAATTGGATAAATTCGATGGAGAAGAAACAGAGTGTGGAATTATGCCGAAAGTGGAAAATGCAGATCAGGAACGAAGATTTCTTTGATAACTCAAGACGCAGTGCCCTACGTTTTGAAGCTAGATCAGGGTGCCTTAGAACACACAGCTACAAAAAGAAATTTAACAATGAAGATGACGCATGTGCTGTATGTGGTATTTTCAGTGAAACAATTGACCATATTAAACCCGAATTTAATGGTATCCACCCGGATGTTGATGCAGGCGCAGTAACTCTTCCTGAAGCTCTGGGGTTTAGAGATACCAGTGGCCGGGTGAATAAACCGGCGGTGGAAACTAGCAAAAAAACGACTGGAAAATTGGTGGTTTAAAAGCAGAGACGTGACATAATGTTAGTAATGTAGGAACAAAAAAAAAAAAGGAAATAGAATGATGGCATAGTTCACCAATCTAAATCAATAATTAAGATAAAGGGAGAAAAAAAATTACCGACGGTTACGTTACTTCCTAATGCGAAATTTGAGCGCAGCAAATAAGCTGTTTCACCTTTCGATAGATTGAGGCAAAGAAATTGAGCAACACATGTATGCGCTATCACAGAATTTTTTTTTTTATTTTTCACACGTATTCCTTTAACAAAGACTCCCTTCTCGGCGGCAGCGATGAGCTTCTACTTCAGCCTCGCTTACACCTGGTTGCTCTCGACGGTGGCGATGAGCCTCCGCTTCGGCGGTGCGAACGGCAGGGTCTTCTCGAAGGCGGCGATGAGCTTCTGCTTCAGCCTCGCTTACTGCTCTGGATTCTGGCGGCGACGGCGCTGGGCCTCTGCTCTGGCAGCTCGTTTAGCAGCAGCAGCAGCAGCAGACGGAGGACTTCCATCGGTCGTCTAGCTCATGGCTCAGAAAGAACTGGCAGATAATTTCGCAGTGGCGAACGGCAGCGGCAATTTCGGCTCGGGCGGTGCACATATACAGATCCGCCGCCACCGATCTGGCTCTCTGATTGTCATCGCACAGGGGTTGCATTGGAGGAGGAGCGAAGAAAGGAATTAAGTTCGAGCCGGCGCTTTGACAACCGGAGACTCGCAGGAAGAGGGGGGAGGGGGGCGGCGTGTACACCCAGCGGCAAACGATGGGGGCAGAAGCGCGCGCAGCAAGCGGACAACGCGATAAAGGGAGGAGGGAAGAGATAGCAGGGACTGACTGATGCTGCTGACGCCGATAGTGAGTCAACCCCAGCTGCGGAGTTGGTTTCAGGGACAACGCCGCCGATGCCGACGCAAACAATATGATACCCTCGCTTCCGCAGCGCCAAGAACCAGGTCTAGCCGTGGGAAGGTGGTCACGTATTCGTCGACGTGCCGGGGCCTAAGTGAAATAACCGGCGCGTCGGCAACTGAAGAACACCCTATCCGCCACACAGGAACAAGGGGGGGGGGGGGGGGGGACCCTCCCCTCCTCTTTCTGCATGGCGGCGACGGTGTTCTATGCAGTCACGTTATCTTGACTCTAGCGGCGTCAGCGGCATCCAGCGGTATCAGTCGGTCGCTGCTAGCGCTGGGGGGATGAAAGGGGGGCGGAGCTGGTTACGAGGCCGACGCCGACGCGAAACCCAGGAACGGACGCCAAAGAGCTGCGCTCTAAAATGAGCATAATAGCTACTGCTATCACCCCGTTTCAAAGGGGACGCACCTATATTCCTTCCATCCATCCATCCATCCACGCGCCAAAGCGCCATCTGCTCGAGTAGGGTGCCTCGATGTGCTCCCGAGCGGAGAGCTGGCGCGCTTCGAGGCACCCTATGCTCGAGTGCTCCTGCGGGATATGATTTGCTAATACGCCACCGGGTGTCACCAAGGACTCAAGGGAAACAAACAAGCCGATCAAACCACCCTCGCACTCTTTCCCCGGGCTATGTCCCTCTCTTTGGAAGCTTACTCCCAATCAGACAATCTGGCCCTTACATTTAAAGACCACCGATTACTACAAGGAGGAGCACAGGCGCTACCCGGACCCTTGTAAGGGACTGGAACGCGCTGACAAGCGCCTCCTCAAAATTTTTACCAATACTGTACTGTGCCCGGCGGTCACTTCTCTGTAACCATTTAATAGTTAATAAATGTTTTAACCACCACCACCGAAGCGATGGCGGGTGCAATATATGACACTCTACAAATAAATAATTAAATAAATAATTAGTTCAGAGGAAGGGAAAGGCGCAGTATCTGTCACGCTCTGTATCTGTCACTGCGGAGCGAACAACTTGGCATGGTTGTAAATGACTGAAGGTAAGTCTTGCGAGAGTGAGCAGCTTTTCGGCTATGTAGCCAAGGCCTTGTAAACACAAGTTAATGCAGATCCATAACTGAAAGTTACTGTGAATATTATAGAAGTTTATTCCTAAAAAGGAAAGAGAGACCGGCCATTGCAGTGTACACTCACGTTCACCTATCATACAAGAACAGCGAGTAGCTAGGGCACTTTAATAGACTAGTTGTTTTCTGCACTACAAGCACCACCTCATGCTTTCCCGTGATGCTGAGCGCACAACAGCTTTAGGTCTTGATTTTGGTGATATACGGTGGGAATTGCGCCCTTGACTAGGTGAGACCTGTTTTCTTTTTTTTTTTTTCAAATAATACATTTCCTGCATAGCTGCTGTAGTATTGTAGGGAAATAAATTCATCCTTGAAATGCCGTGCACACACCTTGTGCTTTTAAGTTAATTATCGGCCAGTCTGTGGATTGTTCCGCTTCCACAGCTCGAACAGCTTGGAATCAGATGGCAGCCGAAACAAGGGGACTTCTTCGTTTTCTTCACGTACCCTGAGTTACAGCCAACGACAAACCACTTCATCGCCTACCCTAGCATCCGCATATAAAAAAAAAAATCAGCGCACAGTATGCAGTCCTCCTACGTCTGCCATTCTGCGTGCTGTAACGTCCGCGTACTGGTTATCTCGCTGCGTGGTGCAGCCATACCGGGTTGGGGTAATTTCCGGCTTGTAGTCTGCGAAGACTTTTGGCCTCTTCGTTGTTTAGCTCTTTATGTGGAGTGGAGAACGTTTTTCTGTTTAGTTTGTAGTATTCACAGATCTCGTGGTAGGTAGACAGACAACACGAAAACTAAACACTGCGGACAGAGAGGTACACTAGATCACATAATCTGGCAATGCCCCTTTTCGCCTGGGGCAGTGGCCAACATTCATGACACGGAAGCTTGGGAATTCCTTCTCCAAAGCGAAACCCTTGAGACCCAAAAAGAAGTCGTCCGCCTGGCGGCTAAGGCCGCGAAGAATCAATGTATCCTTGCGCGCTTCTAGTCGCGGAGTCCCAGCCCCCTATTCGGGTCTGCGTACCTGGGTGGGGAGTAGGGGAACCTTCTGTATCGGCGGCAATAAGGTTTCAAATAATAATCTCGCTGCGTGGATTGTTGTCTGCATGATCCGGTCGACTCAATCTCAAGGGAATATGCAGATGCGAAAATAAAAGCGACACTGGCGGAGCTTTATCTTAAACTTTTATTTAAAAAATATATATATACATGTTGGCGTACGCGCAATGAGGACAACGATTCCACTTGTGCGTTTTCCGGCTGGCAGACAACGTACAAAGCACCACTCCATCTGCTCTCCGCCCATTGTACGCGACGCTCGCGCGGTCGCCTGGATCGAGCTCGGGGGCATTTTGTTTCGCTATACTGTCAGAGGCGGTGCACTAATTTGTCTCTTTCTGCAAGGAGGATAGGGAGAAGAAAAAAGCGTGAACAAAGCCGCGTCAGCAAGGAAAGGGGTGCGGAGAAAGAGAGTACAGTCCAATGCTGAGTGCCGGAGGCGGGCTCTGCCTTCGTGTAGCAAAATCGGTCTACGCCTAATGCATTGCAGCGCGCCAGAGTCGGCGCTCCTGTCTTATCGTACTTCGTGGAATGTATGAAGAAGGAAAACAAAATGCACGGAACTGCTACTGTTGTTGTGGCTGTAGGAAGAAGGAAAATAAAAGGCACGGGCCTGCTACTGGATCTGCAGCTGAGCCACCTCCGCTGCCTCGTGCGGACAGAAGAAAAAAATTGAGAAGGAAAAAGAAGAAGAGAGAGACACGCGCCGCAAGAAGAGGGAGAGAAACACGTGCGCTGCAACAGGTGTCGTCCACCACCCAGTGGTCGAAGGTGCAATGACAGCCTACAACAGCTGAAAATTCTGTGGCTGGCTAGCCCCCGCCGCAAGTGGCGTTGACCTATACCGTCCCAGCCCCGTAGGGTTAGGAACAGCCACCCTCCAATCTCACCTTCCTGCAGCAGGTTGTTGTTGTAGTGGCTGTAGGAAGAAGGAAACGAAAATGCACGGACCTGCTACTGACTGTAGCTGAGCTACCTCCGCTGCCTCGTGCAGACAGAAGAGAAAATAGAGGCGAAAGAAAAGGAAGGCGGGTAGAAAGACGCGCGCCGCAACAACAGCCGTCGTCCACCACCGAAGCGGTGGCGGGTGCAATGACGGCCTACAACAGATAAAAATTTCGTGTCAGGCGGCCCCCGCCACAAGCGGCGGTGACCTACCTATCCCAGCCCCATCAGGGGAGTACCTACCTGCAGCAGGTGCACGTCAAGATCCCCAGGTGGTCGAAATTACTTCGCACTACGGCAGTTCTTTCCACTTTCAATCCCCCCTTCTCCCATCACTTTTCAAGGTTCAGGTGTCCACAGAATCTGTGACCGATACTGCGCCTTTCCTTCGCCCTGAACCAATTACAAAATTATGAAAAGACCGCGGATTAGGTGGTGTTACAGGGGCTATCACTGCAAAAGCTTTCGCTCTATATCACTAGGTTCAAGCCATGGTTAAACCTCCCCACAATCTTTTAACCCTGGGGCGTAACGGCATAGGGTCTGTCAGCAGCAGTGAGAGCGGGCGCATGCGGAAATTGAGATGGAGCTTTGTGTGAGGCGAGTAGGGGAGCAGCTGTGCGAGGGCAGTAATAGTGGGATTGTGGGCTTTAGGGTTTATAAGGTCATCACCCAGCTCTCGTGCAGACACCTACGCGCGCACTTGAGCTTCATCGCATTCACGCGCCAGTACTCACATGGAGAGCGTGCCATTTTACACCAGCTTGGTCTGCGAACGGTGTCTTCGTCACCTTCTTTGTCGACCGCGGCGCTTCCGCCCTTGGCGACACGTAACCCTTTAACGCCGGGTCGGTATATGCGATGTTCTTAGAAGGCGTGCGATCTTAGGAGGTGTCACGATTCATTCGGCAACGCATAGCAACCGCTGATGTGCAGTTCTAAACATCTTACAATACGTGATGTGTTACGCGCCGACGAGTTTTGCGAGTGAATTTTAGCAGTGTCGGCGCTGTAGGACGCAACGGCTCCTGTAGCATTTGCAGTGTTCATGATTGCACATTATTACATCTAGGCACTCGTAACAACGTTTCTATGAATTGTTTCAGGATGAATGCTATTAACCATTACGTACTTTCATTAGCCCTCTACGAGCCGTTCTGCTGAAGAGTATGGTGGCTGCTTGGTGTCTAGGCAAAACTACCAAAATCGAGCATGCGCCGTTTTTCTATTCCACAATATATTGGCGCTTGTGCAACACCTCCTAGTACGAGGTGTTGGCTTGTGGTCTGGGAGAACGTTTTTATAATTATATTTGGCGTATTATTTACTGTTTTATTCTGAATCTGCCATTTTGGTTATTATCCAGCTACTTGCCGCAATGGTCAAAATTTTCTTAATGCCGCCCACAGAAATGAGACCCCTGGTTTAACGCTTGATTCCCGACCGCCAGCGGCTGCGTTTCGATGTAGGCGTTGTTGGCTTTAGGAAGAAGGAAAAGAAAATGCACGGGCCTGCTACTGGCTCTCTAGCTGAGCCACCTCCGCTGCCTCTGATTGATTGACTTATAGGAAGAGAAAGGCGCGGTAACTGTCTCACTTGTTCTCTGTGGACACCTCAGCCGTGGCGTAATGGAAGGGAGGAAGGTGGGAGTGAAAGTGGAAAGAGAGAAAGAGGAGCCGTAGTGGAGGCCTACGGTGTAATTTCGACCACCTGGGGATCTTTAACGTGCGCTGACATCGCACAGCACACGGACGCCTCTTCGTTTCGCCTCCTTCGAAACGCAGCCGCCGAGATCGGGATCGAACCCAGGTGCTCCGGCACACTAGTCGGGCGTCTTACCACTGCACTACCGCGGCGGGGCAATCTAGTTATATAAGGTTTGTAATCCAAGAGTAGCATACGAAGGGGTAAGTCTGCGCTTGTGGTGTGCGCGTATTTTTGTCCGATTGTGTCGTGCCTTTAAAAGTAATGCATATAGGATAGGATTTCATAGTGCTAATATTTTTGAAGATTTTTCCTCCACTACAACTCCTCTTTCTTACTTCCCACTTTCACTCCAGCCTTTTTCACTTAGGACGCGGTTCACGTGCCCTGAGAAACAATTAAGTGTGACAGATACTGCGCATTTCCCTCCCTGTGAACCAATTATTATTATTATTATTATTATTATTATAACCGGCTCACTGGCTCGAAAGGAAGGTGAAATCCAAGCTCAGTGTAAGCTGGTGTATCTGAAATTTGGTTTGCACTTATGAAAGCTCTGACGCGAATTGCGTCCTCCGTGTGAGCAGTGTCCATCAAACCTTAGGTGCGCTTTTGTAATGCGCTTGCGACATATTTTCCTTAGTGAGCAATTCGTGTACCGTCACTATTACTCACCAATAAAGAGGTTAGATTGCTAAACAACAGTGTGTGCATGTAGTTATTAAGCGCCATACTGAGTAATTTCGACCACCTGGGGATCTTTAAAGTATGTCAGCGCACGTTAACGATCCCCAGGTGGTCTAAATTACAGCCCCCCACTACGGCTCCTCTTTCTCTCTTTCCACTTTAACTCCTACCTTCCCCCCTTCCCTTACGGCTCGGTTGAGGTGTCTACAGAAAACAAGTGAGACAGTTTGCCCCGCCGGGGTGGTGCAGTGGTAAGACGCCCGACTACTGTGCCGGAGTTCCCGGGATCGAATCCCGGCCACGGCGGCTGCGTTTCGATGGAGGCGAAACGAAGAGGCGCCCGTGTGCTGTGCGATGTCAGCGCACGTTAAAGATCCCCAGGTGGTCGAAATTACTCCGTAGTCCTCCACTACGCCCCCCCCTTCTCTCTATCCACTTTCACTCCCACCTTCATCCCTTCCCTTACAGCGCGGTTCAGGTGTCCACAGAGCAAGTGTGACAGATACTGCGCCTTTCCCTTCCTATGAACCAACCAACAGTTACCGCGCCTTTCCCTTCCTATCAATCAATCGATTTTTTTTTCTTTCCTGTGAGCCAATTGTAAATAAAAATTTAAAAAACGCCCATTGGAAGCGAGTGTTAAAGAGGCTGTCGCTGCAACACTCACAGCCTTCACTCTATCACTAGGTTCAAGCCATGCTTAAATCCCCACAATTTTTTGTAGTGAAAGCTACGTTACCTGCAGTCACAGTTTCGCTGTGGCTCTTGCTTCGCCAGTTTTGCGCATGCGCGAGGAGTCGAGTGACATTAGAGCGCGCAGCTGATGTATGGTGCCTAGATGAGAAGCGGATGCGCCGAGCCGACCGCGGAGCACACGCCGCTCGCCTCCGACCGGAGTTTCGCGGGCAACTGCGCATGTGCGAGGAGCCGTGTGATGTCAGAGCTGCGCAATCCCTTGGCAAGCGGAGACGCCAAGACACAATAATAATAATCATAAATTGGTTCACAGGAAAGCAATGTCCGCTTGGCTACGCAGTGTTTCGCTTGTGATTGTGCACATTGATAATCTCCTGTGTACCCACGAAATGAAAGGCATATTTTTTAGACGTCTCCAGACTTTATTATTCATTCATATTCTTCTTTCTGTAGCCCAATGAACCGCAGCAAGGTCTGCAAGCCCTTGCAACAATTGCAACTTGTATTACGACAATCGCTTGCCGCCGTTCGCAGTTGGTCGACCGGCCGTGGAGCGTAGCTGCGGTGCGCTGAAGAACCGACTTGATACCCCATCATCATCATCATCATCAAAACGTTTTATTTCCACTACAGTGCCTAGAATATATTCTAGGCACTATAATTTCCACCTAAATGAGAATCCTTTTTGGACCACCCGGCACGCAGGCCTAAGGGAGCCCTACTCAGGAGCCTCGCAAACTATAGGTCTGGTGAAGACACATTGTTGCTTCACGGCCTCAGCCGCCAGGCGGACGGCTTGTCGCTGTTGAGCGCGGCTCTCGCTCCGCAGCAAGGTCTCCCAGGCTTCTCTATCTATATTTTGCTCGGCGCCCGCGCTGCCAGCACATCCCCAAATTACGTGGTCTAGAGTGCCCCTCTCCCCGCATGTTATGCAATACTGGTCTTTCTCCTCTTTAGTCCATCATACCTGAGAAGACATTTGAACGCACCGATCCCCCTTTTCATCCCCAATAAAGGGATTCTCCGCTAGGGGGCCAACGGAGGCGCATGTGCTTCGTGTGAGCTCCGCGTTTCGAGCACCTGCTACAAGGGAAAACACCCGGATAAGACGACTGCGACACACGGACAAGAACCGTGAGTGTACAAGGCACCTTTCAAGACCTTATTTACGCAAATCGGAGCTCGGGAGACCGAGCTCCGACTGTCTAAATCCAGCGTCGCTCCGGCGCCCTTGCTTACCCGAACGCCAGGCTTGTGCGGCGCGAACGCCACGGTGGCAGTCATGGAGTACGCCGTAGTTGGGACGAACGCTTCCCCAGCCGAATTCGAAACACCAGGTTGGACGACAATTGTTTCTTACCGTACCAAGAACCCCAAAGCTGAGTCATTAACACCTCAGAAGAAAAATGAGCAGTCCGAGAAACCGAAGGCGAAACCTTTCCCACCGCTACATCCCAAGAAACCGCTACCCCGACTCCCGGAGAAGGACTATAAAATCATCTAAAGACCAACGGGTGGCGTAGACATCACGTGCTACACCGAAAAATCTATCAGACAAGCGATCGCAACAGCGAGCGGCGTCACCGCGTCCGCGGCCGAAAACGACCAATCTAGAACCAACTCTGCAAAAAATGTGATCACCATATAGACGCCGGTGCAGGCAAACGCACTGCGCTACGTCGCAGTCAAGCAAATCAAAATAGAAGGCAAAGACATTGTTATGACGTCGTACATCGCCCCTCCGGACAGGGCCCTGCAGGGCATTATCTATAGGGCTTACGATGGCGAAACGCACCAAGAAATGATGACCGAATTCCGAAAAAGAAACCCTGACATCGTTCAAGCACGCACGAAAGTCCCTCCTGCTTCACTTCGACGCGGACGAACTCCCAGATAGCATCGTCTACTTCGGAGTCCTGTACCCAGTTTACCCCTTCATTCCTAAAGTAGAGGCGTGAACAAACTGCAGAAGAGTCGGCCACAGAAGAGACGTATGTCCGGAGCCACCGCAACAACGGTGCCCGTACTGCGGCAAGCAACACCTGAAAGAAGAAGTCTGCGACCCGGTCTGCATTATCTGCGGAGGAGGGCACCGCACAGGCGATAACAGCTGCAAGAAGCGATTTCAACGACACCAAACGAAAAAGTCGGAGCACCAATCAAGACCCAAATCACGGACATGTGACGACCCAACATCTACCGAAAGGAAGGACCGCTCGAGCTCATTCCCGTCCTTTGACAGCGGACGCAGCAGCAGCCGTAGCGGACGGAGCAGCAGCGGCGGACGCAACGGAAGCAGCAGCAATGGAGGAGGCGCCAGCACTAGCAGCCGGACTCAGAGCCCCGGGCCGAAACAGGTGAGCTGGGCAGGAGTGGCCTCTCATGGGAAGGGGATGGAGCTGCAGACATTAAAGTCTAAACTAGATCAGGCACTCCACCACATTCAAATTCTCACGGATCGAATCAAACTCTTGGAGGAGGAAAATAGTAAACTAAAAGCACCCGCCATATCTAAGGACCCACCTCCGAAACCACTCCCATTGCCGGAAGTCTCAGAAATGGAAACTACTGTTACCGCCTCAGTCGAAACCCCAGTAAGCGTAGTTAGCAAGGAAGAAACACCTCGCAAAAAACGAGCAGTAGCAGCAGACGTAAGAAATACCTCAGTGGAGGATAGAGTCCCAAAACTCGAACAAAAAGTGGAGGAGCACAGCCAGAAACTCGATAGTCTAACCCAAAGAGTTGATAATTTAACACAAAGACTCGAACAACACATACAGGATGTAAATCACAAGTTCGGAGTAATTGACGCCGTTTTACAGGAAATTTTACACCGGCTTCCCCCTTCAGCTCAAGGGGCGCCAATCGATCTATCCCAGCAAAATGGCCAATCCTAAACCCATAACAATTTGTTAGTGGAACTACAGGTCTATGCGCAACAAAAAAACAAATCTGCAGTTACACATTCAATCGCAATCCGAAAAACCTGACGTTATAGCGATTCAAGAACCCAGAATGTCTCGACTAAAACTGCCAGGGTACCGGGCGGTTCTGCCATGTCACATCAAAGAACAGCCTTTAACCACTACGTTGGTACATAGAAATCTTACCGTGGTTAACCACGAGATTGAAAACATAGAGCTCGATTGTATATTAATTGAAATTCTGCCTAGCAGAAGAAACTCCTCTTCTCTGTTCTAACTAAACGCATACAGCCACCCAGGGCACCGGCTGGACCAGCGAAAGCCTCTATACTCAAAACCCTCCAAATCGCAGGCCAAAACCCAACCCTAATTGTGGGCGACTTCAACGCTCAACACGTGCAATGGGGACACGCAACCATATCCAGGAAAGGAACGGCCCTAATGGATTTTATCCAGCAAAGAGGGCTCACCCAATACACGCGTACCCTATGCAACCTACTAGGATAGGCAACAGCGTGACCAGGGACACGTGCCCGGACCTAACGATGGGCAAAAATCTCCCAGACTTAAGTTGGAGCAACACCAGACAAAATCTGGGAAGTGACCATTATATCATAATGTCTAAAAGCACCATTGCCAATCTCAAACCCCAACCCAGAAAAAACAAAATCACCGACTGGGACAAACTTGGACTATCCGCGACCAAAATAACGAACCAATCATAGACTTAGAACACTGGACACAGACCTTCCTATCGGATGTGGAAAAGGCCACTAAGGAACTAGTTCATGACTTAGGCGTAAATACGGTTGACAGCCGACTTACGCACATGTGGGAGGCAAGGCAGAGCCTAGAAAAAAGATGGCTTAAGCAAAAATATAACAAAGAGCTTAGAAACAGGATCGTCACACTCACGAAAGAAATTCAACACCACACCGCAGAACTAGCGAGACAGCAGTGGAACCATATCTGTGAAAATGTGAATGGCAATCTAGGCACGAGGGAGACGTGGAATCTTCTGCGGCATCTGCTTGATCCGGAATCCAACAAGGCTACCACTCAAAAGGAAATCACCAAAATTTTAAACATAGACCCAGGCACGGATCAAGATATTATAGACACGCTACAGCAGAAATACTTCTGCACAACCCGCGAGACGAAGTCCCTGCCCGATTATAACGGAGAGCCTAACTCCATCCTGGATGCTGACATAACAATGGCGGAAATAAGAGCAGCCCTCTTTAAGGTACGTACAACATCCGCCCCAGGAGAGGACGGCATTAACAATAAGACACTCAGAAATCTAGACGACGCTTCTATCACAGCCCTCGCGGACTTTGCGAACGAGTGTTGGAGGGAGGGAAAACTCCCAGCGTCTTGGAAACATGCCATCGTTAAATTCATCCCAAAACCTGGCAAAAAGCTCGCGCTCGAAAACCTCAGACCTATTTCGCTTACTTCTTGCATAGGAAAACTGATAGAGCACGTCATACTAGACAGACTCCAGTCCCACATGCAAAAAGAGAATTTATATCCAAACACTATGGTCGGCTTTAGACCACATTTATCAACACAAGATACGATGCTAAGACTAGCAAACGAAGTCCTATCTCATGAGCAAGAAAGGAGTACCAGGGCAATCCTAGCCCTAGATTTAACCAAAGCCTTTGATAATGTTAAACACAAAGCAATCCTAGAATCTCTTTCACTGCTGAATGTAGGCGCAAGAACGTTTAACTACATCAAGGACTTCCTCTCCGATAGGACGGCTAAAATTCAAATTGGCACTATCAAATCTGACACCTTCACTTTAGGAGATAGAGGAACTCCGCAAGGATCGGTCCTCTCCCCCTTTTTATTCAATATAACCCTAATCAAAATGGCACGCGAACTCGCAAGAATCCCAGACCTAGAACACTCTTTGTACGCGGACGATATCACCCTTTGGACCACCAAGGGGAGTATTGGCGCGATACAAGATACGCTACAACGAGCGGTAGACGTAGTCGTAGAGGAGACGCAAGCCGCGGGACTCGCGTGTTCCCCCCAGAAGTCTGAATTACTCATTCTACACCCAAAGCGTCAAAGAAAGAATAAAGCGCCTGCGATCAAAATCTACGCGGAAGGTGCAGCCATCCAAGAAGTGGCAACACTAAGAATCTTAGGAATGCTCATACAGTCAAACCAAAAAAACGACACACTAATTAAGAAACTGAAAAACACCGTCAACCAAATTTCCCTCCTCCTCAGACGAATTGCGAATAGGCGTGGAGGAGGAAGAAGCTGAGACCAGGAAACTAGTAGAAGCCTTCGTTCTTAGCAGAGTTATCTACTCTACACCATACGTCACCCTCACAGTTAAAGAGACGACCTGGATTCACTAATTAGGCACTCCTATAAAATTGCGCTTAACCTCCCTCGCAATACCCCAAATGAAACACTACTAAAGTTAGGAATTCATAACACCTTAGCGGAAATGATGGAAGCACACCTCACCGCACAATACGAACGATTATCAAGCACTGAAACGGGACGTTTCATCCTAAAAGGAGCAGGAATACAATATGAAGGGACTCCGGCCCACACTTTGCCGATTCCAAGACGTGTGCGCGAGCAATTAATAGTCCGTCCTCTGCCTAAAAACATGCATCCAGAATACGATACGGACAGAAGGGCTAGGGCACAAAAATTACACGAAAGATTTTCAGTACAGAAAGACACGGCGCACGTGGACGTGGCAGAACATGCGGACAGAGATGCCTTTTCCCTGGCAGTTGTCGATCATCGAGGTTCTCCCCTCGCATCGGCGACAATCAATAAAACAAAATTTCCGGAGGAGGCCGAAGAGGCTGCCATAGCTTTAGCCATTACCTCCACCACTGCCAAATACATCCTTAGCGACTCTAAAACCGCAATTCGAAATTTTGCAAAAGGAAGGGCCTACTCCGCAGCCATCAAAATCTTACAAAAATCTCCCATACCCGCCTTATCACATTGATCTGGGTCCCTGCCCATTCGGACCATCCTGGGAACGAGGCAGCGCACCAATTTGTCCGAGGATTTGTAGTTAACCGGGAGGTGCGCTGCCCTGAGCTCAGGTCGGCCAGGGAGCGGATGACAACCTACAAAGAAATTACTACCCACTTCAAGAAAGAAAGACAGATCTTCCCAGAACCACATCGATCTAAGTAAAACACAACAAGTCACCTGGCGGCAGCTTCAAACAGACACTTTAATCCGTACATGTACTCCATATGGTTCCCAGCCCTGTCTGTTCTCTCTGTGGACATCAAAAGGCAGACACACCACACATCCTATACTCATGTAATCAAGACAAGCCATCACAGAGTCTGCAGCTCTCTACCCAATCTCAGTGGGAGGCCGCGCTGCTCAGCTCCGACCCGGAGGTTCAACTCCGAGTCACGGAGCGGGCTGAAGAGGTCGCCGAACGACATCGTCGGTCGGCCACCTGGCGTCCGGCCTAGAAGAGCAGCCCACCGCGGGGACGGGAACGTCAACCCATCCCGCGCCTACGACCTCTTCTTTAAATAAAGTTTACCTCCTCCTCCTCCTCCCCAATAAAGAACCAATTCTCTCTGCTCTTTAGAAATTGTCATGTATACCCAGAAGGGGCTTAATGTATTTCGCTCTGGTATGACGTTAGTAGTCACGTGACTGACCACCGCAGCCCTCGACCGTTGAGCGTAGCTACAGCGCGCCGTTGTTGTTGTGGCTGTAGGAAGAATTGGAAAAGAAAGCATCCCTTCCCTTACGGCGCGGTTCAGGTGTTCACGTTGCAAGTGTGACAGATACTGCGCCTTTCCCTTCCTGTGAACCAATTATTATTATTATTTGAAGTGCACGGGCCTGCTACTGGCTCTGTATACGCCGTTTCATACATCAGGTGCAACGCAGCGAAAGCTACGCAAGTAGTTCGCGAGAAAAAAAACAGGAGGCGTATCACTACGCGTTCGTTCTGTAGGCGAGTGGTTCCTGCCGAAACGGGCTCTATTCCGCGCATACACGTTTGTAATAACATGCTTCGCATGCTTAGACATCTTCCCAGAGCGGATCTTATAGAAAAAATGCGCACCAAAGAACCGTTTTCTCAAAAAGAGATGCGCAGCACGAAGGGCACAGCCAGCGCCATCTGGTGGCACAGCTGGCAAGGTTGCGAGGCAGCAAAACGCGGCACGAACAAAAACGACATAAAAAAACATACAAATTAGCCGAATCCGACCTTTTCTCCCTAAAAAAGGTGCTTTTTATGAAGTTGATGGCAAATGTAAAATGTATTAAGCTTGCAGACAAAGCAACTATTATTTTCTCTTGTCAAGAGCAGGCACTATTTTTTATCGCGGATGCGGAGAGCGCAAACAAGAGCTGTAGCTTTGGTAGTGTTGCACTTGATGTATGAAACGGAGTGAGCTGAGCCACCTCCGCTGCCTCGTGCAGACAGAAGAGAAACTAAAGAAGAAAGGAAGAGGGAAAGACGCACGCCGCAACAACAGCCGTCGTCCACCACCGCAATGGTGGCGGGTGAAATGACGGCCTAGATAAAAATTTGGTGGCAGGCTAGCCCCCGCCGCAAGCGGCGGTGTTGTGGCTATAGGAAGAAGGAAAAGAAAAAACTGGAGGACGCTTAAGCTTCGCCTTCAAGAGTGGAACGCGATAGCGTTATTGCACCTCGTCGAGAAAACTTATTAAACGCAAGGGTATTGGGGCATCCTCGCACCGGTACCCGCGCGGCCCGAAGGGGAGAAGCGGGTGAGCGAAGATAGTGATCTAAAGAAAGGAAAGACGCTTGATTCTACAACCCGTGAGAGTGCGCGGCGAAACGTCAGGGGCGAGTGGCGCGCCACGTGTCGGGGCAGCGCCGCACATTGCGAGGAGGGGTTCTTCTGCGTTTGCCGCAAGATGGCTCTGCATGTGCGCAGAGCGCAGAAGAAATGTAGCGGAAATGTACTTCGCTACTCGTGTAACTGCGACTGTAACATGCTCATAATTACCGATATACACCGCAGTATGACGTTCTACGGGACGTTTCTAAGGCAACACGCCGGCACGCCAGTACTTCTGCGAATCCGTTGCGGCGTTCGTGGCAACCCACAAGAATGTGTACCCGGTGCCCGAATGGGTATCGAGAATTGAGCCCCTTATGCACATGAAGAATTTTTAGCCCCTTTACATCAGTCAAGGTTTGGCTGGAAGTTTTAGCCCATACCGACGCTATGTACATTCTTCTCAAGTGTTCTTTCACTTTTGTTGTGTAGCGATGTATGTCTAAGCAGGCAAAAAAAAGAACCTCGTGGCTGAGTGGTAGCGTCTCCGTCTCACACTCCGGAGACCCAGGCTCGATTCCCACCCAGCCCACCTTGGAAGCTGCTTTTTATTTATAAAGTGCGTGTTTATTTATGAAGTGCATGCCGGGATGAAGTGCATGCCGCTCAAACCGGAAATGCCAGCTTTCCGCGCTCCGTCGACATTCGTTTCCGGTTCGAGAGGACGCCGCGCCGCCCGCGCGTCAAATATCTGGCAGGGCCAGATACAGGGTGTTGCACAATTAGACCCGCGCTGTAGAATGCTTCTCCCAGCTAAACCGCGGAATCCTTGCAGTTCAGATTTCGCACAGAAATCACATTTTGTCGCTAGTATTTTTTAATACTAAATTTGTTTGGGGTACTTGCCGGATTCGATCAGAAGAAGTCAGATGTTCCCATCGCCTGCGGCGGCGGCGACGCCAGACGAACCGCTGCCCCAGCGATGGGACTGGTGGCGCCACCTCATGCTGATAACAACAACTCAAACCTTCTGCCAGAAACGCTCGCCCCCTCTTTTCCTGCTACAGAGTTGTTGTTAGCAGCATGAGGTGGCGCCACCAGTCCCATCGCTGGGGCAGCGGTTCGTCTGGCGTCGCCGCCGCCGCAGGCGATGGGAACATCTGACTTCTTCTGATCGAATCCGGCAAGTACCCCAAACAAATTTAGTATTAAAAAATACCAGCGACAAAATGTGATTTCTGTGCGAAATCTGAACTGCAAGGATTCCGCGGTTTAGCTGGGAGAAGCATTCTACAGCGCGCGTCTAATTGTGCAACACCCTTTAGGTGGCGGCGCGCGTTTTTTCTGACGCGGGGCGTCGAGTGCGCGCCGTCGGGCGTAAAACGCCGGTTTGACGCGGCAAAAACGCTCCATGTATTCCGGCCTTAACGCTACCGCGTTAAAATGCACGGGCCTGCTACTGGCTCTGTAGCCGAGCCACCTCCGCTGCCTCGTGCAGACAGAAGAGAAAATAAAGAAGAAAGAAAAGGAAGAGAGAGAGAAAGACGCACCCCGCCACAACAGCCATCGTCCACCACCAAAGCGGCTAGCCTGCCACAGAATTTACTCCACTGGGACAGGTAGGTCACCGCCGCTTGCGGCGGGGGCTAGCCTGCCACAGAATTTTTATCTGTTGTAGGCTGTCATTGCCATCCTCAGCACGATCAGCGAATACCGCTAAGTAACAATATGAATAAGCAGAATAGCGATGTGAAACGCAGATCGTGACGCGCGGTCATTAAGAGAATGTATATATCATGTACAGGTAAGTACGCACACTTTGTATATACTATACTTGATGACATCGAAAGTTACGGAATTATTAAAGAACTCCGACTTTATCCTAATTCATAAAACGAGGGCGCTAAGTTGTGACTATTGCATTGGTGCTAGGAATAGCAGAGGGGAGTTACGAGTTTATTTTGCGGAGCGGAGTAACTTAAGAATCACGAATTCCATCTTCAACAAACGGAAGAACTATAATTGGACATGGAAAAGTCCGAACGGGGGGACTAAAAATCATTTCTTCTCTATTTTCTCTTCTGTCCGCACGAGACAGCAGAGGTGGCTCAGTCTCAGAGCCAGTAGCAGGCCCGTGCATTTACTTTACCTTCTTCCTACAGCCACAACAGCAAGGTTCACAGGAAAGGAAAGGCGAAGTATCATTACACTTGTTCTGTGGACGCCTGCACTGCGCTGTAAGGGAAGGGACAAGCACGGAAGCGAAGGCGGAAAGAGGTGCCGTAGTGGAAGGCTACGGCGGCAGTTGTTGTTGTGGGTGTAGGAAGAAGGAAAAGAAAATGCACGGGCCTGCTACTGGCTCTGTAGCTGAGCCAACTCCGCTGCCTCGTGCGGACAGAAGAGAAAATATAGAAAAAAATTTGGAGGACGCTTAAGCTTCGCCTTCAAGAGTGGAACGCGATAGCGTTATTGCACCTCGTCGAGAAAACTTACTAAACGCAAGGGTATTGGGGCATCCTCGCACCGGTACCCGCGCGGCCCGAAGGGGAGAAGCGGGTGAGCGAAGATAGTGATCTAAAGAAAGGAAAGACGCTTGATTCTACAACCTGTGAGGGTGCACGGCGAAACGTAAGGGGCGAGTGGCGCGCCACGTGTCGGGGTAGCGCCGCACATTGCGAGGAGGTGTTCTTCTGTGTTTGCCGCAAGATGGCTCTGCATGTGCGCAGACCACCCGTTGCAAAGGGCACGACCGTTATATCATCATCATCATCAGCGCAGAAGAAATGTAGCGGAAACGTACTTCGCTACTCGTGTAACTGCGACTTCTGTAAGTAACATGCTCATAATTACCGATATACACTGCAGTATAACGTTCTACGGCATGTTTCTAAGGCAACACCGCATTCACTAGAAGCGCTTTTGTACCGCTTTCAAGCATCGAACTCGTGGCTGAGTGGTAGCGTCTCCGTCTCACAATCCGGAGACCCTGTTTCGATTCCCACCCAGCCCATCTTGGAACTTGCTTTTTATTTATGAAGTGCATGCCGGGATTTATCGCCCACTGGACGCCGACGACACCGGCTTTTCTGCGACACGAGCTCCTTAACGCTACCGCGTTATAAGGAGGGGGGAGAGAAAGACGCGCGCCGCAACAACGGCCGTCGTCCACCATCACCGAAGCGGTGGCGGGTGCAATGACGGCCCACAACAGACAAACATTCGGTGGCCGGCCAGCCCCCGCCGCTAGTGGCGCCGGCCCACTGTCCCAACCCCGCAGGGCCAAGAACCGCCACCAGGACCTCGGCGGCGGTGACCCACCTGTCCCAGCCCCATCAGGGAAGACGCGCTGAAGAGTCGACCTGCTACCCTGTCTCTCGCTCTGGTATGACGTCAGTTGTCCGTGAAGAGTAGGCTCCAGTATGGCGAAAAGGCGAAACCTGGCGTAGTACTGCTTTCGCAATAAAATATGAGGCGTAGTGGAGGGCTACGGAGTAATTTAGACCACCTGGGACTCTTTAACATGCACCGACATCGCACAGCACACGGACGTCTTTCCGCTTCGCCGCCATCGAGCGTAAAAAGCTGCACATAGCAGCAAAGGGGGAGGTGAAGGGAGGCTGCTCCTGTCCCTACGTCAATAATAATAATAATTGATTCACAGGAGAGGAAAGGCGCAGTATCTGTCACACTTGTTTCTGTGGAAACCTGAACCACGCTGTAAGGGAAAGGAGGAAGGTTGGAGTTACAGTGGAAAGAAAGAGGAGCCGTAGAGGAGGGCTGCCAATTTCTACTAACTGGGACTCTAACATGCGCTGGCATCGCACAGCACACGGACGCCTCTTCGTTTCGCCTCCATCGAAACGCAGCCACTGCGGTCGGGTTCGAACCCGGGTATTGCATCACCCCGACGGGGCGGTACGTCAATGCCAGCCACCGAAATTTTATTTGTTGTAGGCCGTCATTGCGCTCGCCACCGCGTAGGTGGTGGAGGACGGCTGTTGCGGCGCGCCTTTTACTGAGAAAGCAATACTACTTTCACTTTTCAGCCCTCCGCGTAGCGAGGCGGTAGCTACCATTGACCTTTAGCGTGACCTTTTGTGCGCCGCCAAGCACAGCTGTGCCAAAACAGGGGCCCCAACTCGTGAGGCAGTAGCTACTAACCGCGGCCTAACTCCCGCTCCCTCCGTGAGGGAGCGCTACAGTCGGAGTGACGTCATCTCATTTGCCACCACATTATAGAAAGCGAAACCAGGGTGTGCACGGCCCCGCGTCGGGTGATGAACAACTTTTATTCCTGATAAGAAGGCGTATATATACAGTGTGATGAAGTATTGGGGCATGCGCAGATTAGGTTAGAGCGAGTGACGTCAGCCTTACTCAGATCTGCTACATCTTCCTTATTACGGAAAAAAAAAACATGGTTTAGTGTCGCTGGGTCTTAATTTGAGCAGCCAAATTTTATTATCGTTCGGTGCCACCATGCTTGGGTACAGCCACAGGCATGTTTTTAAGGCCATTCAAAACTTCTCAATAGAAACAAAACGTCTACCTTGCTAATATGCTTTGAAGTTTTAATCTGTACATATAAATCTTACTATTCTCCTACTGCGTGCGTTAGTATTTACTCTTATATTTTGGTTTGTCATATTTACATTTCCTTCTCTATTCCCTAGCATTTATTTTTTTATTTTTGCGATGTAGTTATACATCTCAAAATCTAATATATCTGCACCCCAATTCTTGGCCGATCCCCCTGTGTGGGTATGTGCCATCACATTAGAGGAGAACAACAACAACAACAATAGTGTCGCTCGGGCAGAGGGTACCGACATGGTTCGCATCGTTGCCTTATGCTTCGGCGTAGCTCTTGGGCGGGCTCTGTGCGAGGGCCTTCTTGAGGGGCGGGACTTTCTTCAGGTTGCGGTCCTATCAGTCGTAGATGTTCTCGTGTGCGTCGAATTTCCCTGCCGTCTACAGTTTTGACGATCGCTGAGCGAGGTTCGTTAGCTGGCCTGAGAAAGACAGCTGGAGACCAGCTCCGCTGGATTGTGTCATACACGGTGACCTGCTGTCCTGGTGTCGCAGGTGGCAGGTACCTGCTGCCTCGGTTGTAGTAAGTCCTTTGGCGTTGGCGTATCTCACGAGGCCGGCTGCAAACCACGTAGCTGGGTATCGCCTGTGGTTCCAAGTGGCATTTAGGCACCTGGAGAAGTGTCCGAGTTAGGCGTTCCATCAGCCTTTGCACGACTGTAGCACATCATCACGCGGAGTATTGCGCCATTCAAGCAAAGCCATTTGAAATGCAGGCATTTTAAAGCATTTTTTTAGAAGCTTCATTGCTTCCTGCACTGCTCTTTCTGTCATGCCGTTAGACCGCGGGTGGTAAGGGCTTGACGTGACGTGGGCGATACCTAGGCTGTTCAAGAAGTCCTTAAATTCCCGGCTGTTAAAGGGCCACTGTCCAGGGAAGGCCCTTTTAAGCAAAGGAGCCCAGTGTTTCGATAAGGTACCGGAGATAGTCTGTGCAAAATGCTGCAGTGACACGCGCGCCGCAAAGCCTCGAAAATACAATTCAAAGCTCTCTCATGTTCTCCGGAAAGCCAGCTTCCCCGGTTCCCGCGCTGGCCCGACGGGCCACAGCAATGACGTACGTACCGCGAACGATGTCCATTGGTCCGTCTCGCTGACTGACGGGAGAAGGATGGGCGTCTACCGCTCGCAGCGCGCTTTTCCCTCGCCACGGCCAGACTGAACCCAGCGGCGCGCGCTCCCTCGACCGTTTTTTTTTTCGCGCTCGCAGAGAGCCACGCCCCACCACCCGCCAAACGCGGAGGAGGAAGGGGAATTTGTATTGCGGAGGCTAGACGACCTCGGGCAGGAGAGTGAAAACCTTTGCGAGGGAACGGAAGGAGAGAGGCATGACAGAATCGGGTGATTGCGATGGCTGAAACTGCGTTATTAGTTACTCTTTTCAAAAACATTTTGCGGCCTTGCGTTCTAGGGGCGAAGTCTCACAGTCACAGGGGAAGAAAATATTTTCGATCGGAGGGTGGACAGTGGGCCTTTAAAGGGCGGCCCATTATCACTGCACAGCTTCAAAGGCAAGCCATGGACAGAAAAGATTTCAGAACACCAGGTTTTCAGCGAGGTTACTGTGGCGGTTCGAAGTTCCCGAATCTAAAAAAAAAAATGAGTAAAAGTCCACGATGACGGCAAATTCACGACCTACTTGCCAGGGTAAGGTTGGGACGTGGTGACTTAAAAGGGGCATTTTGGCGTTTCGCAGCTGATTCTTCATGCACACCTTGCACCCTTTACAGAACTGCTCAATGTCGCTCGCCATGTTCGGCCAGTACATCACGTTCCTAGCCCTCGCCTTCAACTCAAGGAGGAAGTGCTCGAGACGATGCCGAAGGCGGGCGAAAACGTCGTCATGGCCCTCGACATAAAGGGGGCTTTCGACAACGTAAGCCACGCGGCCATCATGGAAGGCATCAACAACACCAACTGCGGGAGGAGAACGCACGATTACGTCAGAGCTTTCCTGAGCGACAGAACGGCGACCGTGGGGCTGGGCGAGCTGAGAAGCGACGTCTTCCCCACGCCGTGCAAAGGCACACCCCAAGGATCCGTCATATCGCCCGTCCTCTTCAACGTGGCAATGATTGGACTTGCAAGACGGCTCAAGGAGATCCAGGGCATCCAACACGCGATATACGCCGATGACATCACGATATGGGTCACCCAAGGATCACTCGGGGAGAAGCAAGAAAAACTACAGGAAGCGGCAACTTGCGTAGAAACCTACACCAGAGAGAGGGGCCTAAGATGCTCGACGGAGAAATCGGAACTCCTCAGGGTCGGCAAACATCCCACCCAAGCGACACTGGAGGTCGTTCTCGAGGGCCAGAACATCCCGGAAAAGAACATGATAAAGATCCTGGGCATGTGGTTGCAAGGAAGCCGGAAATGCAGCCACACCATCAGCCTGCTGAGTAAGGCGGCAGAGCAGGTGGGCCGTATGATCAACAGAGTCTCCCAAAAGAGATATGGAATGAGAGAAGAAGACACTCTCAAGCTAGTTAACAGCCTAATTGTCAGCCGAGTCACGTACTCCCTGCCGTACCACGCGACGACCAAGGCGGAAAGAGAGCAAGCCGACATCATTCTCAGGAAGGCGTACAGGACTGCTCTGCACCTACCCAAGCACACGTCGAACGAGAAGTTGCTCCAGCTAGGCATCAGCAACACCTTCAGCGAGCTCGCCGAAGCTCTGCTGGGAACGCAAATCACGAGACTCAGAAGCACCCCCACGGGACGAGCGCTCCTAAGAAGGTTGGGTCGGGACACGAGCGGACTGGTAGACAGATACGCGGACGTACCGGACCACCTTAGGAAAACCATTAACGTGGGACCATTGCCGAAAAACATGGACCCCAATCTTCACGAAAACAGACGAAAAGCGAGGGCCGAGTACGTTGAGAGAACGCTAGCCCAGTTAGACAACACCGTATACACGGACGCTGCCGTATATCTGCGCGAGAGAGAACGCGTAGCCGCGACGGTAGTGGTAAACAAGGAAGGAAACATGATCACGTGTGCCACGGCAAAGGTCGCCGGCACAGCGGAGGCCGAAGAAATTGCCGTCGCGTTGGCGGCAGCAGAAGGCTACAGAACGGGCCGATCTCTCAACATACTGACGGACTCGAAGGAGACGTGCAGGAACTACACGAGGGGCAGGATCAGCAGAACAGCCCTTAAAATACTCAGCGGGGCAACCTCCGCCGAGGAGAAACCCAGGCATAACCTAATCTGGATCCCGGGCCACACGGGCATAGGGGGGAACGAAAGAGCAGACAGCCTAGCTCGAGGTTACGCATTCCGAGCAGGGCAGTCAAATGCTCCGGAGCTCCGCCTACAGGCTTGCGAGGGGGGATACGCAGAGATCTTGCACTTGCATAGGGGAGCTAGAATTAGATATCCACCACCACACAAAGCCCTAACAAAGGAGGAAGCGACCGGCTGGCGCAGATTACAGACCAACTCCTTTCCTAACCTACACATACTTAATAAAACGTTCCCGACACAATACAGAGCCACCTGCCCTTGGTGCGATGCCACACCTACACTTTATCATATCACGTGGGAATGCGAACGCAACAAAGCATTCCACCAACACGAAGACCCGAGTGCGGAGCAATGGGAGAGTCGGGTCACCAGCGGCGAGCTCGCGACCCAAAGGGCCTTAGTGCAGCACGCGACTGATGCAGCACGACTCAGTGGAGCCTTGGAATAGGGGCCCACCCTTGCTGACGAGAAGTCTCAAGTCGCCAGCGCCAGAGAAGACGACGGAGCCTTCACAACCGCGAAACCCTTAAAATATTCAATAAAGTTTTCACTCACTCACTCACTCGCCTTCATTTTATCCGCGCCAGCGTGCGCCGCGTGAAGGAGGCGGATCATTTCGTATCTTTTTGACACTGGTATAATTACCTTGTTGCTGCGAAATACGAGGCCATCCTGCGCGTGTATCTCGTCTCGGTACCCCCAGTAGGTCCGAAGTTGCTCGGGGACTTCGTGTTTGTGAAGAGGCCACGCTGCCTCCGCGTATTCGCGCAGCTTTGTCAGGTTGCTGTCGCCACTGGTTGCTACAAGCAGGTCTTTCAGGCAGTGCTCTGAGGCTGAAACGCAATCAAGAACATTGACTTGAAATTCCTGGTGTTCTTCCATGTATGCCTTACCGGGAAAGCGAGATAAAGCATCTGCGAGGAACAGTTCTTTTCCGGGTTTATACGTAACGATGATGGGATAACGTTGCAACGTCAGCCGCATGCGTTGCAAGCGTAGCGGGCACTGGTGCAGTGGTTTATTGAAAATGACCTCCAATGGACGATGATCTGTCTCCACTGTTACTGCATGCTGTCCAAACATATAGTCATGAAATTTGGTGCAGCCGTGCACTATCACGAGGGTTTCCTTTTCTATGTGAGCATATCTTTGCTGCGCATTTGTGAGTGACCGCGATGAAAACGCGAAGGGGTGCGCATCCTGCATCAGAACGGCGCCTACCCCGAACTGACTTGCGTCAACTGATAAGGTAACTCCTTTCTTGGGGTCAAAATAACAGAGAATCGGGGCTGTTATCAGAGCCTCGCGCAACTTTTCGAAGCTTTCTTGCTGCTTTTCGGTCCATACCTGTGCGATTTCTTTGCGTAGCAAAAATCGAAGAGGGGCGGTCACTACAGACATGTTAGGAATGAAACGTTGCACAAAGTTTATCGTGCCCAGAAAAACTTGCAGTTCCTTACTATTCTTTGGTGTTGGCATTTCCAAAATATCTTGTACGCGTTGTGGGTCAACTCGCAGGCCTTCTGCAGTGAGCACGTGTCCCAGGTAGCGTACCTCTGGCTGGAAAAATGAACATTTCTTCAAGTTCAGTTTAAGGTTATGTTCGCGACAGCGTGTTAAAAGATTCTGCAAGTGGTAGTCGTGTTCTTCTTTAGTCTTGCCCCATAAGAGGATGTCATCCATTACTACTGCGACATTTGGCAAACCCTCTAGCACGCGATGCATTGCTGCTTGAAACACTTCCGGGGCTGAGGCAATTCCAAAAGGCATGCGCAGAAAGCGATAGCGTCCGTAAGGTGTGCTCATTGTACAAAGCTTGGAGCTTGCGTCAGCTAGTTTTATTTGCCACAATCCTGATTCCGCGTCTAGAGTTGTAAAGAACTTGGCTCCGGCAAGCTTAGGCACTACATCTTCAAGGGTCGGCATGGGGTAATGCTCCCGTAGCAAAGCTTTGTTGAGTGCTGTGGGATCTAGGCAGATGCGTACTTTTTCTTAACTACAGTGACCATGTGACTGGACCATATTCTGTAGGCTCATTTACCTTGGATATGACGCCTTGTTCCATGCGCTGGAGCTCTTCCTTGACTTTTTCTTGGAGGGCCACTGGAACTCTCCTCGCCGGGACGACCACTCCCACTCCCACGGCTTCAGGCTTTAACTTCATCGTGTACTCAACGCCTTTTAAATGTCCCAGTCCACTGAAAACATCTGCAAACGATTGCGCTGCTAGGTACAACTGAACATGAACAGTTTCTACGCGAAAAATAAACTCAAGGCGTTCAGCTACTGAGCCACTGAGAGTCACGGGCACATTTTGGTCAACCACGAAAAACGTCTCTTTGTGAACTTTGTGGTTAGCGCGCAATTGCAGCGGAATTTTTGTTTCGGCCAGAGTTTTGTGGCCGAAGAACGCAGTTAACG
Organism: Amblyomma maculatum; assembly: GCF_055883805.1. Taxonomy (NCBI): domain Eukaryota; kingdom Metazoa; phylum Arthropoda; class Arachnida; order Ixodida; family Ixodidae; genus Amblyomma; species Amblyomma maculatum. The sequence goes on from NC_139353.1 coordinate 133,489,038, forward strand.
TTACGCGACATTCTTGGTAAGGCTTGTTCGGCAGCTTGCAGACATCCTTACTCGAGATTACACAGAAGTTTGCTCCTGTGTCCAGCTTGCATGTGAATGGGCGTCCTTCAATGTCAACTGTCGCGCTCCAGTGGTCTGAGGCTACAACGCCGACGGTCAAAGTTTGTAAAATGAAATCACCGTCATCCGCGCCTTGCAGTTAGAGCAGTTCCTTTTTCGAACCTGTGTTATGACGGGGCGCAGATGCTTTGCATGCTTGGGCGAAGTGATTACGCCGACCGCACTTTGTGCAGACCTTCTCTTGGGCCGGGCATGTTACTCCACGATGAGTGAAATAACCACAACGACTACAAGGTCGCTTTCGCGGGCCGACTGCATGGACTACTGCGTCGCCTGCAGTTTCGGTGCCTTCGCTGATTTCCTTAAATTGTTCCTTTCCTTGCTCGTGGGCTCGGCATATTGCGGTCTTCTCATACGACGGGTTTTCGGCTACAAGCTTTTGCTGTAAACACTTGTCCTTCACTCCCAGGATAATGCGACTGCGGAGCAAGCGGTCTTCCAAGTCTCCGAACTCGCAGTTCTCTGCTAGCAGCCTTAGGTCTGTCAGCCAGTCGTTAAAAGGTTCCCCTTGCTTTTGGTCTCTCGATCCGAAGCGGAACTCATGAAATGTCAAATTCGTCGATGGTTTGTAGAATTCCTCAAACTTTTTAAGTAAAATGTCGACGTCGTTGTTGTCCTCTTCACTGTCGAATTTGAAAGTGCTATAAGTTTTCATTCCGTCTTCTCCGATTGTTACAAGTAACGTTGCTGCTTGCACTTCGTTAGGCTGTTTCCTTAACTGGGTGGCCGTAGAAAATAGCATGAACTCACTTTTCCATGTTTTCCATGCAGTCCATGCGTCTTCCGAGGTATCCAATATGGTTTCGGGGCCGGGAGCAGCGCCGACGGGGCGGACATAGTGAATGGGCACCGCTGCCACCATGTGCACGGCCCCGCATCGGGTGGTGAACAACTTTTATTCCCGATAAGAAGGCGTATATATACAGTGTGCTGACGTATTTGGTCATGAGCAGATTAGGTTAGAGCGAGTGACGTCAGCCTTACTCCGATCTGCTACACAGGGATGCGAGGGTACTACTAGGTCTAGACCTGACGAAGGCGTTCGATAACGTAAAACACGCGGCAATTCTTTCTGGCCTCCAAGAATTGGGGGTCGGAAAGAAAACGTACGACTACGCAGAAGACTTCTTGTTGGGTAGAACGATAAAGTTTCAGGACATTGAATCCTCCACCGTCAAACTAGGAAGCAGGGGTACACCACAGGGTTCGGTGCTGTCCCCGTTCCTCTTTAATGTTGTCATGCGAAATCTCCCGGCAGAACTGAGAACAGTGGAAAACTTGAAATTCAGCATGTACGCGGACGACGTCAACCTGTGGGCCACCCAAGGGAGTGACGCGAGCAGCGAGGAGCGCTTGCAAGCGGCGGCGGACACCGTGGTGTCCTACGCGGCCGAAAGGGGCCTCTCGTGCTCTCCACAAAAATCGGAACTGTTCATCTACAACCCGAAGGCGCTCAGGTGCAAACGCCAGATAAACATCAGCGTAACAGTAGACGGCCAAACAGTGCCAAAAGTCGGACAAATTAGGACCTTCTACAAGCAGATGGGTACAACGATACAACGGTAAAGAAACTGAACGCGTACGCCACGCAAGTCACGGGTCTGTTCAGGAGAATCGCACTCAAGGGTCGGGGCCTTAAGGAACGGAGCCTCCTGAAACTAATGCAGGCTTACATCACTAGCCGCATATGTTACGCCACACCATTCCTAACATCAGATCAGACGAAAAGCAGAGAATAGACGCACTCATCAGACGATGCGCGAAGAGGGCTCTGGGACTACCCATCTTGACCGCGACTGAACGCCGAGCTCCTCGAAATGGGGGTACACAACAATTGGACGGAACTAGCGGAGGCTGTGCGCATGGCGCAACTAGAAAGATCGAGCAGAACCACCATCCTCGGCTGGGTGGGACTGCAGTCAGATAGAGGAACAAGCCACAAAGTAGACATTCCACTAAAGTGTCGCGAAGATATAATAGTGCCCCCCCCCCTACCTAACATGCACCCTACGTACAACAAGGAGAGAAGACAAAAGAGGGCCGAGACTCTCGCAAAGAAAGCGGGGAAAATGAAGCCTGGGGAGGTCGCCTACGTGGACGCGGCTAGCGGGAAGTCGGGGGCGGCGGTGGCTGCGGTCGTCAACGGCCGCGGCGTACCCGCCGCCGCCGCGTCCGTTAGAAGCCGAAATGTAGACACGGCTGAAGAAGTTGCAATAGCGCTCGCTTGCGTTGGAACGGAAGCCAGCATAGTTATTAGTGACAGCAAAACAGCTGTCTGGAACTTTGGAAAAGGGAGGGTCTCGAAGGAGGCAGCCAAAATTGCAGAGAAAGGAAAACTTGAAAGAAGGATTCGAATTATTTGGACCCCCGCGCACGAGTCCGTCTCCGGCAACGAGGCGGCGCACGAGCTAGCCCGAGCTCTCTACTTCCGGGCAGCCGTAGAGCCGCCTGATTGCGATGGGATGGACGAGAGGCTGCAAACTTATAAGGAAATTTTAGAACACAACAGACTTAGCAGAAGGTCCCTGCCACCGCGGGACCGAACGCTTAATAACAAGGAGGCCGTCGTTTGGCGGCGCCTGCAAGCTGGGAATTTCCCAAGTCCCGTCTGGCTTTTCCACACGCAAGTAAAGGAAAAGGCGGACGATAAATGCGAAACCTGCGGAGAAAGGGATACTCTGGATCACATAATCTGGCAATGCCAATTGATTCCCCTGGCGCCAAGGAAAACATAAATAGTAGAGAAGCCTGGGAACTGCTACTGCGAAGCGAGTCCCCCGCCAACCAGCAGCAAGTTATCCGCCTGGCGGCTGAAGCCGCGAAGAAACACTGTCGCTTCGCCTGTCTTTAGTCGCGGAGGCCCCGGCCTCCATCCCATAGGCCTGCGTGCCGGGGGCGGGGAGTAGGGGACTTCCTACATCAATGGAAAAATAAAATTCATAACAACAACAACAACACAAAAACAGAGGCCCCAACTCGCGCCGTCAACTTGCGAGGCGGTAGCTACCAACCACGGCCTAACCCCCGCTACTTCCACGAGGGGCGCTACAGCCGGAGTGACGTCATCCCATCTGCGGCAAAAACAGGGGACCCAAAATAACGGCTTGAGGGGCTAGTTTACAGAATTTTTTCCCCTCAAGTACATGGGCCTCGTGGCTTCTTAGATGTTGGCAAGATAAAGTTTCTCAATACATAGGGACTACTTAAGTTATGGGGTGTAGATGGACATGTCCTACTGTATATGTGTGGTGGTGTTTTTAGTGTATGACTTGTGACTTTGTGGTGATATTTGCCTGTCCAGCGTGGTAGGAGTTACTGGGCAAAGCAGAGGTGTGGATTTACAAGACTGTATAGAATTTGTGACTGTCATGTTTGGGTGTTGTTTTCGGGCTGAGAGGAAGAAAGTGTCACTATCCCCTTGTGAAAGAAGAGGAAGAATAGAAGAAGAGGAAGAAGAGATTGGTCACCGCCATGTTTGGACAAGGTTGTGGTCTGCGAGGAAGAGAGTGCCATTTTCCCCTTGGCTAAGAAGAGGGGAATGAGAAGAAGAGGAAGTAGAGACGTGCCTGAGTGTAGAAGAGGAAGTGTTTTCCGGTTCTTCTTTCAGTTGGTAGTGTGCGCGTGTGGTGTGTATCTTCTCCTGTGTTTGTGTTTGTTTGCGCCACATATCTGAATACAGGGGACCCAACTCACGCCGTCGGCTCGCGAGGCGGTAGCTACTAACCGTTGTACATTCTGCCTTAACATCACCGACAACCAAGTATATCGTTGCAGCCACGGCACTCCTTGCCTCGCTACTAGTTATACACAGAATAACCAGGTAGCACCCCGCAATAAACAATAGTTGAACCATATGCCGTGGCCAGAGTGAATCATTGCATAACCATAAGCATAACTACAAGCACCACAACCAGCTACACCACCAGCAGAACCTAGGCGTAGCCATTGCTATTGCTTCGCAAGCTAAGCCACTGCGAATTTTTTCACTCCCTCTTCTTTTCCTTTCATAAATAAGTTAAATTGGTTCACAGGAAGGGAAAGGCGCAGTAACTGTCACACTTGCTCTGTGGACACCCGAACCGCGCCGTAAGGGAAGGGAGGAAGGTGGGAATGAAAGTGGAAAGAGAGAAAGAGGAGCCATGGTGGAGGGCTACGGAGTAATTTCGACCACCTGGGGATCTTTAACGTGCGCTGACATCGCACAGCACACGGACGCCACTTCGTTTCGCCTCCATCGAAAATTTCCTTTCATCTCTATTTTGTCTTCTGTCAGCACGACACGGCCCCGCCGGGGTGGTGCAGTGGTAAGAGGCCCGACTACTGTGCCGGAGTACCCGGGTTCGAACCCGACCTCGGCGGCTGCGTTTCGATGGAGGCGAAACGAAGAGGCGTCCGTGTGCTGTGCGATGTCAGCGCACGTTAAATATCCCCAGGTGGTCGAAATTACTCCGTAGCCCTCCACTACGGCTCCTCTTTCCAATTTCACTCCAATCTTCCTCCCTTCCCTTACGGCGGGGTTGCGGTGTCCACGGAAACCAAGTGAGACAGTTACCTCGCCTTTCCCTTCCTGTAAATAAATCAGTAAATCAGAGGTGCGCACGAACGAAGAGGCGTCCGTGTGCTGTGCGATGTCAGCGCACGTTAAAGATCCCCAGGTGGTCGAAATTACTCTGTAGCCCTCCACTAGGCTCCTCTTTCTCTTTCCACCTTCACTCCCACCTTCCTCTCTTCCCTTACGGCGCGGTTGCGGTGTCCACAGAAAACAAATGAGAGTTACCGCGCCTTTCCCTTCCTATAAATAAATAAGCGGTATAAACTGAAGGTTGTACAGGCCTATGCACCTACATGTAGTTATGATGACCAGGCAGTTGAAAGCTTCTATGAAGATGTAGAATCGGCAATGCGAAAAGTGAGGACGCAGTATACTGTACTAATGGGCGACTTCAATGCCAAGGTAGGGAAAAAACAGGCAGGAGACAAGGCAGTAGGTGACTATGGCATTGGTCCTAGGAATAACAGGGGGGAGTTACTAGTTGAGTTTGCAGAGCGCAATAACTTACGAATCATGAATACCTTCTTCAGCAAACGGAAGAATCGGAAATGGACATGGAAAAGTTCTAACGGAGAGACTAAAAATGAAATCGACTTCATAATGTGCTCAACCCCCGCCATTGTGCAGGATGTAGAGGTAATCGGGAAAGTTCGATGTAGTGACCACAGGATGGTGAGGTCCCGAATTAGCCTAAATCTGAAGAAGGAACGCAATAGATTAGTAAAAGAAACCCATCAACGAATTAGCGGTGAGGGGGAGGGCAGAAGAGTTCAGGATCTCGCTAAAAAATAGGTATTCAGCTCTAACTGAGGATGGCGACATTACCCTAGAGGCAATGAACAATAATTTCACAGATATCATTACTGAGTGCGCGGTAGAAGTAGGCGGTAGGATAGTTAGAGAGGATACCGGCAAGCTGTCTAAGGAGACGAAAGATTTGATTAAGAAACGGCAGAGTATGAAAGCTTCCAATCCAACAGACCAGATCGAATTGGCCGAGATATCAAAGCTAATCAATAAGCGCAAGGTGGCCGATATAAGGAAGTATAACATGGAGAAAATTGAGCATGCTGTAAAGAACGGGGGAAGCCTTAAAGCGGTAAAGAAGAAATTGGGCATAGGCAAAAACCAGATGTATGCGATAAGGGACAAGGCGGGCAACGTCATCACTAATATGGACAAGATAGTCAAAGTAGCCGAGGAGTTCTATACAGATCTCTACAGTAGCCAAAGTAGTCAGGACCGTAATGAGATTGGCGGTAGGGAAAAACAGTCAGACGTCCCACCAGTGACGAAGGACGAGGTCAAGAAAGCACTAGAAACTATGAAAAGGGGCAAATCAGCTGGAGAGGATCAGATAACTACAGATTTGCTGAAGGACGGGGGGGATATCGTGCTAGAAAAACTGGCCACCCTGTATACGCAGTGCCTGGTGTCATCGACGGTACCGGAAGCATGGAAGAATGCAAACATTATCCTCATTCACAAGAAAGGGGACTCTAAGGACCTTAAAAATTACAGACCAATCAGCTTACTGTCTGTTACGTATAAGGTATTTACTAAGGTAATCGTTAATAGAATCAGGACAACCTTAGACTGCAATCAAGCAAAGGATCAAGCAGGGTTTCGGAAACGGTACTCTACTATCGATCATATCCATACCATCAATCAGGTGATAGAAAAATGCTCGGAATATAACCAGCCCTTATACATAGCATTCATTGATTACGAAAAAGCATTTGACTCAGTTGAAACCTCGGCGGTGATACAGGCATTGCGAAATCAGGGGGTAGACGAGCCGTACGTGAAAGTGCTGGAAGATATATATAGTGGCTGCACAGCAACCATAGTTCTACATAAAGAAAGCAACAAAATTCCCATAAAGAAAGGTGTTAGGCAAGGAGACACAATCTCCCCAGTACTATTCACAGCTTGTTTAGAGGAAGTATTCAGAGACTTGGAATGGGAGCAGTTAGGGATAAGGATAGATGGAGAATACCTCAGTAATCTGCGATTTGCTGATGACATTGCCTTGCTAAGCAACTCGGGGGATGAACTGCAAATAATGATTGATGACCTAGACAGAAAAAGTAGAAAGGTAGGCTTGAAAATCAATATGCAGAAGACTAAGGTAATGTTCAACAGTCTCGGGAAGGAACAGCAGTTTACATTAGGTAGCGAAATACTGGAAATAGTAGGCGAATATGTCTACTTAGGACAGATAGTAACCGCAGATCCGGACCATGAAAAGGAAATATCAAGAAGAATAAGATTGGGATGGAGCGCATTTGGCAAGCACTCGCAGATTATGACTAGCAGCTTACCGGTATCGCTCAAGAGGAAAGTATACAACAGTTGCATCTTGCCAGTACTCACCTATGGGGCTGAAACGTGGAGGCTAACCAAGAGAGTTCTACTTAAGTTGAGGACAACCCAGAGGGCTATGGAACGAAAAATGGTAGGGGTAACATTAAGAGATAGAAAGCGTGCAGAGTGGGTCAGAGAAATAACTCAAGTTACCGACATTCTAGTGGAAATTAGGAAGAAGAAATGGACATGGGCAGGACATGTAGTGCGAAGAGAGGATAACCGATGGTCGCTTAGGGTAACAAACTGGATTCCAAGGGAAGGAAAGCGTAGCAGGGGGAGGCAGAAAGTTAGGTGGGCGGATGAGATAAAGAAGTTCGGAGGGGTCAAGTGGATGCAGCTAGCACAGAACCGGGTTAAGTGGAGAAATATGGGAGAGGCCTTCGCCCTGCAGTGGGTATAATCAGGCTGATGATGATGATGATGATGAAATAAATCAGAGGTGGGCCGCACCAACTACGGCTCCTCTTTCTCTCTTTCCACTTTCGCTCCCACCTTCCTTCCCTTACGGTGCTTGGTTGTACAACTTTTTCCACACAAAACAAGTGAGACAGTTACCGCGCATTTCCCTTCCTATAAATAAATCAGTTTTCTTTTTTGTACTTTTAATTCCATCGGAAACGGGGAGTCGTGCGCCCGCGGATTAGAGGCTGGCAGGTAGCCCTTAGCTTGTTGCGGCCTCTTCCGCCAGATGGACGGTGCGGTGCTGGATCGCAAGGTCCGCGCTTCGCAGCAGGGTATCCCAGGCTTCTCTACTTGTAATATTTTGCCCTATCCCTGGAGATTGTGGGCACTCCCAAATTGTGGTCGAGGGTCCCTCTCGCCCCACAGTGTTTGCAGAGATCATTGTCCCTAAGGTCTGGTAGCGCGTGAAATGCCCAGACCGGGTTCATGAACATATTAGTTTGTAGCCGCCTTCACGCGACAGCTTGTCTATCATTTAGTGTAACATCTGGCGGGGGTACCAGTCTACGTCCCAATTTATAATGGTCGAGGATGGCTCGACGGCTACCAGGAAGAGAGCTCGGGCTAGCTCGTGAGCCGCATCGTTACCAGGGATGGCAGTGTGAGCGGGTGTCCAAATTAACTGAATTTTCCTGTTTATCGTTCTTTGGGTGAGAATTTTGGCCGCTTCCGGCGATATCCTCCCCTTCCCAAAATTTTGAATGGCAGTTTTGCCGTCGCTAATTATGAACTTGGCTTCTGTTCCTACACAAGCTAGCGCTATCGCAACTTCCTCCGCAGTCTCTGTTGCGGCCTCTGATGGCTGCCACGGATACCGGTGCCCCTCAGCCATCGACTACCAAAGCTACCGCCGCACCTCTTCTGCCACTTGCCGCATCAACATAGACTACTTTTGCTCCCGTGTTCTTGAACCGTCGCTATAGAGCGTTTGGCCCTTTCGACATTAAATTCCTGATGCATATTCCTAGGGAAGGGGAGGACTACCAAGGCATTCCTGATTTCACTATTAATCGTGACTTTTTTTTTTAACTCCTCTGTCTGGGTTGAGGCCTACTTTTGCAAGGATTACCCTGCCCGTCTCGGTCGTGCTTAGTCTCTCTAATTGGGAGACTCGCACTGCCTCCGCCAATTCTGCCCACGATACCGCGCCTTTCACTTCTTATAAATAAATCAGTTAAAGCAATAAATAAATCAGGTGGGCCCCGCCGGAGTGGTGCAGTGGTAAGGCGCCCGACCACTGTGCCGGAGTACCCGGGTTCGAACCCGACCTCGGCGGCTGCTTTTATTGCGAAAGCAATAGTGCTAGCACTTTTCTGCCGTCGGTGGAGGTCGTTCCTTCGCTCCGGCTACCACGTGACAGCGTGACGTCACGGCCAGAAGAGAGCAGGGGCCCCAACTCGTCTCTGGCGGTAGTCGTTCCTTCGCTCGGCGCGGCGGCTACCACGTGAAGGCCTCCTCGACCCGCCGCGTGAGGGCACCATAGAGAAGCATACTAAAAGTAATATAATTGGTTCACTGGAAGTGAAAGGCGCGGTAACTGTCTCACTCGTTTTCTGTGGACACCTGAACCACGCCGTGAGGGAAGGGAGAAAGGTGGGAGTGAAAGCGGAAAGAGAGAAAGAGGAGCCGTAGTGGAGGGCTACGGAGTAATTTCAACCACCTGGGGATCTTTAACGTGCGCTGACATCCTGACATACTAAAAGTATGTTTCTCTATGAGGGCACTCTCTAGGAGAGAATAAACGGGGCGCCGCAGGTGTGCTCCGCTGAGTCATGTCTGAGGAGTTGTACAAGGTGTCGCTGGGGCGACGTGCTGCGCGCCAATACCGTGCCGAGGAGACAGATGAAGAAAGGCAAGAGCGGTTGGCTAAGCAACCCGCCTATGCCGCAGAATGGCGAGCCCGGCGCGTTCTACAAGTTTAGTGAGCGAGCCAGTGTTCAGACGGAGTCACTAATTTACGGACCACAAAAGCGTATTCATTGGAATAGGAGGTATTGCTTTCGCAATCACTCAGGCTTAACCAGAGCTAAGCCACAGCTAATTTTTTGATGGAGGCGAATGTCAGCACGTTAGAGATCCCCAGGTGGTCGAAATTCGATCAGGTGGAGGTGGCTCAGCTACAGAGCTAGTAGCAGGCCCGTGCATTTTTGGCCGGGAGGTGGTGAAGGGTGGCAGTTCCTGGCCCTACGGGGCTGGGATGGTAGGTCAACGCCGCTTGCGGTGGGGGCTAGCCAGCCACCGAATTTCATCTGTTGTAGGCCGTCATTGCACCCGCCACTGCTTCGGTGGTTGTTGTTGTGGCTGTAGGAAGAAGGAAAAAATGCACGGGCCTGCTACTGGCTCTGTAGCTGAGCCACCTCCGCTGCCTCGTGCAGACAGAAACGAAAATAAAGAAAAGGAAGAGGAAGAGAAGGACGCGTGCAGCAAGAACCCACAACAACCGTCGGCCACCACCAAAGCGGTGGCAGGTGCAATGATGGCCTACAACAGATAAAAGGTCGGTGGCAGGCTAGTCACCGCCGCAAGCGGCGGTGACTTACCTGTCCCAGCCCCATCAGGGGAGTGCTTGGGTGGTGGACCTGCAGCGCGTGTCTTTCTCTCCCTCTTATTTTTCTTCTCTACTTTCTCTTCTCTGTCCGCACAAGGCAGCGGAGGTGGCTCAGCTACAGAGCCAGTAGCAGGCCCGTGCATTTTCTTTTCCTTCCTACAGCCACAACAACCCAACAACAGCAAAGAGAGAATGAGGGTAAGAAGGCCGGAGACTCCCGAATGGTGACTCTTTCCGAGCGTAATAGACCGAAGCATAGCCGCCAAGATGCCCTATGGAAGAGTTCAGTAAACAACAGAAGAGGAACTCACTCTCATTGCTAAACATACAAGACCACTAGCTCAGCAAGGGGAACTTCTCGCTAGGTATTGCTGAGCTAAGCCACGGCCATTTTTTTTCCCAAGGTTACACCTCAAGGGTTTAGATGCATTGGGAAAAGGAAGGCACAGTATATTTATAACCACACTTTGTCCAGTGGCTCCTTGAAGGTTATTGGCTAGCCCATGCTGACAGTGTGTTGGTTTACAGGGAAGGAAAGGCATGGTATATTACATTTTCTTGTGTGCCCCTGAATCTATGGCAAAAGTCCCTGGCTGACTTTGTGTAGGTTTATAGGTAAGCACCGTAACACATTTTTCTTTGCATACCTGAACCAAATAGAAAGTTCGTCCTCTTCCTTCTTGAAGGTAAAATTGAGGCTTGCACGGCTGCTTTACCTAAAGTACTGAACCTTTCGCTTCAGAATATCCCGTGATTTTGTACCAAATGATACCACCATTCCTTGTGTGAGTTCAGAAAGGTGTCATAAACTATTTTGCTTTGTTCAGCATCCACCTGCTAGTCAAGCTGAAGATTAGTTTGTGATAGGGATTTCAATCAATGATGTATGTGCCCCCAGTTGTATGATGCCCATTGTAAGTGCAGGTGGTGTCCACCAAGGAGTCAGGCAGATACTGTGCCTTCGTTTCCCCAAAACCCAAACCACGTAAGGACATTTAACACTTTGCCAAACTCTGTGCCAGTCTGCCAATGCGAAACTACCAAGCGAAACCCTGCCAGAATACTTTCGGTGGAGTTAAATGGTTCGCACGTTCTTGTTGAAGTGGTCGTGGAAATCGTCTGCTACAGAGCAGAGCCTCCTCACTTGGGACGTCAAATAGGACATTGCCTGAAAGAAGTGCCACCGGTAGAGGTGTCTGGCAGGCCGATGGTGTCTATACTAATGTCTCACACATCATTACGAGGAGTGAAACACTTAATAAAACATAAGGTGTCTGTGTACTTCTTTAAATGAATATCAAAATTTTTACTCAGTGATGCAGAAATTTTGCATGCTTTTTTGTACCTACAGTGGATGCTGTGCCAGGTGCACTTCATGTTTCAAAGCAGTCTACAGCAAAGTTAATTACTTCCTTATGCAGCATACATAAAAAGCCAGCAGTGGAATATTGATGATACGATTCTCATGGCAATCTATAATTAAAACATATTATGAAAACATTATATTATCCACAACAGGCCCTGAATGGTCACAAGTAAAAAATACTTCCCATAGAACTTACTTTTTTACAGCACTTTGAATAACCTGTAATTTATCCCCAGACTTTTTCTTAAGGTATAAAAGAAAGCTTTTCTGGAATTCATAGGGAAGTCACAGTTACGTACCCACTACAAAACTGCAAAAATGGGCTAAAGCTTGGTGCTTGGCCCATTTCACCCACAGAGTTAAGCCAAAGAATTAGGGGATCACTTAACCTTTTTCTTTAAGCGTGTGAGCGTTGGCTAGCACCATGCTCATGATTTTTCGCTCACATCACCAACGCCGGCGGACGGCCGCCGACACCGCATTTTCAATGAACGGGGCTTCTAACGCTATCACGTTAAAAATAAACACATCAAAATATAAACACACAAGCATGTTGTCCGCTAGCAATATCCTGGCAGGTTTTCAAGGTCAGTGCCGTGGGCTGCAGCTGCGAACCTGAGGAAACTGCCAAGAGAATTAGAAAAGTAAGAGTAAGAGTTCTCAATGACAGCAGTTGGATTTACGCAAGCAAATAGTACTGAAACAGTGACCAAGAATGTTACCTTTACTACGGCTACTATCACCCCTTGGTAGCACTTTTTCACTGTCTCTTTGAGGAAAATTCAAAACTATGGACGTTATCCATATATTTTCATCCCTGCATTATCCCAGTCGACTTGAAAAGATGACTGTATTTGCCATGCAAAAATTCACATCCTCTACAGGGCGAATGAAAAAAGAGATTGTATTGTGCCAAAAAACATATTAAGTGGCATCCTGTCAATGAAGGTTCGTTGTAAGGGTGGCTACACTCATGGTGGCTCCGACCAGCAGCTCCACCACAGGGTGATGGGTGCACAGCACCCACACAAGACTTGTCTACCTTTTTCTGTTCAGGAGCCTCCTTCGGAGGTCTACAGCTAGGGAAGAGTAGTGCAGTTCAACCAGTCTGTGAGCACAGCTTCCAGGAACCCAAATCAGGGGTGGATCTCCCTGGCTGCCGCAGCAGCGGAAATAAATGCCGACTGCGGGTACTCCGGCAGCGCAGAGAAGAGCCGGAAGAGATCTAGCATGCGTTCGGGACACAGGTCGCCCATTCGCTCGAAGACTCGTGTGGCACCTGCGCGCAGCAGCCGTGGACCGCAGCCTGGGATCCACTTCCTGCGCAGGGCAACACAACACATTGGTGATGCTGAACCAACCAGAGACTAGGCCGCAGTGTGCATTCCACTGAGCAGCAAAACTGTACAATAATACTACCACCGTCAGCCATGCAGTGCCTACTGCATGACAAGGACCTCTCAAATTTCTCCAATTAAAGGACTATAGACACGTAAATTTCAGTTGCATATTTTATGCTTTTTAATGATGCACAATGTATTACTGTGCATGAATTACAATGAGCTATTAGCCTGAGACCTCTAAAAAATTTATTATCAAATTTCTTTTCTAATCCCTTTTCATCTTAAGAGCTGAGCAATGGTTAAGAGTATAGGTCACATGAGGGATGCGAAAACCGCGATATAATCATTTTTTCATAATTTTAATTTACCGCAATGCTAAAGACAGCCTGCCTCGAAAACAGATGTCACAGCAAGCGAAGAAGAGGCAATTAATACAAACTTCGTTATAACACTCGTTTTGGGCACAAAAATTTGTTATATCCAAGATTCGTGTCATGTGTATGTGCACAAATTCCAGCAAACAAGTTTGCTAATAAAAACAAACAAAATGAGCTCTAATATGTAAAGGTGTGAAAATTAACAATTTTTTAATTTAAAGCTTGGTGTAATCATAAATCTCGCTTCCCATGTGGAAAGCAATAATAAACATCCAAGCAGAGATAATGTCCTCAAGCATAAATAGATTTATTTAAAAAAACTGAACAATCTTGGCTATATGGGCAACCTCTGTACCGCTGAATGCTCAATCTTCTCTGTCCAGTTCTCTGTCACTGACATTAGTAGCATCATCTGCCAGAATCAGCTGACTGACGATTTCTTAGTCACTCAGTTGGGGCGCCACAGGGCCATAACCAAGTTATTACCAGCAGTGACAAAGTCCTCAACCTAATATTGGGAAGCGCCACATGTCATGGTGACATAGCTAACATGCTTCCTATTATTGCGAAAGCAATACTCCGACAGCCAAAGCGGGACCTCAGGTGGCCGCAGCTACATCGTGAAGAGGCGTAGCTATGGTCTCCTCATAAGAAGATCAGCCTGTCATGATATTTGAATTTACCTTACCCCTATGCCACAGGCAGGAGCTGCCAACTCGGGTCACTCCCTTCATATGGAAGGGCAATATCAGAATCAGCCTGCCAGAACCATTTGCATTCTCGTTACCACTACGATACACAGGCACGTCTATACGGCTTGGTTGAAGTGTGACTTTGTATGTGGGCTGGTAGCTGAGGGTCTCGCGTCATACACTTAAAGGATGAGCTTAAGTGTCCCCAATAATGTAGAACCTTACATTTATAGGGTGTGATAAGAGAATAATGTAGCAGGCAAAAGAAGCTTCCGTCATTGCTTTTACAGTTTAACTTGGGTTAATTAGAGCTAAACCACAGCCAACTTTTTTCATGATAAGTGGGAGGCTTAGCGCGGAACAGACAAGGACAAGAGAGGCACACAGGACGAGCGCTATAGCGCTAGTCCTGTGTTCCTCTCTTGTCCTTGTCTGTTCCGCACTAAGCCTCCCACTTATCATGTATTACCAACTAGCCCAGAACTCTACTTTGCCCAACTTTTTTCGTTCTTCACGGTTCCATTGGAGTACAAGTCTTCGATTAGCAATTCAATCTTTTACTTCGCATTCAAGGATGTTGTCATGTTTGGTACAATAACGAATTCCAACAACGAATCCATTTCCTGCACTTGGTCTCACCTGTCCTAAACGTCTTTATTTTTGTCACAAGCGAAATTGCTTTACGCTTCTGCACTGCCACTTTGCGCAATGGAGTCAACAGAATCGGGGAGTGCAGGTCTTAGTGATGCCAGGGACGGGGCACGCAGAACGATGAAGTGATGGTTCGATGATGTGCAGGTCCCATGCCTGTCAGCTGTTAGTGCTAGTCTTTAATTTTACCCCTGTGCCCCAAGATGGTGCAGCTCGTGACTATGCGGGTGGTTCAAACACCTTCTGCGGTGGGAGATTTAAGCAAGTGCGTTTCTTGAAGTTATTTTTCTTTTTCTGGCTCCTTTATGAATTTTTAGCCATGTGAATTAAAAAAAAACTACTTCATTATAGCCGACCGAGCATGAAATTTTAATCTTTTTTTTTCATTACACAGATAAAACTCTCACAGAAATAAAGCACAGACTCATCAAACTATGACTCTCCTTCGTTTTATCCAATAATTTGCTACACATGTGCTCGTTATAACGAGGCTCAACTGTGTAGTTTTTCCATCTTTCAAGTGACCTAGACTCCACTTAACGTCATATAGCCACCACTCGGCTGTTGAAACCGAAACCTATAAGAAGCTAAAATTTTTGAGCACTTGTAGGTGGAAACCACATACAATACAACACCCCTATAGTAAACTCGGATATAGTAAAGTGAAACTCAAGTCCCAGTTCAGATTCCATAGATAACTGTACATTTTCCCCCTTTATAGTAAAGCCATCTTTGGTAAAAATCGGCTATAATAAAATGCGTCTGGCTGCGGTGATGACTAATGACGCTACCGCACAGGTGCTACCCAGGATCGCATGGCAAATTTTTCGTTGTGACAAAAAAATAATAACACCACTTTGTTTTTAAAGGGCTTTACCACCAGGCTTACCAGCATTAAAGAGAAGCCGATGTTACACAAGCCTAGAAGCCATGAGGGAAAGCATGCAGCACGTAAGGGGGAAAAAAATGAAAGCCTGGCTACAAACATGGAAAGAATACGGTACTGTCCATATAAAAAGTAAAATAGAGTAAAACTGCAGTGAGAAAAAGAGAAGGAAAGAAACGACCACACATTCACATCACTCTGCAGCATGAAGAATGAGACAGCGGTGGCGAGAATTGAAGCGGTAACCGCATGAGGCGACTGCCCTTGCAATCCGTCGCGCGACGCCACCGCCAACGCCTGTCGTTGTCGCTGGTGCATACCGCACGGAGCAACAGAGGCGCGTTTTCAGCTTTGCTCTGTCGCCGCCGCTTCGTCATTCAGTCAAGGAGAGTGAAATTACGTTATATCCCGTTTCTAACACTAAACAGCACGAAGTACGATAAAAGTGATGAAATTTCCTGCAATGCATCGCAGTTTAAAGGGTCACAGCCAAGCGGTGCGCTACTACACTGCAATGTCAACTTGCATTGCAAGCAGCGACTTTCTCCTGCTCCTTTCGAAAATTAACAATATCTAGCCACACTAGCCTTTTTTTTTTACTACCTTTCCAAGCTTTTACTGAACTGTCTTGATGTTCTCATATATACACGGATCAGACGATGTGTGCGCGTGAAGGCACCAGGTTCTTCACCCAAACCGGACTAGGAAAACAAACTTCACACGCAAAAGCAAAAAAAAAAAAAAAAGAGCCAGAGCAGAAGTTGAGCACCCCAAAGCCTTCTACGATTGGCTGCCTCGCGAGTCACTTCCGGGCGACACGCCAAGTTTTCTAAAAATCCAGAAACTGAACGACAGCGACGAGCGGCAATGCTTTGGCGGCCCTCAGCCCATCGTGCGACGGCGTCGCGCGGCATGTCGCAGCAAATTGTTGCCTCATGCGGTTAGCGCTTGATGAGTGCAGCCTGTGCGGTTTTGTAGTGCTTGACTGTCATGCGCATTTCTCATATATTGTCTCTTAAAAGACTGAAACAGTGAAGAAGATGCTGTGTTAATGCAATGCTTTGGTTTTCACACAAAATCAAACTCAATTGTATTCGCATCCACATTGCATTAATGTTAAAGAGGTAAACAATTGAACCCGCATGTATCGAACTTGAAGGGGATAGGGGTGTCTCATGGGGGTGCGCACTCTCCATCGATACTGGGTCTGGGCGTGCCAGCCCGTTGCACATCACTATACATCACATGACGTTGCGACGCTCCTCAGCTCCTTATTGACCAGTCGCAGAACAACCGCGCCAACGCTGCGACTGAATTCCAACCTGTTGGAAACTCCTCCGCGGCTGGAGTGATGCTCGCTCTGCGGTTAGACCGAGGAAAATCGCAGTGTCGCAGGGCAAAAAGTCGCATCATGTGAAATGGGCCTCAGCCGTCGCATCCACAGCTCATTTATTGGCAGCGTGCCAAGATGCAGCACAGCGATAACGTCACGGCGTGTTTACGTTTCAACTATACTTTGGATAAAACATTTTGATACCTTTGATAAAACTCTTGATAGCTACTGCGGTAGCAGGGAGCGAACTTGGCAGAGTGCCCGTCATAGCTTGATTGCACAATCCTGGTTCAATTTATCCCACTGCACTTGGGGCAGACATAGTATACTGCCACAAAATAATTGGAAAGCGTGATAGCTGCAAATGCGGTTTGAAGCGAACAATGCTGAAAGCCGGTGTCATGATCGCAAAAAAAAAAAAGTCTGCCACTTCCTAACGTCCGCAGCCGCCATAGCTTACGCATGTTCAGCGTGATGACACGAGATGCGCATTGCACGTCAGCCACTAAACACAGAGGGTTCACAGCACACACTGAAGAAAATGTCTCACGTTCTGTCTGCCTCGGGCTGAGCTGGCTTGTCAGAGCATGCACAGTGCGTGCTGCTGCGAACAAAGACCGGGAAGAGGGGAAGGAGAGAGAAAGCTCGGCAGAAGAATGGCACACCTTGCGCTTCGCTCTATTGCATTACTTTTCCTCTCCTGAACACCACAACTGCGTTGGCTGCGTCTGCTCAATACTGGCAGTCACACACATGGCTTGCAAACATCATGTACTGACACACTGCAAACGATCACCGCAGATGCACGCGCCTTTGGAGAAAGGGAGCGGCGCTGCCCTATACCAGCCGTCGTCGAACTGTTCCCTCTCATTCAATCCGTGGCGGCAAACGAACGGGGGTGATGCGATCGTCTTTGGGGATGGCACACCTTCCAGTGCATGGTGTGCAGTTCGATTATATTGAACGACCAGTAAAATTGAGTATGACAAACGAAGCAGTTTTCCTATACTTTTACATGGGATTTTCAAGGCGATATTTCATGAATTCTATATAGCCAAAATTCAAATTATCCGGGTTCGACTGTACTTCCACAAGATGTAAACAAAAAAAAAATCTTACAACTGAAAAAAAGGAAATGGCCCAAAGAGACATAAAACAAAAATAAAAGATATTTTAGAGCGTTTTTTTTTTTTCATAAAGTAACAATGTGTTAAGTAAGTAGCCATTTAGTTAGCAGACAGCATCTTCAGGACCATGTCATCACTAGCAACTGATATAGTAAGGACCGTGATATGGACCGTGATACAGTCGAACCCGGATATATCGAACTCGAAAGGGATCGCGAAATAGTTCGATATATCGGTAATTCGATATATAGAAATCAGCTTGAGACGCCACTTACGATGCGGAAAAACGATACCGTATTTGTCGCGTAATCAACTCACTCGCACAATGAACCCACCCTCCACTTTTGCACTCGAGAATTTTGAAAAACAAAAAAAGCGTTCAGGCCAGCTCGCTCACATGCAAGCGATTAAGCGACCTCAGGGACGAGCGGCAGCGACAGAGCAAAAAATTTCCAACTTGTTGGAACTGCGTCCCTCTGAAGTTCGAGCCACCGCGGCAGCTCAAAACAAAGCTTCTGTGTCACCGCGGCAGAAATCATCAGCGTTTTAGCTTGCATGCCACACTCTGTTTCGGTCGTCTCATCCACAGCTCATTTCTTGGCAGCGTGCCAAGATGCTGCGCAGCGATAACGTCGCGGTGTGTATCTTTTGATAGCTCCTGCGGCGGCGGGGAGTGATGGCTTGATTGCACAAGCCTGGTTTGATTTATCACGCCACGCTTAGGGCGGGCCGAGTCCACTGCCACAAAATCATTGGAAAGCGTGATAGAGTAGCTGCAAATGCTGTTTGAAGCGATAAATGCTAAAAGCCGGTGTCATGATTGCAGCTGACAGTGTGCTTTCGTTGATTCATACATGCAAGAATAAACGACTCCCGCGAAAATGCCGCTTCGCAACGCCATATCATACGCTACGCCGCGCGTAAAGCACGATAAAAATAGACGACTCTCGCAAAAAAAAAAAAATAAAAATATAGATCAGGCGCCATAGCCATGTCAACCGCCGCGCGCAGAGGGTTCGCAACACACGCTGGAGAAATTAAGCGTCCGACGTTCAGTATGAAAATGGGCTGAGCTGGCTTGGCGCATGCGTAGCGCGTGCTACTGCGAACGAAGGCCGGGAAAGAGGAAGGAGAGATAGCTCGGCAAAAGAATGGGCACACCCTTGCGCTTTGCTCTGTCGCGTTTTTCCCCTCTTGTTCTCACCGGTTCTCTCTGGTTCATTCACGCACATGGCTTGCAAACGTTACATGCTGGCGCGCGGGAAACGATAACCGCAAATGCATGCGCCTTTAGGGAATTGGCGCGGCGCTACCCTAGCCCAACTGTCCCCTCTCATTACTTCCGCACGTGGCTTGAAAACGTCGCACGGCAAACGGCAGAGGGTGATGTGATCGTCTTTGGGAAAGGCACGCTTTCCAGTGCGTGGTGCAGAGTTCGATATATCGGGCGACCGGTGAAATTGAGTTCGATATATGACGCGGCTTTCCTATACATTTACATGGGATTTTCAAGGGGATATTCCGTGATTTCGATATAACCAAAATTCGATATATCCGGGTTCGACTGTATAGCAAAGATTTTTGCTGGCCCAGTGATTTTAATATAAAGAGGTGCAACTGTAGCAATTGATGTACAGTAATGCCTTATGCATCATTAACAGAAAGAAAAATGCAACCCAAATTTGGTGTCCGCGCACTTGAACGCTAGCTGTTCTGCATGGCTTTGTGTTCTCAAGAGCTCTCCATCCGACATGCAGGTTTTTACCACAAGATTTATTAATTATTAACCTTCTGACTGCTAAGAAGACATTGCTTTTTTTTTTCGCATGAGTTTCACACCACCCTACTGCCCTGAAAAGCAAACGCCACCAAGAAACTGACAGCAGAAGCCAGTTTCATTTCATTTTGCAGTATACAGGCTACAGCAACTTCCAGCAAAGACTAGCGTGCTATATTCATATTCGTTTGTTGTACAGACAGTTTCCAGTGAAATGTAGAATTCTGTAGAGTCGCTAAACCAGAGATAAAAATAAAAATGCATTCCAAATTCCTGCTAGAAGCCACAAAACCTCCCACCTCAATGCAGAATATAAGATAATGCGGATTTCTTTAGCTAGGTGCTGAAGTAGCAGATCTGAAATTTAACCTGACATTTTTTTTCAAGGCTCAAAGAAAGCTAGCTACACAAATGGTACCTTGTTGCAAGCAATTCAGCCAGCAGTTTCTCTCACAAACCTAAACTGCTCTGAACGAAAAACAGGTACTAACCTCACAAACTGAAAACATCCGGAATATGTGGCCCACAGGCTTCGTATAAGACCCAGCTAAGTAGATGTGGATTTAGGATGCACTAAGGAGAATAAGTTCGGGATAGCAATGACGGCTAAGACAGAATACTTGTTACTAGGCTCTAAGCAAGGAATGTGGGAAAGTCAAAACAATAACCATTTAATTGGGAAAAGGATAGAAAGATGAGCAGAAGAGGCAGTAGGGAAGGTAAGGAAAGGAGCAAGAAAAACAAACTAAACAGGAGAAAAAAAGCAAACAGACTTGGAAAGGAGCACCCATAAAACACCATAAAGGGAAGGAGTTCTAAGGAAGGCAATACTGAAAAGCACATTAAAGGCAAAAAATTTTGAAAAGGCCGCAATCAACCTTTTGCCACTCTAGAGTGACAAAAGGCAAAAGGCCCTTATGAAAGCTGCCACGAAACTCTGCTTCAAAGGTTGCTACAGCCTTTGAACCCGCACTGCCTCTACTATAGACCATATTAACGAAATGTTTTTTAAGTTCATTGCTAGTTACTCATGAATACCTGTACTAAAACCAATATCGCAATGTATGGCAGAACTCATTTTTACTAATCAGAGTTCAACTTCTTCCTAGATTTTTCCCGATTTTGCCGGGTGCCAAGAATACTGTGGACTATGCATGCTGTGCATTTTTAATACTGGCTTTCTGTATTCATATTTATTTGTTTTAGCATGGTACACAGGGTTTTTTGCCGCAGACTAGGGCTGTACAAAAACTGCTGCTAGAACCCGCGAGACAGCGCCAATTATTTTTTAACTAAGACACGCAAGAGACTTCCACTCTGCTGTGGAGTCAGCTGCCACCACAACTACCATCACTTCCGTTTCTTTTCTTTTTGGCGGGTGAAAAAAAAGAGCCCTGATGTAGAATCACATGGGAGCAGCAAGGCTCCGTCGATACTGGTTTGCTGCTGTCCACTTTCTGTTTCAACACCGTGCCCCTCCAGTCAGGGTGTGCTTTTCAGTGCCACCACCGCCATGCTGGTGAGGAGGAGGGTGGATGCGAGAAAGAGGCCTAACGCGGCTGCTGCCAACAGACAGCCCCACAGTAGGTTCTCTTGCCAAATTGCTTTCAGAGGTTCTGCACGACATTTGCAAACACTACTTCAACTAGATCAAAGTAACACAACCCTCCCCACTACCCCCCCTTTCCGCGAACTCCCCTAACCTTACGCCTGCAAAAGAGAGCTGGTGCATGCTGGCACTGCAAGGCCCCTCGCCCTTCGACATTCCATCCTCACTGGTGAATGGGTGATTACGCCTGAGCTCTCGCTGTAAATGCCCAGACTCACTCGAGGCAGGGCAACACATAGGCGGTGCGGCGCACCATGTTCTGGCGCACGAAGAACACCAGCTCGAACAGCCGGTCAACACTGTCCACCAGTTCAAAGAGGTCGCGCCGGGGCATCAGCCGCACCAACTGCAGTGGCGCCTGCAAGAGATGGTATCCATGAAGAGAGCATGCAAACTTTTACTAATGAATGGGCCACTAGCGTAAAGTTTTGCATGTGACCTCCTCCAAATTACCACCTCAGGCTGATCTTTTACTCCTGCAATGGTTGCCTTGACAACAGCGTAGCCAGGCAGTTAGCCATCACGTTAGACAGTGGGAAGCAGCAACATATAAAATGTTCGGAATCTGAGAACTGGTGCGTGACAAAGGAAAAGATCAATACATCAAAGGGGACAGACAATTTTAGTGGCACTTTCCACCTCATCATTGCGATGGGGATGCTCTCAACAATGAAAAGAAAAAAGTGCCTAAAATGTAATGGCACATGTTTCGGCGCCAAAGACTGAAAAAGTGGCGTTTCTTTTTTTTTTTCTCTTTGCCGCTGCCCTCGGCTGACTGTTAGGTGGTGACAATGTGGCATGAACAGTGCACCCTCAGAAGATCCGTTTGTGCTCGGAATGGCAGCATGACAATGTGCATGGCTTAATTTTGCAGTTGGTGTATTGACGTTTTAGCAATAGTACCTGTGGGTATGTTTCCTACAATTTAAAGCTCGCTAAAGAAATCCAGTTGTCAGCTGGTGATCTACAATTTTCTAATGCTCCACTTTATATTTTCACTGGAATCACAGCAGATTTGACAGACCATTGCACTCTGATGCAGTAAGCAATAGGCACTGCTAGTTCCTTGTCAGCAGAGCATTCACACTGTGATGAGAAAAAGAAAAGAAAGCAGCCAAAATTGTCATAATACCATTTCAACCATGCAATGAGAAGGCATGTACTGTTTTTCTAGGTGTACTGTTGCTATCCTACTTTTTTGAGGCAGGGAAACATACCACTACCAGATCTATGCAGTCATTTGCACTGCAACAGTAGTACACTGTAGTAGATCCTTCCTATGTGACTCGTTTAAAAATAATGCAAACTTGCTTTTACAAGTAGATCAACTTTCACTGTGCACAGGTCACTGCTTTAAACTAAAAACGGCTTGCAAGATAAGAAGCTGCATTCTCACCTGCTGTTTCACTCCACGGGGTGGCAAAAACAGTTCACGGGAAACCTGCATGATAGTGGTTATTGAACAATAGTTAGTTAAATGAAATCTATGCACAGGTGTTTAGATATTGAAAGAAGAAGATACAAAGTTTCATACAATGCTCACAGCAATGAAAGAAACTGTGACAGGTATGACCATCCCACTTCCCACTCTTTCAACTCTTTTTTTCAGATTATGCAAACTTGAACTGCATTCCATTGTATTCTTCTGACTCACAAGGCCTTTAAAGAGAAAAAAAGAACCAGAAAAAGCACATTAAATCAGCACCCACTGAACCTGTGTTGACTTTCTTAAAAAATGGCTTTTGGAAATTGGGAGAGTCGATTTTCATGCAGACACCATATTTTTGTTGAGGTGTGGGACTTATATGCAGGACCTCCCACTTCTGGTCTAAAGTGCAATCCGCCTTTTGCGGGAGGATGTGGCGCCATCATGCGGGAGCGGGCGGGAAACACATTGGACGGCAGTGTAGCAGACGACGCGAAAGCGCACCATACGAAAAGGCCACGCCAACGCAGGTAGAAAGCGAAAGCTTCCCCCCTTTTTCGGCCTCGGGGCAGAAAGTAGTGACAGTGATTGAAGTATATCATATTCACGCAGTAAGGGGGAATGTACAGCGTTTTCACAATCCACTCATAACGCACGCATATACTATCTTCGTATTGTAAGAGCGTGTAGCGCGGGCCGTGTTCGACGTGACAGAATGAGACGCTCTCAGCGTGCAGGTTTTCGGCAGACAGGAGAGCGCGGAGGCAGAGAGAAGAGAGATAGAGAGAGGGATCTCAAAGGGCAAAGCAGCCAGGCGTTTGTTTATGCTGCAGAGCTAGGTGGAATCGTCTCCTGTGACTTCGAGCGGCGCATTTGCGCGGGGTGTCTTGAGTTACCGAGCACAATGCGGTCACCGCGGCGCCGGCATGGTGCAATGGGCGTCGCTTCCTCCTCGCGTCATCTACAATCGTGCAGCTATAGGATTTCATCTACGAAGCTCGGCAGAGAGGCACTTATACACATGCCTGAAAAGGGCATTGCCCCGGCCGGAATGTACACCTACAGGAAACGCGCGGCATTCTTCTGGCAATGGATGACTCAGCGCTGTAGCCGGTTTCTGCCCTCAGGAGTCAGAACGGATGTGGTCGCAGTGGTGAAAAGGTTCTCAGTGCACAGCGAATAGTCATTCTAGTAAAGGATCCACAACCTTTCTGCCTCCGCCGCGATTTTTGCGGAATCAACGACTTGGTGACACATGTGCATCTCCTACATATCGGATGCGCATCTCGGTCAGGAACCAACCCTGTTCTTCGTCCAGAGCGATCCACTCTGCAAGTGAACGAGCATGAACCCTCCAGGAGACTCATTTGTGCCGTGCGGTTTCCTTGCCGTTGCAAACGGTTGGACGAAGACGACGATAGCTTCCCAACGAAGTGCATCTGATTGCGTACACCAAAGGAACAAAATCCGAATGCTTTGGCGTGCACGAAGGCGAGCCTTTAAGGTAAAAAAAAAAAATACTGTGCGTCTTGCAAGAGCGTCAAGTGCATCATATGCTCCGAGCGGCAAAAACACAGATACTACAGGTATGTATGCATCTAAAAGAAATAGCATGATGAAAAGTACCTACTGCAGTTTGCATCCAATCTGTAACGCACCAGTGATAGCTGAAATGAGGATTTCTTCGGTGCGTGATTGCTTTAGTCGCGCCGGGGCCTGAAGGCGATGTATTTTGTCATTTCTTTTCTTTATGTGCGAAAGGGCTAGGTAGCTTAGATATCACAGGCGGCTGTGTGTGCTAGGCCGTAATATTTAGCATGTTTTATCGTGACTGCCACCTGACTAACGAGAAAAAACAATACGGCGTTTTAATGCACTGCCGTTCGCGAGCCTCATGACCAGCTCAACCAATCGGCTCGCGAACGGCGGTGCATCACAACAAACGCCCAACTTTGTTTTTCTTTTTAGTCAGGCGGCAGTCATGATAAAACATGCTAAATATTACGGTGTGGCGCACACAGCCACCTGTGATATCTGCGCTACCCGGCCCCTTCGCACATAAAGAAAACAAACGACAAAATACATCGCCATCGGACGCGCCAAACAAATGCTCATTTTCATCATGCAGATTTCTTTTAGATGCATACATACCTGTAACGAAGTGTTTTTCGCACAGTCGAGCGTATGCAGTCGGTTGCTAAGGTGGGCCATTCACATCTTGACGCTTGGTGGCCCTAATTCAAGCTTCACGTCGTTGTGGTCGCGGCTCGCTGAAAGAAACCTGAAAAACCGCGTCTTGCATCTCGGCACGCTTAGAGAGTGGCAACCATACGCGGCAGGTGTGGTTGGCATCGCTTTGCAAGCCTGTGACGGTCACTGTGCCGCCCGGCGCCACCAGCCCCCGTGCACTGGTGGCGCCGAAAAACGCCGTCGACGCCGTCCAATGTGTTTCCTTCGGTCGCCACTACGACTTCGCGCATGCGCAGAAAACTCGCGCAAAAGGCGGATTGCACCACTGCAGGGCTGTTGCTTGTAGTGACTTCGTGAACCTATTAGGCATATGCACCAAGTGTCACTCCGCATCAGGCATCCACGCGGAGCCCCCATCTCTCCATGTGCCCTGTGCTGGCTCCCGCACATGCTCACGCCTCTCCACTTGATTAGCGAAGGAAGGGGGGGGGGGGGGGGGGGGAGGGAGGGGGGGAGGTCTACCTTGCTTCTGGGTTTCTGTGGCACTACTTCCGCTCAAGTGTTGCCTTCACAGTCCAACAGCTGCGATGAGATGTGGCTTTGCTTTCAGGAGCCTGCATTCCCTCGAGTGCTCTACACAAGGGCAACACTGACTGTACCAGGCAGGTACAGATCAAGGTGCCAGACTCACACCTGGCCCCATCTGCTGCTGCAGACATGTGCAGACCAGCTCCATCATGAGGCATCCAGTCATCCAGCAAATATGTTTAGGAACTGTTCAGGGAGTCGGGGCTCCAGCTTTGTATGCGCCGCAGTGCCATGCCGGAAGAAACGTCCTCGATCAATACCACATGGAGCCTTCTTTTCAGAAATGTAATTTGCTGACGACATAGGGATTTTGAACATAAAACATCTGAACCAAACTGAATATGAAATATTTTACATTTAAAGTGGTCATGACACCAATTTTGTAATATAAACTGTTTACTGCATCTTATTAGTGATGTGATTAATAAATGTAATGGCCTCTTCTTGGGTTTGTAGAGTTTAACATCCCAAAGTGCCTGAGGCTATGCGCTGCAGTGGAGGGCTCTAGAAATTTCGACCACCTGGGGTATTTAACCCGCCGGATGGCGCAGTGGTTAGGGCGTTTGTCTACTGTGCCCAAAGATGCGGGATCCACGGCGACCACTTTTCGATGGAGGTGAAAACCAAGGCACCCGTGCGCTGTGCGATGCCAGTGTACGTTAATGGCCTCTTGTATTAGTACACATGTGAACATGAAAAAGGGCTCAGCTCACCTCGCCACACACCTTGATGTCAAAGAACAACTGGTACAAAATGCTGATGTCCCGATAGTAGTTGAAGTTGCTTCCTTGGCCCGCCATGATGTGCTGCGATAAGGAGAGGGCCACGACACCATCTCAAAAGGTGCAGGGTCACTGCATTTCATCCACGTATTAAAGGCTTAGTTTTCTACTTGGGCAGATCACGAGCCTACACTTGAATCATGCAGAAACCTTCGCTGCAAAAATGCAATTTGAATATACTCGCTTATTTTGGGCATAGAAAAATACAAACTTCCAAACAAACTCATAGTGAATGTGCCAACCATGCAAACAAAGCAGGCTGATCAAAAAGCCCTCGCAAAAAAATGTAAGCAATTTCTCACTGACTGCCAGCATCACTTGGCACGCTGCAGTGTGGCGTTGGATGTGGGACAAAAAAAAACATGCGCATGTTTCACTGATGGCTTGGCGCTGTTAAAACAGTTTTTGGAGAAAGCACGTTACAGTTATTCACATGAGACTTTGGTCGTGAGACGTTTTTGCGAACTAGTTGCTTCAGCATCTTAGAAAATGCATGCACTTAGTTGACACAGATAAATATAGAGGACGAAGACACTACAAAAGTTTACTGATGAGGCATAAAGGTAGGCAAGCTTCTAAGTTGTCATGTCTCGATTGGTGTTGCTCTCAGCATATCCAAACACTGGTACCTATTTTCTTTTTTCTGATACAATAGGTGCTCATAAAAACACATGGATGCATGAATGTTTTCAACACACTAGATGAACTACTATCTAGTAGAAGGTGTCACGGTGCCCTACTGTGCATGCCTGACATTTCCACTACAGTCTTTGATGACCAGGTATGCCTGCACTGCCACACAATGTGCGTTGCCGAAATGCCTAATGTCAAATCGCATCAGTCCTGAGCCCTACCAGAACGTTCGAGCAATCTGCAATAAGTTTAAGCCACATATTCATAATCTGCTCAATGTGTCTGTGGTCAACTTTCATCACCATCATCCTCATCCTCAGCCTGACTATACCCACTGCTGAGTGCATGGCTAGATTTCCATTTGACTCGGCTACAATAAGCATTGTGGTCCCGGGTAGCCCACCAAAAATTTAGTGCCAAATTAGTAACAGCCTACCTCAGTATAGTACAGCCAACCCTTACCCACCCGGGGTCACCTTCGTGGACATTTTCCACCAGGCTGATGTTTCACCTTTGAGTATCGGTGCCAACTACTAGGCATTATCCTTAGACAAGCACCTGACTGACGTCAGCCGTCATGTGATTTAGTGATAACACATGCTTTTGCATGCTACTTGGCTTAAAAACATGCATTTTTCGCTCCTCCTTCCTGAACAGGTTTCATACAGACTGAGAACAGTGGACGTTCAGGGGCAGCATGAAACACGATTTCTTCCTACGGCATAGCTGCCACCCCTGAATAAAACAACCCAATTGCAGTCCCATTCTCCTGAGTCTTTCTTGGAGAGGGTTTTGTGGGCAATCCCCTGAATTTCTTTTGCTTCTCGAACTCCACGCTTGATTCTGCTACGCAAAACACCCAAGAATCAGCCTCGTAAAACTGCAGACAGCTATTGGAAAATACTCCTCCTCTCCATCCTCTTCAGCTGCAGTAGAAGTGTCACTGTCAACAGCTGCACTCCATCTCCTGTCGCCTCACCGCACAGGGACCAGAATCGCCAACCTCGCCGTAATGTGGCAGTGCTTCATCGCGACTGGTCAGAAGATGACCATGTCAAAACAGAGTGGCGGTGTCATAGTGCTGGACAGAGATGCCAATCGAGGCAACACCCTTAACCATTTGAGTGTCACGTGTTTATAGAAGGAGCTGCTCCCTTTCTCTCCCAATTTTGAGTAACACATTTTGTGCTAGCAGCACTAGAGCAGCAAGGTTTTTACAAAATAGCAGACAACGTATGACATGTTTCTGACCATAACATGGGCTCAAATCTATTTGCTGTCAAAGCGGAGGCTCCTAACCATTTCTTTTTGAACAGGCTTTTTGGCAGGCTAGGGACCATTATCGCTTTTGTAACTAGCAAACCAGTAACCAGTAATCTTATTCTTTCCTTTCATTACCATAAGAGTGTGAGTTCCTCAGTAATTCCGAAATTCCGGCATAATTCAAAAACAGCTTTGGTCTCCCGGGGCATGCACAATGCCGGAACAAAGGCATAGTTGCTAAACTGGTGAAATTAAAAATTGGAAGATTTTTTTTATTCCTGTAAACCACAAACGGGAGGAAGTGGGGGATGCTTAAACTTTCAGGCAGCGTCCAATGAGTCAATTTTGCACAGATCTCGCAGTAGCAGACTTTGCCAGCTTCCGAAATATATATATATGCCCCGCCAGGGTGGCACAGTGGTTACGGCGCTCGACTACTGTGCCCAAGGAAGCGGGATCGAATCCCGGCCTCGGCGGCTGCGTCTCAATGGAGGCAAAACGGAGTGGCGTCCGTGTGCTGTGCGATGTCAGCGCACGTTAAAGAACCCCAGGTGGTCGAAATTTCCGGAGTCCTCCACTACGGCGTCTCTCATAGCCTGAGTCGTTTTGGGACATCAAACCCCACAAAACAACCAACCATACATACGTATATATATATATATATATATATATATATATATATATATATATATATATATATATATACCACTGCAATAGTTAGGCATTGAGGTTTTCCTGTCGGGTCTACTCTTTCCTCGTATCGTTTTAACAAATTAGCATGAAATAGCTTGAGACCACTTGGCGTTTCGATAGTGTAGTCTACATCGCTATTTCTGTCCTTTACCTCGAAGGGCCCCTTCCACTGTAGGAGTAGTTTATTCTTATCGGTCGGGAGCAGCACAAGCACCTTGTCGCCCGGTCTGAGCTGCCGGTCTTTAGCCCTTCGGTTGTACACCTTAGCATAGCGGGCACCTGCTTTTAACAGCTCTTCATGTGCTAGACGGCACGTCTCTTCAAGTCGGTTCTGAAGGTCGAGTACGTGTGGGTACGTGGTTTTTGCTTCCTCATCCAAATCTTCGTTAGTCCAAACTTCTTTGAGGATCGTCAGAGGACCTCTCACGTGACGGCCGTAGAGGAGTTCGAAAGGAGAAAATCCCAAGCTGGCTTGGGGCACCTCTCTGTATGCAAAGAGTAATGGAGCCAGGTAGCGGTCCCAATCGCTGGGCTTTTCTGCGCACATACGCTTCAACATAATCTTGAGTGTCCCATTGAATATTTCGACTAGGCCATTAGCCATAGGGTGGTACGGAGTTGTGTGCAGTTGGCGTAGCGATAGAAGGCTAGCTACTTCCTTCATGAGATCCGAGGTGAAGTTACTTCCCCGGTCGCTAAGTACTTCCCTAGGCACCCCGACCCTGGAGAACATCTCGACCAGCGCTTCCGCGACCTGCTCGGTCTCGACACTGGGGAGTGCGACAGCATCTGGATAGCGGGTGGCATAATCTATCAGAGTAAGAATATACCGATTTCCGCTTTTGGATGGTGGTTGAATTGGTCCTACTACGTCTATCGCCACTCTCGAAAATGGAGTTTCAATTATAGGCGCCTTCCCGAGAGGGACACAGGGTACGTGACCCTTTGGAATCGTTCTCTGGCAGATGTCACATGAAGCGACGTATCGCTTAACGTCTGCACAGATACCAGGCCAGAAGAATTCCTCCAATATTTGAGATTTCATTTTTTCACATCCGAGGTGACCGGCCATTATGGCGTCATGTGCCGTCTGTAGGACTGTGTTTCGGTGTTTCTCTGGTACTACCAGCTGTCGCAGTCGTCTCCCTGTCGCGTCGGTATAAAATCGATACAACAGCCCATTCTCCTTACGGAACTCTATGCTACTTTTCCCATCTCGACATTTAGATGTTCTGCCCATTTGCATGAAGCACGTTTTTAGTGACTCGTCTTGCTCCTGTTCTTCTTTACAGCTTCTGTCTTCAGCCGCTTTAGTCACATCAGGAGTCTTCAGTGTGGGAAAGTTCCTTCCCTGAGTTTCGTCCTTCGGTTCAATTTTCGTCGTCGCTGACGGTTCCAATTCACAGCTGACCGAGTCTTCTGGGTCGTCCGCCGCTCTTACCCCGGCAATGTTCCCCAGGACAAGATCGTACAGGGGGCGTTCTGCACATAGTGCCGTTACACTATAGTAGGGCGTCTGTACCTTCACTCGGGCTTCGGGCAGAACTCGAATCGTTCCATCGGCAAGATATACAGGCCTCTTCTTCCCAGTAAGTTGGTCGCTTCGAATTAGTTCGTTTCTTATCATTGCCGTGCTACAGCCAGTATCTCGCAACACCGAGATGGATCTTCCTCCTACTTTCCCTGTGACGACAGGCATCTTCTGCGGTAAAACCTCAGCCTGTGGTCCCATGGCGGCGTTCACAACTGGTACCTTCTTGCCACTGTTTAGTTCCACGAAGCCGTCAGCATCCTCTTCTTCCAAGTGGTACTCCGATGGAGTGTCTACGCAGGCTATATATATATATATATATATATATGTGTGAAGGAAAGAAGCCAACAGTTGGTGAGGCCAAGGAAAGCGTAGGGGATGTTACTTTATGTTTTTTTTTTTTAATGTTTACTTGGATAATCACAGAAATGAGTAATGTAATCTTGTTTAGGGGAAAGATAATTAAACACAAAGTAGCAGAAAAAACAATGTGCCGATGGTGGGAACCGAATCCACGACCTCCGAATATCGCGTCCGGTGCTCTTCCAACTGAGCTACATCGGCCGCTGTCCCCCCTGCTACTTGCTTGGGTATTTATGTTGTCTGTATACGAACCTTGAGAGTGTTCACCAGTGCCACCCTCAACCAGAGCGGCGGACGTAGAACTGTCCTTTGTTACCGCCAGCGTCACGTAGAACGTGATCAAGAGCGAGGGCGAAAGCTGTGCTAGAACCCTCTTACGCCACCTATGGCTTCAAGACTGCCAGAACCGAGACCCCCGTAAGCTACAAGCAGATCAATTAAGGGGAAATGAGGGTGCTCGGTATAATACATGAAGGAAAGAAGCCAACAGTCGGCGAGGCCAAGGAAAGCGTAGGGGATGTTACTTTATGTCTTTTTTTTTAATGTTTACTTGGATAATCACAGAAATGAGTAATGTAATCTTCTTTAGGGGAAGAAAATAAACACAAAGTAGCAGAAAAAACAACGTGCCGATGGTGGGAACCGAACCCACGACCTCCGAATATCGCGTCCGGCGCTCTTCCAACTGAGCTACATCGGCCGCTGTCCCCCCTGCTACTTGCTTGGGTATTTATGTTGTCTGTATACACACCTTGAGAGTGTTCACCAGCACCACCCTCAACCATAGTGGCGGACATAGAACGTCCTTTGTTACCGCCAGCGTCACGTAGAACGTGATCAAAAGCAAGGGCGAAAGCTGTGCTAGAACCCTCTTACGCCACCTATGGCTTCAAGACTGCCAGAACCGAGACCCCCGTAAGCTACAAGCAGATCAATTAAGGGGAAATGAGGGTGCTCGGTATAATACATGAAGGAAAGAAGCCAACAGTCGGCGAGGCCAAGGAAAGCGTAGGGGATGTTACTTTATGTCTTTTTTTTTAATGTTTACTTGGATAATCACAGAAATGAGTAATGTAATCTTGTTTAGGGGAAAGATAATTAAACACAAAGTAGCAGAAAGAACAACGTGCCGATGGTGATAAAGGGGACAGTTTGGCGACGGCTGGTCTCGGCAGCGCCGCGCCCATTCCCCAAAGGCACGCGCATCTGCGGTTATCGTTTCCCGCGCGCCAACACATGACGTTTGCAAGCCATGTGCGTGGGTGTGCCCATTCTTTTGCCTAGCTATCTCTCTCCTTCAGCACGAGCTGCGCATGCGCCAAGCCAGCTCAGCCCGTTTTCAGACAGACGTCGGACGCTTTCTCCAGCGTGTGTTGCGAACCCTCTGCGCGCGCCGCGCGGCTGACGTGGCTGTAGTCTTGTATACATGAGGCCGACGCAAGCGGGTCGGGTAGGGGGGAGCCGGTTGTCGAGCTGAGCCAGCCCGACCCGTCCGGGTTTACATGAGCTCGTTTCTGTCGGGCAAAGATCGCTGCTACACCGTGCTTCGAGCAAGAGAACCAGGCGCAGGCAGGAGAGGAGGAAAAGGAGGAATGCTCGGACGAACTGCTCACAGTCCCGTCCCCGACCAGCAAGGAGGCAAGAGAGGAGGCGCCTGCTCGACGCGTCAGAGTGTACATGCCCCTCGCCCATCGGGTAGGGTCGAGCCAACCCACTCACTGCAGTCGGACTGGCGGGACCCGACCCGACGGTCCTTTAGCTCGACCCCCTAGCATATACATGAGCCCGATAGCCGGGTTTTAGCCCGACAGGCCTCCCCGACCCGACTTTGTCGGTCTCGTGTAAACCCCCTGTATGTTGCCTGCAGATGTTAAGGAGCGACAGCTCTCTCTTTGTTTTTTGTTTTTTTGCGAGAGTCATATTTTCTTATCGTTGTGCTGTACGCGCGGTGTAGCGTAAGATATGGCGGCTGCGGACGTTAAAAAGCAGCAGGGGATTTTTTTTTTTTTGCGGGAGTCTTTTTTTATCGTTTATCCTTGCATGTATGAATCAACGAAAGCACACGGTCAGCTGCTGCGATCATGACGCCCACCCCAAGCGCGGCGTGAAGGGCTGCTTGGCTGCGGATGCTCATGGTGCTAGTGCCTGCTGCAGATTCTGTGATGGCAGTTCCATAAAGAGCACTCTTGCATGGCATAGACAACTTACTGAAAAGATAGAGAGTAGCGGTAGTAAAAGCAGAAAGTTCAATAAAGGATCGGCCGTCTTCCAGATGAATCAGGAGGAAAGAGATTAAAAAATGTGAGCTGTTTCGCGCTGCCAAACATGGATATCGAGCGTTAGTTGATCGCAGTTATGATGAAGATGGATGCACCTTTTTAAGTGAGGTCACATGTTTGTTACATCCAAAGTCACGTGATATGCATGTAGCTTCTGTAAAACCGAGGCTATGTGTTCGTTATATCCAAGATAATATGGTATGCATGCACCTTCATTTGTAGACACATGGGCTCCGCTTTTAAGGGCTGTGACCCGATAGCGTAGGCTACCCCCCGATGTATAAACCCTCACTTTAACCAAGCCTTATGAACATACCTGCGTGGCTTAGCAGTAGCATACCTAACTTAAAATCCAAGATCACTGGAAGGTTGATTATTAAGCCCAAACTGCATGAGGTAACGATTCGTGGCGACATGCTGAGCAATGATGCTGAGGGCTGCCATAGCTTTGCCACTTATCACTCTCGCCCAAGTCCTGGTATTTTAAAAGATTTTGCCCAATATTGGTTTTTAGAAAATTTTGGGGTGTGCACAAGGGCCCGCCCAAGTATACTCAGGTGTAGTGTTCAAGGGATTAAACCCGAAAAAACGACAAGACATCACTGGCTGATGCTAATGCAAAGTAAAATAGCAGCCAGAAAATGTTCGACATAGCAGAGGGAGCATGTTTTACAGTTCAGGCACGCTTAAAAATAACAGGCATCCGGAAACTTGTTCTGGATTGCATGCAAGCATTCACTCACCCTTTTCCTCAGCCATGACTACAGTCGAACCCGGATATATCGAACTTGAAGGGAATCGCGAAATAGTTCGGTATATCGATGATAATTCAATATCCAGAAATCGGCTTGAGACGCCACTTGGGATCATGAAAAATGATACGGTATCTGTCACGTAATCAACCCAGTCGCATAATAAACCCACCTTCCCACCCCTTTTGCCCCCAAAATTTGAAAACAAAACAAACAAAAAACGTTCGGAGGCGCGTCCCTCCGTTTCGACCATCGCATCCACAGCTAATTTACTGGCAGTGCGCCGAGATGCTACGCAGTGATAACGTCACGGTGTGTTTATTTTTTTACTTTGCGTTTGATAGATCCGGCGGTGACAGGGCGCGAACTTGGCAGAGTGCCTGTGATGGTTTGATTGCACAAGCCTGGTTCTAGTTATCACGCCGCGCTTGGGGCGGACATAGTCCACTGCCACAAAATCATTGGAAGCGTGATAGCTGCAAATGCCGTTTGAAGAAAACAATGCTGAAAGTCGGTGTCATGATCGCAGCTGACTGCGTGCTTTCGTTGATTAATAGATGTAAAAATGGACGACTCTTGCAAAAAAAAAAAACGTCCGCAGCCGCCATGGCTTGCGCTGCGCCGCACGTTCAGCACAAGTAACAAACAAGCGCTTCTTTGTTTCCGTATTTCTTCCTCTTTGTTTTTCGAGTTGTACATTATGTTGAACATTCATCTACTTGCCCAGTTTTTAGTTCTGCTGACAAGTAAGGATGACTCTTGCAAAAGAAAAAAAAAAAAAAGATTGCGGCTTCTTATTGTCCGCAGCCGTCATAGGAAACGCTATGCCGCACGTTCATCATGACGGCAAGAATGAACGACTCCCGCAAGAAAAAAAAAAAAAAAAAAGCTGCCGCTTCTGCGAACGCAGCCACGCATGTGCAGCACGACGACACAAGATGCCTTCACGGATGCGCATCGCACGTCACCCGCCGTGCACAAAGCGTTCACAAACACACTGGAGAAAGCTTCTGCCACGAGCTGAGCTGGCTTATACGCACGTGCGTAGTGAGTGCTGCTGCGAACGGAGACCGGGAAAGAGAGAGGAAGGGGAGAGATAAAGAAGAGCGGGCACATCCTGGCTCTTCGCTCTATCGCGTTTTTCCCCCCTCCTGAACACCACTGCTGCATTGGCTCTCTCTTGTTCCTTCATGCACATGGCTTGCAAATGTCACGTGCTGGCGTGTGGCAGTGATCACCGCAGATGCGGGCCGCCTTTGGGGAAGGGGCACGAAACTGCCCTAGACCAGCCGTCGCTGAACTGTGCCCTCTCATTCCTTCCGCACGTGGCTTGAAAACGTCACGCGGCAAACGGCCGATGATGCGATCGTCTTTGGGGAAGGCGCACCGTTCAATGCGTGCTGCGGAGTTCGATATATAGAACAACTGGTGAATTTGAGTTCAATATATGACGCAGCTTTTCTATACTTTTACATCAGATTTTCAAGGAGATATTCCGTGAGTTCGATATAACCAAAATTCGAAATACAGTTAAACCCGGTTATATCGAACCCGGATATATCGAATTTTGGTTATATCGAACTCACGGAATACAGTCAAAACTCGATTTAACGAAACCCGATTTAACGAAAATCTCGATTTAACGAAGGTATCCTAATTCCCCCTCAGACGCCCATAGGGTTCAATGCTTTGACTAACCCGAAATAACGAAACCGATTCCGTGATCTGTCCCGATTTAACGAACCTTTTT
This sequence comes from Amblyomma maculatum, assembly GCF_055883805.1. Taxonomy (NCBI): domain Eukaryota; kingdom Metazoa; phylum Arthropoda; class Arachnida; order Ixodida; family Ixodidae; genus Amblyomma; species Amblyomma maculatum. The sequence continues at coordinate 133,524,501 of NC_139353.1, forward strand.
TCGAGAAATAAAGGTGAAAAAGTGTTAATTTTTGGTCTATTTTGTAGACAGCACCCCAAACGGCCTCACCGAGCAACGGCCGCACCAAGAAATCGGTGCGGCCTTTGCTCACAAAGCGCACGCAGGCAAAGATCACCGACTTCTTTGTCGGAAAATAAATTTGTAGTCCCCTCGGGCCTTTCTTGTCGAGTAAGAATTTTTGTTGTTTCTTTTCATACGCGCTAGCGGCGCCGGTCGTGGTGTTGGCGCTACCCACTCGAAAGTAGCGCGGGGACCGGGTCATGACGATGACCATACGGACCCCCAAAGATTGCGCTAGTTGTATGATTACCAACTTTGGCGCCAATTTGTCATTAGCTGTGTGGCTTGCCGTCCCGTCGGCGGTAAGATTGTGAGTGCGAGTGCGACAAAAAGTGAAAATGGTACGTGCTAACCGATACGACCGCGATAAGCTGGTACGGTTTATGCGGATGCAAAATGCATTATGTTCAATGGGTGCTCAGTCGGGGACTTGACTTTACTACTTTTAAAACGAAAGTACTGTTTAAGCGGGTACGTTTTAACGAGGTTTTACTGTAATCGAATGTACTGAATTATGTGCCCAAGAAATGCCTCATTCAATTTAACGAAGTTCTCGATTTAACGAAATAATTCATGGCTCCCCTCAACTTCGTTAAATCGAGTTTTAACTGTATCCCCTTGAAAATCTCATGTAAAAGTATAGGAAAGCCGCGTCATATATCGAACTCAATTTCACCGGTCGTTCGATATATCGAACTCGCACCACACACTGGAAAGTGTGCCTTCCCCAAAGACGATCGCATCACCCTTGGCCGTTTGCCACGTGACGTTTTCAAGCCACGCACGGAAGGAATGAGAGGGGACAGTTCTGGACAGTGCCGCGCCCATTCCCCAAAGGCGCTCGCATCTGCAGTTATCGTTTCCCGCGCGCCAACACATGACGTTTGCAAGCCACGTGCGTGGGTCTGTCCATTCTTTTGCCGACCTATCTCTCTCCTTCAGCACGCGCTACGCATGCGCCAAGCCAGCTCAACTCGTTTTCAGACAGACGTCAGATGCTTTCTCCAGCATGTGTTGCGAACCCTCTGCCCGCGGCGGCTGATGTGGCTATGGCGCCTGCGAACGTTAAGAAGCGGCAGCTCTCTCTGTTTTTGTTTTTTTTTTTTGCGAGTCATCCTTTCTTATCGTTGTGCTGTACGCTCGACGTAGCATAAGGTATGGCGGCTGCGGACGTTAAGAAGCGGCAGGCTTTTTTTTTTTTTTTTTTGGCGGGAGCCGTTTATCTTTGCATGTATGAATCAAGGGAAGCACGCGGTCTGCTGCTGCGATCATGGCGCCCGCTCCAAGCGCGGCGTGATAAATCGAACCACGCTTGTGCAATCAAGCCATCACGGGCACTCTGCCAAGTTCGCTCCCCGCCACCGGAGGAGCTATAAAAGAGATAAAGGCGCCCTGACGTTATCGCTGCGCAGCATCCTGGCACGCTGCCAAGAAATGAGCTGTGGATGCGACGACCGAAACGGAGTGACGCGCGCCATCCACATGCAAGCAAAAACGCTCGCGATTTCTGCCGCAGCGACACAGAAGCCTTGTATTGAGCTGTCGTGGTGGCTCGAGCGGCAAGAGGGACGCAGTTCCAACAAGTTTGAAATTTTTCGCTCTGTCGCTGCCACTTGTCGCTGAGATCGCTCAATCGCTTGCATGTGAGTGAGCTGGTCTTAACGCATTTTTCTTTTTTTTTCCAAATTCTCGGGTGCAAAAGTGAAGGGTGGGTTCATTATGCGAGTGGGTTGATTACGCGACACATGCGGTATCGTTTTTTGACATCGTAAGTGCCGTCACAAGCCGATTTTTGTATATCGAATTATCAATATATTGAACTATTTCGCGATCCCCTTCGAGTTCGATATATCCGGGTTCGACTGTATCTGGGTTTGATATATCCAGGTTCGACTGCATATCCTGTTAAAACACTTCATTCCCTCCCCTCAAAAAAGCTGTTTTATCAATGCGGACATGTAATGACACCACGACAGACATGACGGCAAAGGACCACAGGAAAGCCTTGCCGACGTTTAACTCACCACAGGAATAAGACATACGATCCAAGAAAATATACAATCCAAGCTGCCCAATTTGGAAGAACACAACTGTTGAATAACGCATAAAAACATCTATTGGCAATTTCACATTATAAAATTCTTGATCAACCACCGTTTAGAAGATTTGAAGTATTTGTATTACACAGGGGGTGAGATTTATTACTCTAAACAAATAAACAGCAATGATTGTTAAGCACTGAAGATAATTGGTAACATGTTCTTGAAAGCTAGACAATGAAGAGATGTTGGCAATATCAGGGGGTAGGCCGTTCCAGTCCGTTACTGCTCGAAAAAAGAATGAAGTTTCAAAGGTAGTAGTGTGCTATGGTAGTGACCTGCCTTTGATTACTGTCATGTCTACATTTGCACTTCATTCTTGCTTTGCAATATGCGTTTCCCTTTGTCACCACTTCCCTTTGTTGCAAACACTTCCCTTTGTAGCACTTTTGCAACAAAGGGTAACCAAAAATGAAAGGAAATAAAGGGTGAACACACAAGCACTACAGGCACATAATGAATGCTAGACTCAATCTTACCCCTTGCAAATACAGTTGAATCCCTCAATAATGAAGTTCTTGCAGCAACGAATAAATCCAGCGGCGCCAGTGAACGCCCAGTAGAGTTCAATGCATTTGCCCCCCCTCAAAAATGAAGAGTCTTAAAAACGAAATCCCGCATTAACGAATATTTGGGGAAGCGAACTACCAATGAGCCAATTGGGAATATAAAACAGGAATGGCCACATCACACTTATCCAACAAGCATCGGCGCAGCCATTGCTGTTTACATTTGGTCATCAATATGATGATAATTACTTTTTCTTTTTTTTCACTGACAACGACGTCTTGCAGTCTGTCTGTTGGCAACAATGCAGACACGCGATCATCCCATTATGCGACACCACCACCAGCCACAAACACTGCCTACGTAGCCGCTCCGTTGCCACGGAACGCGACCTCGCTGTCCGCCACGTGTACATCGATCACACGTCTTGCTGATGTTTGTGTTTGTTTGTTTGAGCCTGTTGAAAAGATGTCGCCATCAGTTAAGAAGCACAAATTTTTGACTCTTCAGGAAAAGTCTGCAATCATTGACAAAGCTGTGAAAGCCAGAAAGAAGTCGGATATTGCGGAGGAGTTCGGGATTCCATGCAGCTCCCTCTCTACAATTCTAAAATCCAAAGACGGCATTATGACGGCACTTCAGAATGGCGCAAGCGCGCAGCACAGGACTCTGGCAACGCCGGTTTATGAAGACGTAGACAAGCCGTATTCTAGTTGTTTCTCGACAAAAAAATGAACAAGTTGCCTTTGTCTGGAAGCCTTGTACAGCGGAAGGCTGTTGACTTCGAGTGCATTCAGGAACATGACAGCTTTAATGCGAGTGCCGGATGGCTAAGCCAATTCAAAGCACTGCCTGGCATCGTCGCTAAGGTGTTGTCAGGAGAGTCGGTGAGTGTCGATGCTGAAGCAGCTACATCCTGAGTGCAGGAAAGCTACGAACACATCGTGAACGAATACGAGCCCTCAGAGATTTATAATGCAGACAAGGCCGGATTTTTTTCATGAAATGTTGCCGTTGGAAAATGCTCAGCCTGGGGGGACAAAATTCTATGGCGACAAGCTGAGAAAAAAGCAGTCGACCCTCCTATTGAGTTCGAACATGGATGGTTCGGACCAGCGTCCTCTCCTCGTAATTGGCCGGAGCAATAAGCCACGGAGCTTTAAAGGTAACCAAAGACTGCCAGCTGAATACGCTTCCAATACGAAAGCTTGGATGACGCGTGCGATATTCTAGAGCTGGCTGGAAGCCTTTGATGCGGATATGCGCAAGCAGAGCAGATTCGTCTGCCTGTTTTTGGACAATTGCAGCGCCCACCACAACAAAGACGTTGTCCTAACGAATGTCCACGTGATTCCCCCCCCCCCAACTGCACGTCTGTTATTTAGCCTCTAAACCAAGGAGTCATTAAGAGCCTGAACATTGAAATGAAGCGATCCACAGTGATCGATAGTGTTGGAATTGCTTGCTGTGGCCTAGGCTGTTACTTTGGCCACCCTCTTCCGCAGCTGCGTCAGGCACGCCGGTTTCGCTGCTGGTCAGCATGCCTTGGCAGCCTTGCCACAGCTGGAAGCGAGTGTTTCACCAAGCAACGATCATGTTGGCAACGACGATCTGAAGCCATTAGCTGAAGCATGGGACGCACTTTGCAGTGTGGACACAATGGTGACTGACACTATTGGTTTGGACAACTTTTTGTGCGTAGATGCCAACTTATTCATCCACGAGGATGTTAGTGACGATGCAATTATCGACCGTGTGCGCAAAGATGAGAGCAATGACGAGGATGGCGAAAGCCCAACACAAGAACAACAACAAGCAAGCTCGCACGAGGTGCTTGATACTTTCGATGTCATAAGGAATTTCTTTGGCGTCCACAACGACCACGAAGCCATTAAAAGCTTGTCAGCCTGCGAGGCCCAAGTCATGAGACTCATGCACAACAAGACAAAGCAAAGAAATTTAGGTGACTATTTTCATTAAATTTTGGTTACTTACGTGTGCTTATTTCAGACAGCGAAATTCTCGCGATAACGAAAAAATTTAATTTCGTTCTCGAGCAGTTTTGTTATTGCGGGGTTCGACTGTATATGACACTGCGTGGTTTCCTGCGAGCTGGAAATGGGACAGCAAATCCAAATTTGGACCGGCGGACATCTCGGGGGCGTGATACACTCACATTAGCCTCAGTGTGGCTCATGAAGAGCAGCAGAGGCAGCCGTCCCAACATGAAGAGCGAGGTCCCAGCAGGCAGCTGGTGCAGCACGTAGCGCAGGAAGCTCACCTCGCGGTATCGGGACAGGGTTGCCACCAGCACCGCCGCGGGTTCTGCATAGTGGATGCCCACAACGGGCCCTGTCAGTCAATCCATCCTTTCACAGCGACAGCTGTTAAAGGAGTATAGACACCAAACTGTTGGATTAGTGTTTTATTACTTGCAATGGTGCGTAAGACACTACAGTACATGGATCACCATGTGATATTCGCATATGGCCGCTGAACAATTTATAATCAAATTTTTTTTTTTTACCTGTTTCGGTTTTCGGCTAACATCTACTTTCACTTCTCTAAAGGGCTGACAAAACGAAATTTAACCTTCACCAGAATAACCTTAAATGTAAATCAAAAGTAACTGTGAGAACATTTTATGGCTCATATACAAGTTAGAAGAGTGAAGAGCTCTGTAGCAAACGACACATACATCTGGCTCAGCCTACTACTAGACCTTGTCGGTCAAAACTGAATATTAGCTGGCAGAGGAGTACTTTCGGGGGTTTTTTTTATGAATCAATCATTTATTTCAATAAATATACAAATTGCAAAAAATGTTGAGCCAATAGCCGAAGCTAGTTTAGGCTCGTACATACAAAGAGTATGGCCCCTTCGGGTGCCGTGACTGGGGACACGAACTTTGTGCCGCCTGCTGTAGAAAAAGACAATAAAACAGGATGTTTTGAATGCTTAAAAACATGTGCCCTAAGCCACTTTATTAGATAACTGCAGACCTGACAACCCAAGACTGCTAGATCTACTACAGAGGATGCCAAAAAATACTAAGATTCGGTGAAAAACGCTAAAATGTTTTTATTACTCAAAATCTCTTTTGAATGATGGAAAACACAGCAGTGTAAACCAGAGTTCCGAAAAGTCACGTACACACAACTTTAGAAAGACGTATTTGAAGTGAAAGGTTGGGAAAGTACTGAGGAGGTTACTGCTTTTGCCTTCCGCAGGAAGTCCTTGTCGAACACCTGATTGCGACAAACTCCATTCTCCTTTTATTTGACGAACAGTTGTTCTAGGCCCTTTTTTTTTACATGGAGGAGCAAAGCCTGGTGCACGTCTTCTTGACTTTGATAAACATTCTCTAAACATTCCTTCACACTTTGCATTACTGCGTAGGAGAGTCAGAATGCCAAACATAACTTCTGAGAGCTTATCATACTTGAAAGTACGCTCAATGTCCTGAAGACTGGCAACAAAGTGCCCTGCTCGCCTATGCACTCTTGAATGGCTACTTCTACTTGACATAACTTCTGAGAGCTTATCATACTTGAAAGTATGCTCAATGTCCTGAAGACTGGCAACAAAGTGCCCTGCTCGCCTATGCACTCTTGAATGGCTACTTCTACTCGATCAGAAAAGCTGTGAAGAGACACTCGGCTTGAATAGTGGCTAGATCCACTTCAGAATTAAAATACCCACTAATCTTCTCGCTGGTGTCAATGATACTCGCCGGATCCTTATTGTTCTTTGTACCGAGATGGAGCAGAATTTCCCGACGACCGGCATGTGCAATATTCACATCAACCGGCAGTAGGTGCAGAAAGCGTACCTTTTGCCTTTGCTATATTTTTGTATGCACAAAAAGTCCGCTGAATATTTGGGCATGAACACTTGAAAGTACTTCTTGTGGACATCTCACAATCGCACCCGCAGCAACTATGCTGCCAACACGGTAAGCCTAACTAACAGCTTTGTCAATATTTGGGCATGAACACTTGAAAGTACTTCTTGTGGACACCTCACAATCGCACCCTCAGCAACTATGCTGCCAACACGGTAAGCCTAACTAACAGCTTTGTCAATATTTGGGCATGAACACTTGAAAGTACTTCTTGTGGACATCTCGCAATCGCACCCGCAGCAACTATGCTGCCATCACCATAAGCCTAACTAACAGCTTGACAGCCTCCGCTAGCCAAAAAGTCAACCATTGCGATGACGATGTTGTCGTACTTTATTGAACGTGCATGATCTGACTGGAGTAGTGGCGCCAACAAGTGATGTGGCAAACAAATAAGATGTGCCGCAGAGTACATAGCCCGCCATGAGACAGCACACGTGGCACAAAATCAGCTGAGTTCATGCTTTCGCATGAGTACTTGGTCTAACCCTGCTACCTTTTTTAGTCAGCACACAAATAAAAAAAAATCATAAAATGAGAGTGGGCAATACGATACTCGTAAGAAAGCACAGAAAATTGGGCACATGACGATAAAATTGTAAAACTTGGCTGGTATGTAAATGGCACCATCTCACACAAAGTAAAAGAAATTCTGCCTGACAAGCACGGGAAAAAATGGACACAGCTATGTTCCACGCAGCTAACACTAATTGCTTGTTTTTTGTCATTTTTACTGTCAAGAATCTGTACTTACCAAAATATTAGCATTTACTTATCGGTACAAGAGCCCATGACTGTGAAATATAGGCTATTATTTTTGCTATGAGCGTATTCAGCCTTGAATGCCCTTCTGAATGTTAGCGTCCCTGTTCAGGAACAGGGGGCCTCAAAGCCGCCTCTGCTGGCACACTCATTTCCAAGTGTGTGGCATCAGTTCCTTATTTTGTGCGGCCTGCTGTGCAAAAAGGCAATAAAATGCCGTTTTGAATGTTTTAAAACACGCCAAATTCAACAAGCTGACAAACTCAACTTCTTCACGTTGCTGTACCCTCTTAGGGCAAGAACCAGAAAGTTGCCAGTGAGAGCTATTTCTCACTTCCTATTTTTTTGTGCTCTGCAACAGCTAGATAGAATTCCTGAGAGATTGAAGGGCTCAGAAGCTTGCACAGAAAAGTATTTTGGATATGATGAATTCCAAACTGACGTTGAGAACAGCCTAATCGCGTGCAGCAGAACACCTCGAAAATAGCGCAGTTGGCAAAGCGGTGAGTACCCGAAACCTGTTGCAAAGAAGGCTAGACCACATTTACTTAATTAAGAAGTCAAGAAATAATACATTAACCATATTTTGCACCCAATATCTTGCTAAGAACACTATCGCACTTTCTGCTAGTACCTAGCATGCCTTACTTTTCTTATTGAGGCACCCTGTCCCCGAATGGGGACATCGCAAAACACAAAGAAAAAATAAAATTTTTATTTTAGTTTCATCAGGACATGTCATTTGAAGTGTGGAGAAACAAAAATGGTTCTCAGATATTTTATTTTTATAGCACAGATTTTTCTCGTGCCTGAAGGGGATTGACACCGAATTTTTGGGCCGTGTTTTAGCCTTTGTGATGATGCGTAAGACATTTCTGTACACAAATCACGGGATATTCAACTATGAAAGCTGAATAACTTAGTACAGAATTTCTTTTCTCGTCTTTTCCGGTTTCGGTTTCAACATCCGAGCGATGGGTGTGGCATCAAAGTCAAGTCTAGGTCACGTGAAGGGTGAAAAAAACACAGCAATATAATCATTCCTCTGTCCTTTCAATTGACTACAACACTAATGGCAGCCTGCCTCAAGGAGAGGAATCACAAAAAGCAAAGAGTCAGCGGTCACATAAAAAAAAGTTCCAACAGTGATGTCAATACATTCACAGCTTTCTTCGAACACCTTGTGAAAACACGCATCAATTGTTTCGTTCCTTTAAAAAAAAAAAAAAAATAACACTGCCACTCCTTGAATGACTAGAGACATATTACATTTATCATGCCAAATTACTAGACTATGCCGGTCAATGCATTCTGGCAACCCCGTAGAGATCAGTCAGTTTTGTTGAGTCAAAGAGGAGCTTCGTTATAAAATGAATGCCACAAAATATCTGCTTACAAAGTTACATTGCCCAAATTTATGAAAGCTAGTCGCCGTAAGTTCTGGAAGTCTGCTCTAATGCCCAGGTCCACTTCGGACACACTGATCATAAACGATGTAGCAATTTCTGGAATCACTAACAATTGCCTCCACTCTTAACTTCCTGTACGCTTTAGTCAATTCTCCTCGCTTTTTTTCCCTACATAATTATCTTACATTTTTCAAACCTTCATCTACAAAGAGCCACAATGTCCTAAACATTTCCCTCTTTCTCGCACACACTGACGTTTTAAAGTACAGTTGGTTTCCTCATACCATTGAAGTTTGGAACTTCTTACCAGGCAACATTCATTCACTACGATAACAGGAATTCTTAGAAGCCTGTAATGTTGTACATTTACTTTCTGCATTTCTTTGTTTTTGCACCGTACCCCGCTCCTGCAATAGTCTCGCTAAGGCTGCAGTATGTACAAACAAAAAAATTAATAAAATAAATATCACTTTTTTTATGCCACGTGTGACCTAGACTTGATTGTGATATAACAACTATCTCGGCTGCTAAAACCAAAATGAATGAGAAAATAAATTTGATAATAAAATATTCAGTGGCCTTAAGCGAATGTCACATGGTGATCCATAAGCAGGAATGTCATATGCATGAATAACAAGAAGAAACCCACGAAAAAGTGCGTTTTGGAACACATTCGCTTTCTCTCGCCACCTTACTTCATTGGCTGTGTGTAGCCGCTACTGCTGGGGGTGACAAATCATGAAGGCGGGACCATGGGTTTTGTAGATCTAAGAGCGCCCCATGGCCGAACGAGGGCAAGCACAGACACAACACCGTGGTGGCCACCATAACACAAGGGAGCGGAAACTACTCTGCGCACTGTGAGAAACATCGAAGCCTTTCCGAAATAAATTGTGTGTTTATTTTATAAAATCTAATTAATAAATTTGTAGAACGATATCCAAATACATTTATTTAGAGCTTACAAACATGCTGAAGGTAGCATATGGTCCCTTAATGATACAAGAAACCGAGACGAAACCGCCCATCAAAGCTGGTTGGCTATTGCCCCCTCGTCCTCCCACAGTTTGCATTCCCCCCTTCTCACCCCATGCGTATATCAAATTGACATCACAGCAAAGTGAACATATTCCAAAGCGAACTATTCCGTGGATTCGGCCCCTGATGTCTATATTCCTTTAAGTAATGTTTCCCAGTTCTGTTGAGCCGCTGACATAACACATAGGGCAAACAATGAAGATGATGACCTTTTGCCGTAAGTGTGGGTGCATGCTGTGCACCTCAGCCGATAAGCCATAAAGATAGAAAGAAAGGCCAAGAAAGAAAAAAAATGCACACTGCACACAAGTGTCCCTAAGCACCACGTGGTTTATCACATCCTGCACCACCCGCTTCACCCCCGTAGCGTCCCTGCAGCTGCTCTATACGGTCAAACACCACCACACGCAAATTCTCTCTTTAGTGGTTGTCATTGCCATGCATGCCATATCTCAGCTAGAAGTTGCAAAGTCTGATGTTTGTGGTTGGGTAGTGCCCTCTCGGACAACTAGATGCAGTGGAGAACAACATTTTTCACACTTCACTGCGTCTCTACACATGGTCGGTAGAGGCCTCCTTTTAACATTGGGCTTGTGTCAAAAGGGTGCTACAGTGAGCAAAGGGGAGTACCACCTTTTGTGCAATGCGAAAGGAGCCAGTGTTTGAGTAGGTCACACCTCTGCATGGAAAGCACCACTTGACCTGGTAAATGTTGTATTCATTACCGCAAACAAATGTCACTGAATCTTACATCGCAGAGCCATGATAACTATACTGCAAGTTACTAAAGTGCACTTTGCAAGGTAGTGTCTCTATTGGCAGTGAGTCATGAGAGAAAAATTACCGCACGCACTCAGTGTGCTGGCTTTTATGGTAACGCAGCTGGTGCCACTTGAAGTAGCTGTGCTCCTCAGCAATGTGATACTATTGCATTAGGTACCACAATGGCAATGGTAACAGCTCTGTGCATGCACGCACTCTGTGTGCTGGCTTTTATGGTAACACAGCTGGTGCCACTTGAAGTACCTGTCTTCCTCAGCAATGTGACACCATATTAAGTACCACATGTGCTTAAACAGGATTCAGCAGTTCCGTTAAGTTTGTTCCAAGATGCCCTTCAAAAATTTGGTAAGCGCTGCCTTTAAGGGTATCATGTGGCAACGTTTTTGGCTCCCATCTGGGGCTTTCCATGGAGGTCCTCAAACGAGTATTCATGCACTCTGCTACTCGCCTAATCACTACTAGTATTCCACACACTCATTAACATACTAGTGATAAGCTACCATGTTATGTGAAAGATTACCTGATGTAGACGTAAAGCCTTATCTTAACCGAGCTGCACAAATATAAGGCATAAGCAGGGTTCGTACAGATTCAAAACAGGCAAATTCAAGGATATTCAAGGAATTTCAAGGCCAGTTGGGGTATTTTCAAGGACTCAACACAATGCTACATGCTGCAGTTTTCAATATCAGGTACCAATTTTACCGAACAAAATCGAAAAAGAAACATCTCAAGAAACAACTTGTAATGCATTAAGCCAACATAATAAAGCCAATATTGCACTAAGCCAACATAACTAAAAATGTTCCATCTTGAAAAACACCCTGCAATGCATTGCACCAATGTCAAAGAGCAATCCATTCTGCAAAACTGCTAATGGCAACTTCAGGGCAGTTCCTGCCGCTTTTCCTGAATCTTCTTGTTGAGGCTACACAGTTCCCTCAGACTATTGGACCTGACAACGTACTTCAGATCATTAGCTGCCTTTGCCTTTCAAGCATACGTATCTGCTTAAGCCTGGAGGTCAGCTATTGTTGTCTCTAGTTTCCTTTTCTTTTTTTTTTTTTTCATTGCGTCGATCTCTTCGTCGATGTAGCGCCTCTTTGATTCCCTGCTTATTTTGTACTGCCTCCAGGTGTGCAGCATACTGCTGCCGGGCAGCTGATACAGCCGTCTTTAGGTCTTTCGTAATAGGGACGTTAAGAATGCCCCCTGCTTTGTCCACAGCGTCGCATACAATATGTTGCGAAAATTATGAAAGGTCCCTCAGGTTTTCTATGGAAACCTGACGGTTCACACTAAACCCTCGCTCCACAGTGGCCTACCCGTGGCTGAGCACAAGCAAAAGCTTGACAACTTTCCAGAGTTCTCCATATGATGAATTAAACTTCATCGGCTCAGACAAGAACTCGTCCAACCTGTTTACATTCTTCTCAAACATTAATTCGCAGGTTATGCACCTCTTCCTGCAGGAACTCTGTGTACTCCCTCAGTACAGTGTCTCTCTCGTGCTCAGGCATTCTGCCTGCTGTAATGAGGGCATCCAACACTCTTCTGAAGCTGGCCAGGCACTCATCTGGTGTAGTGCTCCTTTGCTGTGGGTCCAGAGAGGACAAACTCCTAACGACTGAGAACCTCAGTGGGCTTCTCTCAAGCACCTTCTTTGTCGCACTAATCAAGAAGTGTCTGTATTCCATGTAGAACTGGAACAAGTCCTTCTGGCTTGCTTTAGTTTTCCTGACAATCTGTTCAGCGGCATGGCCTACATCCACCTTTTCAAGAAGAGGGTGGTTCTCGTTGCTTTCAATGTGCACCGTCAGCAGACCAGTAACTCCTTTTGCTGAAGATAAGACCGAGCACTTTAGACATTTAGTCACTAGCTTTCTGACTACTGTTTCCAAGTCCCGTGCAAGAAAGAACACCTAGGGCTAACCCATTTGGTACTCAGTGAGGAATGGCTTGAGAGTCATGGCCTACCTAGTGCAAGTTGAAGCTTTGCTAGCAGTAAGACATCACCGGCAAACTTGCACAAGTTGTGAAATGATCCACATTTTGGGGGGCTTACTTCATTCTTCCTTGCAGCTGCAATAAACTTAATATTACACCAGAGTAGCAAGGCTTTCTCTATCACAGAGACATTCTCTAACCACCGGTGGGCAACAAAGTTTGGGGAAAAAGTCTTTTGATCGGTAACTGCTGAGAAGTCTTCCCTTCTTGTAGGAGAACCATGGAAAAGCGTGCTCAGACTGGAGAGCAGACAGTCAACTCCCCACATACTTGCTGTAACACCTGCCCTGTAGGCGTTGTGCATGGTGTGGCGGCCACAGGTCCCAATGTCCAGACATTGAATTTGGTATGCTTGATGCAGGTGCCCTTGGAAATTCTTGAGTAACTTAAGGTTAACGTTGGGACCATCCATTGAAATCTGAAGGAATTTCTCAGGAGGGAAAGGCTCGAGCGCACTCAGCAGCTTTCCTTGGATGTCCTCGGATGTCGAATGCCCCATAAACACCAAGGTATAATACCTTGTTGCCCCCTTGTCAGACGAATTCCAAAACCGGATGTGGACATGCATTTGTTTCCGCTGGAGATAGTCATTCGTGGACTCGTCGAAGAGTACAATGTCACATAGGCACATTTTTTCTCTCCGCAAGAAAATGTTTTGGCCGCGTCACTGTCAGGGAACATATGCTGGAATAGCTGGATGGCTTCCGATTATGACCGATAGAAGAAATATGATGTGACAACATTCAAAGTCCACAGAATCTCTGCCTTCATCACCAGCTCGTATGCCTTGCAAGCATCGTCTAGCTTTCTTGATTGCGAAGGAGGCGGGACAGTTGACTGTTGGCTCACACTTAGAACTAAATACTTTTGCACTGAACAGTTGGCTGTAATCTTCGTGAAATCAGCATGCCTAGCATTCTTCATATGACTGTTTAACACCAACTCACCCGTGGTGGTGGTATTGAAGGTTTACACACACACTTGGTACCGTGAGTTCCATCTGACGGTCTGCTACCATCGTTAACCATGGAAATTGAATGCTATTTCTTCACATGGTGTGCATTCGTTTGCAGCATGGGCATGACCTGCAATTGTGTCCAAGACAATTGTGAAGGGCATGACGAAAGCATGACTGGCTGAGATAATCTAACAACAGTTATAGTGGTTATAGCTTAGCACAATCCACTTCAGTGGGGCATCACTGTGCATGTGGTGACCATCTTGAGCGGGTTGCATGCGGACGCTGATCATACATAGTAGCGGATTGTGCTGTGCTACAACTCCTATTATCGACATATAAGCAAAACATGAGGAGCAGCAAAGTTCATGCCTTAGGACCAGAAGCGATTACGCATTAAACCCTACCATTTCATTCCGGAAACTTACTTTCAAAGCTGATTTTTCAAACAAAGTTGATTTTTTTTTCCCAAGTTAACAAACTTTTCGGACTGTTCGATTATTTGGACCATTTCTAGGATCCATCGAGTCCGAAAAATTGGTAGGTGATTTTATTCAGTGATCAATCAACAGTAGCCTCATCAATTGTCTGTAAAATTAACTACAGATACCAGTAAAAAAGACTGCTCTTTTCAGCGAGAGGAACTAGCATGTGACGACCTTTTGCTGAGCACAGTGCATGCATGCCAGCCCTTGTGCATATTTATGCTGCAGAATCAAAAATATTATAACTGGCTGACAGAAAAGGAAAGGTGTAGCATCTGTGGAATTGGTTTTTCTACTAGATTTTATCACCATGGGTCACTGGAAGAGTTCTCAAAATGTGGTCATTTGAGGTAATCACCATGCTGTAGGGACCAAATAATTTTTTTCATATCACAAGTTCGCTTTAACATAAGTGCCCCTAAAGAAGGTGCTTTAACACGTCTAGCATGAAAACAATAAACAATAAAATAGCCTTTCAGAGAGCATTTATTCCATTATGCATAGAGCAATTGACCATTCCAGCTCTCTGACATCTAAGGCACAATGGTGCCCTGCTTTTCCACACTAGTGAGGAAGCTTGCCCCTAAGGTGGCATGCCAACTCCAGACGGCTTCCCCGCTGCTCATCACAAAGGTGAGCCAAGCTCAAATGTAGGAGAGCCAGAGACGACCAACGTGCTAAAGCAGGGCAGCTGGAACATCCCAAGTAACAGCACATAAATGAGCCGAAAGAGAACGAAAGAAACATGCTGTAAGCCTGCAAAGTCACCGTTATTTTTTTGTGTCACCTTCCTTTTGTTTCGTCATTTTTTTAGCCCCATTTCTTGTTACCAACACTCGATGGTACCCAAAAGATTGTCTCGCAAGAGCTATTGTTAAGTCATCAAAGCATAAAGTTGGATGATGGCATGCAAAAGACCTTCTTATGGCAGGTCTCCTCACCACCCTGTCTCACTGACACGCCATGTACTCATACAGCATCACTATCGGACTTCCATGTGGCACCAAGTTTCGTGTCAAAATGTTTTTGCGACTGTTTTTCAAACAGCGCACTGGGTACTGTCATACCATTTCAATTCCTACTAAGCATGTCAGCTAGCAGCTACCACCTGTCAGCGCCAAGCTCGGATTTTGCACTCATAATGCCAATGCCAACATTGGACTTTCAGTGAACAGAGCTAAAATATTTTGCCCGAGTAACTGTAAACGTCTTGCATCCCTACATGTAAGCAGTATTAAGTGTCTTTGTCAAAGATTTTTGCTTTGCCTTTTGCGATTTACCAGAACTGGTCTGCACTGACAGATAGCGTGCGCTGCGCACTGGTGTATAAGGCAGTGTACCCACCTTCAGTCCAAGGGCGTGCTGGTATGCCTGCAAGATGCTCTTCCTCGTGGTTGTGCATGTGCAGCAGTTGGGCCTTTACCAGCTCCAGGCGCTCCGGCCATGCCTGCACATGTGCCTGCACACAAACAGCACGTGTAGGCCTAGCACCACCACCACCAAATAAGCAGCCCACATGTCCAAGTTCCCGAGACACAATCTAAAGGAACCTTGAAATGGCTTTTATGGTCACATTCTAGCGCAACTAATTCGCACAAGTTGTCTTCGTCATCATTCATCATCACCATCAGCCTGACTACAGCCCCTGCAGGGCAAGGGCCTCTCCTATACCTCTTCTAATTTAAGAAATCCTGTGCCAGCACAGGCACATTATCCCCACAGACTTCCTATTCCCATCTGCCCATATGAATATGTACGCATTTGAGGCAGATCTGAAAGGACTGCAGGGGTCTCATAACTTACAGATACAGTCGAACCCGGATATATCGAAACCGCAGGATAATTCGAATTTTCGTTATATCGAACTAACGGAATATTCCCTTGAAAATCCCATGTAAAAGAATAGGAAAGCTGCGTAGTATATCGAGCTCAATTTCACTAGTCGTTCGATATATTGAACTCCACACCATGCATTAGACGGTGTGCCTTTCCCAAAAGCTATCGCATCACTCTCGACCATTTGCTGCGTGACATTTTCAAGCCACACGCGGAGGGAATGAGAGGGCACAGTTCGGTGATGGCTGGTCTACGGCAGCGTCGTGCCCTTCCCCTAAAGGCATGCACGTCTTTTGCTGCGCGCCAGCACGTGACGTTTGCAAGCCATATGCGTGAAGGAATGAGAGGGGACCAATGCAGCCGTAGTGTTCGGGAGAGGAGAAAAACGCGATAGAGCGAAGCTCAAGGGTGTGCTCACTCTTCTGCAGAGCTTTATCTCTCCCCTTCCTCTCTCTTTCCCGGTCTTCGTTCACAGCAGCACGCACTACGCATGCACGGACAAGCCAGCTCAGCCCGTGGCAGACGCTTCTCCAGTGTGTGTTATGAATGCTCTGCGCGCGGCGGCTAACGTGCGATACGCGTCTCGTATCGTCATGCTGAACGCGCGTAAGCTATAGTGGCTGTGGACGATAAGAAGCGGCAAATCTTTCTTTTTCTTTGTGAGAGTCATCCATCCCATAGAGTTAATACTCAAGTTCATCCTTGAACATGCGGCATAAAGTATGCTGTGGCAGCTGCGGACCTTAAGAAGCAGCAATTTTTTTTTTGGAGTCGACCATCCTCATCCGGCCACAATTTTTTTTTCTTTTGCGAGTCAGCCATACTCATCGTGCTGAAGTTTCGGCTTAGAGTAAGCTAAGGTGGCTGCGGACGCTAAAAAGCGGCATTTTTCATTTTTTTACGAGAGTCGTCTATTCTTGAATCTATGAATCAACGAAACCACACGGTCAGCTGCGATCATGATACCGGCTTTTAGCATTGTTCGCTTCCAACAGCATTTGCAGCTATCACGCTTTCCATGATGTGCAATCATGGCTTGTGGCTTTCCATGGCTTGTGCAATCAAGCCATCATGCACGGGCACTCTGCCAAATTCGCTCCCCACCACTGCAGAATCTATCAAAAGTATAGTCAGAAGATAAACGTGCCATGATGTTATTGCTGCGCAGCATTTGGCACACTGCCAATAAATGAGCTGTGGATGCAATGGCCGAAACAGGGGAGGGCCAAGTTTTTTTTTTTTTTTTTCAGATTTCTGGAAGCAAAATTGGGGGTATGGCTCATTATGCGAGTAGGTTGATTATGCGACAAATATGGTATTTTTCATGATCACAAGCAGTGTCTCAAGCTGATTTCTGTATATTGTCACGTAGCCGTTAAGGCCCGTAACCAGAAGGTTCGTTTTTATTAGGGGGTTGACCTAGCAGGCACAGGAGAGCAGGTCCAGAGCACCGAGTGACAGCAGCCGACTTAAGCTTCTTCTCGAACGCCACGGGGCCACTTCTTCGAGTCCGTGCACGAGACTCTCGATGAGCAGCCGCCTAGCGGCTGGTGTTGCACACGCTACATTACCCCCCTCTCTAAAAAAAAATAAATGTCAGCTTGATGAATTCTAAAGCAGAGAGAAAAAAAATAAAGCAAGAAACATGCCGTAGGCGGTGCGCTGATTTTCTCGCAAAAAGTACGGCTTCATGCGCACGACATGAACAACCTCGGATTTCTGCTGGCGACAAGTAGAAGAAAAGCCGTCCGGAAGCACTTCGTACGTGACGTCGCTCAGCTGATGGAGCACTCTGAAGTACTGCTTCTGAAGTTTTTCGGAGTCCCTGACGTCGAATCGGAGTCCAGAGCCACACTCTGTCGCCCGGTTCGAAAGTCACTACACGGTGGCGGTGATCATAACACTGGGCGTCTCGATCTTGCTGGTTCCGGATGCGTTCCCTCACCAGCTGTCGCGCTTCTTCTGCGCGTTGAGTGAACTCCTCGGTGCCAACTTTGAGGTCACAACTGTCGTGGGGCAACATGGCTTCGGGCATTGTCGAAACTTCGCGGCCATACAATAAGGAGAACGGCGTCATTTGCGTTGCTTCCTGCTGCGCCGTGTTGCACGCTAGTGTGACGTACGGCAGGACGTCATCCCAAGACCGATGTTCAACATCCACGTACATGAACATCATGTCGGCGAGAGTTTTGTTCAGACGTTCTGTCAAGCCATTAGTTTGTGGATGGTAGGCAGTTGACCTGCGATGGGTAGTGCCGCTTAGCTTCATGACAGATTCCAGTAGCTTGGCAGTGAAAGCAGTGCCTCAATCTGTTATTATAACTGTCGGGGCGCCGTGCCTCAGGACGATGCGTTCGATGACAAATTTCACTGCCTAGACTGCTGTACCGCGCTGGAGAGCCTTCGTTTCAGCGTAACGTGTGAGGTAATCTGTAGCGACAATTATCCACCTGTTGCCAGAATCAGAAATTGGAAAAGGACCCAACAGATCCATGCCAACTTGTTTGAATGGGTATCTTGGCACTTGAACAGGATGCAGTAAGCCGGCCGGTTTCACAGGCGATGTTTTCCGTCGCTGGCAATCATGGCATGTTCTCATGTAATGTCGTACTGCAGCCGCAAGGTTTGGCCAGTATTAACTCTCCTTAATTCGGGCCAGAGTTCGAGCATACCCCAGGTGAGCCGCGGTGGGCTCGTCATGACATGCCTGTAAGATTTCTTCGAAAAGAGGTTCTGGTACGACGAGGAGGTAATCTCTTCCCGTCGGAGCGAAGTTGATCTTGTATAAAACATTGTTTCGCATGCAAAATGATGAATGCATTCTGGTGAAGAGACGGGGAACTCCTGTAGTGCGCGCTTCCGGAAAATCGATAAGTGGTGCGAGAGCCGGGTCGTCACGTTGCTGCTGCGAAACAGTGAGCGCGTCCACGGCTGCGATAAGGGGGAAGTCTGGTTCTCCGTCTTCCCGCGCAGCCTCGACAGGTGAATGGGACAAGCAGTCGGCGTCGTTGTGCTGACGTCCAGACTTATACACGATGGTCATGTCGAACTCCTGTAGCCGTAAACTCCATCGTGCAAGGCTTCCGGAGGGGTCTCGCAAGTTCGTTAACCAGCACAGAGAATGGTGGTCACTCACAACCCGAAAGTGCCGGCCATACAACAGCCAGACATTCTTTTTCGGTGGTGGAATAGCTCGATTCAGCACGGGACAAAGCCCGGCTGGCGTATGCGATAACTCGCTCGGCACCGTCTTGCCACTGGACGAGTACAGCGCCTAGACCCACGTTGCTGGTATCTGTGTGGACCAGAGTCTTGGCATTCGCATTGAAATGGGCAAGCACAGGTGTTGTCTGCAAGCGGTGCCGTAACTCGTCGAATGCCTTTTGCTGTTCGTCTGTCCCAGGTGAAGGTGACATCATTCCGGGTGAGACATGTCAACGGAGCGGCAATGCATGAAAAGATTTCAATAAACCTGCGGTAATAGGCGCAGAGGCCCAAGCAACGGCGAACTGTCTTCTTGTTACATGGAGTAGGGAATTTGGTGACGGCTGTTGTTTTAGCGGGATCGGGATGAACTCTTCGATGGCTGACGACGTAGCCCAGGAACAGGAGCTCTTCATAGCCAAAGTGACACTTTTGTGGTTTTAACGTGAGGCCGGCAGATCTGATAGCCCGTAGCACAGCGGAGAGACGTTGGAGGTGTTCCTCGAACGTTGGTGAAAACACAACAATGTCGTCCAGGTAGACTAAACACATCTGCCATTTAAGACCAGATAGAACTGCGTCCATCATTCACTGAAATGTTGCTGGAGTGGAGCACAATCCGAAAGGTAGGACTTTGAATTCATAAAGTCCATCGGGCGTGACAAACGCTGTCTTCTCGCGATCACGTTCATCGACTTCAATCTGCCAGTAACTGCTCTTAAGATCAAGCGATGAAAAGTAGCGCGCGTGGCGCAGCCGGTCTAATGAGTCATCAATGCGTGGCAGCGGGTAGAAGTATTTTTTGTGACCTGATTGAGCATACGGTAGTCCACACAGAACCATAAACTTCCGTCTTTCTTCTTAACGAGGACAACAGGCGAAGCCCAGGGACTCCTCGATGGCTGTATGACACCGTCATTTAACATCTCGTCTACCTGTTGAGCAATGACTTCGCGCTCCCACAGTGACACTCGGTAGAGGTTCTGTCGGACTGGACAGGTGCGGTCGTCGGTTATTATGAGGTGCTGGGTCAAGGGCATCTGTTTAACTGCAGAGGCGGATGAGAAGCAGTCTTGAAACTGAAAAAGTAGCCCGACGAGTCTGTCCTTCTCTGCCGGTGATAGAGCGGGATTCACATCAGGGTCGAAGTTAGGCGTTTGGCTGGCAGACGTGTTGGTCTCAAGAACAAAGCAGTCGTGGGCTGCTTCTGCGACACCTTCAAAAGTAGGCTACAGTGGTGCCTTTAGCGATGCGTTGCCGTTCGTTCCCGAAGTTCGTAATCAGCACGTGAGCTAGACCATTAGTCAGATGAACTATACCGCTAGCAACACAGACTCCATGAGGTAACAGAAGCTCCGTGTTCTGTTCGGCAACGCTGGCAGCACAGAACTGGTCGTTGCACCTGACTGTGACGAGAGCAGACGAACGTGGCGGCATGGATACATTCGCGTCAACAATGCGTAAAGGTGCGTGGCGTCGTTCGGAGTCAGCGGTCATCTTTGCAGGTGTCGAAAAAGTGACAGTACGGCGAGGAACATTAATAATGGCCCCATGCTCACGTAAAAAATCCATGCCAAGTATGAGGTCCTTGCAGCAGTGCGGCAGGATAACAAAAACGGCTACAAAGGCTGATTCGACGATGGTTACTTGGGCAGTGCATCATCCGATCGGCGTCATTAGGTGACCGCCAGCAGTACAATTTGCGGCCCCAGCCATTCAGTTTTCACCTTGGAGAGCTGATCTGCGAAATTCTTGCTTATTATTGAGAAGTCTGCTCCGGTGTCTAAAAAAGCGGTTACTGGGTGTCCGTCGACGAGAACGGAAAGGTCGGCGCTAACAACGTGATCGGCTTGAGGTTGATTGGGAGTTCCGGGTTCATGCGGCGGCAGAGGCATCGTAGTCGCAGCATCGGGCTGAGTCATCACGGGACGGTCTTCGGGACATCGATTTCGTTCGTCAGCAACCTGCCCCCCTGAGGTCGCCGCCTTCAGTTTCCCCGGTGTGGGCTTGGCGACCGGCGCCTCGGCACATTATTAAACTCACGGCGACCGGGTGACGAGTAGCGCACGGGAGAGGACCGTGTACTGTCGCTCGAAAAGGTTGCACGGGTTGCTAGATATTCTTCGATTTCTGGAGGGCGTTCACGGTATGGACAACGACGGTACAAGTGGCTGGGTTCTCCGCAGTGGTTGCACAGCGGCCGTTGGCGAGGAGTGTGCCAGACGTCTGCCTTCCGAACCGGTTGCTGCATGACGGGGCTCTGCTGGGATGGCGGCTGGTAGGAAGGTTGATAGAACGGTGGCTGCAGAGTGGGCGGCGGCTGTGCTTCGAAACGAAGCTGTTGCACAGGAGGCACTGCAGGCCAACGAAGAGCCGCTGCATAGTTCATAGAACGTGGCTCCGACAGTGACTCAGGCAGTGAAAATTTTTGACGGATTTCTTCACGCACGGCTTCGGTGACAGCCGCGGCAGTCGGGTTAGGCGATCCAAGGTTGAACTTGAGGAGCTCCTCGCGAACTACCTCGCGGATCAGCTCACGCAGAGAGTGATCTTCAGTGGACTCGTTCAATGTGGCCACACTGCTGAAGGGCAGACCACAGGCAGACTCCGTGCGCTGGTATCATTGCTGCAGGGCTCGCTCAATGAGGGTAGCTTCACTGATGAAGTCCACGACGGTTTGAGGTGGACTGCAAACCAGACCAGCGAAGAGGGGTTCTTGTTACGCCCTGGATCAGGTGGCGCAACTTCGCTGATTCCAAAAGAACTATGAGTTGAGCTAGTTGGTGCATCATTTTTTAAAAATACACAGCGCTGTTCCCGTCTACTCGCTTGTCCTATGTTTGTTGCACTGTGCATTTTTAAAAAATTCGCTGATTCCGTCATGTCGGGATCAGCCCGTCGGCAAAGACGGGTCACGTCCTCGGCGAACATGGCCACGCTTTCGTTAGGTAGTTGCACACGAGCTTCTAGGAGGCGGCGTGACGGTCACGGCGGTCGTGGCTGGCAAAGGTTTCCCGCAGCTGCTGGCGAATGGAATTCCAATTTTGAAGACTGGCCTCCCTATTTTCATACCACGTTTTAGCACAGTCCTCAAGCGCGAAATATACATTGCGCAGCTTCTGAGCCGGGCTCCACTGATTAAATTGCACCACTCGCTCAAACAGGTCGATCCAGTCGTCGACATCTTCCCCAGTACCGCCATAAACTGGGGGGCGTACGAGGCTGCTGAAGCAGCAACTGATGCTGACTTGCATGGGTCATTGCAGAAGTCTCGAACTGCTGGTCAGCTGGCGTCGGTTCAGGTAGAGGAGCGAATTCCGGCGCCAGACTCCGGAGGCGACAACTGCAGCAATGAACGGGTGTAGACACGAGAGGAAGCCGATTGGGACTCGATGAGCGGCTGCGAGAGGCCCGAGACATGTAGTTCAAGGCCTCACCTCCACCAGTGTCATGTAGCCGTTTAGGCCCGTAACCAGAAGGTTTGTTTTTAATAGGGGGTTGACCTAGCAGGCACAGAAGAGCAGGTCCAGAGCACCAAGTGACAGCAGCCGACTTCAGATTCTTCTCGAACGCCATGGGGCCACTTCTTCGAGTCCGCGCACGAGACTCTCGATGAGCAGCCGCCTAGCGGCTGGTGTTGCACACGCTACAATATCGAATTATCGATATATCGAACTACCGTATAAACGCGCGTAAGAGCCGCAGCTTTTTTCCCAGATTCGAGGGCCAATTTATGAGGTGCAGTCCATAAACACAACATAAAAAAAAAAAAAATTTTTTCAAGTAAGAACAGACTAATCAGTGAATGTGTGGCGTTTATTTACCATTCAATTGTCACTCGCGGAGTGCCAACTCCGAGCTCCACTACTTTCACTTTAATGCCTGCCGTGTAGTTTACCAATATGTTTGCCCATCGTGCTAGAATGACAATGGTCGATGGCAATTCACGAAAAATAAAGCAGAGAGCACACAATAGCCGCAACTACGCCGTGCTACCACTACTCATGTGCCTTTGACAGTCGCAGATCAAAGCCAGCATTCTGAAACACTGTAGCTGGGTATAGAGTTCAGCCGAGGCTGGCGATGCTGATGTCGATATGGATTGCGCAAGCTCGTGGCAGAGAGAAAATATGATAATGATGATGGCCCGTGACTTTGGGCGCCATCCGTGGGCGGCATTTGGAAGCTCGTATGCACATGTATTTTGAAGGCTATAGGAGAGAAAACCTGGGCCAGGGGGCGCTGCACCGCTCTGTGCGTCAGCGCCCTCCATGGAGACCCCATCAAAACCTCCGCGCAGCGCGGCCGCATCGTCTGCTCCCCGCCGCATCGAAAAGCATGCTGTCGTCTGCTCAGCACTGCTTTCCAGCACGTGTTTGCGCGCGGTCGGTCGGTTATTTCTCTCCTCCTCCGGCCGCGTTCTGGCTGCTGTCGCGCTCCAACGAAGGGGGCAAAAAAAAAAAAGTACTGGAATGAAAAAGTGACAGCGCGCTTTTACGCAAAACTCGTGTTGAAACGATGGTTGTTGGCTCTTTTTTTTAGGTATCTCGTACCGCTCGTATCTCACACCTCTGTTTGTAACTGGAGGTGCCACAGCAGCCATTGTGGAACCAAGTCGGCCTCAAGAAACAGATATACGTCATTAATGCCATCACTTGGTGCTTATAAAGGAAAAACACATACGTCAATCGTTCTATCCTGATACGCGATCCTGCTTCGAGAGCTCAAAACTGCGCATTCGCTAGAGGAGATAACTGAACTAGGGATTGCACAGCGTAGCTGTGGAATTAAGAAGACAAAGGTTTCCGTGGAGAGATGTCCCCGCCTGCATGAAAAGTCGTCAGGCATTTCCTCACTCTTCGTCTCGTGGAGAGAGGAAACTGTCACAAAAATGGCATGCCTCGGCTTCTCGTCAGTGATCCAGGTCATTAAGAAACCCCTCATCGTTAAAGGTAGATAGGTCATTGATTTCGGATGGCAGCACCAAAGCAGCGAACTCCCCTTGACCGCTGTCAGCAGGAACCAAAAGGAAAGGCGGCATGCTTTGTGCCTTTGTAGTGAATGCGTCCTAAACGCGCCGAAAACAGGCACCACAGCGTCGACAGCATCGCCTAAAACGTCTGTCCCTAAAGAGTTGAATAGGCCCCTTTCAAGTGAGCAGTCACAAATGTAAAGGAAGTTCCCCAGCCAGCGCCCGGAGCACTCGTCGGTGTGTACACGCGTATCAATTCTCAACGAGAAGGCTGGACCCTTCATTCTTTGAACAACATGGACAGAGACATCAAGAGGTGCCGCCTCAAGTCCTTCAGAATACCTGTCACTTTCCTCTGCCTTCGAGTAGCGAATTTGCGTTCATGTTTTTTTTAATGTCTGAGCCATGCCAACAAGCGCTCTTTGAAAACAATGTCCGCGGCGATCAATTAATCATAACTTCTCACTTTTAAAAGCACCGATAAAAAACTTGCCTCCAGCCAGCCTCTATGTCAGCCGGGGCACAGAAAAAAGCAAAAATAAGAAACCCACTGGCAAAAAGCGTCGGCTTTGCCCGCGCAGATGCATGACCATCCCCCCTCGTCCTCACTCTCCTTCTCCCCCTCTGCGTGCACGTGCGGCTGCCTGTGGTACGCGCCATGGTACGCGCTCCCGAGCGAGCGGGCTGCGCAGAATCCGCTGACAGCCGTGCACAGCGCGGGCGTGGATGCGCGTAGGTTTTGTATTTCCTCTCCGCTTTGCTAGAAACTGAGCGCTGGCGTCGCGGAACAAACTCCAGCTTTGGTTCCTTATTCCAGCATGGGTTGTGAAGTTCGGGTGCAGCCTTTAGACGAATTTTCTTTTCATTTAATATTTGCTTCGGGAAATAGAGGGTGCGACCCATACACGGGTGCAGCCCTTACATGCGTTTATACAGTATTTCGCAATCGATATATTCGATATATCGATATAAAGTTCGATATATCCGGGTTTGACTAAAACTGGTGCTCACAAATGACTGGGGTGACATTTCACTGCATGTTCTTGGCCCTCTCCCTCTCTGACCTGCAGTGAAGAAATAAGCGAGCCTTCTCGGAGGATATTTAGCAGGGCATGGAGGGGTGGGGTCCCAAATCTGTTCTCTATATCTTTTTTTACCAGCCAGCTGGAGTAGATGAGTTGAAGAAGGGAGATGACAAGCATCATTTTTAATCGCCAATGTCTTCGGTGTTAATAAAGCTATCTGATAAATTTTTGTGCTGCAGTCATCACGAGTGACAAATTCAGTTTTTCTAACCTCGCATAAAACTTATTTGATTGTCTCTTTCAAGTAAAAATGACATCTCAACCAACTTTGGCATGTGGTGGCAGCCAACTAGTAATTTCTTCTGCTAAGCGTGTTTGCACGGCTTTGAAGGAACCCAGGGGACAGTTAATGCCAGCTGCGATAAGTTTTCTCAGTGTAGTTTAACCCCTGCATGTATTTTTCCCTTGGCAAAGATGGGTGATATTCCTTTAATACGAGCTGTGTTGATGTATTAGTAAATAAAATAGCTATGCTCTTTCAAGTAATTTAAGGAAAAAGAAATGGGCAGAGTGGGAAAACCTTCAAGAACTTTCTTTTTCGTTATTTTCCTGTGTGCCCAAAATTTCGCCAGCTATTAATTTACAGCACATACTACACGCTCAATAGCATGCTTCAGGTACAATATGGTTCTGCTGCAGTCTCCACCAAGAGTGCTTGTTTTCTGAAATCAGCATATATTTGTTAATATTTGTACAATGGAAACAGTGCATCCAAACTGCTGACTGCGCTCGCCACCATACCCAGTAAATAATTCCTTCTAGTTTACTTAAATTAAAATGCAGTGCCTAATGTCCCTTAGTGTCTATTTCGACAAGTGTGGTGTCTGTGTTTTCTAAGCGAGAAAGAATCAAGCCGCGGTTTGAAAACATGTGCCAAAACTTCACTGGCTCAAAGGTGGCTCAATTACATAGAAAGCACTCCATAGAAGTTTGCGCTACTTTGCTTGTTTCTAATAGTCCACTTGGTGCAAACTTTGGGACAAATGCCACGCGATTCATGCTGGTTGTAAGTGGGCTTTAACGAAGATTAACATTTTGAAATGGCAGAGACAACTAAGGTCTAGTCTGCCTGGAAAGCTGGCGCATGATGTCGCCCACTTTGAAAGCAGGCTGGAGCAGCTTTGGTGCAATTTATCCAGTTTTGTAAAACAGTGCAGCCTATCTGGTTGGGCATAATTTGGCACACTTGGCACAAGGATGGTGACACTGCATGTCACATCAATCATGCCGACTCTGTTTCAATGAAAATTGCACGTCACATAAAACACCTGATGCCACGCCAACTCTGTCACAATGAACATTGCACATCACATCGATCTCCTGATTCAATGCCAACACTGCCACAATGAACACTGCACATCACATCAATCACCTGATGTCATGCCAACTCTGTCACAACGAACACTGCACGTCACATCGATCGCCTAACGTCATACCAAATCTGTCACCACAAACACACTAGTGGCGTAAGTCCCATGAAGTAAGCGCCCACCTCCAGGTTGGCCAGGAACGGGTGGCGGTGCTCAAAGAGGCGCATGCGAGTGCCAGATGGTAGGCGGCCGGTTTCCAACAGCCGGCGGCTGAGCAGGCCAGGTCCTGCATTGGCCTCCAGCACCACGGGGGGACAGCCACCAGGCCACTCATTCAACTGCTCCTCCAGCAAGTCTGGGCAAATCAGGATGATTCCCTTGTGAGGAAACGGCCTCTCGACAGCAAGCGCAGCAAAATGATTTAGCACAGCTTGGCCACGAAATAGCTGGCACTGCATCATGCGGGAGCACACCAACATTTGGACAGGGGCACAGATGCTGGATGAAATTGCGTCGTTAAACATCCCCGCACACTTAGCCTGTGGTCGTCTTTCCATTCAAACAAAACCACGCTCTTGCATGGCATTAAAATGATCTTATTTTCAACAATAACTTTTCCAGACAGCACAGACAATGCACGAGCGGCGGTCCACAATGTCTTGCAGAACCTGACAGTGTTTCATTCAACTCACTGCATCAACACACTTTAGGCAATAGAGGAAAAAATTATTGCACACACCCCTGGTCACCTGAAAATAAACAAATGACCACTCTCCTCTACTTATCCTGTAAGTATTCACACAGGGAAGTTGTGCAAAACAGTGATGCTATCTACTTGTGCAGTGCCAGCAGTAGAAAAAAAAGTGCACAAAACTTGCACGTCCGTTTACGAATCACAAAACTGTAGAGCAACAAATTTTAGGTAGGATACAAAACAAGCCAATAAAAAGAAGTGATAACCGCAACCAACCTTAAAAGCAGGAAGAGCATTACTTAATCTGCAGTGAAAACAACTGACAATGTGGCACAACAGTGGCACATATGATCAGCGGACTGTACTCAAAGCATGACTGCCAGTGGCCCATAGCACAACAGTGAGAGCACCATACGAGTCTATTAAACCTTTAACAACAGTTTCTCACAATGACAACACCACAGTAGAAACATAATTTCCGGATGAAGGAACAACAAGGTACTTCTAAAGGCAGGACTGCTGAGGCTGCTACGATTCACAAACTGATGGAAAAATCCCTGGTGATACTGAAGCCATCCTGAAGTGAGAAGGAAGCGAGACTGAGCGAAGGAGAAAATGAAATAAACCGATGCAGTGAGTCAAAGCATTGCAAGAAATGCTTTCTGATAAAAGAGCACAACATCTGTATTAACTGGGACAAGTGAAGGAGTCAAAACCAAGGCTCACCTGTAAACCATTGTTCTCTGTAAGAACATCTAGCACGCTAATCTTGGACGAGATCACACTGATAGTGTTATGAATAAGGACTGAAGAGTAACCAAAATGTGTCATGAGATTACGGTGGAAATGAAAAGATCTTCTCTCACACTGCATGTACCGAGCACTCCAATATCTAGGAAATGAAGATCTATATTTTTATACTGGCACTGAAAATTGCATAATGAAAAACTGAAGTGCCGTCCTGAAATGAAATACTGCCATTATCAGTTATCCCGGGACCATATCTCAGAAAAATATCCCTGATTTACATAAGTGTGCAGTGTTCCATTTCTTACAGTAGTGGTCATGTTTTATTATATTTTGCACTTTCTCCACAGCACCCTTTAATAAAAAGCAACCTTCCTGTCGCACTGCCGGTGACATGCTTTTAGCTTTTACCAGTAGATGACACCACAGAGCTTTGACTTTCTTGAAGTGGTAACCTTGATTCATTAAACTTTTTTTCACCAAAGCGTACATCACTGAACTGTAACAGCCTTGACCATGGAATGCCAGATGGATGCTACTTCACATTCCAAATTTCCCAAGTTGTTTGGCCGGTGAGATGGATATTGGTTTATGGTACATTGCTTTTGTACGCCACAGTGCTTTGAATTCCTTGGATGAAGCAGTGACTATGGCCTATTAAAACTTCCCTCGATGAGGCATACGTTCCTGTGTTGTAGCAGCCTTAGGTGCAGAAACTAAGATGGACCCTATGTGCTACAAAATGTCTAATTACTGTCTGGAAGGTGAGATTTATATCAGTTTTCGGTACACCACATTTGTCAATGTACAATCGTCATTGCGGTCACGTGACACTCATGGTTTCCGGCATCAAACTACACAAAAACAGGCGCAGGCACTGATAGAAAAGTTCTCGGTAAAAACTTCTACAGAGTTTCTGGCCAAACTGCTTATGAATTGAAAATTCGAGAAAGGAAGCTTTAGACTGCGCCAAAAAACTGAATGGTTAAAGTGCAGCGTTTTGTCTCTTTTAGGTAATATAAGAGATTCGGTAGCCAGTGAAGTTTGACGATCACAAGCATGAGAAGTAAAAAACAAAAACATAAAATTGAAGAAATTAGGGCAAAAATAAAATTCCACTTTAGCAACGTATCCTTTGTACACTCAGCGTCATATTGTACACAGAAGTACGGCTCCCATTTTGTCTGAGCCCTATGGTGTAGCAAGGCATGCTACCGCAAGCATGAAACACGCTAGCGTGAATCACACACCCCACTGCTCACTGGGAAAATACTGACCATACAATGTATACTCGAAGTTGTGACACCTAGAGCACATGCACACACTACACGAGGTACAGTTTCTCAGCACCTGCAGCAGGACGCCGCATTTGGAGAGGATGGCAAGAAGCAACGAACACCCCTCTGAGAGCGGCCAGTGACAGAAATATGTATTCTTACATGTAAAACTACAAACAGCTAATGAGCTCCATGCATGCAATCACTTAAGCTCTACGAGCTGAAATGATGCTTCTTCAGGGGACTATACGTGCGTGTTTTGTAATGTTACGTCTTAGATTTCACACTCTTTCGCATGCGTTTGACTCGGTCTTTTGGACCGGGGAGCAGTGCCTGACGGATAGGTTCGTCCGACAGAGAAGTCACAAATTCAGTCATGGACATCGACTACGCGCTCATCGCATGCGGTGGCGGCGGCGACGCGTATGACTACGACTAGCTGGGCGGGACAAGCTCTCGTTCCGATAGTTTTATGGGTCATGCCTCAACTTCGTCCTGAGAAAGCTGCTCAGCTCTGCCTGGACAGGATGACTGGTAGTCTTTTTAAGGGAGTCTCCCTGACCCTGAAGGCATTGTCTCCAGGGATAAGAGGATGGGGGAGAGGTAGTTAAGCCAGGTGGCTCTGGTTAAGCTCCTTTGCTGCGTGCTCTCCCAGCCTGCCGCTTCTAGCGCCATCTAGCCTACGCGGCAGTTACTGTGTACATCGCTGGTGCCGCCACCTCTCGTGAATGAGTGCAAGCCTCTCATTTTATTCCCTTAACATCACAACCTCACAGAAAAAAGCTGAGCGTCCTCTCTCACACTATATCACCAAAAAATGCCATAGAAAAGTGCACATCAAGGGCGTTCACACTCAGTCTGGGATAAAGTCACATCACAATATCACTATATCACACATGGTGTCCATTCTATTTTTTAGAGCACTGTATTATTAGTAAATAAAGTCGTCCTTTTGTGGCTTCACAAGCAGCCTGCGAGGTCTAGAGTCCCACGCATTAGTCGAGGTTGTTTTCGGCGGAGTCTTGGCGGGTAGTGGAAAATCTTCTGCGTCAAAGAATGCTTCATTGCCACTTTCACTTTCACAGCTGTCACAATCGTTATCGTGTGCACTTTTTGCAATCCGTGTTTGCACTTCACTTCCAGTCGCTGGTCCGAGTTCGTGTCTTTTACGAGCACCATCACTACCCCCATCCCAATCACTGGCACCGTTCCTTTGCTGTAGTCGATTGGTACTATTAGCTGATTCTGCTGTCACTGTTCCTTCCGCCGCCGGTCCATGGCCGTGTTTTTCGCGATCACAATCACTGTCACTATCACTCACATTGCTTTCCTGCTATAGGCGCTTATTAGCCCAATCAGCTGACCTTGCCCTTGCCGGTGCCTCCATCTTCGTTGCTGGCGAGGTCTTCTTTACGGGCTTAGCTGTGGGCTCATCAATGAATGCAGTGCTGCTGTTGCTTGCTTGCGGAACTTCATTACTGCCATTGTTTGGTTGAATCTCTCGCAAAGGCCGTTGGTTTGTGGATGGTATGCTGTGGTACGGGCGTGGTTAGTACTCATCAGCCAGAAGAGCTCTTCCATCATTTCAGCAGTGAAGTGGCATCCCTGATTGGTGATACACATTTCGGTGCGCTATGCCTTAAGACCATCAAGTCCACGAAGGGCTTTGCTGCATAAGCTGCAAGCATAAGTTGACTCAGGTGTGGCCACTACTTTTACCTATTTCGTGCAGTAGTCTATCATAACGACTATGTATTTGTTGCCGCCTCGGGATTCTGTTAGCAGGCCCACAAAATCCATTCCAACTTGCTGAAACAGGTACATAGTCGGGGGAAGGTGTTGTAGTTCGCCCGCTGGCTTGATATTGGTTGTGTTTCTTGTTTGATAGTCAGAGCAGGACTGGACGTAGAGTACAATCTTGGTGAACATTTTTAGCCAAAAATATCACTGGCTGATTTTCTTCAGTGTCCGTTTTACCCCTAGGTGACCGGCTGTGACGTCATCGTGGCATGCGGCTAGAATTTCGCGCCGTAGGCTTCTTGGCACAGCAAATGCCAGTCTTTCCTCAGTAAATCCCTTGGCCCTTCGATATAATGTGTCGTTCACGAAGGGAAAAGGCCCTGCGATTTTCTTCACTCTCTTCCCCACAGGTTGATCTGGCTCACGGAGGTACTTGATGATTGACCGTAAGAATGGGTCTTGAAGCTGAAGCTTCCCAATGTCATCTTGAGACACTAAGAAGAGCGGGAACTCCTCTTCATCCTCGGGCGCGGGATCGTAAGACAATCTAGACAATGCATCAGCGTTCATATTCGTTGCTCCCGGTCGGTGTCTCAGCGTGAGGTTGAACTCCTGCAGCATCAGGCTCCATAGAATGAGGCGTCCATTTGGGTTCTTGACTGACTTTAGCCACGTGAGGCTAGCTTGATTCGTGACAACTGTAACCAGTGAGCCGAATATGTACAATTAGAACTGCTTTGTGGCATATACAACAGCCAAGCATTCTTGTTCTGTTGTGCTGTAGTTCGCCTCTGCTTTGTTTAAGTCACGACTAGCATATCCGATAACGAACTCTTCTCTGTGGTCTTTCTGCACCAGCACCGTGCCGATCCCGTAGTCACAGGCGTCGGTATGGAGCTCGATGGACAGTGTAGGATCGAATAGTTGGAGGACTGGGTCATTGGTTAGCCGGGCCTTCAATTTGTCAAAAGATTCCTGACACCCCTGAGTACATGTGAACTTCGTGTCCATCTTCTTGAGCTCATTTAGCGGTCGTGCAAGACGTGCAAAATCTTTGACGAACCTCCGGTAGTAACCACACAGGACCAGGAAACTTTGAACTTGTTTTCGGCTTGCAGGAGCTTTTGTTTCACAGATGGCGCGAATGTTATCCAGGTCCGAACGAATGGTATATTTGTTGATGATGTGGCCAAGATACCAAATGCTGTTGAAAGCTATGTTGCACTTGCTTGGTTGAAGTCGGAGCCCTGCTTCGTCTATGCATTGAAAAATCTCACACAGGTCTTGTAAATGTCTTTCTAATGTTCGGGAGAATACCACCATGTCATCTAGACATACCAGGCAGATCTTCCATAGCTGGCGTAACAGAACCTTATTTGTTGTGCACTGGAATGTAGCGAGGTTGTTGCACAAGCCGAATGGTACCCCATTGAACTTGTAAAGTCCGGTTCCTTAATTGGAACCAGCCAGTAACCGGATGCCAGGTCGAGTGTGGAGAAAAATTTCGCTCCCTGTAGCTTGTCCATAATGTTGTCTATGCGAGGTAGCGGGTGTACACCTTTCTTTCTTTAAGGCGTGCAGGGTCTCTTGCATGGCCTCTAACACAGCATCTGTGCCCTTGTTTTGAGCGTTTTCATGGCGGCCAGGTGCATAGAGAACCTGTGGTGGGGTGCCTGCAGCATGAAGGGATGCTGCCAGGTCTTAGCTGAAGGACATTACCGGGTGCTCGGTTGGGATACCTGACAGCGGGTGCATCGGCATGGTCATAAGAGCGTAGCATGCCATGGCCCCTGCGTGTGTCAGGCGTGGCAGGTGTTTTAGAAACTCCTGCGTGGAGCTTGGGTCAGAAATGGCCACGTGTTCCATCAATTCAGGTCGCAAACCCCACAGTAAGTACCGAAGCTTCTCAGTATCTGTCATCGCCACGTTGGCACGTCCACATAGCTGCAGCACCCCAGCCACGTACTGCTGCTTGCATTCCTGTAGGCGAATGTACGCCCACTCTTGTACATGCGCACCTGCAAAGGTGGCATGTAGTGCTCTTTGCCAGTCTAACCATGCCTAAAGCGTTTTTTCCCAGAGTGCTCTCATGCACCAGGATGTCCGCTTTCTGTTTGTCCGTCCACGCGAGGGATCGACCAAACCTCTCATATATATGAAGCCAATCCTCTAGGTCTTCATCGGCTATCCCTTTAAACACGGGAGGCGGCGTGAACACCCTCATTGACGGTGTGTTTTGTTGCTCGCTCATTGGTGGTCGGTCGTTGGCGGGAATGACGCGGTTCCTCAAAACTCTTTCCGCTGTGTGCATCAAATGCTTAATTTATTGCGGCCGCGATAGCCTACTAACAAAGAGCGAATAAATTGTTGAAGTGCTCGCTCAGATTGCGGCTTTTTTCTTCTCCTTCAAAACGTGTCTTGTATTCGAATCTTAATTTTTCCGCAACTGCGTTTCGGATGTCTCGGCGAGTGGTAGCCTTCCCTACTTTTTTTTTTGTCCATAGCGGGGATTTTAGCACCTCCACCCACCACTTGTTACGTTTTAGATTTCATGCTCTTTCGCATGTGTTTGACTTGGTCTTTCGGACCGGAGAGCAGTACCTGGCGGATAGTGCCTCGACAAAGTCTCCCGTGGTTCGTCCGAGAGAGAAGTCACAGATTCTAAGTCATGGACATCGACTACGTGCTCATCGCATGTGGTGGCGGTGGCGACGCGTACAACTAAGACTAGCTGGGTGGGACCAGGTCTCGT
The DNA here is from genome assembly GCF_055883805.1 of Amblyomma maculatum. NCBI lineage: Eukaryota > Metazoa > Arthropoda > Arachnida > Ixodida > Ixodidae > Amblyomma > Amblyomma maculatum. The sequence continues at coordinate 133,558,151 of NC_139353.1, forward strand.
TCCGAGCCGTGCCTCGACTTCATCCTGAAAGAAAGCTGCTCAGCTCTGCCTGGACAGGACGATTGGTCCCTTTTTAAAGAGTTCTCCCCAACCCTAAAGGCATTGTCCCCATGGATAAGAGGAAGGGGGAGAGGTAGTTAAGTCAGGTGGCTCTGGTTAAGCTCCCTCGCTGCGTGCTCTCCCCGCCCGCCACTTCTCGCGCCATCTAGCTACGCGGCCGTCATTGTGTGCGTCGCTGGTGCCGCCACCTACCGTGCATGAGCGCAAGCCTCTCACTTTATTCTCTTAACAGTAACATCAAGTTGCCTTGCCTGTCCCATATAGGCTATTCTTACAAAGCAAATGTCATCCGTTGAAGAATTGAAGCCCTTTTCCTCTCATTTCTTCTTTGCATGTTCGAAAGAGGGGAATACCCCTCCACCTGAAGCTGCATCTATACAATATCAGTATTTATTGTGCTCATCATTTGCATGAGGGGTGTAAAAAAAGTAATGTCAAAATTTTTTTCTACAACACTGCTAATTTAAAATTTATAAAATTCATGAGTATTATAGCAGCATTATCTGCAGTGCCTACACTAATTTCAGTGAGATCGCTGTCGTATAGTCACTTTTTTGGTTTTGGTGCGACCGTGCCATTACGACACGATGACACCCCTGTAAATTCTCAAAACTGAATTCAAGAAATAAAAAACGAAAACCAGATGGTGCACAAAGCCAGTACTGTAAAGAAGATGGGGAACAGCAGTGCAGCCAAATTCAGCATTTCTTTCTTTTGTTTTCAGGCTGTTGTGAGGATGGCCTCTGACACCCATGCTGGCACTGTGAGGAAAGAAGGCTCAACAGCTCAAAAAGGGTTACATGGCCCCTGCATGCAACCCTTTTTTTAAGGCGAAAGCCTTTTATGGCTCCTGACTTGCCGACGTGTCCGTCCGTGCATCCGCGGCAACTGTCAATCATCTTCAGAAGGATTAGGATCGTTCCAGTACTGATATTTAAGCAATGATGTAGTAGTAAGTGCATGAACGTTAGTTAACAATAATTCAGTATAATTAGTTATTAGGTCAATAATAATTTGGTAATTAGTCAATGATAATTAGTTAAATGGACAGCCATAATTACTTGACTAGTAAGCTTTGAGACAAACACACGCACTGTGCATGTCAGTGTCCTTGTGCACAAACCTCAACCGACACCTAGTAGCCACCACAACTGCACACATGCAATGACGTCAAAATCGTGCAGTGGGCTTTCACCTCCTTTAGACGGTCAAAGTGCCCCCTGAATTTTTGACCGTTGGTGCAGAGCCAAACAATTTTACAGAAAATTCATTGAAAATGACTATATATGGCCAGCAGAAGATTAGTGAATTTCCCCATTATATTGATGAATTTCATTAATTTTGATAAAACAGTATTAAAACAAAATTGATGAGAGGCATTACTTTTTTGTACACCCTTCATAAGGAACCTTGGACCAGATAATTGACATTCATTTCGTCTAGCCATGTCATTCTTTTTTCAGTTCCTAATGTTCTACAATCGGATGCACATTTCCTCCGCTTGTGGTTGTTGTATGAGCTCGTATGTTTAAATGGTCCTTTTGTTTACTGTTTACTAGGTACCTGCTTTACCCCATGGGCCATTTTTATCTGAGAAGCTACATACCTTAAATATGGACAGGACAAGTTAATTCAATGTGTGGTAAAAATTAGAGGGACACTTAAGCCCTGCCTTAAAGGCCCACTGTCAACCCTCCAGTCGGAAATATTTTCTTCCCCGGTGACTGTGAGACTTCGCCCCGGAACGCAAGGCCGCAAAATGTTTCTGAAAAGAGTAATTATTAACGTAGTTACAGCCACTGCAATCACCCGATTCTGTCAGGTTTCTCTCCTCCCATTCCCTCACAAAGGTTTTTCACTCTCCTGCCTGGTCATCTAGCCTCTGCAAGACAAATTCCCCTTCCTCCTCCGTGTTTGGCCAGAGATGGGGGGTGGTAGTTGGCATGCGCGAAAAAAAAAAAAAAAAAAGGGCGAGGAAGCGTGCGCTGCTGCATTCAGTCCCGCCGTGGCGAGGCAAAAGCACGCCCATCCTTCACGCGTCAGACAGTGAGACGGACCAATGGATGTCGTTTTCGACTACAACGTCCGCCTTGTGTCTCGTAGAGAATGGGGAAGCTGATTTCCCGACGGGGAGGATGAGAGAGCTTTGATTTGTACTTTTGCTGCTTTGTGGCGCGTGTATTGCTGTAGCATCTTGCACAGACTATCCCCAGTAACTGATCAAAGCACTGGACTCCTTTGCTTAAAAGGTCCTGCCCTGGACAGCGGCCCTTTAAAAACAGGAAGCGATAGCAGCCTGTACCCCTCTGAGGTGCTTCAACATTAAAATGATGTAGATGTGCACTCTGCAGCCAGAAAGCCGCTTTCTGGCACACAAGGAAAACAAATGAATTTAAATTTGAGTTGGGATAGTTGGCAGTGCATTTCAATACGATCTAACAGCGCACTTCAACAAAATACCAGGTATACACACCTGTCTCTTCTATGTCTTTTAATTAAGTGCGCTGTTATGCCATATTGAAAGCCGCTTTTAAACTTCGAATGAGGAGACACCATCTGTCTTGGCAATGATGTATCAGATCTTGATCAGTTCTGGTGGCCGCCGCATACCAGGCGCCAATTTTTCCTATATGTTTTTCTCAATTCTAAGTTATGTAGATGGCAACAGCATTTTGATTGAACAAGCTATATACACTATAATTTTACAACCACCATTTCAGGGGATGTACACACCGATGAATGGAAAACTGTTTTGGTCTCGAATAGGTCTTGCAAAAAAAATTATAGCCAAAGATGTCAAGCTTGAAAGAAAAATTCCCTGACCTTCAAGCCATCATCGATACACTTCAGTATACAGCTTAGTTTACTGTGCTAGTTTCATTTACTCCGGTTTCTGGCTCCATGTAGGGTCACCTCAAATGCTTGTATTATGCACTGCCTTTTGTTTCGTTCGTCTTCTCAAGTTTTGATTATTATCACTGCTCATTATTCACCACTCCATTTTGTTGTACCTTTGCACATAAATTAACAAACCTCTTTTTTGCACACACTTAAACAAAAGAAGCAGGAACTGTTGGACACAGCATCGCATTGCATTATCCACAGATGGTTCCTCAAATTACCAGGGTGAAGAACAGTCGCCACTGACCTTGTTTTTTATTTGTCTTTCACCTGTTATGGGACTGCCAAAGTGCGCAGTCTTTGCATTTGGATCAGCTACAGCTTGGGTGAAAATGAGGATTTAGCTTAAAGAAAACATGGTATCCTTGAAGTCCTTTAGGATACTGAATGAAACATTAAAATAGCAGTTTTGCAGTCTTAACACTTCTGCATTTGACAGTGAAATGAGGCACTGCTACAGTCCGACACAGTAGAAAGCTCAAATACTTTTAAAGAGCAACATACGTAGCTCACTTGACTGTTAATTTAATGGAACTGAATATTTTACACCCAGCACATTTTTAAATCATTTCAGCATATTGTCACGCTAATGACGACGATGAAGGATGGTGATGGTGAGACAGAAGAAGAAGACGAAGCGTTGGTGCCTGGGGCTAGTAGGCTTCACCTTATCTCACTGTCATATCACTGTAAATAAACACCCCTTTGCTATTTCATCGTAACAACTTGGTGGAAGGTGCTCCGTTCGATCCCCAAGTACGGCACAGCAAGAACCACTGGAGTTTCGACGTAGTCGCCGCCTTGCTGGACTGCCACCGCTTCCAACCATCATGGACCACACCGATTCTAACCGTGCCGGCCGCGACGCTGCAAGCCAGGCTGGTGACAGGCCTGCCCCCTCCAGCTCTATTCCCTGCCAGCCTTACCGGGAACCACGACCGTTTGCAGGAGAGGAAGGTGAGGACGTTGAGAAGTGGCTACTTCATTATGAACGAGTTAGTCGGTACAACCGGTGGGACCCTATCACCATGCTCACAAATGTCGCCTTCTTTCTAACTCACATGGCGATGACATGGTTCGAGAATAACGAGGACAATTTGACAACTTGGGAACGGTTTGCCACCGAGATCAAACAGCGTTTTGGTGACTCTGTACCGAGCAAAAAACGGGCTGAGCAGACCCTTGCCCAAAGAGCTCAATTGCCGGATGAAACTTGTACCACTTATACAGAAGAGATCCTCAGATTGTGCAGATGTGTCAATTCCAACATGCCCGAAGAAGACAGAGTCGGCCACATTTTGAAGGGTATCGCGGCTGACGTGTACAACTTTTTAATCGCCAAAGACAGCCTTGAAACCGTCTCCGATGTCATTAAACACATCCGCGCTTTTCAAGCTCTGAAAACGCGTCGTATTGTGCCAAAATTTGGGCGGCTGGCCAACGTGCCTACCGTGGCCAGCCTTGATGACCACGCCCAACTAGATCTTCCGTCGACGATCCGGCAAATCGTGCGGGAAGAACTCCTGCGGCTCAACCCACTTCCCCTGCACGAATCTGCTGAGGTCTCTGTCCAGAGGGTATCTAGACGGCCGGCTTCACCACCACAAGCGATTACCGTTCAGCCTTTCCCACAAGCTCCTGAAGTTGCAGCTTCCATTGACTATCCTCCTATGCATTTCGCCAACCGGAATGCGTCGGTGCCTGACGCCCCAAGGTATAACGTCGCCTCAAGTGCCCATAGATCTTCCATTCGATCTACCAGGATTCCTGAGCAGTATGAGCATACAGCCAGACCTACGACGCACCCAGCTGTTCCCTGCTCTTATTCGCAACAACATTTTCTACCTTCTCCGCCGATATGCTACCGCTGCGGCGTCGAAGGTCATATCGCCAGATACTGCCGCAGTAGGTTCCCACCTCGCTATAACCGTCCGGCGCTTCCAACAGTACCCAACAATCGGCAATACAATCCCGTTTTTCAACAATCAAATACTCAGCGTGGGTATTACCGCAACATCCATAACCAGAATATCCGCGACCACTCCCCTGCATCTGATAGAAGTGTTACTCCACCACCCGCCTTCCGTGCGCGTCGTTCTCCATCACCACGACGGCGCCCCATGTCGCCTCAGCATCCTCAGCAGGAAAACTAACCAGCGCGACCAATGGGGGTGAGGCCGCTGGAAATGTGCTGTGTGCCAACATCCCTCCAACTATAATGCTCAAAAACAAAATTCGTGTGTTTATTGATGGTGTGTATACATTAGCTTTGGTGGATACGGGTGCGACTGTGTCTGTGATGAGTAATCAGTTTAGGCGCTTGTTGGGACGCAAAGTGATGTTTGAATATGACCGTGCTTCAACGTTTTGTGGTGTGAGTGGAGAGGCGTTGCGGCCACTGGGTGTGTGTAGTGCGCAAGTGTCTGTGGGTGGTGCAATTTTTCAAGCCGAATTCGTAGTCTTACCCCACTCTACGCATGACATCATTTTAGGAATGGACTTCTTGAAGTTTTGTGGCGCTACCGTGGACTGCCGAAGTCAAGAGGTTCATTTTGATGGCTCGCATCTGCCGACACTTTTTGAAAGTGGCCGTGATGAAGAAACGGTTTTTAGTATTACCGAAGACACAGTAGTTCCACCCTTGTCTGCCATGTTCGTCCCCGTGTCCGTTCCACTTCTTGAGAAGGTTTCATTCCAGGCCATGGTGCACCCAGTTCACTCAGCATGTCTGAAGAAAAATGTAATTATCCCTCACTGTATGATATCCGTGCATCATGGTAGTGCCTCGTTATGGACCATCAACCCATCATCCGAGCCCGCAGTTTTACCAACGGGATTGAAGCTTGCCTCCTGTGGACCCGATGCGCCCCACGTCGTTGCTTTGGTCACAGATGCTACGAGTGCCACCGTACCTTTGCCTGCTGATGAAACTTCGATCTCCCGCATGATCAGCGCCGATCTCAGCTCACCTCAACGCCGTACTCTTGTGAATATTCTTCTACCTTTTTCGCCTATGTTTGACTTTTCTGAAACAAATGGATCAACCTCTCGCCCTGCACATCGGACCCATCATAGCATCGACACTGGTTCGGCTCGTCCCATTCGTCAAAAGCCATATCGCGTGTCCCCATCTGAGCGCAAAGTCATTCATGAGCAAGTGGAGGACATGCTACAGAAAAAGGTGATACAGGAGTCATCTAGCCCCTGGGCTGCCCCTGTTATTCTTGTACGCAAGACAGACGGTTCGTGGCAATTCTGCGTCGATTATCGGCGTTTAAATTCTGTTACGAAAAAGGACGTCTATCCTCTTCCTCGCATAGACGATGCCCTCGACTGCCTCTCTGGTGCGTCCTATTTTTCTTGTCTTGATCTCAGATCTGGCTACTGGCAAATTCCAATGGACCCTGCGGATAAGAAAAAAACAGCCTTCGTAACGCCAGATGGCCTTTATGAGTTTAATGTTATGCCATTCGGGCTGTGTAATGCGCCAGCTACATTCGAACGCTTTATGGACACAGTTTTGCGCGGCTTAAAATGGGACATTTGTCTTTGCTATCTGGACGATGTCGTCATATTTGGGAAATCCTTCCAAGAACACAATGACCGTCTAGTACGTGTCTTGAATTGCCTGCACAACGCCGCCCTAATTCTGAACTCCAAAAAGTGCCGCTTTGGAGAGCGCCAAGCGCTGGTGCTAGGACACCTTGTCAATGGTGATGGTGTAATGCCGGATCCCCAGAAAACTGCCGCTGTTGAGTCTTTTAAACCCCCGCAGACAGTGAAGGAGTTGCGCAGTTTTCTAGGGTTGTGCTCGTATTTTAGACGCTTTATACATCGCTTTGCTGACGTTGCTTACCCATTGACATGCCTTCTCCACAAAAACTCTACTTTTAACTGGACACCAGACTGCGACGCGTCATTCCGTCAACTGAAGTTTCTTTTAATATCGAAACCCATATTACGTCACTTCGATCCTACTGCAATGACAGAAGTACACACGGACGCTAGTGGAATCGGTCTTGGTGCAGTCCTTGTCCAACGGCACAATGAACGAGAGCATGTTATCGCGTACGCAAGTCGTACCCTGAGCAAGCCGGAGCGAAACTATACAGTCACCGAACAGGAATGCCTAGCAGTAGTTTTCGCTGTGCAGCGTTTCCGTTCATATTTGTACGGACGTTCGTTTACTATCGTAACTGACCATCATTCACTCTGTTGGTTGCGGAACCTTCGAGACCCATGTGGTCGCCTCGCACGCTGGGCCCTCCGGTTACAGGAATATGACTTTGCCGTGGTTTACAAAAGCGGGAGGCGTCATGCAGACGCAGATTGTCTTTCTAGGATGCCAATGGCCACGACTGGACCTGAAAGCGACGATTTCGACAATTATATATCGACCCTCGAGCCAGCGTTCCCCGACACGAATGTTTTCAAAACGGTACAGCAAAATGATACCAGTCTGCAGCCTCTCTTTGCCCAAGCCAACGTACCTACAAGCCGCTTTTGTGTGCATGATGGCCTCCTATGGAAAAAGAGTTATTCGCCTGTCGGCCAGCGATACCTACTCGTAGTTCCCAAGACGTTGTGCACGGACGTATTGCGTGTTATGCATGATAATCCAACTTCTGGGCATTTGGGATCCGTTCGAACACTCCACCGTGCTCAAGAAAGATTTTACTGGCCCAGAATGCGCTCGACGGTTGAACAATACGTTGCCAGTTGCAAGCAATGTCAACGCCACAAACGTCCAACTGCAACTCCGTCTGGCTTGCTGCACCCTGTGAAGACCCCGACAGCACCGTTTGATCAAGTAGGCATTGACCTCGTAGGTCCGTTTCCGAAGTCCGTGGATGGAAATCGCTGGATTGTAATCTGCGTGGACTATCTCACACGTTACTGTGAAACCGCCGCTCTTCCATCTGCTACGGCGCATCAGGTGTCGCTTTTCTTGCTGCACTCAGTCATCTTACGACACGGGCCGCCACGAATTGTCATCACTGACCGGGGCCGACAATTCACTGCTGATGTTGTTGAAGAGCTCATGCGTTTATGCGCCGTAACTTTCCGACACTCGACGCCATACCATCCCCAGACAAATGGCTTGACTGAGCGCGTCAACAGAACGCTTATCAACATGCTAGCCATGTATGTGGACGCAGGGCATAAGAACTGGGACACCATACTGCCCTTCATCACGTATGCGTTTAATACCGCCACGCATGAGACGACTGGGTACAGTCCATTTTTTCTGCTTTATGCCAGACCGCCACGCTACTCTCTGGATACTATCCTGCCCTTCACAAGCCGTGAAGACCCCTGCCTGGCTGAGACCCTCTGTCTCGCCGAAGAAGCTCGGAGAATCGCCCGATTACGGTCTGGTGCTTCACAAGAACGTTCCAAAGTGCGATACGATGCCAGTCACCGGCGGGTCACGTACTCTGTAGGTGATTTAGTCTGGCTATGGCGTCCAATTCGGCGCCGTGGCCTACATCAAAAACTCTTGGCCCATTATGACGGCCCATATGTGGTTATCAAACGCCTCAGTGATTTAAGTTATGGAATAGCCCGCCTGACAGCATCGGGTCGCCGGTCTGCCAAAACCGAACTGTGTCATGTTGCCCGCTTGAAGCCGTGTCAGCCTCGCACGACTCACGAACACGCCCAGAGGGCTTCGTCTGAGTAGGGGGGAAATGTCACGCTAATGACGACGATGAAGGATGGTGATGATGAGACAGAAGAAGAAGACGAAGCGTTGGTGCCTGGGGCTAGTAGGCTTCACCTTATCTCACTGTCATATCACTGTAAATAAACACCCCTTTGCTATTTCATCGTAACAATATCTTTGAGCAAAGCAGTATTTTTTACCAGCAAATCCACGTTTTTGGTCAGAACAAGCCAAGCCGAATATGAGCTTCACATATGACTGGAATTTTCTTCCGTTTTTTTTTCTTGATCACTGAACATATGGAAAATGAGTTCCCACTCTGGATAAACAGTATGAAAAATGGTGGGGCACTTCGTTCTGCTCTCTTCTTTGCCATTATTCTTGCCTTTAAAGCTTTAGAAAGATCTAACTATACAAGACTCTATATACTATCTAAAGATAAACTCTAGAAACATTGAGGTGTTTTGCAGTTGCATCTATACATACAGGAGAAACACATAGAATTAAAAATGGGATGTAGTAATTAAAAAGGAGATATGGAATTGAATGTACCTTCATTAATCATTCTTAAAACATAATTGAATATGACACAGATATGTAACAGTTAACACTAATTTCGGCATGGCATTCTATTTTAGACTAATTGGCATAGTTGCTGAGCAATTACAATTTACACACGCATAAAGTTATCACTGGGTTGCTAATTAACTAAGAATAAGGTGGATGGATGGATGGATGGATGGAATATAGGAGCGTCTCCTTTGAAACGGGGTGGTAGCAGTAGCTATCATGCTCATTTTTCTCCATATATCTTAATTATTGATTTAGAATGGTTAACTAAACCATCATTCTATTTATTAAATTTTTGTTCCTACATTATTAACATTATGTCACTTCTCTGCTTTTAAGCCACCAATCTTCCAGTCGTTTTTTGCTAGTTTCCACCGCCGGTTTATTCACCCGGCCACTGGTATCTCTAAACCCTACAGCTTCAGGAACAGTGATTGCGCCTGCATCAACTTCCGGATGGATACCATACATTCGAGTATAATATGGTCAATTGTTTCACTGGAGTTTCCACATATAGAACATGCGTCATCTCCATTGTTAAATTTCTTTTTGTAGCTGCGTGTTCTAAGGCACCCTGATCTAGCTTCAAAAAGTAGGGCAATGCCTCCTGAGTTATCAAAAAAATCTTCCTTCTTGACCTGCATTTTCCACTTATGGTATAATTCCACACTCTGTTTCTTTTCCATCGAATTTATCCAATTTTCACCTTCTGTGTTTTTCACCTGTTGCTTAATGCTCTTTATTTCTCCGTCCTTGTGACTAGCATACTTACTAGTTAGTTTCCTAGTTCTTTTTCTCCATTGTGAGTCCACGCTTTTTAAGTACAGGTATTTAATTAGCTGCCCATCTGTTACTGCCCAATTTCCTCAGGCGTTCCTCATATAATATTTTACTCTGAGCTTCCCGTACTTCGAAAGATGCCCAGACCATATCTCCCTGTACCGCCTCATTTGTAGTTTTGATGTGGGCACCTAGTGCTAATCGTCCAACGGATCTCTGATTTGTTTCTAATGTCGACTGTACCTCTGATTTTAGGCACAAAACCGCATTTCCGAAAGTAAGTCCGGGCACCTTAATTCCTTTCCAAATACCCCTCAAAACCTCATACCTATTGTATCCCCACAATGCCTTATGCTTCATTATCCCGGCATTCCTTCGCCCTTTGGCCTTAAGTGATTGCTCATGCTTTCCAATGTATGCCAATCCTTCATTTACCCATACCCCCAGATATTTATATTCAGCTACTCTAGGTATTTCATGGCCTTGTATTTTAAGACCCTGATCAGTTGAGCCGTTGAAAATCATCAGACCCAACTTAACTGCGCTGAAACTGAAGCCTAGAGCGTCCCCTTCGTCTCCGCAATACTTAACTAGAGTTTGCAATTCTTCCAGACTCTCAGCTAGCAGCACAATATCGTCTGCATACTTCAAACCGGGGAGGCGCTGCTCTACCGCCTTTCCACCTAATTTGTTAAAACCTTACTGTCTTGTATCCTCCGTTCCAGGTTTATCATACAAAGCATGAACAGCACCGGTGATAGAGGACAGCCTTGTATTAATCCTTTGCATACTTTGACTTCCTCCGTACTTCTTATCCCTTCCCACTACACTCCCCTTCTTCGTCTATTTCCATTTTTGTGACCTTGCTATAAATTTCCTGCAACATTAGACAATAGTCAATGGTCGTCTGCCTGTTGCGGAATTCCCACGTGATTTGGCCTTCACATTTTATTTCTCTATTTACTATAACCAGGTCGTGTCGCTCACAGAAATCTAGCATTAGCTTCCCATTACAATCCGTGTATCCATCCAGATCGTTGATGTGGCCGTTCATGTCCCCCGTAGAATAATATTGGCCCCGTTTCCAAACTGGCTTATATCGTTACTGAGACATTCAACAAGATCCTTGTTTTCTTGCCTGCATTGATGTCCTGTTCCTAAATAAACTACCCTAGCCATGTCCTTATGCCGGCAATTGTTCCTGAAACCCAGATATGTTCTTTACAAGATGATTTAATTCTTTGTCAATTTGTTCCCTGGTGTATCAACATACCTACCCCTCCACCCTTTTTTTCCGTTCTCGTTCTGTTGCACCCTTCCCAGACGTAGCCTTCTATAAAAGGCGGATCTTCTAGATCCTTGAGATGAATCTCGCAAAGAACGTACACACCTATTTTGTCATCCTTCAACTGCTGTTCTATCTCTAGCCATTTCGCTCTTTTTCTACCTCCTTGCATGTTTATGTAGCTGATCCTAGTGCTAAATTTCTTTTTTGTACTTTTCTTTCTCGACCTACTCTTTGCCATTTTGGGGGGCTCAGCCTCCATTATCACACTTTCTTCTGCTTCACCTCTAACTACCTCTGTGCACGGAGTCCTCGCCGACCCCCTAAAAAAGCTACAGCCCTGCCTGCCAGGCGCCAGCCGATCTCTGCTCCCACCCTTCTGTTAAAATGAATGCCATCTCGCTGAAAAAGCCCTACCAAAACCTGCTTTATGTACCTCCCTGTTTACCTCAACCACTTCGAAACGCTTCTCCAGGCTTAACTTTCTTATGTCCTGATTAACTGTCACCACGTCCTTTTCCAGCTTTCCGTTCGATCCTAGCACCTCTGGTACTGTGCATTCAACTATCTGCGTTTGCTCTGCTATCTCCCTGATCTCGTCAACTCCCTTAGCTAAACTTTCCACCACTCCTGCAGCGTCACCATTTAGGACATCGTTTAGCCCCACGGCTACTATTACCATACTGCGCTCTGCGGAATTCTTCAACAGCCTATTTTTACTCTCTTTCAGCACTGCCCTCATTGTTCTCCCTGGGAAGGCTCCAACCAACACTCTCTTATCACCCTTTACACGTTCCAAGATATTTCGCTTGCACCTGTTCATGTTAGAATCTCCGGCGATAAACACTTGAGTCTTCTCTCTCCCTCTCCCAACTGTTGGCTCCTGCTTTCGGTTATCTGTGTCCTTATCTCTGGGAGTTTCATTCATTTTCATTCAGGTGCAGAACTTTTGGACGCTAGCATGTTTGCAAAGTCTTTTGTGTGCAATACAGGTATTCTTTTTTTATTTTAGGAGTAATTTTAAAAATAAAGTTTTCCATGCATACTTACATGACAATTACAAAAATAAACTTAAAAAGCTATCCCAGGCGTATAATGGCAAATTAATCGTTTATTAAACTTCTAATGATCTTGGCAGTCATGCACAACAAGGAGAATAATTCTACTTATATTGGCTCCAAGGTAGCGCAGGAATACAGGAACTGTGCGAAAACTGAGAGCTGAGAAAATAAACCTTAAACTTTATTCTGCCTTTGCCTCGTTCATCAACCAGTATGCTCTTTCTTTTGACCAGAGAAATGATTAACTGCAACCAGAGGAAGGTCTCACCTTCTCCTCTCTCCAGGGACACTAGATGAATCATGCCCTGTCTTCAGAAACCAGTGAAAGTCATAATGTGTCGAGACTAACAGAAGCGAGACTTGGCCAAGATTTTTGATGACAAATAAACATATATTATTTCCACAGCACAACATTTCACACTAATATTTCGGCACGACACAGATGGACACGTGAAATGGTTTGGTTTGGTTTGGTTTGGGAGGTTTAACATTCCAAAGCAACTCAGGCTATGACAGACGCCGCAGTGGAGGGCTCCAGAAATTTCGACCACCTGGGATTCTTTAACATGCACTGAGATCGCAGAGCACACAGGCACCTTACTTTTTTCCTCCATCAAAAAGCGTCCGGGATTTGACCCTACATTCTTAGGCACAGTAGTTGAGCGCCCTAACAACTACACTACAATGGTGGGGCAGAAGGACCGGTGAAGGTTACTAAAAAACATTACCTCAGTAATCAAGAATTTTGACTACACTGGATATCTCATTGGTCACCTCACTGACTATGTCACAGTCATGAGAACCCTCGACAATCCGCCAATTCAGTGGCGATGTCCATACTGCTGGTGTGCACGTCTAGCCTGCTGATTGAGTTGTGCTCAGCGGCCAAGCCACTCACCCAAGGCGGCACTATGCACATGGAAGAGGTCTTCAGCCCGACTAGACTTGCGGCCCAGGATCACAGGGAAGCGGCAACACAGCTTTGAGAGTCCCGGGTCAGTGACGTACTGTGGCTGCGGTGCTGTTGTTTGCCCCTTGCACAGCCATCGTTGGGACAATGTACGGCCCCCACACAAACATACACGGGCACCGCCAACCACCATCTGCAGCACATGTAGATGCAGCGTGAGACCAGCTTGTCAGGAATTTGCATCGTCCATAAAAGCTGCACATCTTACTACTGGAAAAGCTTGTAGCACAGCAGAAAAGAGAAGGGACAGCAGAAAAATGGGTCAAGCGCTTCCCATTTGTCACCTTAACAAACAGCGCAAAGGAAGGAACAAGAAAGACAACAGGGCAAGCGGTTGTCCTGTTGCCTTTCTTGTCCAGTCGTTTATGCTGTTTGTTAAAATGACCCCACGCCAACTAGCCCAACCACATTCCCGTTCGTCTCCTGTCCCTCATCTTTTCTCTTGCACTACAAGCTTTCCCAATGACATAATGAACCAACTTTACCAACTGAACGTTTTATTGAACATCTCACCCCACCAACCATCCGTTTAAGATTACCTGGTGCGGTTTGCTTAGGTTCTCTTCCCCTAAACAGAACTGATTTCAGTGTTTGTACCGATGGCATCATTGCCATGATGTGTACTTGTGCTTTTCTGGACACTTCAACTACACATATTGGAAACCAATAACTTGTGTTAATGCTATTTTCCACTGTATAACACGCTTGTGTAATACGTCATAAACAAGGTCGGGTTAAAGGAATATAAGGTGAAGGGAATTAGTTGATGTATTCACCACGTCTACAAGGTCACATCAACCACTTTCTGTTCAGCTGCCAGTCCCTCCCCTTGGTAAAAGAGAAAAAAAATTGGGGGTGGGGAGACAAAAGATATGACGAGCGGAAGATTGGAGTGATATACAGGGTATGTGTACCATGGAAGTGGTTTCACTCTTTCTACACTAGTTACCAAGCTTTGGTGTGTATACCCAACTAGTCTAGTAACGAAATTACCTTTTTGTTGTGAAAAGGATGCGAATGCAGTGTAGCCGCGCCACATACACCGACCGCAGTGAGGAAAACCGTGAGTGATCTTGATCTCAATCTGCAGGCAGGCAGTTTCCAATGCTTCAGATGGCAGTTTCCTGGCTACACAAAATTCAATCGCGCAGCACTTAATCAATATAAACGCAGTATAAAAATATGTGTCCCCCGTTCTCACATTCCAAAAACCGACTGTCACGGCCACAGCGACAGTACCTAGTGAAGAATCGCTCTGAAGACTTTGCATGCGTGCACCACTAGAATTATACTGAACCTGTTTTCAATTCCATTCCAATGCACTATCACAAAACCATGCAGGCTGGTCAAAGGTTCTACTACAGGCCCCAAATAAACGTTTTACCAATTCAATTCTCTATTACCTGTACAGACCGTCCTCTAATTCCAGACAGCTTGCTGTTCAAACGTGAATGCAGCACCGGATACTCCAATATTCAATCCGCACGGACGCTTTGCCAGAAAAAACGTATCATCAAACATTCAGTATGTCATCAAGCACAAGCGTCGAGAGCTGCCCACAAACTCAATTTGCGTTGAAACCACGCACCGCGCTTTACCACGCACACGGCCACGCTTTAAAACAGGACCGATCGGTCTTGTTTTAAAACATGTGTCCGAAAGTCCGAAACCGCGCTAAGGCGGCTGCGCAAACCGAAATACCGGATTGACTTGGCTCGGTTCGCTCTGAATACTGGCGCCGTCTGCTGCGACCCGGTTGCAGCAGCGAAATGCTTCCTGCAACCGGGTTGCAGGAGCAAAATGCTTGCTGCAACCCATGACGTCTTATCCGGTTTAAGAAAAACGTCACGTCCGGCTATTGTTTTGTGGGCAGGTGGTTGTTTTTAGTAGCAGAATGGCTGGTCGTCGGAGCCGTGGGAGCTGCGTCGCCGTGCCAGCCGTGCGCTCTCGTGTTGTACGGTACGTAAGCAATTTTTTCTATTTTTTAGATATTTCAGTATGCATGTATTGAGTCATTACCCGCTGTCTGGAACTCTACATTTAGTTTTCAACTTCCCTGCGCCCAAATGTTCTGTTGACGACCATTGAGCCTGCTTGGCCGGCAGTGGGCCCGAACGGCCCAAAGGTGTATTATAGAAAGTTTCAATCGAAAGCTCAACGTAGTTCTACACCAATGAACATGCGGTTAAATACCGTTTATTAGGCCAACCGCACGAAAGTCTCAGTCATGTAAAACACGCCTGACTACCAGTCTTGCGTGCGCCTAAAAAGGGCGGGAAACTTGGGTGAGCTTTCCTCAGCGGTCTGGATGAATATTTATTGATTGTAACGTCTTTGAGCTGATGGAGGGACTTGAGGAGATACTAGGACATGACAAAACAACGCGTAGAAGCAGGAAAGGCGAGGATCACACAGGCCTGTGTAGGAAGCTTTTGTTTCGGTGCACCACGACGTACTAACCATTTGTGCGACGTGACCCTTTGTGTGACCCGCATTGTAATGACGCGGTGTAGAATAATGATTTCATACCTCATTTTATGACTGCGCACTGTCAAGTGTATGCAGGGCCACTTTCTAATTACGGTGAGGTAAGCGATTTCGCCTTGTACTTGTCTTAATTTCTTTTGTGTGTGTAAACATCGCTTATAAGCTGACGTCTAATATTTGTACGCAGGGACCTTCCTGATATGTGTTTTGGAGTCTAGCATGGGCTTGCTGGTTGCTGAGGCTGAACAAATGGGACTATGAAAGGCGGAGGCAGCATATGCTCCAACGCCACAAGGTGAGCCCTGTACTTAATTTCAAAACAATTGCTGTGCCACCGGGACTGGTCATTTGTTTTAATTTTTACATGGGGAACATGGCACAGGTCACCAGTTTGCATAGAGTGCATAAAGGATTCGAATAAGCAAGCATCCCTGCAGCTTCCTGCAGTTGCGGTGTCCAGCTTGTAGTTCGCAGCCTTTCTTTCTCAGCTGCAATTAATGCATCGCAAACAGTGTACAATGTAACAGTTGATTCAGACTAAGAAAACCAGACTAGCTCCAAAAACAAACAAATGTTTGCACGAGATGGAAGATCAAACCACGCTATATTGTCTTCTCAATTTGCTGTGAGAAACTAGCAAAGCTGCCTTCTTTAACGAATGGTATTCCTGCACTGATTGGTTGTGTCGCTTTTTTGTGCGTGTGACAAAGTTGCTGCAAGAACTTTATTTATTTATTTATTTGGTTACTATCAGGGCCGTTGAGCAGCTAAAAACAGTGACAGCTTCTCCGGGCACCGATATGCCTACCAGCCGATTGTGGCAGGGTTGCTTCACATTAATCAAAGCAGCCTAGCAAATGAGGCTCACTGTAGCAGCAAGAATTGTGAGCACGCCCTCGCACTCACTTGCTTTGTCGTCTCCTGCATCTTCTGGCGCAGCAGCGCCGTGCAGTCTCTTTCCGCTCATCAGAGATGATCCTTTTATGCCAGGGGTCTTGGAGCACGGCCAGGGAAGCTGCGTGATGCAGTCTGCCCAGCTCAATTTTCAGCTAACGTTTTGAAAGCATTACCACCAGCCCTAATTTCAAACTAAAATAAGCTCAGACTTAGTACCCAGTTAGTACGCATTCATTTTCAATAAGGCGTTGACCACTTAATCTGCATGAACTTTCATTTGACATCACTATGCCTTCAAAAGCAAGGAGCCAGACATCCTGCCTTTTCTTTTATTTCCAAGTGTGCTTTTTTTTTTTTTCTTGCTGAGGATTATAAGTGTGGTATTTATTAACAGGTATGTCATTTCAGTACCTCTCTCCGAGTGATCCTGAAACTGCTTTTGTCGGGCATTCAAGCGGAAAGGAGCACACGTTGCTTTTCTTTTGCAATAATGGAAGGGCTTGGTCTGGAAAAAAGAAGTTTTGCTTCTTTTTATTCATTTTATCGTTATTTATTGTACTTTGTTTTCTGTTGTTTTGTTATTTTCTGGCTCCTGGATCATGAGAGAAAAGGCTTTGTCAATGCGGCCCACGTAGCAGTATGAGTTTGAGACCGCTGCTCTATGCCCATAATGGCGTGGCTATCAATGGATTTCATAATGAGTTTGTCTGAGGTAATTGTCAAGCAAAAAACTACCATATGCCACTGGTCGGCCCGGACACACAACCTCCGCATCATGGTGTTAGAATAGAAATGCGTGAGCGGGCTGCTCCACACCAAGCAGTAAGTGGCGATACCGATGCGCTGATTTCTGTAGGCTGCCGAGAGACTGCGTTGACTGTTGGTGGCCACGGGTTCGCTGGTTGCCGCAAGGAATGGCAGTCAGTTCTCAACTTTCGCTGACGCCCCCGCTCTACGCCTTTCTTCGATCATGGTATATTCTAAGTTGTAATGTAATGTGGAAAAAATGTGCATTGTTCTCCACTGTGATACAGACTACGTATTCTGCAATGAAAAATGTCAGCTTTTTTCGGTGCGAAAAGATGTCGAACAGCTTCAGCTATGGCGGCCGGCATACCAAGATAGGACCGAGCTATACAGTCACTGTTTGTGAGGGGCATTTGAAGCCCAGGTTTGTGTCCAAAACATGGATGACAGAGTTAAATGGGCATGTGCTACAAAGCGTTGCTCGTTGCTAGCAAAGGAAGCGGTCCCCGCGATATTCTCTGCCGGCCTTGCCTACCTTTCAGACTTCGAAAAGTAGAAAGCCACCCACTGAAAGGCAGCCCCAGGAACCGAAAAAATAAAAGATCATCAAACCTTGTGTAGAAGTGTCAGGTGAAGGTAGCACGTGCTTCACACGACACTGCGTGGGCATGGGCCGGCCCAAAAGCCGGCTGCGGCTCAGCCCACGGGTCGTCTGGGCCGACTCGTGAACATTTTTGCTAGACCCGGGGTGGACTTAAACGTGCGGGCCCGAGCCGGATTCGGGCTTGTACACAGAAAGCCGATGTCCGATTTATAGTCACTTTGTCAGGGTAAAAATCCGCGGCGTCGCAGCAACGAAACGGATGAAATAACTGGTACGCTCTGAGAAAAAGGTTTAGTCTTCATAGCTTATTTATTTACTTATTACGGCACTGCGGTGGCTTAGTCATTAAAGCTCTCGAGTACTGGGCTGGGATACCCTAGTCTGATCCTAATTGGGAGACAGCATTTCGGTTGGAGCTGAAAGCATGGCAGGCATATGCTATAGATGACAGTTTCATTGAAGAACCCCATGTTGCCGAAGTGATCCGAACGCCTGTGCTACAGCATCCTCATACCTTGAGCCGGTTGGGGACCATTACTCCAGACATAGCTCTTTTTTTTTTTTTTTTTTTTTTTTTTTTTTTTTTTTTTTTTTTTTCGTTGTGAGAAAATTCAAAACCAAACGTGGGTATGGTTTTCATTTTTAGCTGTTGATTGGAACGTCTCATAACAGAAATAGCCGCAAAGGCTTGATAGAGTTTAGAAATCTCCTTGACGTTGAAATAAGATAAATCTTGAATGAGCAATGTTTAAATGAGTCAATTAATGTCGTAAGCAGTTAGACGTGCGCGGGCCCATTGAACGATTCAAACGAATATATGAAATTACTCCCCTCTGTGACTGAAGAGCAGCAGTCAGACACCGCTCTTGCATGTTTTAAAGCTTAAAATGCCATGTGCGGGTTACTCTAGTGTGGTGCAGCGTGGCATTCGCCTAATAAATTAGAGTAACGCTGGATGAGGCTGTTTAAGCTATCAGCGAGCACAGACAGTCTGGTCTGCAATAAGGTGCTTCCGCATATGGTCAGTTTTGTATACCACTGGAGACTAGGAACTGGAAACCTCATACAAACCACTGGGAAGGGCCAACGTGTGAACGCTTTATGAGGTTTGACCTTTTCCAAGGTTGCTGTTCAACACTCGGGACGCCTCAGCCACAGATACAGTCTTGCTGCCGCAACGGCGCCCTCTTTCTCGAAAGGGGAAATTGGAGGCGGGGGGGGGGGGGGGGGGACCTTCTACATGCAGAATCAGCGAAGAGCATTGCAGCCAGAACACATGCCGGCCCTGGCGGCGGTGCGATAAATATAGCTATGATATAACAGCGCCTCTCGCACACCACAGGGCGGGCACGCCGCCTGAGCTTCTTGTCTTTCTTCTACCACCGTCGCCTCCAGTTCACAGATACATTAAATTGGGAAGAGTATTGGTTTTCTCTTTCTTTGACGGAGGTGATACCTACACTTAACGGCCGTTTTGGCATGGCGTGAAGACTACATACACATGCAATTGGCTACCTTGCGTTTCCTCGAGATTTTAATGTTATATTTTGCTGCACACGGTGTCTAAATATTAAAGCCTCCTCACAAGAAATCCGATTACTTTCTCTCTCTCTCTCTCTCTCTCTCTCTCTTTTTTTTCTTTTTTCGGGGCCCCCTCGAAAGTTTAGACTTGGTGGGGAAGGAGGAAGCCGCTGTGGCAGTGTAAAGGGCAGCACACGAGGAGCTCACTGACTGCCGACGTCTCACAGTCTGGCACACACCTGCGTCGATCGGCGTCTGTCTGCGTCCCATTGTCGGGGGCACTCCCATGTCGAACGCGCCACTGCGCGCTGTCGGCAAGACGAATTGGAGAAGCGTAGTGTAGATGGCTAGCGAGGACTTGGTCTGGGCCACACCGTCTGCGTCGCAAGGGCCGTTGCGCACTGTCGGCCAGGCGAAGGGGATGACTGCGTGGCCGGCTTGAGGGTACTGACCCAGGCGGGAAGACGCCGAGATTCACTTGAACCTTTTTGTTTCCCGATTGCCCGACTTGGGCTGCTGTCGCCGTCTGGCCAAACACCCCGCGTTCCTTTCCGGTGGGGAATTCTTGTCGCAATAGTTGAAAGCGGCAGCTCTCGCGTTTGTCTCGTTGTCGCCATCCTTAACAGGGGACATGGCTCTTAAAGCTATTTTTCCTACGTTTTTCAACAAATTTGATAAAACCTGGTATTCTGATTTAGTTTCTTGCACTGATTTCAAATATATAATTATGTTTCCAATTGGCCAATTAGTTCAGAAGATAAAATGAAATTGTTTATAATTTGCGGGAACAATGAAAAAATGACCGCACTACAAAAAATTCACGTGAACACTTTGCTAGGTACTAGAAAGCATAACAAATACAATGTTACGTGCACTTTTGTATAACAAATATTAGCGATGTTATAGCAGTTTAAAATTCACTGCTCCAAATGTGAGTGCCTTGCTGTCTGATTTAGAGCAAAATTGAAAACTTTGGACTGCTATAACATCGCTAATATTTGTTTAAAAAAAAGAAATGCTCCTAACATTGTATTCATTATGCTTTCTAGTACCTAGCAAAGTGTCCATGTGAATTTTTTTGTAGTGCTGTTATTTTTTCATTGTTTCTGCAAATTATGAACAATTAATTTCATTATCTCTTGAACTAATTGGCCAGTTGGAAAAATGGTTGCATGTTTGAAATCAGTGCAAGAAGCTGAATCGGAATGCCAGGTTCTATCAAATTTGGTCAGAAATTGGAAAATAATTTTAAGAGCCATGTCCCCCTTTAAGCAGAAGCGAAATGCAATACAGCTGACATATTTCGTGGTGTGTTTGGAGACTGTAAACGGCCGAAACTAATGCATTCGTTTTCAGCTAATTTCTAAGTCTAGAGTTATCATGGGAAGACGAAAGAGTCACACTGGCCGTACTGCCCGAATCCGTGGGTCTCACTGCCTGTCGGAGGTTGGGCACACTACGAGCAGTGGCGTGCCGCGCCGGCGCGGCTCGTTCATACACAACCCTTCAGACACCACGCTCCACATCATGTTCTACTTGGCACTTGCTGTATTTCATTTTAAGCCAGCCAAAAGACGAGACAGAGAATAGAAGCGAACGAGATGAGGCTGGCTTCTGTGTCTCGTCTTTTGGCTGGTTTAAAATGAATGATTACCAACTCGCCCAGTCGTTAACCTTGTTGCTGTATTTACAGGGCATTCCCACGTCTGCTGCTGTGGTTTAGTTTAGCACTGATGAACGCTGTCTATGTTGGGATACATGCAACATAAATAGCTTGAAAGTAAAAGATTGCACAGCCATTATTGTAGCTAGTTTGTAAAGCATGGGATGCATAATGTGGAGGTCTCGGACCTCAACAGTGGCATGTTTCTTGTTTTTGTTTTGTTTTCCTAGTTTGCAATGAGTTATTTCTCATTTGAGAGTAGATACACTGCTAATTGCCATTCATCACCAATGCAGATTTTGTTTTTGTTAGTTAATTATATGCTTTCCTCAATTTTTTCCTTTTCTGCTAAATAGAAGAACATGAGCCTCTCATAGCCTGTGTTGCTTTGGGACATTAAATCCCATAAGCCAGACCAGCATGAGCCTCGTTTCTGGCAGTCATAGATCTATTTCATTGAACCTCTTTGTTAATAATAAGCTTGTCAAACATACGTCAGACAAAAACATACAGTATTATGGGCGTGACACCATGAAGGTGTCAATCATTAGAAATGTCACAAGTGTTGGGCAGGCATGGAGGGCCCATCATTAACATGTTAAAATTAAGGAAGCTCCGGTGCCACTCAAGCGAAAACATGAGAAGCCACTGACAGAAAGCCGTGGAGTAGGGCATCTGGAGGAGGAAAGGGCTATCCTTGAGTGCAGTCTATCCTCACTGAAGTTATTACTGATAAGTGCCTTGGAAATTTTATCAGAACAGGCATGGATAAAAAAAATTATATCCACAAGATAAAGAGTGGAAATGTGCTGCTTATTGATGTGAACTCCGAACTAGTCTAGTGGTGCTTGAGTACATCATAGTGGTATAGTCCACATTTCTCAAGCTAAAAGAGTCATGTTTTTAGTCAAACTTATCGTTCGGGCATCAAGTATAGAAACAAGCATTGCATTTTCTACTAGTTTGTTCCAAATTGTTGCTAAGGTCATTTGTGTTATATCAAACATCTATACATGTTTTGGCTGTTAGTCTTGCATTTTCAGCAATGCATTGATCTTTGAATAAAAATCAGATAGGTTATTTTGGTATGTCAGGTATAAAAAATTCAGCTAATAAAATCTTTTGACTTTAGAAACGTGCTTCAAAACAATTTGAATGTTTCAAAACTCCCGTTTTATAGCTTCAAAGTGCTCGAGCCTGCTTCCACCTCTCCAAGTTGGTTTGTGGTTCAGGTCATTATTGACAATTCTGCATGACTGAATTGATGTCTTCAATTTGGAGTTTTGGGGAGGGTTGCATCCATTGGGAAGAGTGAAAAATGCTGGCCGAAGATAAGGAACGCTGCATTATGAAAATTCCGATTGCTATTGGGCAACCATCTCATGGATGATGGCACTTGAAAGCGTTTTGACTGGAGGTACTCTCACTGCTTGGGCTAGGCCAGTGCAGCACTTCATCTTACAGGAGCATATGCACCTAATTTTGGTCGCATTTTGCTTGTTAACGACATGCAAAACATTACTCTGTACAGATCATCACCTGGTTTTTATCTTCAACCGCTAAATAATTTATAATTGAATTTTTGTCATCTGTTTCATGGTGTCTATACTCCATTAACACACTGAATGTTAGTAGTGCTGCTACTGCACTTAAAATCAAGTGTTGGTCTCTGTTTGCAATATTTTTTAGCTGCTTTGAGAAGTATGATGCTCATGGACAGCCTCCTTAACAACATGAACTGGTGTATTTGTGATGAGGACCATATATCAGACAGCCAGAGGTTTTATGATGCTAGCATTGTAGCAACTGTTGTGGTCCTGTAGTTCGGTGAGGGATTTGCCCATCTTGTGGTTGTTGCCCGTTTGCTGTGGCCACCCTCAAAGTAAATAGCTATGGTCCTGTCACATAGTCTGAGAACTTCTTGTTACTTGTATGGAAATTACTGTTTGGCACAAAATGACTTATGGCTGCCATCATGTGCATTATAGAGGGCGAGCGACTACATTTCGGTGGAACAGTTCCTCATTCTTTTTCACAGCCCATAGGAAGGATTTCGCAAGTTTAGAAAAATGAAATGTTCACAGCTGAGTCAGTCGCAATTCTGGAATCATGCTGTGTAGTCGACAAACGCTACAATCCGAGAGCAACGCATGTCGTCTAATGAACAGTGCAAGCGAAACTTCTTGGGTGCAGCAGCAAATGAAAATGTGCACACATGGTTTTCAAGATGTCTCAATGTTTATTTATATGCTTCACAACCTACCAAAGCCCGCACGCTTGCGTTATACCAAAGCACAATCAGCTGTCTGTTCTTATGTCTGCGGCCAGTGTTGATAAAGTTCTTTACCACCCATGGTGTCCATTTCTGCTGTGCATATGCACTGCAGTGATACATTGTCACACGCATGCAGAGAGCACTAGTACTGGCCTTACTTAGGGTAACCTTTTCGCTGGTTTGGCTTTTCTCATTCTTGAGCTATGCTACAGGGTGCACACTCTTCTTCTTGTATGGTTTCTTTGACGACTCATGAATTCAGCATTTGTGCTTCTTTCCTTTTTGAGGGTGTAGTGACCATATGCAAATCCACTATTAGAATATATGAGCTGCTGCATTAGCTGCAGTCCTGCTATCTTTTTATTTAAATTTGGTACATCTCTGAGTTTCTCTGGGTGTTTTGTTATTGTTCTGAGCTTGCATTCTTTTGTTTTTTCTCCCCATGACAGCCGATCCTGCACGTGACTGATACTAGTCGAGAGATCACAACAGCTGCCCACCTTTCAAAGCATGGCATTCCCTGGCCCAAGTTGACTGCTCCCTGTGCTACTGGCTCAACAGTGTACTCACAAGTCTGCACTTCACTTACGAGCGTAATGGCAACACACACACGTTGGCCATAGCTTCTGTGTCAAAATAAAGTATTCCTACTTATGTGCCTTTTCATTCATTATTAACGCACATGATTGGAGTAATAAACACTCCAGTGCCAAAACACCATGTTGACACACTCATTTATGTTTAGACTGCCTACCTTCTGCATTACTTCTCTTTTTGTAACCTACCTAGTAAGGTAAGTATTTACTGTATGTGTCATAGAACCACATGTATTTGTTATTCCTTTTGAGACGGGAAATAATTCGCAAAACCAGTGAAGTAAGAAAAGTTCACAGATATATTTCGTAGACAATTTTTAAAGGTAAGCCCAATGAAGATGTTTCGAATTGCAGACAGGGACTGATGATAAAATGGCAAAGTGGGTGGTGTTTGTTGAATTGCATAAGATTTGTTTAATTCAGTATTTTGCAGATGAGCAACTTTCTTAATTGCAATGCTTACTTACACCCATACTGTCACCTCATGTAATGCTCAAACATTTGGCAGTGCTAATCACTTTACTAAAATATTGAAATCTTGGCCCTTCAAAGTGAATTGTGTTCAATAGCGAGGTGACATGCTTGTAGCAATGAGATTCTAACCTTGGATGCCCGCTTAATACACTATTGCGGTGCCTCTATGCTACTGGGATGGTGAGGCAGCATACTAAAAGGGCATAAAAAGCGTGTGCAGTAATTCTTTACATGTAACAATAGTTGAAGCCCTCGCCTTATTTAATGTGACTGCATTAAAAGGCCATATTTACCAAAAACGGCAATTTGAGCGACAAGGATGAGTGGCAGATAGTATGACCGGATGGATTGGTCTGTGTGATGTGAGGACCATGGTATGGTCCAGCTGCCTACCCAAGCAGCTCCTTTGACATGAGAAAAACTCATTGCCTTTCAGAATCCCGTCAGATGTGTGAGTTGGGAGTTCATTTACATAATGTGGTAATTAGTAATTTTTCAAATTGGTATGTGTGATAAAAGTGCAAACTAAGATTGGTGAGCCAACAAGTAGCCAACTAAATGTACAGGGATGAGGATACAGGAGTCGTAAATGCTGTGGCATGTTTTCCTTAACAGCGGTGCTGAAGTGCCCCCGAAATATTTGTTGCATTTGCTCAATTTATGTGTATTTCAGTTTCTGGTATAACCTTTCCCACACCTTTAGGCACAGTAATTATAAGTAAAATCGGCAGTTAAAAAAATAGCATTGTCAAGATGACAGCGTTCCAAAAATTGAGAAATAGTAATTAAGGTACGTATAGCAACAAAAGTTGCTACACTGTACCATCAGCATACACGTGTGATCCCAGCCATTTTTGGAACCATAAATGCAGTATTAACATCAGTAGTTTATCAATTCAGTTTCGGACTATCCTCATGTTTGACAAGATTTTAATGATGAAACTTTCAGCTTAATGCCTCCAGTAGCCTGAGTATTCTGAAGCATAGCATTGTTGCCTTACTTAATTACTTGGCACACTTTCCAATTTTGCAGTGAGAAATTTTCTTAGCTTAAACCGAAAAATTTGGCAGTACTCTGTCAGGGACGAAGCAAGCTTTTGGAAAAGGAAAATAGAGTAAATGTCTCCGAGTAGACACCTCATATGTTCACTGTGAATGAAACTAATGAGCAAAAAAAAAAAAGCATATGCTTTCAAGCAAAGTATTGCAATGCTTAATATTACATAGAATTCCTCCTGGCACATATAGATTTCATATTTCAAGCTGCCAGTTTCCATCATGCAAGGACGACATCTGCTAGTTTCTATACAGCACCTTCGTGCTTTCGCACTGGCAAGCCATGTTTTGCGAGAGGGTACCTTTCTAAGTGGACTCAGCTAGGCTTAACCTGATTTCCATGAAATATATATGGAAGGGTGCTTAAACCAGATGCTATCAGGCTTTAAGTATACCTGCAGGTAAGGGCCCTGCCAACTACTATTTTTAATAAAGAAAATTTGATATATCTTCGTCACTTAGTGTTTGTCATATATACTCCCTCAAGCACAATTAATGTGGTCTAATCGAGCTGCTTGGTTGATACTAAAAATGAAAACGCAGCACTGACACCAAACATGGACGGGCTACTGCTCAATTAAAACGCCTGGAGAGAGTGCAACGTAAATCAATTTAATCGCTTTCACTTCTTTCTTGTCGACTGCGACGTAAAGTATCGGCAGCACTTGAGCAGTGGTCACCTTTACAAACCAAGCATGCTATGCGTCTGGTCATCGACTGGCAGCTGTCGGCCGGCGCATCGTCGCCGTCGATTCTCCTAGCGACGCCACGCCCTCCGCGGCACGGATTCAACCCTCTTTCCAGTTTGGTTGCTAATGGCCATCAATTTTCGCTGATTATTGCACTATAAGCAGGTAAGCCATCTCTACTAATTGAGCACATAAATAAAATATTTTATCGAGTTTAGTTTACAGCGCAGCCCTATGGCAGTCGCGTAATCGGCGAAGCGAATAAAGAGCACATCAGAGGATGAAAGTTCGGCGATTCACTCTGATGCATATCTTACGCACTGGATTTGTTAGAGACCAACATGGAATAATTTGAACAAATTGTTCTATATAAACGGTCATTTGGCTGCTGGATATATCATTGCTTGTAAATCCGGCAGCGCAAAATATATAGTAAAAAAGAATTACTTCTTTTTCCATATTTTATGTTCACAACAAACATATGCATAACCACGCACTGAGATCAAGTGCCACATGAAAATTCGCGCTTCCACTTCAGTTCGAATAATAGCTCTCGAGGTCAAATGTTCGAATGAGTCGCGTTACATATGCTGTGTATGCAAGGTGGGTACGTGGGGGACGAATTAAACTGCACTGCAAAATATGGTTTGGTTTGGTTTATGAGGTCCCGAAGCAACTCGATCAGGCTATGAGATACGCCGTATATAGTGGAAGGCTCCGAGAATTTCGACCATCTAGCTGGGTTTTTACCGTACCGCGCAGTACACGCGGGCGCCTTGTTAGTATTCGCTCCCATCGAAAAGCAGTCACCCCAGTCAGGATTGAATCCCACACCCTTGGACACAGAAGTCGAGTACGCCAACTGCACCAGCACAGCGGGGGAGGGGGGGGGGGGGACTGCAGAAGACACTGTTGCGTTGTTGGATGCTTGGTTTTGCCCGCGGCTGCTACATTTTTGTGACATGGCCATGCAGTCCCGTTCCACCTAGCTTCCACTGGGCCATCGCAATTCAATCTCGACTTCCTATAAAATCGCAACCATGCAATTCCTGGCACGAAGTCGCCCCCTGGTCGAATTAGCATGGCTTACCCTGCTCGAGTCGCTCGTTTATACACGCTGGCCAACAAAGACGTACGGGATCTGTTGGCTCTTAAATGATCACAACGGTGCACTGCAATGCCGATCGACGCCACGTACACGCTTACGGGCGGCATGCAATTCGTTGCAGCCTCCGCTGCTGCGGGTGCGAGTCGTGAAAAAAGAAACTATGCCGGGACTGCGGGCATTGCAGAATTAACATGCAGTTTCACGGGTTGGTTCGGCTGGAGGCTTTTAATTGTGCCCGTGTATGCGGTGCGATAACAATTAATTAAGCAGGCGCTGGTATATAACTGATAATACTTTTTAACTAGTCATGCGCACTAGCGCCTCATTTACTAACAGCTATAGGTTCGCTGAGGTCGCAATTATAATATCTATATCAGTTTTTTAAATTTTGGAAACACCATTATCGTCCCCGCTTTTAGCACATGAATTTAGGCCGCGCATGGCAGAAAACGAAACCTCTCGGTCGAGGATAATTTAGTGCGCGCGGCATATATATGTACGGGTGTACGTTGTACGATCGCTTCGCTAGCCATTCCTCCCGGGCGCTCCCGAACATTATGAAAGGAGTGACATCCGCGGCGGTGCGTGGCGCGTATTCAGCATGCATGACTAGCGTGGCGATTTGCGCTCACCCGCTGTATAGTTTCGGTTTCGCCTGTGTACGGCCGAAACTACCCGAGCAGGTAGCGTAGATGGCAGCGTACTGCTCCGAAGTTGTCACTTGCTCCTTCGTAGCGCACAGGAGGGACGGCAAGCTTCGAGAGCAAGGTATACCCGCACATATGAAACGGGCTCATAAGAGAGCCAGGTCATAGCCTCCTCTATTTTTTCGCAAAAAATAGAGGAGGTTATGGCCAGGTACGCGCTCGATCATCACAGTGGTTTCAATTTAGCCCGCGCATAAAAATTTCTTGCGCTAAATACGCCAACAGAATTATGTTTTGGGAAAGTTTACACTGATATAGATACTGACATGGGCGTCGGCATGACCCCCTGCATGGTGCCAAAGGATTCTTATTCACTGAAACTGCATTCAGAACACAATTTGTTCATTCTAGAAGGACAAACTCGTGGAAGTTTAAATTTTGGGGCTTGTGTTATTAAATTAAGGAAAAAAAGTATGGGAGATGGAATAAACCCCACCCTTTACAACCCCCTTTACTGATACATTATCACCAGGTTTGATTTGGTTGTTTAATCTGATGCAAAAATTCATAAGAATAGCAATAAATGGACAGCAGAAGACAATTAAATAGTTCAGTTTGGTAGTTAAAATCTTAAGGGTCACTGTATAAAATGCTTTTTGAAGATTAAGAAAAGGTAGCTAATTATATTTGAGTTGAACATGCCCATGCTTCTCATTTAGTGAATCCGTATATACAAAGCATTTCTCATCACCTGATGGGCCAGCTCATCAAGACACTTACAGTAATTGTTTAACTGTGGCTGCTTCCTCTTTGTACGAAATAAAAAACTAACTTGTATTTGAGGCAAAAATTTCTAAGAAAGGAAAAGGCGCGAGTACTGAGTCATCAAAAGTGCCTTAAAATTGAGATACTCGCTTAAAATCAAGAGACTTAGCTGCAGTATATGCAGCCAAAGAAGAAACAGAAAAAGGCTTTTGAAATGTCAAAACAAGTGATTTTAATAGCACCCCCAAAATTCAGCAAGAGTACTGGGCAATTTTAGAGTGTATGGTTAAAGCAGAATTCATTTTACCCAAACTTAATACTCAAGTTGGCTGTTCTGCCAATGCCAAATTTTTATAAAAAATTTTAACACTTAGCACAAAAAAAGCCTAGCCTTGAAGGCTTTTGCTTTCTTTTCTAGAATGCATTCATACCTTCAGTTAGAAATGTTAAGAGAAGCAAGATCAAAAGCGACCATTCAGAGCTTCATTGGAACTATCCAAAATATAAGTTATGAACTGCAAAATAAAACGACCCAAGTTTAAGGTCTAATTGTGTTTTTTAAGTTTCGCTCTCAGCTATGCTGGTTCCTGTAGACCTTTCCTCAACTCTTTAAACTGTACAACTGTACTTCAAGACCTAGTAGAAGTAGTAGTAATAAACTTTATTTGGCTACAAAAATGAGTGCCAAAGAGGTTTGCAACTTATAGAGCCAGGGCCATCGGTCACTTCGACATGGAGGACTCCAGCCAGGTACACCAATTAAAAGGAGGAGATTCAAGATGAATGGGGGACTGAATGGCAATGGTGAAAAGGAAAAGCAGTGTTCTAGGTTAATGCAAATGAGAGATATAGTTGGGACAAGATGCTTTAGGTGGAAACGGTAAAGAAAGAAATGCGCTGGGAGAAGGAGGAAGAAACTTTAATGACACGGAGTATTAGGCACCGAGAATGTCCCGAGTACGGATCACCAAAGCCAACCAGTCCGTCAGCTGATGCAAGACTAGCCAAGCCCACCAGGTCGGGAAACAAAAGTGAGGAAAATGAAATGTGCCGGGATGGTGAGAAAATTTGTTCCCATTTTACGTTTGACATGAAATTTAGTGACAGAAGAAAGGAAGAGGTGTCAAAAGAAGAATGAGATAATCTCGAAAATGCCTGGAAAGCAGCTTCATTCATCAAATTGACAGGTTGAAAGAAGCCGGCTATCCGGAACATGGTGTCATCTCAGTTGCTGAAGGAACCTATAAAAAAATGAAAACAAACAGCAAGGAAGCTATGCCTAACACAGCGGACAGAATACAACAACAAAATCTGGTTGCAATACCCTATCTGCACAGCATATCGCATGATTTGAAACGAATAGGCAAAAAAGTAAATATCGAAGTAGTTTTTACAGCTTCAGAAAAGTTATTGAAGCTTTGTAGGATCACTCAAACTTGTGGTGTGCAGCAACGCGCATGTAGCATAAAACACCAGACTTTATTTGTACCCTGCAGCACAGGTGTGGTGTACGAGATCCCACTAAGCTGTGGGAAATGTTACATTAGACAAAAGGGTAGATGCCTCAATGAATGGCTCTGAGAACACAATTATACCTATGAAAAACTTGCAAAAAAGAAACATCTGCGAAGGAAACGTTGCTTTGCACTGCAGCAGGTGCACAGGTTGTATGCCCTGGCTTCTACAGGGCTTAAAGCCAGGGGGTGTGTCAGAGACCCCCCCCCCCCCCCCCCCCCCCTCGTAATATTTAAGAGGGGTCTGAGATCCCCAAAAGCTTGAATTCAAGCATGAGGACTGTAAGAATACAAACCAAGTAATCATTGTTTTGTTCTTGTCAGTGGTGTAATTGGAAGATTTCTTCTCTATCGTTTCAACAGTTTCACATTGAGTATTAATAAAAACCAGAGATGGAGAAAAATAATGATTTCTCCCCTTTGTATAAAACGATTTGCAAAACAGGCAACCAGCCACTTTCTCTCTTTATTTCCCTTTCCACCAATGCTCGAATCAGTACAGACCCCCTCCGATTGAGCCAGACTTTAAGCACTGGGCTTCACAAAACAAAGATTATTGGTAGAAGCAACAAGCAGATTACAAGAGAGATTCTGGAGGCAAGAGTCATCAAACAGAAAAAGGGCTTGTGCGTCAGTGCACCTTCAATAATGCTCAGTGAAAAAGAACTTGAGATCCTGTAAGTAGCGTAGGTTTACTCAAAACACTTAGTATTGTTATATCTTTTCTTGTATGGCAGTTTCCGGTTCTATATCGTGGTTTTTAAGGCTAACGACACGACTTAATCCTGCTCATTCATACTTTACATTTTGACAACAGAAGCCCATATACAGCTCAACCTGGCTTTTTCATTTGTCTTCATCGAATGTTTAGCGGTGAGGCATGTGCTTGCTCATGGTGTATACTACTTCACTTGTGTTTTGGATTTTTGTGATTTCTTGTTTATTGTTATTTATTTTTTTTGTCAGTGCTTTGTTAGGAGAGAAAACTGGTATATGTGTATATAACGTTTTGACTTCGACTGAGTCACATGTTATGAAAATGTGCATAAATTCCTTCGTTTTCCAATAAACCTCAGTTGACAGTCAGTGCTGTGTTCATCTCCCTACCTCTGACCACATATATCTCAATCTCAAAGACCTCATTCCAATAGTAACATGCACAAGTATTGATACAGTCATAAATTTATTACAATGAACAAGACTTTGCTGTCAACCATGATGAACTTGACTTTCTGCAACATCTAATGTCAAAGTGAAAGTGACCGCTCCTTCTGCTTATATGCTTTACTTATTATTAAGGAGATTATTAAGTTGGTTTAGACCTCAAGGCAGAATATTAGTTTAAATAGTTTAGTCACACAAACAAAAAAACACGGAAAAGAAATTATAACCGAGCTTTTTCTTGGTTGAAGCGCCATATAGAGGAAGAAAGTAAATATATTTACACAGGTGGAAGCAGGCTCAAGCATTTTAGAACAGCTCAGGGAGCAGTAATAAAGTAACTTCGGAGCAGCTTTGAAGCAATAAAACGAGAGTTTTGGAGCAATCACATTATGTCTTGGAGCAAGATTCTAGACTCGCTTTTAATAATAGAATTCTAGCTTCCTCACTTAACTCTGACTGTCGAATATTTCGAAAAAAAAAAAAAAATCACCTCCAGTGTCGAACTATTTCAAACGCTATGCGTTTAGCGCAATACCCGTACTGCAAAAACGCCGCGGGACGGCATACAGCCGCAGCACCTGTACGGCAAAACCAGTCAAAGGGTTAAATAGCAGCAAATGGAATGCTGCCTTCTACACTTCATAATTGAAGATCGTTTAACTAAGAGATTTATACTGTTTTGTAAGATTCAAAGGTGGACTTCACCACCTTGATGCACTCAAGTATTGCCACTAGTTCGAAGTTCACATCAATGAACAGTACATTTCTGCTTTCTATCTTGTGCATATTCTTTTTGATCCTGCGCCTGTGCCGATAAATTTCTGGGTACTGGCCAGTAACGCCTACAGGGAAGATAGGTGGCACTTTAAGTATAGCCTTTTTCCCCTTCAAATTCATTACATTATGGCCCTCTGTGGCTGCTCAAATTATTGCTTGAGCTATCTTAGTTTTAGCACACTGGCGATAGGCCCTGTTTGACTTTCCAACACTTTTGAAAACACATTTAGTGACTGGCACCTAAGTGGCATCACCTCCATAAGAGTTCCAAGTGTGCTTTTGTCTGTCGTAGGCATGACAGGCTAGATGGTGAAACACCTGCTTGTATTCACAGCAGAATCGCTACAAACAAACCGTGTAGTTCGTTGCAGCTGGACAAGTTTCCAATGGCTCGTAGTCATCATCGGCCAGACTATACCAACTGCAGGGTGAAGGCCTCTCCCATACTCCTCTACCTGTGCTAGCTGCATCCACTTTACTCCTGCAAACTTTTTAACTTCATCCGCTCACCTAACTTTCTGCTGTCCCCTGCGACGATTTGCTTCCCTTGGAATCGTTTATTACCCTAAGCGAACATCGGTTGTCCTCTCTACGCATTACACGCCCTGCCCATGCCCATTTCATCTTCTTGATTTCCACTAGAATGTAATTAACTCAAGTTATTTCTCTAACTCACTCTATGTGCTTCCTATTTTTTAACGTTACACCTACCATTTTTCATTCCATAGTCATCTGCGTTGTCCTCAACTTAAATAGAACCCTTTTCGTTAGCCTCCATGTTTCAGCTCCATAGATGAGTAAGTGTAAGATGCAACTGCTGTATACCTTCCTCTTGAGCAATACCGCTAAGATACTAGTCATAATCTCAGAATACTTACCAAATGCACTCCATCCCAATCTTATTCTTCTAGTTATTTCCCTTTCATGATCTAGATCTGCGGTTACTACCTGTCCTAAGTAAACATATTCGTCTACAACTTCCAGTGCTTCGCTACCTCGTAGTAGTCTGGTGCGCCTGCTTCACTCGCTGATCTCATTTCCCTCACCACAGGCGATTCAAAAGGCCGGAAGTAGGTGCTATATCAAGAGCACAGAACATTTTCCGTAACGAATTCCTCAAATTTGCTTATAAGCAAACATTATGCTGCATACTTTTTTAGTATATTAAAATTTTATACATATTAGGCTCGGGTGAGATGCATTACACCTCTGCTACAGGTGTGCTGCCATCGTTTTGACTACACCAACCACATACCCTGTATACAGAACTCATAACAGACCATTGCCCAGCTGCGCTTCTCATAGTCGCTTAACTTAATTTTCTCGGATTGCGGTTCTTGCTGTCAATACCAGTAATGGCCCACTCTGCGGCAAAACCGTGCTCCACTAAATTTAATGTCAGAACATTGATGCAGTCGAATTGGAGCAATTTTGGAGCAAGGAAAGCAGGCTGGAGCAGAATGAAGCAAATGGAGCAGCACTTCCACCCCTGCATTTAGGATGAATGCAAAGAAAGGAATACTGCAATCAAATTCTAAATTCTAAGTTCATTCTAAGTTCAAAAGGCAAGCCACCATGTCAGTGTTATCACTCAGTATCCTAATTTCTAAGTTCAATATCACAGGAAAGACAATTGTGCCAAGCTCAAGCTTAACACTGTTCAACATGATCCAGTTACATATATATATATTCCTGCCGAACATAATCACAGTTCCCATATTGTAAGGAATCTTTATCAACCATGCTTTTATTTATGTGTTTATTGATACCTCAGAGGTCCTAATGCAAGACTTTACAATGATAAATGGCGATAGGCTGGTGGTATACATGGCTATGATTAGACAGGTTCTTCGATGGCAGTACTGAAGCTTACAGGATCACTGATGACGGATGATTCCAGTTGTGAACAGTGCTTGCGAAAAATGACTCATGAAATGTAGTTGTGTGGGCATGCGGTGAAACGCCACTTTTACGATGACCTGTGTGAGGTGTTCTATACACAGGTTAGCCGAGACGACTGCCATGAGGTCTTGTATGAAAAGCTTGTGATAAAGGCAGGGGCATGAAGTACAGTGACTAGAACAGAGACTGTAACAGAGATTTCATGGCAGAGATGCTGAAGGAGTATTGGAGGGAATGAAACTGGTGGCATGGTTTTTAACAGGCTCATAAGGTTCAGTAAAGTTACGGTAGTGTAGATCAACTATATGATTGGTATATTAAAGTTGTGATCACACAAGGGTTTTGTAATCTAGTAATTTTACACAAGAAGGTGCCAGCCATGGGTAGGTTACGATAGAGGTATCCAACAGTTCTATTAGAGTAATTAGTTACATGGCTTACAAGGCAAGACAATGTTAAGCCATTAGTGAGGTGAACACCAAGGTACTTAAACGAATTCTTTGAAAAAGTAGTACTAGTGTTAATTTTGTAAGTAGGATGTGTTGTTTTGGCAGTGGTGAGAAGAAATCAACAGTTTAAAGCTTCTCAGGGACGGAGGCCACATAGCACATCACTATTGTATGCGAATTAGATATTGATATAAGGCAGAAGCGTCGGACGAGTTGGTTACAGAGCAGCGAAGTACACAGTCATCAACTAAAATGTGGATGGTAGAAGTTACTGAAGGGAGATCGTTAAGAGTAAGGGACAGTGCTTTGTGGAACACATAGCTGAAAGAAAACTTTGAGAAAGAGGACTGGGTATTAGCAGTAACAAACCGCGCGCGGTCGGTCAGAAAGCCTTGGATCAAACTAGTGGATAGAGGTTTGTTCAATTCAGGCAGCTTCAGCAGAATGCGGGCAATGTGAAAAATGCGTGCAGACAGGCGACGCAACTTGGGAAAAGCGGTAAAAGAAAATCGAGTACCGAACCTGCTGGATATTTTTTTCGAAGTTAATATTGGGATATATTGAGGGCGAAATGCACCATTTCGGCTCCATATTAGTGCCTATACCCTGTGCGATTCAGGGAACGTAGGAACGGGTGAATGCTAAATATTTTTTACACACTCTTGCACACTACGCGAACGCGCACACCTCGTGAATAACGCGAAATAGAAGTGTCCTTTCGCTAAGGCAGTTTTGGGAAAACTGCTAGCAGCTTCGAAAAGACCCGTTTTATCTGGAGTGTCCGGCACTGCAAAAGAAAGAGCACATAAACACCCTTCCAGAATCAGCCAAGCGATCACATACGGTGATTACATAAACACCGCAACCTTCAAAACGAAAGCCAAGACCACCTACACATTGAGAATATTCTTCTTCCATGGCAGCACAAACCAAATCACGATCCCCATACACAGGCCTTTTACATACGCTCTTGGTTTCTACTATGCCACACTGTGCATCATTCATGCTTCAAAAATAAATCCAAGACGCCCTGTTCGTAAGGCAACACGCAAATATGATTTGTTGCAGAATGAACGGAGAGATCAACGGGGTCCGCAGGTAGGAGCACTCTTTCAACTTCTGTGGATGCACGAAGCCTCTAATGCGTCTATCGCCTCGTCGTTACTAACGTAATCCATGAAGAAACTGCAAGATGAGCACTGAGGCACGAAATGTGCACGGCGCAAAAATCGCGATTCACACGACCACACATTCCAAACGTCGTTTACAAACACACGACATGTGATCTGCCTTGGGCTTTCCTGCAAAAACACCAATCCGAAAGTACTAAACAAAGCCAAGCCAATCCATGGGTTGCAATAACGATTTGCTTATTTTCACCCGGTTGCACCAAGCTTCTAGCTTATTCCAACCGGGTCGCAGCAACGCCGGCCCTGAATACTTTTCTCTAAGGCGCCGTCTGCTGCGACCCGGTTGCAGCAACGAAATGCTTCCTGCAACCGGGTTGCAGGAGCAAAATGCTTGCTGCAACCCATGACGTCTTATCCGGTTTAAAAAAAACGTCACGTCCGGCTATTGTTTTGTGGGTAGGTGGTAGTAGCAGAATGGCTGGTCGTCGTCGGAGCCGTGGGAGCTGCGTCGCCGTGCCAGACGTGCGCTCTCGTGTTGTACGGTACGTAAGCAATTTTTTCTATTTTTTAGATATTTCAGTATGCATGTATTGAGTCATTGCCTGTTGTCTGGAACTCTACATTTAGTTTTCAACTTCCCTGCGCCCGAATGTTCTGTTGACGACCATTGAGCCTGCTTGGCCGGCAGTGGGCCCGAACGGCCCAAAGGTTTATTGTAGAAAGTTTCAATCGAAAGCTCAACGTAGTTCGACACCAAGGAACATACGGTCAAATACCGTTTATTAGGCCAACCGCACGAAAGTCTCAGTCATGTAAAACACGCCTGACTACCAGTCTTGCGTGCGCCTGAAAACGGCGGGAAACTTGGGTAGGCTTTCCTCAGCGGTCTGGATGAATAGTTAATGATTGTAACGTCTTTGAGCTGATGGAGGGACTTAAGGAGATACTAGGACATGACAAAACAACGCGTAGAAGCAGGAAAGGCGAGGATCACACAGGCCTGTGTGGGAAGCTTTTGTTTCGGTGCACCACGACGTACTAACCATTTGTGCGACGTGACCCTTTGTGTGACCCTCATTGCTATGACGCGGTGTAGAATAATGATTTCATACCTCATTTTATGACTGCGCACTGTCAAATGTATGCAAGGCCCCTTTCTAATTACGGTGAGGTAAGCGATTTCGCCTTGTGTTTACATCAACACGTACTTGTCTTAATTTCTTTTGTGTGTGTAAACATCGCTTATATGCTGACGTCTAATATTTGGTACGCAGGGACCTTCCTGATATGTGTTTTGGAGTCTATCATGGGCTTGCTGGTTGCTGAGGCTGAACAAAGGGGACTATGAAAGGCGGAGGCAGCCTATGCTCCAACGCCACAAGGTGAGCCCTGTACTTAATTTCAAAACAATTGCTGTGCCACCGGGACTGGTCATTTGTTTTAAC
The DNA here is from genome assembly GCF_055883805.1 of Amblyomma maculatum. Taxonomy (NCBI): domain Eukaryota; kingdom Metazoa; phylum Arthropoda; class Arachnida; order Ixodida; family Ixodidae; genus Amblyomma; species Amblyomma maculatum. Next base: position 133,595,353 of record NC_139353.1, read on the forward strand.
TTTTACACGGGGCAGGTCACCAGTTTGCATAGAGTGCATGAATGAATCGAACAAGCAAGCATCCCTGCAGCTTCCTGCAGCTGCAGTGTCCAGCTTGTAGTTTGCAGCCTTTCTTCCTCAGCTGCAATTAATGCATCGCAAACAGTGTGCAATGTAACAGTTGATTCAGACTAAGAAAACCAGACTAGCTCCAAAAACAAAGAAATGTTTGCACGAGATGGAAGATCAAACCACGCTATATTGTCTTCTCAATTCGCTGTGAGAAACTAGCAAAGCTGCCTTCTTTAACGAATGGTATTCCTGCACAGATTGGTTGTGTCGCTTTTTTGTGCGTGTAACAAAGTTACTGCAAGAACTTTATTTATTTATTCGGTTACTATCAGGGCCGTTGAGCAGCTAAAAACAGTGACAGTTTCTCTGGGCACCGATATGCCTACTAGCCGATTGTGGCAGGGTTGCTTCACATTAATCAAAGCAGCCTAGCAAATAAGGCTCACTGTAGCAGCAAGAATTGTGAGCACGCCCTCGCACTCACTTGCTTTGTCATCTCCTGCATCTTCTGGCACAGCAGCGCCGGGCAGTCTCTTTCCGCTCATCAGAGATGATCCTTTTATGCCAGGGGTCTTGGAGCACGGCCAGCGAAGCTGCATGATGCAGTCTGCCCAGCTCAATTTTCAGCCGGCGTTTTGAAAGCATTACCACCAGCCCTAATTTCGAACTAAAATAAGCTCAGACTTAGTACCCAGTTAGTATGCATTCATTTTTGATAAGGTGTTGACCACTTAATCTGCATGAACTTTCATTTGACATCACTATGCCTTCAAAAGCAAGGAGCCGGACATCCTGCCTTTTCTTTTATTTCCAAGTGTGCTTTTCTTTTTCTTGCTGAGGATTATAAGTGTGGTATTTATTAACAGGTATGTCATTTCAGTACCTCTCTCCGAGCGATCCTGAAGCTGCTTTTGTCCGGCATTCAAGCGGAAAGGAGCACACGTTGCTTTTCTTTTGCAATAATGGAAGGGCTTGGTCTGGAAAAAAGAAGTTTTGCTTATTTTTGTTCATTTTATCGTTATTTATTGTACTTTGTTTCCTGTTGTTTTGTTATTTTCTGGCTCCTGGGTCATGAGAGAAAAGGCTTTGTCAATGCGGCCCACGTAGCAATATGAGTTTGAGACCGCTGCTCTATGCCCATAATGGCATGGCTATCAATAGATATTTCATAATGAGTTTGTCTGAGGTAATTGTCAAGCAAAAAACTACCATATGCCACTGGTCGGCCCGGACCCACAACCTCCGCATCATGGTGTTAGAATAGAAGTGCGTGAGCGGGCTGCTCTGCACCGAACAGTAAGTGGCAATACCGATGCGCTGACTTCTGTAGGCTGCAGAGAGGCTGCGTTGACTGTTGGTGGCCGCGGGTTCGCTGGTTGCTGCAAGGAATGACAGTCAGTTCTCAATTTTCGCTGACGCCCCCGCTCCACGCCTTTCTTCGATCATGGTATATTCTAAGTTGTAATGTAATATGGAAAAAAGTGCATTGTTCTCCACTGCGATACAGGCTACATATTCTGCAGTGAAAAATGTCAGCTTTTTTCGGTGCGAAAAGATGTCGAACAGCTTCAGCTATTGCGGCCGGCATACCAAGATAGGACCGAGCTATACAGTTACTGTTTGTGAGGAGCATTTGGAGCCCAGGTTTGTGTCCAAAACATGGATGACAGAGTTAAATGGGCATGTGCTGCAAAGCGTTGCTAGCAAAGGAAGCAGTCCCCACGATATTCTCTGCCGGCCTTGCCTACCTTTCAGACTTCGAAAAGTAGAAAGCGACCCACTGAAAGGCAGCCCCAGGAACCGAAAAAATAGAAGATCGTCAGACCTTCTGTAGAAGTGTCAGGTGAAGGTAGCACGTGCTTCACACGACACTGCTTGGGCATGGGCCGGCTCAAAAGCCGGGTGCGGCTCAGCCCACGGGCCGTCTGGGCCGACTCATGAACATTTTTGCTGGACCCGGGGTGGGCTTAAACGTGCGGGCCCAATCCAGATTCGGGCTTGTACACAGAGAGCCGTGTCCGATTTATAGTCACTTTGTCAGAGTAAAATACACATCTGCGGCGTCGCAGCAACGAAACGGATAAAATAACCATGGTACGCTCCGAGAAAAAGGTTTAGTCTTCATAGCTTATTTATTTACTTATTACGACACCGCGGTGGCTTAGTCATTAACGCTCTCGAGTACTGAGCTGGGATACCCTAGTTTGATCCTAATTGGGAGACAGCATTTCGGTCGGAGCTGAAAGCATGGCAGGCATATGCTTATAGATGACAGTTTCATTGAAGAACCCCATGTGGCCGAAGTGATCCGCACGCCTGTGCTACGGCGTCCTCATACCTTGAGCCGGTTTGGGACCCCCCCCCCCCCCCCTCTTTTTTTTTTTTTTTTTTTTTTTTTTTTTTTTTTTTTTTTTTTTTGTTTGTTGTGAGAAAATTCAAAACCAAACATAGGTATGGTTTTCATTTTGAGCTGTTGATTGGATGATTGGAACGTCTCACAACAGAAATAGCCGCAAAGGCTTGATAGAGTTTAGAAATCTCCTTGACGTTGAAATAAGATAAATCTTGAATGAACAATGTTTAAATGAGTCGATTAATGTCGTAAACAATTAGACATGCGCCGGCCACATTGGACGATTCAAACTAATATATGAAATTACTCCCCCTCTGTGACTGAAGAGCAGCAGTCAGACACCGCTCTTGCATGTTTTAAAGCGTAAAATGCCATGTGCGGGTTACTCTAGTGTGGTGCTGCGTGGCGTTCGCCTAATAAATTAGAATAGCGCTGGATGAGGCTGTTTCAGCTATCAGCGAGCACAGACAGTCTGGTCTGCGATAAGGTGCTTCCGCATATGATCAGTTTTGTATACCACTGGAGACTAGGAACTGGAAACCTCATACAAACCACTGGGAAGGGCCAACGTCTGAACGCTTTATGAGGTGTGGCCTTTTCCAAGGTTGTTGTTCAACACTCGGGACGCCTCAGCCACAGATACAGTCTTGCTGCCGCAATGGCGCCATCTTTCTCGAAAGGGGAAATTGGAGGCGGGGGGGGACCTTCTACATGCAGAATCAGCGAAGAGCATTGCAGCCAGAACACATGCTGGCCCTGGCGGCGGTGCGATAAATATAGCTATGATATAACAGCACCTCTTGCACACCACAGGGCGGACACGCTGCCTGAGCTTCTTGTCTTTCTTCTACCACCGTCGCCTCCAGTTCACAGATACATTAATTCGAGAAGAATATTGGCTTTCTCTTTCTTTGACGGAGGTGATACCTACGCTTGACGAACGGCCGTTTTGGCATGGCGTGAAGACTACATACGCATGCAATTGGCTACTTTGCATTTCCTCGAGATTTTAATCAGTTATATCTTGCTGCACGCGGTGTCTAAATATTAAAGCCTCCTCACAAGAAGTCCAATTACTTTTTCTTTTTTTTTTTTCTTTTTTTTTTTCTTTTTTTTTTTTTTCCGGAGGCCCCCCTCGAAAGTTTAGACTTGGTGGGGAAGGAGGAAGCCGCTGTGGCAGTGTAAAAGGTAGCACACGAGCTCACTGACTGCCGGCGTCTCACAGTCTGGCACACACCTGCGTCGATCGGCGTCTGTCTGCGTCCCATTGTCGGGGGCGCTCCTGCGTCGAACCATGTCGAACGCGCCACTGCGCGCCGTCGGCAAGACGAATTGAAAAAGCGCAGTGTAGATTACTAGCGAGGAGCTCGGCGCCTTTTGGTCTGGGCCACACCGTCTGCGTTGCAAGGGCCGTTACGCGCTGTCGGCCAGACTAAGGGGGTGACCGCGTGGCCGGCTTGAGGGTACTGACCGAGGCGGGAAGACGCCGGGATTCACTTGAACCTTTTTTGTTTCCCGATGGCCCGACTTGGGCTGCTGTCGCCGTCTGGCCAAACACCCCGCGTTCCTTTCCGGTGGGGAATTCTTGTCACAATAGTTGAAAGCGGCAGCTCTCGCGCTCGTCTCGTTGTCGCCATCCTTAACAGGCGACATGGCTCTTGAAGCTATTTTTCCTGCGTTTTTCAACAAATTTGATAAAACCTGGTATTTTGATATAGTTTCTTGCACTGATTTCAAATATATAATTGTTTCCAATTGGCCAATTAGTTCAAAAGATAAAATGAAATTGTTCATAATTTGCGGGAACAATGAAAAAATAACCACACTACAAAAAATTCACATGAACACTTTGCTAGGTACTAGAAAGCATAACGAATACAATGTTACGCGCACTTTTGTATAACAAATATTAGCGATGTTATAGCAGTTCAGAATTCACTGCTCCAAATGTGAATGCCTTCCTGTCTGATTTAGAGCAAAATTGAAAACTTTGAACTGCTATAACATCGCTAATATTTGTTAAAAAAACAAATGCTCCTAACATTGTATTCATTACGCTTTCTAGTACCTAGCAAAGTGTCCATGTGAATTTTTTTGTAGTGCTGTTATTTTTTCATTGTTTCTGCAAATTATGAACAATTAATTTCATTATTTCTTGAACTAATTGGCCAGTTGGAAAAATGGTTGCATGTTTGAAATCAGTACAAGAAACCGAATCAGAATGCCAGGTTTTATCAAATTTGGTCAAAAATTGGAAAATAAGCAGAAGCGGAATGCAATACAGCTGACATATTTCGTGGTGTGTTTAGAGACTGTAAACGGCCTAAACTAATACATTCTTTTTCAGCGAATTTCTAACAGTGTAGAGTTATCATGGGAAGACGAAAGAGTCACACTGGCCATACTGCCCGAATCCGTGAGTCTCACTGCCTGTCGGAGGTTGGGCACACTACGAGCAGTGGCGTGCCGCGCCGGCGCGGCTCGTTCATGCACAACTCTTCAGACACCATGCTCCACATCATGTTCTACTTGGCACTTGCTGTATTTCATTTTAAACCAGCCAAAGGATAAGACAGAGAATAGAAGCGAACGAGATGAGTCTGGCTGCTGTTTCTTGTCTTTTGGCTGGTTTAAAATGAATGATTACCAACTCGCCCAGTCGTTAATCTTGTTGCTGTATTTACAGGGCATTCCCACGTCTGCTGCTGTGGTTTAGTTTAGCACTGGTGAACGCTGTCTATGTTGGGATACATGCAACATAAATAACTTGAAAGTAAAAGATTGCACAGCCATTATTGTAGCTAGTTTGTAAAGCATGGGATGCATAATGTGGAGGTCTCGGACCTCAACAGTGGCATGTTTCTTGTTTTGTTTGTTTCCTAGTTTGCAATGAGTTTTTTCTCATTTGAGAGTAGATACACTGCTAATTACCGTTCATCACCAATGCAGATTTTGTTTTTATTAGTTAATTATATGCTTTCCTCAATTTCATTCTGTTCGTTTGCATACCTGTGTCGTAACAGGGCCTTTATATATTTTTCCTTTTCTGCTAAATAGAAGAGCATGAGCCTCTCATAGCCTGTGTTGCTTTGGGACATTAAATCTCATAAGCCAGACCAGCATGAGCTTCGTTTCTGGCAGTCGTAGATCTATTTCATTGAACCTCTTTGTTAATAATAAGCTTGTCGAACATACGTCAGACAAAAACATACAGTATTATGGGTGTGACACCGTGAAGGTGTCAATCATTAGAAATGTTACAAGTGTTGGGCAGGCATGGAGGGCCTATCATTAACATGTTAAAATTAAGGAAGCTCCGGTGCCACTCAAGCGAAAACATGAGAAGCCACTGACAGAAAGCCATGGAGTAGGGCATCTGAAGGAGGAAAGGGCTATCCTTGAGGGCAGTCTATCCTTACTGAAGGGATTACTGACCAGTGCTTTGGAGATTTTATCAGAACAGGCATGGGATGAAAAAAATTATATGCACAAGATAGGGAGTGGAAATGTGCTGCTTACTGATGTGAACTCCGAACTAGTCTAGTGGTGCTTGAGCACATCATAGTGGTATAGTCCACATTTCTCAAGCTAAAAGAGTCATGTTTTTAGTCAAACTTATCGTTCGGGCATCAAGTATAGAAACAAGCATTGCATTTTCTACTAGTTTGTTCCAAATTGTTTCTGAGGTCATTTGTGTTATTTTAAACATCTGTACATGTTTTGCCTGTTAGTCTTGTATTTTCACCAATGCATTGATCTTTGAATAAAAAGGAATCAAATAGGTTATTTTGGTATGCCAGGTATAAAAAATTCAGCTAATAAAATCTTTTGACTTTAGAAACGTGCTCCAAAACAATTTGAATGCTTCAAAACTCCCGTTTTATAGCTTCAAAGTGCTCGAGCCTGCTTCCACCTCTCCAAGTTGGTTTGTGGTTCAGGTCATTATTGACAATTCTGCATGACTCAATTGATGTCTTCAATTTGGAGTTTTGGGAAGGGTTTCATCCATGGGGAAGAGTGAAAAATGCTGGCCGAAGATAAGGAACGCTGCATTATGAAAATTCCGATTGCTATTGGGCAACCATCTCATGGATGATGGCACTTGAAAGCGTTTCGACTGGAGGTACTCGCACTGCTTGGGCTAGGCCAGTGCAGCACTTCATCTTACAGGAGCATATGCACCTAATTTTGATCGCATTTTGCTTGTTAATGACATGCAAAACATTACTCTGTACAGATCATCACCTGGTTTTTATCTTCAACCGCTAAATAATTTATAATTGAATTTTTGTCTTCTCTGTTTCAGGGTGTCTATACTCCATTAACACACTGAATGTTAGTAGTGCTGCTACTGCACTTAAAGTCAAGTGTTGGTCTCTGTTTGCAACATTTTTTAGCTGCTTTGAGAAGTATGATGCTCATGGACAGCCTCCTTAACAACATGAACTGGTGTATTTGTGATGAGGACCATATATCAAAGACAGCCAGAGGTTTTATGATGCTAGCATTGTAGCAACTGTTGTGGTGCTGTAGTTCGGTGAGGGATTTGGCCATCTTGTAGTTTTTGCCTGTTTGCTGTGGCCACCCTCAAAGTAAATAGCTATGGTCCTGTCACATAGTTTGAGAACTTTTTGTTACTTGTATGGAAATTACTGTTTGGCACAAAATGACTTATGGCTACCATCATGTGCGTTATAGAGGGCCAGCGACTACATTTCGGGGGAACAGTTCCTCATTCTTTTTCACAGCCCATAGGAAGGACTTCGCAAGTTTAGAAAAATGAAATGTTCACAGCTGAGTCAGTCGCAATTCTGGAATCATGCTGTGTAGTCGACAAACGCTACAATCCGAGGGCAACACATGTCGTCTAATGAACAGTGCAAGCGAAACTTCTTGGATGCAGCAGCAAATGAAAATGTGCACACATGGTTTTCAAGATGTCTCAACGTTTATTTATATGTTCGCAACCTACCAAAGCACAATCAGCTGTCTGTTCTAATGTCTGCGGCCAGTGTTGATAACTTCATATCAGTTCTTTACCACCTATGGTGTCCATTTCTGCTGTGCATGTACACTGCAGTGATACATTGTCACACGCATGCAGAGAGCACTAGTACTGGCCTTACTTGGGGTAACCTTTTTGTTGTTTTGACTTTTCTCATTCTTGAGCTATGCTACAGGGTGCACACTTTTCTTTTTGTCTGGTTCCTTTGACGAGTCATGAATTCAGCATTTGTGCTCCTTTCCTTTTTGAGGGTGTAGTGACCATATGCAAATCCACTATTGGAATATATGAGCTGCTGCATAGTCTGCAGTCCTGTTATCTTTTTATTTCAATTTGGTACGTCTCTGAGTTGCTCTGGGTGTTTTGTTATTGTTCTGAGCTTGCATTCTTTTGTTTTTTCGCCCCGTGACAGCCGATCCTGCACGTGACTGATACTAGTCGAGAGATCACAACAGCTGCCCACCTTTCAAAGCATGGCATTCCCTGGCCCAAGTTGACTGCTCCCTGTGCTACTGGCTCAACAGTGTACTCACAAGTCTGCACTTCACTTACGAGCGTAATGGCAACACACACACGTTGGCCATAGCTTCCCATAGCTTCTGTGTCAAAATAAAGTATTCCTACTTATGTGCCTTTTCATTCATTATTAACGCACATGATTGGAGTAATAAACACTCCAGTGCCAAAACACCATGTTGACACACTCATTTATGTTTAGACTGCCTACCTTCTGCATTACTTCCCTTTTGTAACCTACCTAGAAAGGTAAGTATTTACTTTATGTGTCGTAGAACCACATGTATTTGTTATTTCTTTTGAGACTGGAAATAATCCGCAAAACCAGTGAAGTAAGAAAAGTTTACAGATATGTTTCGTAGACAATTTTTAGAGGTAAGCCCAATGAAGATGTTTCGAACTGCAGACAGGGACTGATGATAAAATGGCAAAGTGGGTGGTGTTTGTTGAATTGCACAAGATTGGTTTAACTCAGTATTTTGCAGATGAGCAGCAACTTTCTTAATTGCAATGCTTACTGACACCCATACTGTCACCTCATGTAATGCTTAAACATTTGGCAGTGCTAATCACTTTACTAAAATATTGAACTCTTGGCCCTTCAAAGTGAATTGTGTTCAATAGCGAGGTGACATGCTTGTAGCAATGGGATTAGATCTAACCTTGGATACCCGCTTAATACACTATTGCTGTGCCTCTATGCTACTGGGATGGTGAGGCAGCATACTAAAAGGGCATAAAAAAAAGCGTGTGCAGTAATTCTTTACATGTAACAATAGTTGAAGCCCTCGGCTAATTTAATGTGACTGCTTAAAAGGCCATATTTACCAAAAAAGGCAATTTGAGCGACAAGGATGAGTGGCAGATAGTATGACCGGATGGATTGGTCTGTGTGATGTGAGGACCATGGTATGGTCCAGCTGCCTACCGAAGCAGCTCCTTTGACATGAGAAAAACTCATTGCCTTTCAGAATCCCAAATCAGATGTGCGAGTTGGGAGTTCATTTACATAATGTGGTAATTAGTAATTTTACAAATTGGTATGTGTGATAAAAGTGCAAACTAAGATTGGTGAGTCAACAAGTAGCCAACTAAATGTACAGGGATGAGGATACAGGAGTCATAAATGCTGTGGCATGTTTTCCTTAACAGCGGTGCTGAAGTGCCCCCAAAATATTTGTTGCATTTGCTCAATTTATGTGTATTTCAGTTTCTGGTATAACCTTTCCCACACCTTTAACCTTTAGGCACAGTAATTGTAAGTAAAATTGGCAGTTAAAAAAATAGCATTGTCAAGATGACAGCGTTCCAAAAAATTGAGAAATAGTAATTAAGGTACGTATAGCAGCAAAAGTTGCTACACTGTACCATCAGCATACACGTGTGATCCCAGCCATTTTTGGAACCATAAATGCAGTATTAACATCAGTAGTTTATCTATTCAGTTTCGGACTATCCTCATGTTTGACAAGATTTTAATGATGAAACTTTCAGCTTAATGCCTCCAGTAGCCTGAGTATTCTGAAGCATAGCATTGTTGCCTTACTTAATTACTTGGCACACTTTCCAATTTTGCAGTGAGAAATTTTCTTAGCTTAAAACTGAAAAATTTGGCAGTACTCTGTCAGGGACGAAGCAAGCTTTTGGAAAAGGAAAATAGAGTAAATGTCTCTGAGTGGATATGTGCACTGTGAATGAAACTAATGAGCAAAAAAAAAGCATATGCTTTCAAGCAAAGTATTGCAATGCTTAATATTACATAGAATTCCTCCTGGCACACATAGATTTCATATTTCAAGCTGCCAGTTTCCATCATGCAAGGACGACTGGCAAGCCATGTTTTGCGAGAGGGTACCTTTCTAAGTGGACTCAGCTGGGCTTAACCTGATTTCCATGAAATATATATGGAAGGGTGCTTAAACCAGATGCTATCAGGCTTTAAGTATACCTGCAGGTAAGGGCCCTGCCAACTACTATTTTTAATAAAGAAAATTTGATATATCTAGTTGTCACTTAGTGTTTGTCATATATACTCCCTCAAGCACAATTAATAGTGGTCTAATCGAGCTGCTTGGTTGATACTAAAAGTGAAAACGCAGCACTGACACCAAACATGGACAGGCTACTGCTCAATTAAAACGCCTGGAGAGAGTGCAACGTAAGTCAACTTAATCGCTTTCACTTCTTTCTTGCCGACTGCGACGTAAAGTATCGGCAGCACTTGTGCAGTGGTCACCTTTACAAACCAAGCATGCTATGCGTCTGGTCATCGACTGGCAGCTGTCGGCCGGCGCATCCTCGCCGTCGATTCTCCTAGCAACGCCACGCCCTCCGCGGCACGGATTCAACCCCCTTTCCAGTTTGGTTGCTAATGGCCATCAATTTTCGCTGATTATTGCACTATAAGCAGGTAAGCCATCTCTACTAATTGAGCACATAAATAAAATATTTTATCGAGTTTAGTTTACAGCACAGCCCTATGGCAGTCGCGTAACCGGCGAAGCGAATAAAGAGCACATCAGAGGATGAAAGTTCGGCCATTCACTCTGATGCATATCTTATGCACTGGATTTGTTAGAGACCAACATGGAATAATTTGAACAAATTGTTCGATATAAACGGTCGTTTGGCTGCTGGATATACCATTGCTTGTAAATCCGGCCGCGCAAAATATATAGTAAAAAAATTTACTTCTTTTTCCATATTTTATGTTCGCAACAAACATATGCATAACCACGCACTGAGATCAAGTGCCACATGAAAATTCGCCCTTCCACTTCAGTTCGAATAATAGCTCTCGAGGTCAAATGTTCGAATGAGTCATGTTACATATGCTGTATGCGAGGTGGGTACGTGGGTACGTGGGGGACGAATTAAACTGCACTGCAAAAGATGGTTTGGTTTGGTTTATGAGGTCCCGAAGCAACTCGATCAGGCTATGAGATACGCCATATAGTGGAAGGCTCCGAGAATTTCGACCATCTAGCTGGGTTTTTACCGTACCGCGCAGTACACGCGGGCGCCTTGTTAGTATTCGCTCCCATCGAAAAGCAGTCACCCCAGTCAGGATTGAATCCCACACCCTTGAACACAGAAGTCGAGTACGCCAACTGCACCAGCACAGCGGGGGAGGGAGGGGGGGGAGACTGCAGAAGACACTGTTGCGTTGTTGGGTGCTTGGTTTTGCCCGCGGCAGCTACATTTTTGTGACATGGCCATGCAGTCCCGTTCCATCTAGCTTCCACTGGGCCATCGCAATTCAATCTCGACTACCTATAAAATCGCAACCATGCAATTCCTGGCACGAAGTCGCCTCCTGGTCGAATTAGCATGGCTTACCCTGCTCGAGTCGCCAGACAGTTCGTTTATACACGCTGGCCAACAAAGACGTACGGGATCTGTTGGCTCTTAAATGATCACAACGGTGCACTGCAATGCCGATCGACGCCACGTACACGCTTACGGGCGGCATGCAATTCGTTGCAGCCTCCGCTGCTGCGGGTGCGAGTCGTGAAAAAAGAAACTATGCCGGGACTGCGGGCATTGCAGAATTAACATGCAGTTTCACGGGTTGGTTCGGCTGGAGGCTTTTAATTGTGCCCGTGTATGCGGTGCGATAACAATTAATTAAGCAGGTGCTGGTATATAACTGATAATACTTTTTAACTAGTCATGCGCACTAGCGCCTCATTCACTAACAGCTATAGGTTTGCTGAGGTCGCAATTATAATATCTATATCAGTTGTTTAAATTTTGGAAACACCATTATCGTCCCCGCTTTTAGCACATGAATTTAGGCCGCGCATGGCAGAAAACGAAACCTCTCGGTCGAGGATAATTTAGTGCGCGCGGCATATATATTACGGGTGTACGTTGTACGATCGCTTCGCTAGCCATTCCTCCCGGGCGCTCCCGAACATTATGAAAGGAGTGACACCCGCGGCGGTGCGTGGCGCGTATTCAGCATGCATGACTAGCGTGGCGATTTGCGCTCACCCGCTATATAGTTTCGGTTTCGCCTGTGTACGGCCGAAACTACCCGAGCAGGTAGCGTAGATGGCAGCGTACTGCTCCGAAGTTGTCACTTGCTCCTTCGTAGCGCACAGGAGGGACGGCAAGCTTCGAAAGCAAGGTATACCCGCACATATGAAACGGGCTCATAAGAGAGCCAGGTCATAGCCTGCTCTATTTTTTCGAAAAAATAGAGGAGGTTATGGCCAGGTACGCGCTCGATCATCACAGTGGTTTCAATTTAGCCCGCGCATAAAAATTTCTTGCGCTAAATACGCCAACAGAATTATGTTTTGGGAAAGTTTACACTGATATAGATACTGACATGGGCGTCGGCATGACCCCCTGCATGGTGCCAACAGATTCTTATTCACTGAAACTGCATTGTCAGGACACTTAGTGACATAATTTGTTCATTCTAGGACAAACTCGTGGAAGTTTAAATTTTGGGGCTTGTGTTATTAAATTAAGGAAAAAAGTATGGGAGATGGAATAAACCCCACCCTTTACAACCCCCTTTACTGATACATTATCACCAGGTTTGATTTAGTTGTTTAATCTGATGCAAAAATTCATAAGAATAGCAATAAATGGACAGCAGAAGACAATTAAGTAGTTCAGTTTGGTAGTTAAAATCTTAAGGGTCACTGTATCAAATGCTTCTTGAAGATTAAGAAAAGGCAGCTAATTTTATTTGAGTTGAACATGCCCATGCTTCTCATTTAGTGAATCAGTATATACAAAGCATTCCTCATCACCTGATGGGCCAGCTCATCAAGACACTTACAGTAATTGCTTAACTGTGGCTGCATCCTCTTTGTATGAAATAAAAAACTAATTGAATTTGAGGCAAACATTTCTAAGAAAGGAAAAGGCGCGAGTACTGAGTCATCAAAAGTGCTTTAAAATTGAGATACTCGCTTAAAATCAAGAGACTTAGCTGCAGTATATGCAGCCAAAGAAGAAACAGAAAAAGGCTTTTGAAATGTCAAAACAAGTGATTTTAATAGCACCCCCAAAATTCAGCAAGAGTACTGGGCAATTTTAGAGTGTATGGTTAAAGCAGAATTCATTTTACCCAAATTTAATACTCACCTTGGCTGTTCTGCCAATGGAAAATTTTTCTAAAAAATTGTAACACTTAGAAGCACAAAAAAAGCCTAGCCCTGAAGGCTTTTGCTTTCTTTTCTAGAATGCATTCATACCTTCAGTTAGAAATGTTAAGCTATAGAAGCACGATCAAAAGCGACCATTCAGAGCTTCATTGGAACTATCCAAAATATAAGTTATGAATTGCAAAATAAAACGACCCACGTTTAAGGTCTAATTGTGTTTTTTAAGTTTCGCTCTCAGCTATGCTGGTCCCTGTAGACCTTTCCTCAACTCTTTAAACTGTACTTCAAGACCTAGTAGAAGTAGTAGTAATAAACTTTATTTGGCTACAAAAATGAGTGCCAAAGAGGTTTGCAACTTGTAGAACCAGGGCCATCTGTCACTTCGACATGGAGGACTCCAGCCAGGTACACCAATTAAAAGGAGGAGAGTCAAGATAAAAGGGGGACTGAATGGCAATGGTGCAAAGGAAAAGCAGTGTTCTAGGTTGAGAGAGAGATATAGTTGGGACAAGATGCTTTAGGTGGAAATGGTAAAGAAAGAAATTCACTGGGAGAAGGAGGAAGAAACTTTAATAACATGGAGTATTAGGCACCGAGAATGTCCTGAGTACGGGTCACCAAGGCCAACCAGTCCGTCAGCTGATGCAAGACTAGCCAAGCCCACCAGGTCGGGAAACAAAAGTGAGGAAAATGAAATGTGCCGGGATGGTGAGAAAATTTGTTCCCATTTTATGTTTGACATGAGATTTAGTGACAGAAGAAATGAAGAGGTGTCAAAAGAAGAATGAGATAATCTCGAAAATGCTTGGAAAGCAGCTCCATTCATCAAATTGACAGGTTGAAAGAAGCCGGCTATCCGGAACATGGTGTCATCTCAGTTGCTGAAGGAACCTATAAAAAAATGAAAACAAACAGCAAGGAAGCTATGCCTAACACAGTGGACAGAATACAACAACAAAATCTGGTTGCAATACCCTATCTGCACAGCATATTGCATGATTTGAAACGAATAGGCAAAAAAGTAAATATCGAAGTAGTTTTTACAGCTTCGGAAAAGTTATCGAAGCTTTGTAGGATCACTCAAACTTGTGGTGTGCAGCGACGCGCATGTAGCATAAAACACCAGACTTTATTTGTACCCTGCAGCACAGGTGTGGTGTATGAGATCCCATTAAGCTGTGGGAAACGTTACATTGGACAAACGGGTAGATGCCTCAATGAATGGCTCTGAGAACACAATTATACCTATGAAAAACTTGCAAGAAAGAAACATCTGCGAAGGAAACGTTGCTTTGCACTGCAGCAGGTGCACAGGTTGTATGCCCTGGCTTCTACAGGGCGTAAAGCCAGGGGGTGCGTCAGAGACCCCCCTCCCCCCCATAATATTTAAGAGGGGTCCGAGATCCCCACAAGCTTGAATTCAAGCACGAGGACTGTGAGAATACAAACCAGGTAACCATTGTTTTGTTCTTGTCAGTGGTGTAATTGGAAGGTTTTTTCTCTACCGTTTCAACAGTTTCACATTGAGTATTAATAAAAACCAGAGATGGAGAAAAATAATGATTTCTTCCCTTTGTATAAAACGATTTGCAAAACAGGCAACCAGCCACTTTCTCTCTTTATTTCCCTTTCCACCAATGCTCGAATCACTACAGACCCCCTCCGATTGAGCCAGACTTTAAGCACTGGGCTTCACAAAACAAAGATTATTGGTAGAAGCAACAAGCAGATTACAAGAGAGATTCTGGAGGCAAGAGTCATCAAACAGAAAAAGGGCTTGTGCGTCAGTGCACCTTTGATAATGCTCAGTGAAAAAGAACTTGAGATCCTGTAAGTAGCGTAGGCTTACTCAAAACGCTTAGTATGTTATATCTTGTCTTGTATGGCAGTTTTCGGTTCTATATCTGGTGGTTTTTAAGGCTAACGACACGACTTAATCCTGCTCATTCATACTTTACATTTTGACAACAGAAGCCCATATACAGCTCAACCTGGCTTTTTCATTTGTCTTCATCGAATGTTTAGCGGTGAGGCATGTGCTTGCTCATGGTGTATACTACTTCACTTGCGTTTTGGATTTTTGTGATTTCTTGTTTATTGTTACTTTTTTTTTGTCAATGCTTTGTTAGGAGAGAAAACTGGTATACGTGTATATGACGTTTTGACTTCGGCTGAGTCACATGTTATGAAAATGTGCATAAACTCCTCCGTTTTCCAATAAACCTCAGTTGACAGTCAGTGATGTGTTCATCTCCCTACCTCTGACCACATCTATCTCAATCTCAAAGACCTCATTCCAAAAGTAACATGCACAAGTATTGATACAGCCATAAATTTATTACAATGAATAAGACTTTGCTGTCAACCATGATGAACTTGACTTTCTGCAACATCTAATGTCAAAGTGAAAGTGATCGCTTCTTCTACTTATATGCTTCGCTTATTATTAAGGAGATTATTAAGTTGGTTTAGACCTTAAGGCAGAATATTAGTTTAAATAGTTTAGTCACACAAACAAAAAAACACGGAAAAAAAATTATAACCGAGCTTTTTCTTGGTTGAAGCGCCGTACAGAGGAAGAAAGTAATCATATTTACACAGGTGGAAGCAGGCTCAAGCATTTTAGAACAGCTCAGGGAGCAGTAATTAAGTAACTTCGGAGCAGCTTTGAAGCAATAAAACTAGAGTTTTGGAGCAATCACATTATGTCTTGGAGCAAGATTCTAGACTTGCTTTTAATAATAGAATTCTAGCTTCCTCACTTAACTCTTTGACTGTCGAATATTCCGAAAAAAAAAAAATCACCTCCAGTGTCGAACTATTTCAAACGCTATGCGTTTAGCGCAATACCCGTACTGCAAAAACGCCGCGGGACGGTATGCAGCCGCAGCACCTGTACGGCAAAACCAGTCAAAGGGTTAAATAGCAGCAAATGGAATGCTGCCTTCTACACTTCATAATTGAAGATCGTTTAACTAAGAGATTTATACTGTTTTGTAAGATTCAAAGGTGGACTTCACCACTTTGATGCACTCAAGTATTGCCACTAGTTTGAAGTTCACATCAATGAACAGTACATTTCTGCTTTCTATCTTGTGCATATTCTTTTTGATCCTGCGCCTGTGCCGATAAATTTCTGGGTACTGGCCAGTAACGCCTTCAAGGAAGATAGGTGGCACTTTAAGTATAGCCTTTTTCCCCTTCAAATTCATTACTTTATGGCCCTCTGTGGCTGCTCAAATTATTGCTTGAGCTATCTTAGTTTCAACACACTGGCGATAGGCCCTGTATGACATTCCAACACTTTTGAAAACACATTTAGTGACTGGCACCTAAGTGGCATCACCTCCATAAGAGTTCCAAGTGTGCTTTTTGTCTGTCGTAGGCATGACAGGCTAGATGGTGAAGCACCTGCTTGTATTCACAGCAGAATCGCTATAAGCAAACCGTGTAGTTCGTTGCAGCTGGACAAGTTTCCAATGGCTCGTAGTCATCATCGGCCAGACTATACCAACTGCAGGGTGAAGGCCTCTCCCATACTCCTCTACCTGTGCTAGCTGCATCCACTTTACTCCTGCAAACTTTTTAACCTCATCCGCTCACCTAACTTTCTGCTGTCCCCTGCGACAATTTGCTTCCCTTGGAATCATTTATTACCCTAAGCGAACATCGGTTGTACTCTCTACGCATTACATGCCCTGCCCATTTCATCTTCTAGATTTCCACTAGAATGTAATTAACTCAAGTTATTTCTCTAACTCACTCTATGTGCTTCCTATTTTTTAACGTTACACCTACCATTTTTCATTCCATAGTCATCTGCGTTGTCCTCAACTTAAATAGAACCCTTTTCGTTAGCCTCCATGTTTCAGCTCCATAGGTGAGTAAGTGTAAGATCCAACTGCTGTATACCTTCCTCTTGAGCAATACCGGTAAGATACTAGTCATAATCTGAGAATACTTACCAAATCCACTCCATCCCAATCTTATTCTAGTTATTTCCCTTTCATGATCTAGATCTGCGGTTACTGCCTGTCCTAAGTAAACATATTCGTCTACCACTTCCAGTGCTTCGCTACCTCGTAGTAGTTTGGTGCGCCTGCTTCACTCGCTGATCTCATTTCCCTCACCAGAGGAGATTCAAAAGGCCGGAAGTAGGCGCTATATCAAGTGCACAGAACATTTTCCGTAACGAATTCCTCAAATTTGCTTATAAGCAAACATTATGCTGCATACTAAAAATAATATTAAAATTTTATATGTATTAGGCTCGGGTGAGATGAATTACACCTCTGCTACCGGTGTGCTGCCATCGTTTTGACTACACCAGCCACATACCCTGTATACAGAACTCATAACAGACCATTGCCCAGCTGCGCTTCTCATAGTCGCTTAACTTAATTGTCTCGGATTGCGGTTCTTGCTGCCAATACCAGTAATGTCCCACTGTGCGGCAAAACCGTGCTGCACTAAATTTAATGTCAGAACATTGATGCAGTCGAGTTGGAGCAATTTTGGAGCACTTCCACCCCTGCATTTAGGATGAATGCAAAGAAAGGAATACTGCAATCAAATTCTAAATTCTAAGTTCATTCTAAGTTCAAAAGGCAAGCCACCATGTCAGTGTTATCACTCAGTATCCTAATTTCTAAGTTCAATATCACAGGAAAGACAATTGTGCCAAGCTCAAGCTTAACACCGTTCAACATGATCCAGTTACATATATATATATATTCCTGCCGAACATAATCACAGTTCCCATATTGTAAGGAATCTTTATCAACCATGCTTTTATTTATGTGTTTATTGATACCTCAGAGGTCCTAATGCAAGACTTTACAGAAGGAATGGGCTTGTGCACAGTGATAAATGGCGACAGGTTAGTGGTATACATGGCTATGATTAGGCAGGTTTTTCGATGGCAGTATTGAAGCTTACAGGATCCCTGATGAGGGATGATTCCAGTTGTGAACAGTGCTTGCGAAGAATGACTCATGAAATGTAGTTGTGCGGGCATGCGGTGAAACGCCACTTTTACGATGACCTGTGCGAGGTGTTCTATACACAGGTTAGCCGAGACGACTGCCATGAGGTCTTGTATGAAAAGCTTGTGATAAAGGCAGGGGCATGAAGTACAGTGACGAGAACAGAGACTGTAACAGAGATTTCATGGCAGAGATGCTGAAGGAGTATTCGAGGGAATGAAACTGGTGGCATGGTTTTGAACAGGCTCATAAGGTTCAGTAAAGTTACAGTAGTGTGGATCAACTATATGATTGGTATATTAAAGTTGTGATCACACAAGGATTTTGTAATCTAGTAATTTTACACAAGAAGGTGCCAGCTATGGGTAGGTTACGATAGAGGTATCCAACAGTTCTATTAGAGTAATTAGTTACATGGCTTACAAGGCAAGACAATGTTAAGCCATTAGTGAGGTGAACACCAAGGTACTTAAACGAATTCTTTGAAAAAGTAGTACTAGTGTTAATTTTGTAAGTAGGATGTGTTGTTTTGGCAGTGGTGAGAAGAAATCAACAGTTTAAAGCTTCTCAGGGACGGAGGCCACATAGCACATCACTATTGTATGCAAATTAAATATAGATATAAGGCAGAAGCGTCGGACGAGTTGGTTACAGAGCAGCGAAGTACACAGTCATCAACTAAAATGTGGCTGGTAGAAGTTACTGAAGGGAGATCGCTAAGAGTAAGGGACAGTGCTTTGTGGAACACATAGCCGAAAGAAAACTTTGAAAAAGAGGACTGGGTATTAGCAGTAACAAACCGCGAGCGGTCGGTCAGAAAGCCTTGGATCAAACTAGTGGATAGAGGTTTGTTCAATTCAGGCAGCTTCAGCAGAATGCGGGCAACGTGAAAAATGCGTGCAGACAGGCGACGCAACTTGGGAAAAGCGGTAAAAGAAAATCGAGTACCGAACCTGCTCGATATTTTTTTCGAAGTTAATACTGGGATATATTGAGGGCGAAAGGCACCATTTCGGCTCCATCTTAGTGCCTATACCCTGCGCGATTCAGGGAACGTAGGAACGGGTGAATGCTAAATACTTTTTACACACTCTTGTACACTACGCGAACGCGCACACTTCGTGAATAACGCGAAATAGAAGTGTCCTTTCGCTAAGGCAGTTTTGGGAAAACTGCTCGCAGCTTCGAAAAGACCCGTTTTATCTGGAGTGCCCGGCATTGCAAAAGAAAGAGCACATAAACACCCTTCCAGAATCAGCCAAGCGATCACATACGGTGATTACATAAACACCGCAACCTTCAAAACGAAAGCCAAGACCACCTACACGTTGAGAATATTCTTCTTCCATGGCAGCACAAACCAAATCACGATCCCCATACACAGGCCTTTTACATACGCTCTTGGTTTCTAGTATGCCACACTGTGCACCATTCATGCTTCAAAAATAAATCCAAGACGCCCTGTTCGTGAAGCAACACGCAAATATGATTTGTTGCAGAATAAACGGAGAGACCGACGGGGTCCGCAGGTAGGAGCACTCTTTCAACTTCCGTGGATGCACGAAGCCTCTACTGCGTTTATCGCCTCTGTCGTTACTAACGTAATCCATGAAGAAACTGCAAGATGAGCACTGAGGCACGAAATGTGCACGACGCAAAAATCGCGATTCACACGACCACACATTCCAAACGTCGTTTACAAACACACGACACGTGATCTGCCTTGGGCTTTCCTGCAAAAACCCCAATCCGAAAATAATAAACAAAGCCAAGCCAATCCATGGGTTGCAATAACGGTTTGCTTATTTTCACCCGGTTGCACCAAGCTTCTAGCTTATTCCAACCGGGTCGCAGCAACGCCGGCCTTTCTCTAAAGGGCTACAGATCAAGGATAGATGCAATTTTTTTTGTGTACTGCAAATGCTTTCGAGAGCAAGGATCAAGGATCGGCTAAAATAAGCCAATAGCACCGCTTTTTGCTCATGCTAGCAGGGAAACTCCGCTTCAAAGAGTGACTAGCATGACTAGCTTCAGCTCAAATTCTTCAGGTCTTATGAAGTGCAGCGATCCAGAAGCGGTCAATAATTCGATTATTTTTTTTTTATTACTTCTACGAGTCTTACGCCTTCAGCTGATTTTCTGTGTCTGCTCTGAGCGAGAAAAATATTCTCCTCACCACTGCCTCCACCTGGCTCTCGCGCATGCGCAGTACACAAGATCGTGCGTCGGCTACCGTCAGGTTGGCAGTTCCTCAAAACTAGGGTCCTAGGTCTTCCAACCAACAAAACTGCTGCCTGCCTGCGGATCAAAGACGCTAATATGGCGCTCGGTCCCCTGAAGATAAATCAGGCGGCTTTAAACCGGCTAAAAGCGTGAGTACACAGCATTAATTGTCTTTCATATTCTGTTATGCTTGGCGCGTCTTGCGTGCTCGTCGATGATAGCCGGTTAAAGTGCGTACGCGGTGCCGGGCGCTCGCTGTTGTCACGGCTTGGTTGAATGCTGCAGATCGCCCATTTTGCCTTCGAAGGAGAAGCGCGTCACGTTATTGTCGCTTCATTGTAGTTTTTGGCGTATACGGCTGTGTTCGCGCACACCTCGATGCTACGTAAACACGACAGCTCGGACAGCAGGCGAATATCGAGCATGGCATGTGTTAACCACGACCTCCTCTATGGTCGTGGTGTTAACTGGCCGCCGCGTCGTCTCGTTAAGGAGACGCGTAACGGAGTTGGCAGTAGTACATTTTGTGGAGCAGCGCAAAATAGAGACAAAGGACCAAGGAAGGGACCCGTGACGTCTTTTTGCCTGTGACGTCTTTTTGCTTGGTCCTTTGTCACTTTTGCGTTTGCCCTCAAGTTGCATAGGCTTCCGCGAGCTTCATTTCCAAGTGCAGCGATGCCATGCCCTTGCCACCTCGTGTTTTTCTTCCCTTTCACTCGTCTTCTGGTGCAATAGTTACGGGCAGTCGATGCTCGCGCGATATTATTAAAATTCTGAAAACTGTGCGCACAGTCCTCCCACTCATCATTTTCTTCAAAATGAATAGTAGGTTAACTGGCAAGGGTGCGATAAAGGCTTGAAAAGTGAGCAACAAGCATGTTCATACTACTGCATGAGCTGTGCCTCTAATATTGAACTCAAAAAGTAATTTCCAAACTTGTAGTGTTCAGCCAGGAAGTATTGTTTGTATCTCCTCTCGTGTGGTTGTGTTTACAGCAATGTGACGACAGCATTGAAAAATACTTGGACATTTTTTCCTCCCAAGAGGCAATCTATGTGTCCTTTCAGTGAGCATGTGCTTACCTTGACCCCGTCACCACAAATCGCTCATTCTTACTCACCAGCTAAGGGTCATAGCAGTGCAACAATCCTATAGGACATTGGATTGTAGAGTGGATCAACTTCACAAACTGCATAATCTCTGATGGCAGGTCCCAAGTGGCCATTATTCCTTCATTCGTCACTGCTATACCCAACAGTGCCACGCTTAGAACAGGCTTCACTGTTAGTCATGACTTGTATGCAGTGGGTTATTGTGTGCCCATAGTTAGTGATGCAAACACATCTATGCTTGACTGTTGTCAGTGTGTGAAAGGAGGTACCTGTTTAACTTGGCACATTTGTGAGCATTCTCACTGTCATGAGAGAAACGCATCCACTGCAGGCAGGCTCGCCATCCTTTCCTTGCTATGTGGAAATTTGAAATGGAAATGTGTCATAGAACTGAGGTGAGAAAAGGAGAAAGAGAATTGCGTTGCGGGGGACTTAGTTGCATGCAGAGTTTGCCTTAACAAATACAGCCACAGTGGCTGGTATTGAACCCAGGTCATCCGGTAAGTAGTCAAGTACCTTGACCGCTATGCCACTGTGGCGAGTAGTAATGGATCAAAATCAGGAATGATCAAAATTGTTTAAAATTACGAAGCTAAACAGAATTAGCCGGGCTATAACCTCCTTCAACCAGTGTATAGATGTGAAAGCACTGTGGCGTCAACGGTTTCGCCATGGTTACAATGCGGCAAGAGAAGAGGCTTAGATGGGCACTTTTTTTAACGCAAAATCTTTACTTGGCACATGACGAAATTGGCATGGGTGAGATCTGTCCACGAGATGTGTCCACAAGATTGCACGAGGTATCGGTGGGGTTCTGTCTAACTTTAAAGGAGTATAGATACATACATTTACTGTTCTGGTATTTTTGCTTTAATCGATCCACAGTGGTCCAAAACGGGGCTGCAACCCAGAAAGCCCCAGCACGACTCAATTAATTTATTATCAGTGCATTTATCAGGGCCAGTTTCGGTTTCGATCTCTCCCAGCACCAGCGCGCGATGACGTCAAAGATACGAGAACGCCACACGAGCGCCCTCTACAGGCAAGGTTGATGATAGCGTAAACACGGAATCTGATGATGCATTCGGGTCGCGTTTTTCGTCTGCTTGCGGTCGCACGTGCAAGAAAATATTGTCGTCGAGGAGCACTTCAGCGTAGCATAATTAGTACTGCGACGTTGTTTCGCCCGATAGCGCAGACGTTACCGATATTGCCGAGCATTTTGATTCCGACCTGCTCACCTGCGACTCAAGCGACGAAACAGGAATCAACAGCAGCCACGAAAGCTTGGTGGTTTGACGCGCAGGAAATGCCAACTGGTAGGACATGTTGGACAAAGGAACTGATTCCGTGAAGATGCTGCTTTCTCATTCCGGTTGGCCAAGCTGGCCAAGTCAAGCTGGGGTTAAAAAAAAAAATGTTTTGACATAGAATTATAGAATGGCGCGATCAGCCACCGTAACCCGTAACCTCTCCCGATAGCTTCCGTGCTCACGCCTACTCACACGCTGATTGGTTTCGACACGGCAGGCCTGCGTGCCGCCGTCCAAGCATGTGGCGCCATCTGGCGCAGTCAAGGCAGTCTTGGTGCGTAAAGCTGTGGCCGCCGCGATCGGCTCCCAAGACATAGCGGCCTCATTCACAACCTCCGCTATCGGTAATATAGCTATCGCGGATAGCTCTTCATTCGCTTACATAACTATTTGTACAAAGGACTATCAATCATGATTAAATTGCGAGGATTGTTCAGCCAATACTAAGGTCTTGGTAGAAGTAATTACAGCGATACAAGCAAACTTTTTTCCTACAGCTGCTGTCCAGTGCGACGCTCCTGACGTCTGCTAGCTCTGCTGCTGAAGGCGTCGTGCAAAGCAAGAAAATATTTTACGAGATGGGCTTGCAAGTAAAGCGGCACTAAAGTTCGATGTTTATGCCAGTGTTAGCCCTTTCCGAAGCGCCGTTCGCTGGCGCATCGATGTGAAACCACCTAGGGCTAGAGACATCTAGGATAGGCGTTGAGTGGTGCAGTTCGTTCCCGGCGAGCCATCGAGAGGCACCGTTGCCGAAAGCCCTGCACTTGCAAAGGCATATATGCTGTTAGGGCCCAAGTATAGCAGGCAGTTTCCATATGTACACCGGTGAAGTAATTGTAACATGCATCAACAAAGAAGCCATTGAGTAAAGCGAGTAGAATCGTGGAACTTTCTCAGGGCACGGCCGGAACCGTTGGCAGCGCCGCCGCTTTTAGAGTCCGGCCATGTGTCGTCACTGCTCTTTGCTTTGCCGACTCCACGTCGCAGTTGTTTGATGACGTCATGTTGTTTACCTCTGTACATGTTTTCGTCACAGAGATGTCACTGTCAGTGGGTTTTGAAAAACGGAGTACTTGCCTGGCTTGTTTTTAAAATCAAATTAAAATATCTTCGCGGCAACGTGCGAGGTTGGGATTGCTTGGGGGGCATCTCTGTATAACACGGAAAGCAATCGTATTCCTTCCGACGCTTCAAAAATTGGTGCCTATACTCCTTTAAGAAAAATAGTCATAGTGATGATGATAGTGACAATTGATGATGACAGTGCGATTGTGTTCCGCAGTCTCTTTCCAGAGAGAGAGAGAAATTCTTTCTTTCTCTCTCAAGGAATCAGGGGTATTCCAAGGATTGCAGTAAGGCAACCAAAAGGCTTTCGCTTTGCTGCACGTAAGGTGACTTTAGTACTCCCCGTAACTTTTTTTTTTTTTTTTTTTACTTTTCAACATACATCTCACTATACTTATGTGGAGTGGTAAGTCTTTCTTTGTTGGACTCACCTACTGTCTGTCCCATTGTAGTAATGTAGTCTTGTAAAGGAATACTAGTGCATTTTGGGAGTCATCACCAAATATTAACTTCCACATGAAGCTGCTTGTGTGGCAAGTTCTTGCATTCCGGTGGGTAGCATTCACCACACCGTTTTTGTCCCCCACTGTGTGTGGCATGCTGTGCAGATTCCTGAGTGAGCCAGCATACAAGGATGCGACCGAGAGCTCATCAGTGTGCAACACGCGACTGGTGGTGGAGCGCCGGCTGCGGCTGCCCTTCCTGGATGCCCAGACGGGCGTGGCCCAGAGCGACTGTGCCCTTTGGATGGCACGCTGGCAGCGCATGCCAGGCCACACGGAAGGACAGCTCTACTCCTACCCAGCGCGGCGGTGGCGCAAGCGGCGGCGCCAGTACCTCATGAACGACCGCTACCTGGGCGCCACCCGTCTGCGGGAGCACCAGCCACCTGACTATGGGGATGCAGGTGGGTTAGCAGCCCAGTAGTTGATTTCCACTGGTCCTAGGTATTCGCCGCGAGATCGACCTAGAGGTGGCGCCACCGTCGCTCCGGTAGTGTGGATCGGCAGCCGGCGGCGCTCGCAGAAATGCACATGGCGTAGGTCTGCTTCTGAGTCTACGGCGGGTTTGTTGGCGGTGAAAACGTGTCTTCTGCAGTATTTCTGCAATGTTGCAGAAAAAAATCCAAGGATTTTGCCAATGCAGCAGAAGAAGCGCAGATTTTAGGAAAACAAGGCATGCAACCACAAGTCTTCTAGATTTACTTTGCACGCTTCTTGCGCTGTACCACGCTCACGCGCCTAATACTTGGGCCTGCTTAATGACAGCTTTGTTTTTCTTATCGACTTTTAAACAGTGTGCGCGTGTCTCATGCGAGTGAGACAGGCGAATTTAGTGTCAAGCCCACGCAGATACAAGATTCATGCTCTGACCTGCAGTACTTTAGAATGAATCGAGAAAGCCTGGTTCATTATATCGTGCTTGAGTCAAAGATTAAGCAGGTTAAATGTAGCACTGACAACGTACTGCATGGCGAGTTGCTTTAGACTGAGTGCACATCAACTCTGGCTAGACAACCACACACAAGTATTCCCCAAAAATAAGATCACGCCGACACTTTACAGGAAACCTCGCCGCACAGGAAAGCTGATTGTTCACATGTACAGCACTGAGTGTATTGAATTTGCCGAGCTCACAAAGACGTGGATGCTTTTTGCGGCCACTGTCATAGAATGTGATAGTGTATTACTGCATGCGCCACTAACTGTAAATGGTTTCCTGAAACCGAGGAAAATATAAGGGATTTCTTTTGTGTGTGATGTTGATATATAATGGTAAATTAGAGTGTAATTATTTTGTTTTGCAATGCCAATAAATTTCACCATGTGCGAGAACTTTTACACACTTTACAAAATTTACGATAATCAGCGATTAATTTTCAGTAACTTTAAAGTGCAAGCTACGAATCACTCGCTTCGAAGACATCATCGTAAACTGCGCATGGGCACTGTCATGTTCTGGCAAGCAACTTTAAATGCTGTAGATTTGTTTATCACTAATTGTTGAGCAGTGGCTAAATTGTATGCGAAGTAAAATATTAGGGTTAATTCCAAAACAGGTGCCGGATATAAAACTATTCCGAAAGAAATGGAGGTCATCTTATCATGCGACTATAAAGATGTATTTATTCCCAAACTAAACACTGATAATTAAGCCCGCATGAAGCTGTTTTACTCCCCTTGTCAGAAACGATGAGTTTGCTCGGAAGACAGCACTTAGACGAAAACGAATTATAATGGGCTACCAGTGAAGTACATTGATCTAGGTGTATTTTCTGATATTTAGTGGAACAATTAGGTGCAGGGAAGATGTTCCCAAACATTCGAACATTTCCCTAACGCAAGATGTGCTCACTACCACTGTTACGGATGCTCAGAAGCCTTCAACAGCAAAAAAACAAACAAACAAAAAAGCATATTGGCACGGGGTCGCATGAAAGCGCATCAGCTATGATGGATGATTGCAGATGCTGGTTTCGTTTTTTTTTCTTTTTTTTTTTTTTTCATTATTACCACCACATTCACCACGTGAGATTGTTTAATGTGCAGTCAAATCACACAGCAAAGGAGCGCTTTTCAAAACGGTTGTGATTGAATCCCCCGTTCTCAAAATCATCCGTCGAGCACCCTTACCACTGAGATACCGCGACAGAGGTTTAAAAGCAAAAAAAAAAAAGTACTCGCACAACTTTATCGTGCATACAGAAGGCATAGCAGGCATAGAGTGGCCTGTTCAAACTGCATTCTGCTATGAGGCAGTCTGTGGTGGCAAATGTTTCAGTATCTGCGGTATTCCAAACAGAAACGGGAATATGCGATTTCTGAGTGTTTGCATTAACTTTTGTTGACGGCAGCGCCCTGCATTGCTTTGATATGGCGCTAACGACAGTACCACTTCATTTGAGGCACCGCGTGTCAAAGGATCTCAAGCGCCGAAAACCCGGTGGTGCAGTGGTAAGACGCCCGACTACTGTGCCGGAGTTCCCGGGTTCGAACCCGACCGCGGCGGCGGCGTTTCGATGGAGGCGAAACGAAGTGCCGTCCGTGTGCTGTGCGATGTCAGCACACTTTAAAGATCCCCAGGTGGTCGAAATTACTCCGTAGCCCTCCACTACGGCTCCTCTTTCTCTCTTTCCACTTTCATTCCCACCTCCCTCCCTTCCCTTACGGCGCGGTTCTGGTGTCCACAGAGCAAGTGTGACAGTTACTGCGCCTTTCCCTTCCTGTGAACCAATTTAACTTTATGATGTCCTTATCCAGCATGACACTCGTTACGGACATGTATTTGTTTTCAATGGAGTGTGGGGTAATAGCCTGTTCATATTTCTTTTGCAAGAGGCATATAGGTAAGCAAAACCACACCGGAACCACGAAACAAACAAAATACTCATGTACACGCCGCATGCACGCGCCTAAATCACTGCGGGCTGGCACGGGACGGGAAAACGCATCCACACTGAGTAGGTTTGGCCGCTGAGCCGCAAGGTGGCGACTCTGCTCGATCTCGAGGCCAATAGTTACTATACAGTCGTGCCTCATTAATATGTACATTTTGGTTTCCGACCAACACTGTCCATGAAGCGAGTCATCCATAATAACGAGTCATGAATAAAAACAAAAAGGATTTTATTGAGAAAAGAGAACTGTAATTAACGACTGCTTTTGTACATAACGGTGCACATTGGACTCAAAATTTCACAGAACACTGGCAGTTTTGAGTGCATTATCCTTGTCATTGTTGTCTTCGAAAAATTGTAGTGCAGTCTGAAGTGACTCGCTTACCATGACACCCGTGATGTTGGGCTTTGTGTTGGTCGAACTTTCGAGCACGAACTCCTCACTGGCCGATGAATCAGCGTCTGATTCTCTACTCACCGCCACTTCCAAAATGGCCTCAGATTCTCCTGAGGCGAGGAAACAGCTGAGCTGTCGATACTAGTCCCTCGCAGCTTGGATTGACTGAGATGGCTTGCCGCTTATATTCACAGATTCCTTCGCGCCTGCATTCAGCTCTATTCTTTTGCATTTAACTCCCGCCATGCCAAAAGCCAGACTCAAGTTGAGGGTTACAGGCTCCTGATGCTGTGCACTTTTTTGCCTAGTTAACCTGTCTGCCTTTTCATTCTTCTGATTCTTTCTTTTTTTGCTTTGTACTGTTTCTGTAAGGAAGCAAGGGAGTCAAGTTGGCAAGCTGCTATGCAGAGGGCTATCGAACATCCCATCTTCTTGGCATCGTTTTTATGTGTTCCCATAAAACAAACACTGCAAGCTGAAGTACAGTGTAGAACGACGGATAGCCGACTACGAAGAGCTTAGGCCTTGTCAAGGCCGCATCGTTGACTCAAAGCGAAGTCGACATACGGGGACCACCTAGGGGGTGCATAGTTTGGCAGTTCGGCAGCGCAACAGGGATGAAAACCAGGAGCATGAGAGGGAAGCGCATCCAGGACGGGACACCCGGTCCCGGTTGCAAGTTCGTACGTCGCCTTTCTTTTGTCGCTCTACTTTGTGAGTGTGTCTTAGGTCTCATCGAAAAGCGTTAACGGCTTCATGGAACACACATTGAGCTTTGGGAAAGAAAACTTCAGTTCCCACCGCTACTGAAGGCACTTGTCTTTCTTCCTGTCATTTCTTTCTTACGCTTTTACTGGCCTGTCTGTTCACGTTCAGCAGAATTTATTGCAACCACATGTTGGCGTTTTCCCGACTGCGGCGGCACTTTCGCTGCACCCAGAAATCTGGTTCCCCCTTTCCGGTGTCATTCTTACGCTGACCCTCGGTTTGCTGTGTACGTTCTTCTCCGCTCTTGCGCTCCCCCTCCCTTAGAACGGTGACACGCCCGCTTTGGTTCTTTGCAACCCCACAGGACTCATTCAGGCATCCCGCCGTATCGGCTGTCGCGTAGGTTCACGGGCGGCGCACCCTTCTTTAACTTGCGTTCAGACTCCTCTGCTTTTTTTTCACGCACTGTCCATATTCATCATCATCATCAGCCTGATTATACCCACTGCAGGGCGAAGGCCTCTCCCATATTTCTCCACTTAACCCGGTTCTGTGCTAGCTGCATCCACTTGACCCCTGCGAACTTCTTAATCTCATCCGCCCACCTAACTTTCTGCCTCCCCCTGCTACGCTTTCCTTCCCTTGGAATCCAGTTTGTTACCCTCAGCGACCATCGGTTATCCTCTCTTCGCACTACATGTCCTGCCCATGTCCATTTCTTCTTCTTAATTTCTACTAGAATGTCGGTAACTTGAGTTATTTCTCTGACCCACTCTGCACGCTTTCTATCTCTTAATGTTACCCCTACCATTTTTCGTTCCATAGCCCTCTGGGTTGTCCTCAACTTAAGTAGAACTCTCTTGGTTAGCCTCCACGTTTCAGCCCCATAGGTGAGTACAGGCAAGAGGCAACTGTTGTATACTTTCCTCTTGAGCGATACCGGTAAGCTGCTAGTCATAATCTGCGAGTGCTTGCCAAATGCGCTCCATCCCAATCGTATTCTTCTTGTTATTTCCTTTTCGTGGTCCGGGTCTGCGGTTACTACCTGTCCTAAGTAGACCTATTCGCCTACTACTTCCAGTATTTCGCTACCTAATCTAAACTGCTGTTCCTTCCCGAGGCTGTTGAACATTACCTTAGTCTTCTGCATATTTTCAAGCCTACCTTTCTACTTTTCCTGTCTAGGTCATCAATCATTATTTGCAGTTCATCCCCCGAGTTGCTTAGCAAGGCAATGTCATCAGCAAATCGCAGATTACTGAGATATTCTCCATCTACCCTTATCCCTAACTGCTCCCATTCCAAGTCTCTGAATACTTCCTCTAAACAAGCTGTGAATAGTACTGGGGAGATTGTGTCTCCTTGCCTAACACCTCTCTTTATGGGAATTTTGTTACTTTCTTTATGCAGAACTATGGTTGCTGTGCAGCCGCTATATATATCTTCCAGCACTTTCACGTGTGGCTCGTCTACCCCCTGATTTCGCAATGCCTGCATCACCGCCGAGGTTTCAA
Organism: Amblyomma maculatum; assembly: GCF_055883805.1. Lineage (NCBI taxonomy): Eukaryota > Metazoa > Arthropoda > Arachnida > Ixodida > Ixodidae > Amblyomma > Amblyomma maculatum. The sequence continues at coordinate 133,625,119 of NC_139353.1, forward strand.
CTGAGTCAAATGCTTTTTCGTAATCAATGAATGCTATGTATAAGGGCTGGTTATATTCCGAGCATTTTTCTATCACCTGATTGATGGTATGGATATGATCGATAGTAGAGTACCGTTTCCGAAACCCTGCTTGATCCTTTGCTTGATTGCAGTCTAAGGTTGTCCTGATTCTATTAGCGATTACCTTAGTAAATACCTTATACGTAACAGACAGTAAGCTGATTGGTCTGTAATTTTTAAGGTCCTTAGAGTCCCCTTTCTTGTGAATGAGGGTAATGTTTGCATTCTTCCATGGTTCCGGTACCGTCGATGACACCAGGCACTGCGTATACAGGGTGGCCAGGTTTTCTAGCACGATATCCCCCCCGTCCTTCAGCAAATCTGTAGTTATCTGATCCTCTCCAGCTGATTTCCCCCTTTTCATAGTTTCTAGTGCTTTCTTGACCTCGTCCTTCGTCACTGGTGGAACGTCTGACTGTTTTTCCCTACCGCCTATCTCATTACGGTCCTGACTACTTTGGCAACTGTAGAGATCTGTATAGAACTCCTCGGCTACTTTGACTATCTTTTCCATATTAGTGATGACGTTGCCCGCCTTGTCCCTTATCGCATACATCTGGTTTTTGCCTATGCCCAATTTCTTCTTTACCGCTTTAAGGCTTCCCCCGTTCTTTACAGCATGCTCAATTTTCTCCATGTTATACTTCCTAATATCGGCCACCTTGCACTTATTGATTAGCTTCGATATCTCGGCCAATTCGATCTGGTCTGTTGGATTGGAAGCTTTCATACTCTGGCGTTTCTTAATCAAACCTTTCGTCTCCTTAGACAGCTTACCGGTATCCTCTCTAACTATCCTACCGCCTACTTCTACCGCGCACTCAGTAATGATATCTCTGAAATTATTGTTCCTTGCCTCTAGGGTAATGTCGCCATCCTCAGTTAGAGCTGAAAACCTATTCTGTAGCGAGATCCTGAGCTCTTCTGCCCTCCCCCTCACCGCTAATTCGTTGATGGGTTTCTTTCTTACTAATCTGTTGCGTTCCTTCTTCAGATTTAGGCTAATTCGGGACCTCACCATCCTGTGGTCACTGCATCGCACTTTCCCGATTACCTCTACATCTTGCATAATGGTGGGGGTTGAACACATTATGAAGTCGATTTCATTTTTAGTCTCTCCGTTAGGACTTTTCCATGTCCATTTCCGGTTCTTCCGTTTGCTGAAGAAGGTATTCATGATTCGTAAGTTATTGCGCTCTGCAAACTCAACTAGTAACTCCCCCCTGCTATTCCTAGAACCAATGCCATAGTCACCTACTACCTTGTCTCCTGCCTGTTTTTTCCCTACCTTGGCATTGAAATCGCCCATTAGTACAGTATACTGCGTCTTTACTTTTCGCATTGCCGATTCTACATCTTCGTAGAAGCTTTCAACTGCCTGGTCATCATAACTATATGTAGGTGCATAGGCCTGTACAACCTTCAGTTTATACCGCTTATTAAGCCGAATTACGATGCCTGCAACCCTCTCATTAATACTATAGAATTCATCTATATTACCCGCTACAGTCGTGCCCCGTTAATATGACCCCCGTTAATATGGACGACCCGAATTATGGACAGTTTTTCTGGGGACGAAACCTTTTCAATGTATTTATGCCTCGTTAATATGGAAACTCGCTGTCCGGACAATGGACAGGGGAAGAATGCACGCGCCCCACTTGGGCCCATGTATTTTTGTCTCGTTAATATGGACAGTGCTTGAAAAAAAGCAGAGTAGTCCGAACGCAAGTTAAAGAAGGGCGCGCCGCCCGCGAACCTACGCGACAGCCGATACGGCGGGATGCCTGAACGAGTCCTGTGGGGTTGGAAAGAACGGGGGGGGGGGGGGGGGGGGGGAAGGGGGGGCAAGAGCGGAGAGGAGTGTACACAGCAAACCGAGGGCCAGCGTAAGAAAGACCCCGAAAGGGGGAACCAAGAGGCCTCTGGGTGCAGCGAAGTGCCGCCGCAGTCGGGAAAACAGCAACATGTGGTTGCAATAAATTCTGCTGAACGTGCGAGGCCGGTAAAAGCGTAAAAAAGAAATGACAGGAAGAAAGACAAGTGCCTACAGTGGCGGTGGAAACTGAAGTTTTCTTTCCCAAAGCGCAATGTGGGCTCCATGAAGCCGTTAACGCTTTTCGGTGAGAGTTAAGACACGCTCACAAAGTACAGCGACAAAAGAGGCGACGTACGAACACGCAACCAGGACCGGGCGTCCCGTCCTGGACGCGCTTCCCTCTCATGCTCCTGGTTTTCGTCCTTGTTGCGCTGTCGAACGGCCAAACTATGCACACTAGGCGGTCCGTATGTCGGCTCCGCTTTGAGTCAACAATGCGGCCTTGACAAGGTCTGAGCTGAGCTCTTCGTAGTCGGCTAGCCGTCGCTCTAAACTGTACTTCAGCTTGCAGTGTTTGTTTTATGGGAACACATAAAAACGGCGCCAAGAAGATGGGATGTTCGATAGCCCTCTGCATAGCAGCTTGCCAGCTTGACTCCTTCTCTTTGTTACAGAAACAGTACAAGGCAAAAAAAGAAAGAATCAGAAAAACGGAAAGGCAGAAAGGTTAACTAGGCAAAAAAGTGCACAGCATCAGGAGCCTGTAGCCCTGAACTTGAGTCTGGCTTTTGGCATGGCGGGAGTTAAACGCAAAAGAACAGAGCTGAACGTAGTTGCGAAGAAATCTGTGAATACAAGCGGCAAAAGCCATCTCTATCTAGTATCGACAGCTCAGCTGTTTCCTCGCCTCAGGAGAATCTCAAGCAGCTACTTAGCGGCTACTTACCTCAGTGAAGAGCACATTTTGGAAGTGGCGGTGAGTAGAGAATCAGACGCTGATTCATCGCCCAGTGGGGAGTTCGTGCTCGAAAGTTCGACCAACACAAAGCCCAACATCATGGGTGTCATGGTAAGCGAGTCGCTTCAGGCCGCACTACAATTTTTCGAAGACAACAATGACAAGGATAATGCACTCAAATGTGCCGGTGTTCTGTGAAATTTTGAGTCCAGTGCACACCGTTATGTACAAAAGCAGTCGTTAATTACAATTCTCTTTTCTCAATAAAATACTTTTTGTTTTTATTCATGACTCGTTATTATGGATGACTCGCTTTATGGACAGTTTTGGTCGGGAACCAAAGTGTCCATATTAACGAGGCACGACTGTATATACTTATTGACAAGGAGACCTACTCCTAGTTGTCGCCTCTCTGGTAAGCCTCGATAACACAGTACATGCCCATCTTTCAGTACAGTATATGCCTCATTCGGCCTCCTAACCTCACTAAGCCCTATGACATCCCATGTCATGCCCTCTAGTTCCTCTAACAGCACTGCTAAGCTAGCTTCACTAGCTAGGGTTCTAGCATTAAACGTTGCCAGGGTCAGTTTCCAATGGCGGCCTGTCCAGCAGAGCCGGACTTTCTTAGCACCCCCTGCTGCGTCACAGGTCTGACCGCCGCCGTGGTCAGTTGTTCCGCAGCCGCTGGTGACTGAGGGCCGGGGTTTCATGGAGCTTATCATAGGAGGTTGTGGCCAATTACTGCACCAGGGTGGCCAACTCCTGTTCTGGTGAGGGAGTGCGTTGCCGGAGGTGTTCACCGGCATCAGGTCGCACCCCAAACCTGTTTATGCAATTCCATCAACACGCGGATTTTTTTTTTCTTTTATCCGGTGGAGAATTGCGCGGCACCGGGATTTGAACCCCGGTCCTCTTGCATGCGAGGCGGATGTTCTGCCGCTACGCCACCGCTGCACCCTCGTACTGTCCATATTAACGAGACAAAAATACATGGGCTCAAGTGGGGCGCGTGCATTCTTCCCCTGTCCATTGTCCAGACAGGGAGTTGCCATATTAACGAGGCATAAATACATTAAAAAGGTTTCGTCCCCAGAAAAACTGTCCATAATTCGGGTCGTCCATAATAACGGGGGTCAGATTAATAGGGCACGACTGTATATGCTTTGCCAGAGTTGCGCGCTCCTTTTCTTTCGCCGCCAAGTAACCATGTACTGGTATGAAGCCAACTCAATGGGCACTCCAGCTGAATCGTGTAATCTGTCATGGGGACGGCGTGCCATACTGTGCGCAAGCTGTAGCGACGGCGGGTTACATATTTTGATTAGGACAGACAAAGTATAATCACTTCTGAACTGCTTTCTATTCTCACTGCTCGACTCCTGCAAAGATGGCGAATGGCTTCGCTGCACATCTTGGTTGCTTATGTGGCACCTTCGCGCAACTCTAGCAAAGCCTATGTAGTGACTCTAGTGGTGGGAGCTGACGCATTGGGGGTAGTGACTCTCCCTCCCGACCCTCCCAATTTGTCTGGGAAGCTTCTGATGTTTTACCAGACTTTCCAATTGTGCGAACAGTGCTCTGTATCTTCTGATAAGTTTCCTCTGACCATGCAAGAATGGTTTTTACGAAACCGCCACTGTGGAATTGGGAGCTCTATCATACTGATTGCCGCCATCACCATTGGGGGCCGCACCCAAAGTAGCTGTGACTGGTTGCATTTCACGTTGGTGTAGCAGCTGCTTGTGTGTTTGGTTAGAGTTAGCTAGGCTGACTGTGGGGGGTGTTAAGTTAGGATTCTCGTGTGCTTGAAGTCACGGTGCTGTCAAAACGTATTGTCAGAATTTTTTGCAGTCTTATATTTTTCATTTCCATGCTTCGTGTCTTCGAGAATAGGGGAACAGTTTGCGTTTTTGCACATGTCTATGCGATGTCAGCATATCCACGACAACAAAGGAGGTTTGAAACCGAATTCCGCTCATCAGTGCGAAACACTCCGACATCTGTTGGTGAACGGCTGTCAGTCTGAACAATGCTTTGAGCAAGACTACTCCTTCAAATTTCTGAAGCTGGCGAAGTCTGCTAGACTGCTACTGCGAGTTCTGTGGAAAAGGACCCTTTGGACGCTGCAGAAACAAAAAAGACGAAGACACGGACAATGAACTTAACCACTTTATTCTAGAACTGCCGAAACGCTGCATATAATACCCATATGTTCTCTCCCTGCATCATCTTTGTTTTTTGTTTTTTCTTTAGTTTTGTTGTTTCCACTCTTGTTATCACTTCTCGTTGTTGTATGTTTAAAAATCGCAGCCTTTTGGCACCTGTTCTTGGGTATACAGTCGACGACCGATTTTTCTAACTCTCAACGGACTACGAAAATGTCCGAAAAATCGGGCAGTCCGAGAAAACAAATGTGCGCCAAAAAACCTAAATTTATTGCCTATTATTCACTTTGAGGCTGGAAAAAGTCATGAATGCTTTTCTGCACCACGCTCTGCTTTCGTGATAACAGGTCCACCTGAATTTCGCTTGCATCAGCTCAGCTTGCGTCGGCTGCGCTGCTGCAGTCATCGTCGTTGTCGCTCTCAGACTCCACAAGCACTTGGCAAATAATTCCTGCATCTACGAGCTCAGTGCACAGTTCCAACTGGTGATCCACGTCCGTGAACTCTGAAAACGAGACGGCCGATGAAATTTCGACACCAGCAGTGCGAAGGTCCTGAATGAACTGCTCACTGCCGGACAGCTGCTTGACGACGCTCTCCTTGTCCAAGGCAGCCGACTCGTCATTCATCAAAAATCCCACGTGGCGGAAGCAATTGTGCATTGTTGTGGGTGCTACAGACTTCCACGCACCGGTGAGGGTACTAAGTGCTCCAAGCAGATCGAGAGTAGGTTTTCCCACTGCCGAGGCACACCACAACCACCAACCACTGAATCACAACACAGACTCCGTTGAGTGCCTTCTCGCTGCTGCGTTGCACGAAAAAAAAAAGAACGTATAAAATCCGGAAACAGCTTCTTGAAGAACTGAAGTCGATTCAATTAAATGCGAGCCACAGTAGCGACACAACGTAGTTCTCGCATCGACCATGGCTAGGTCTACTCGCTACGCTCGGCAGCGCATGTGAAACGCACGGCAAACACACAGAGGAACAGGCAGTCGAAGCAATCACGCTAAAAGAAAAAGAAAAAAAAGCACTGCGGCGGCGAGCAGCGACATTGTCCCGGAAACAGAAGCTGCTAGGGAAATAATATGGCCTCGATTCAGCATGTTAGCTGAGGAGTGGCACTCAAGGCCTGCACCGGTTTCGAGGCTATCGAAGGAAAAAGTAAACAAACAAGATGGCGACGACACCGCTCAAAATGTGTGACAGTTGGCCGGCTGATGCTTAGAATGTCCAAAAAATCGAATAGTCCTCCTTAGAGTGTCCGAAATTTTGAGCAGCGCAATACATTGACTTTATAAGGTATGTCCTGGGGCCGGGAAGAAGTCCTAATAATCAAGCATGTCCGAAAAATTGGGTGTCCGAAAAATCAGTCGTTGACTGTATATTATACAGTGTTTGGTGGTTCTGGAGTAAAGCTGAAGTTCACTGCCTGTGTCTTTTCTACCTCCGTCCTCTGTCAGTGTGCCTAAGCGCTGTCAACCAGAATACCTGAGTGTATTTTTCCCCTCTTGGTGCGAGTAAAAAATCTCCAGATTTTCAAGTCTCACCAGGTTGGCAGGCATGCTATTAAAGACAGTGAAGAATTTCCATCTCCAGCCAAAGTCTGCCAAATACACGGTGACTGGTCAGCTTAGGAACATGATTGTTACTTTACACTTGGGGAAAGCTTTTCTTACTGAGCTTCGTGGTGAAGCTTGCTTATGCAAAACGCATATTTTTCTGCCACTACTGGTTTGTGTTTGCCTTTCTTTTAACGTTCCTTTACGGGAATGTAAGCACAGCCACCAGCAATCTAAACAGTTATTTTCGTATTTGAGAGAGAAGTTCACATGGGAAAAGGTTAAACACATTATCTTTTTGCGGTATCTTCCTAAGGTGCAGCGAAATAAACATGATTTCATTTCATTTGATGCTATGATGGTGACCCAAAAAGCTGCACAGTGCTTTCACACCCACCAATAGCGTTAAAATAAAACATACTTGCCTTCTGGCTGCATAAGTCGTGAGGTCTGGCTACTCTGTTAAATAGTTTATTGAAGACCTATTGCAAATAATAGCAAAACGATGTTGTGGCCCATAGCGGTGGCTCAGTGACTAAGGCCTTTGACTGCTGAGCACGAAGACGTGGGTTCGATCCTGGCGACAGCCACATTTCGATGAAGGTGAAGCGAAAGGCGTCCGTGTAGTGCGCGATGTCAGTGCAAGATAAAGAACCCCACCTGGTCGAAATTTCAGGAACACAGCGTACCTCTAGCAGATTCCACTTTGAGAAGCTGAACTCCATATACCAAATGAAAACAGAGTTGTTATGCTCAAGCTAGCATTCCTTTGCTGCTGTTTCTTTCTTTGGTGTCTACATCAAGGTTAGTGCAGGATTTAAAAGGATGCATCATGCGTGACATGCAGGGGCAACAGTTTGATGAGCCCTATAGGTTTTTCAGGCATAAAAAGAAACAATTGTAATGCGGCTGTGTTGATAAATTAAGCGCAGCATAACTTGCATGCTGTTAGCTCGGCAACTCAAATGAGTGAACAGCAATAATTTGATGTGACTAGCACACCACCACGCAGGCGACAAAGTAGCTTAATTGTTGAAGTTCGCTATGGCTGGCAGAAAGGAGGAAGAGCACATTGTAAGTGCAGTTATGTAGGAGTCGTACACAAGAGCAATGCTTGCAATTGTTCAAAAACGGTTTTTCGGCTGTAGTGTACAGTGAAAGCTCGTTAATTCGAACCTCGATAATTCGAATTTTCGGATAATTCGAACTACACTACTTTGATCCTGCCAAGCTCTATAGAGATGTGTATAAAAAAGCCTGTTAATTCGAACACGAGTCTGTTTAATTACGGATAATTCGAACTATGTGCCGACACGTCTGGGCGGCTTAGCGCACATCACGCGTCAAAAAAAAAAAGTAAAGAAACACCTCCGTGATCGGAAGGCATAATTAGAGGCTGCACACGTCCATAATGGGTACAGAAGATGGAACCAGGTAAAACTATGGAAAAGTGGGTAAAATTTAAATGGTGCCATGACCGGCGCAGCGGCCGGTGGCGTTGGAGGGAGGGGACGGTGGCCGCGGCGGCGGCTGCCTGCTCTCTCTTCTGTGCTCCCTCCGTAGCTCACAACAAAATACTCGTTATTTCCAACTCTGTTAATTTGGAAATAGAGATAAGTACTGTCGGCGTGGTCCTAGCCAACGCCCATGAAAGGCTATGGTCTCGGACGGGCACTATGGGTGATTTTTTTTTTTTTTTTTTTGACGATAGCATTCATTTTTCCACCCATCAGTTGGCAACGGAAGCATGCGGGCCAGCCGCGATCATGACGCCAGCTTTTAGCACCGTTCGCTTCAAAAGCCGCTTGTTGCTATCGCGCGTTCCGATTATTGGAGAGGCAGTAGACGGCGCCCGCCCCAGTGGCTCATAGCATGATAAAGCAAACGTAAGGAAAAGGAGGCTTGCACAACCGGACAAGCGCTGGCACTTTGCCAAGTTCGCTTCCCCCCCTCCCCTCTGCTGGAGCTAAAGTCAAAAGATGAACACGCTGTTATCACTGCACAGCATTTTGGCGCACTGGCAAGGAATGTTTGTGGACCGTGATGGCGCAAAATGGAAGGACGCACGAAAGAATGATGCTCTTTTTTTTTTTTTAGATCCGTAGGCACAAATCGGGGCTGGGGGGGTTCATTATGCAAGTGAGTTTGTTACGCGACTAAATACGGTACATTTACTGTAATACAAATGGTTCTTGTAGTTTTTTCGAAGCCATTCGATAATTCGAACTTCGGATTATTCAAACTTTTTTCCCGTGCCCGTGAAGTTCGAATTAACAAGCTTTTACTGCTTGTTAATCTGCAATAGCAGCAGTGTGGCCACATGCTAAGACCAAAATAATTAACGTGAATCCCATGAACAGCATGTCGATCTTAATTCTGCATTAACGCAAGCAAACTCTAGAACACAGGCGTGGGGTGAAGATGTCTTTGGCAATATTCCTTAGCGCCCGAAGCTACCTAATCCTGGCTACTGTGCAGGCACGAGCGCGAAGGTACCGCAGTCGTCGAGGAAACGACCGCGTGGTGGCACACCAGTTGGCAGAAAATGGCTGTGCTCGGGAATGGCTAAAAAATCTGGTTTCTAAAAAGCATGGCCAGAGCTCGTTAGTTCCGTGCGACAGTCGTTTCTATTTCACAGTAGAACTGGTGCATAATTTCAAGCCATTTTCTTGCTTTCGTGCGATCTTTTCATTCGTGGAATATATTTTGCATAGAAATTACCTTGACATTCTTTTGCTACTATGCAACACTGAATGCGTGAGCTTTGCTGCTGCAGCATAGGTCAATCACCTGAAGGTACTTGCAACTTTTCTCTAGCGTTTCAACACACAGTTACGCTGCCTAAGCTTTGACTTTTGACATGTACCGGGAGCATAGGAGCAACAGTTCGAATGGTTCTCTTCCAAAGATTAAGACTAGCATGTTTATGAAGATTTCATTGCATAAGCGTGATTGTTTGCACTGCAGAGAACCGCCTCGTTATTACATCGCATCGAGCAAACAGTCAGCATGGCAGTAGTTTGGCAAAACAGCATTGCAGCAGCAATCGTACAAGGCCGCCACAGGCTGCCGCATGTCCGCCCAGCATTCATAATTAAGGCCACCTTGGGCATCAGCATGTTCGTGTGAGGCTCTCCTCTAGTGCAGTACTCTAGGAGCGAGAGTAAGTCCACATCTTGTATTTTCTTCTGCGGTGTGAACTTGTGCCACTTGCAACGGTGCAGAGAATTGCTCTTTCTTCTCTGTCCAGACATGCACCAGATCAGCGTGGTGGAGAACGTGGCAGCTCGACCCGTGGCTGGAGAGGAGGACACTGGCGTGGAGAAGGCCGTTGTAGGAGAGGACTCCAACCAGTCGTGGTACTTAGATGAGACCCAGGAGTCGGCCGCAGCCGCCGCCCTGCTCGAGGTCACGGCTCCCCCAGATTTCCCCGATGACCCCGAGACAGATACGGAGGACTATGACGAGACATACACCAGGAAGAAGAAAAAGAAGCCCAAGGTAGGACACACTTCATACCTGCATGCCGCAGGTCTTGACCTCTCTTTGCCTCTGATAACACTAACATCTTTCTGAAGAGGCTGAAGAGCTCCACTTGTCTTGGCTTCCATCCCTTCTTGCCAGCCGTGCATTATAGAAAGGAGCATGACGGCATACAGCCTCTCGAAAAATTTCTGGGATATATGGATTTGGGGGGAGGGAGTGAAAGAGGCTCAGGCATGCATGGGTTCGGTGGCTTCGAGGTACCCATAAAGTATTGCAATGAACTAAAGGGTTCTGTAGTCCCAATTCGCAAACAGCAGGAACCAATCCTTTTCAGATGTGTGGGGAGTGCAGAACACTGCAATTGCAATTTTGCCTGCATGAAAGTGTACCTTCCTATTCAGCTTTTTATGCTGATTTCAATTGTTTGATCCATTTTTTGATATGTCAAATTATTCAAAATTTTTTTCCTTATCGCTCATTTGCCTATAGAAACAACAGAGAACAAACCACTAATCATAAATTTATTAGTAACTTATGGATGGATAGTATGCAGTACAAGGAATATAACGTAGGAACTATATTTTTCAATCTACGTGAGTCGAACCTGGTTATATCGAACCCGGATATATCGAATTTTGGTTATATCGAACTCACGAAATATCCCATTGAAAATCCCATGTAAAAGTATAGGAAATCCGCGTCATATATCGAACTCAATTTCACCGGTCGTTCGATGTGTTGAACTCCGCACCACGCACTGGAAAGTGTGCCTTTCCCAAAGATGATCGCATCACCCTTGGCCGTTTGCCGCGTGACGTTTTCAAGCCACGCGCGGAAGGAATGAGAGGGGACAGTTCGGTGATGGCTGGTCTGGGCAGCGCCACGCATCTGCAGTTGTCATTTCCCGCGCGCCAACACATGACATTTGCAAGCCATTTGCGTGGGTGTGCCCATTCTTTTGCCGTGCTATCTCTCTCCTTCAGCACGCGCAACGCATGCGCCAAGCCAGCTCAGCCCGTTTTCAGACAGACGTCGGATGCTTTCTCCAGCGTGTGTTGCGAACCCTCTGCGTGCGGCGGCAAGGCGGCGGATGCAGACGTGGCTATGACGCCTGCGGATGTTAAGCAGCAGCAGCTATCTGTTTTTTTTTTCTGTCTGTCTTTCTTTGTTTTTTTTTCGAGAGTCATCCTTTTTTATTGTTGTGCTGTACACGCGGTGCAGCGTAAGATATGGCGGCTGCGGACGTTAAGAAGCGGCAGGGTTCTTTTTTTTTTTTTTATTTTTTTTCGGGGATGTTTATTTTATTTCTTATCGTTTATGCTTGCATGTATGAATCAGCGAAAGCACGCGGTCAGCTGCTGCAATCATGACGCCCGCCCCAAGCGCGGCGTGATAAATCGAACCAGGCTTGTGCAATCAAGCCATCACGGGCACTCTGCCAAGTTCGCTCCCCGCCACCACAGAAGCTATCAAAAGATAAACGCGCCCTGACGTTATCGCTGCGCAGAATCTTGGCACGCTGCCAATGAGCTGTGGATGAGACGACCGAAACGGACTGACGCGCGCCATCGACATGCAAGCGAAAATGCTCGCGATTTCCGCCGCCGCGGCAACACAGAAACCTTGTTTTGAGCTGCCGCGGTGGCTCGAGCAGCGAGAGGGACGCAGTTCCAACAAGTTTGAAAATTTTCGCTCTGTCGCTGCCGCTCGTTGCTGAGATCGCTCAGTCGCTTGCATGTGGGCGAGCTGGCCTTTACGCATTTTTTTTTTTTCAAATTCTCGGGTGCAAAAGTGGAGGGTGGGCTCATTATGCAAGTGGGTTGATTACGCGACAAATACGGTATCGGTTTTTCGGATCGTAAGTGCCGTCACAAGCCGATTTCTGTATATCGAATTATCGATATATCGAACTATTTCGCGATCCCCTTCGAGTTCAATATATCCGGGTTCGACTGTATGTTATTTTACAACCTGTTGAAGTTCAATTTAAGCAGAAGGGGTTGACAGACCATTTTAATTAGACCAGGTGAAAAAAATTGGCTAGCTGAAAATAAGAAATATGTTCCCATCATTATATAGTTTTATCACTTGGAGCATGCTTCAACAAAAGTTATTTTTGTTTATCTGCTCTCTTGTAAACTAGCCAACTGGCAGAAATTTATGTTTTGTGAAAACCAGAAATAATTATCAAAGATGGGATCTACTCGGCTTGTTTGCACCTTATAAAGTGCAGTGAATGACCCTAGGAGTGAATAAATTAGTAGGTGTGCAGGAAATGGGGTCTTGATTTCCAAACTGTCAATTTCAAGAAGTAGCTTTTCTTTTCTCTTTTTGCAAATAGGGCCCCTCAAAAGTCCTGTTTGCCTTTTGTGCACTGAATGAGCCAACATGAAAGCATTAGCAGGAAGCATGCGCAGTGGCGCCGTGCGGAACCAGATCTCAATGGTGGATCACGCTATGATATAACTCTCTAATATATGTCGCGTGCATACTTGTCACAATAGCTCCATGTGCTGTGCGATGTCAGTGCACGACCCCAGGTGGTCGAAATTTCCGGCGTCCTCCACTACGGCATCTCTCATAGCCCGAGTCGCTTTGGGACATTAAACCCCACAAACCAACCAAACCAACCAACTTGTCACAATAGCAACGGAAGTAGAGGTGCGCTCTAAGGGCGTGGGGCGATATGGGAATATAGACACATATGATGTCATCATAACTCAATTTTTCAGCAACCTAGATAGAAGGGGAGAGAGACTCTAAAAGGAAGCTGGAAACCCGCTGGAATGAAACTAGGAATCTGACATAATTTTACCATTGGCATCTCACTACGAGTGAACAGAGAGAAGTACACAATGTTGCATTTACAAAGCAAACTGACTGGCACCATTGTAAATCTTCTCCGTGCATTTGCAGAGTCTAGAAATACATGGTGCTTCCCTCTCGCGGTCTTGCGCCCACCAGGTGTTTTTCTTGGAGTGGTTGCCAACTATACACTTCAGGGGGGACACAGGTCTTTCGGACCAAACAAATCGCGAAAAAATCACTTTTTGGAAAATGTGATTTTCAAAATCAGTAGCTCTTTATCTACCTTTCTGCTAAGTTTTACATTGCTAGGATCAGTATTTTAGTCACATGGCCAACTTATATAATCAGTGTTGCCCGAATTTGGATCGAAAATGGCCGCCGAAACGACCATGTTTCGTGAGGCGTAGCTCCCATTTCGTGCTCGGCACCGGAGCCATCTTGGTCTCAGTCGAAAGAGCCGCCTTTCATCTTCAAAATGCCACCTCTGCTGCATCCATTCGCCCATTGGTCGCATAAAAAATAGCGAAAAAGAAAATGTGGCATTCGCAATCCCATTGGTTCTCAGAGTGCACGTGACGGCAGGGCGTCACCGCATTGGTGGAGCTGGCTTGCGGCATCTGCTCAGCGCGCCTGAGCCGCGGGGAGGCGGTGGAGACGTGATGCCAGTCACGCTTGGTTCCGAACCGGGAGGTGAATTTACGGCAAGGTTTTGGGAAGCGAAAAAAAAATGATTAATCATCTCAAGTGATGCCCTACCCCAGCTGTGTGCACTCAGGGCGACGAAAGTTGTGCACTGAATGATCGAGCATACAAGCCTGCAGTAGGCCTAGCGTGTTCCCCAGCACGGGAAAGTCGCACCCGCCGCGACGCAATAACATCGCAGGCCGCAGATGGCCAGAAAGATATGCTTAAAACAGAAAAAACTTTAACTCGCGGCAGCTCCAGCAACGAAGCGGTAGTCGGATTGTTTTCATGACGATGACAGCAGCGCGGCGGACAGTCCGCTTGGCGAGGCAGAGTTCGCGATCGTCAGATGTAGACAGTTTGCCAAGACTGGCGAAGTGTAAAGCATACGGCTGCGATATTCACATTGAAAAAAGTGATCGTGAATAAGAAATCGCCGTAAAACTTATTCTCCAGTGCGTAAACTGTGGAGACACGTCATCGTCATAGAGCTCGCCGCGTGTTTGCGCTGATCAGATCGCGTTCATAAATGCGCTTGCTTCCTACGCAATGCAGAGCACTGGGAAGCAGCAAACAGCTCCAGATGACTTTTTCTTTTTTTTTTTTCTCAATTGACGTTCCTCACCGCGGTCTTGATGCGAGAACATGGCAAAATGATGTACGTAATAAAAAAAAAGTTGCTGCCTGCATGTGACTCACGCAGTTGAAAAAGAGACAACTGAACGTTCTGCAACTTCAAATCAAAATGAAAGAGGTGATACTTGGACGTTAGAAAGCAGAGACTACATCCCTGAAAGTTTTTCGCTATTTTAAATTGTAAATGTGTGCATTGCACCAGGAAATGCCTGTTAAATAATCCCCCGTTTCTTTTTTTGCTCTTTTCTCAAAACATGCATTGTCGACCACTTGCAGTTCTGTGGCCTCAATATCTCGGCACCCAAAGCACATAGAGCTGAAATTTATTTTGCAATGGGAAGCTGAATGTATGCCGTGTGAAATGTTTGAAGCAGATTTTTGTTTTTGAAAATTAAACTTAATTAATTTGAGTTCATTCCTACTTGGTACACACGCTTAGTATACAGAAATTTATAGGGCTGCAAAATGAGTGCTAATTAAATTAACATATTGGGACACTGCTCCCAACACTTCATCCTTTACTCTTCTGGCTACCTAACCATGCTTTAATTTTAAGTTAACTACCAATTATTTCAGAATTTAGTCCTTAAACAATGGAAGTTGATTGATAATTATCTTGCAGACTGGTTGGGTTATAGGAAAAATGATTGCATATTGAAATCAGCATTAAAAATTCAGTAAGGTTGTGAAATTTTATTACAATTTGCCAAAAAAAGACAAAAATACCTCTAAGACCCATGTCCCCCCTTAAATATGCATGACGCTGTACATGTGCACATGAGACACATAAAGACCTGCACACATGCCTTCTGGTTTGGGACAGCGCATGTTGCCAGGCTAGCTGGTGTTGCATTTTACTGTAAAAAGATTGGCGCGAAACCTTGGAGACAGGAGAAGCAAGCGTGCTTAGTACATTTTCTCTCACAGTGCACTGTCTTGTTCCGGAATTTTCAAAAAGTAACTGGCAAGATCCCCGTGGACCGTGCCAGTGGACCATGGAGTTGCTGAGCTAAGAGGGTGCAAGTTATGCTGTGCTTTATTTATCAACACCGCTGCATTAGGATTTTTTTTTTTTATGCCTGGAAAACCTATAGCACTTATCAAACTGTTGCCCCTACATGTCACGCATGATACATCCTTTTAAATCCTGCACGCATACCTTGTTGTAGATGCCAAAGAAAGAAACAGCAGCAAAGGAATGCTAGCTTGAGCATAACAACTCAGTTTTCATTTGGTATATGGAGTTCAGCTTCTCAAAATGGAATCTGCTAGAGGTACGCTGTGTTCCTGAAATTTCTACCAGGTGGGGTTCTTTATCTTGCACTGACATCGCGCACTACACGGACGCCTTTCGCTTCACCTTCATCGAAATGTGGCTGTCGTCAGGATCGAACCCACGTCTTCGTGCTCAGCAGTCAAAGGCCTTAGCCACTGAGCCACCGCTGTGGGCCACAACATCGTTTTGCTATTATTTGCAATAGGTCTTCAATAAACTATTTAACAGAGTAGCCAGTCCTCGCGACTTATGCAGTCAGAAGCCACCCATTGACTCACTGTACATAGTACCGTAAACAGAGGCCTTCAAGCAGGAAGAAAGGGACTTCTCTTACATACGGACACACTCATGCTTTTAAAATGGACTCGTAGGCAGGGGCAATAAAGCGATTCGTTTCCTATTCTTTTCGCTGCCGTTACAGGGTGCAGTGGCGACTATGCACACCATGCCAGCCCATTAACGGAATCTGTAACTCAACCCTGCAAACTATGCGAACGAAAAAGATAGAAGAAAAAGAAACGTTAAACTCATACTATTCCCAGAGTTGCTGGATTCCACAGAAAGTGCAGTCAGCGCTTGATTTGCAGGTTTTAGCGTGCTGGATGCAAGTTGCAGTTAGTGCACTGCGCCTCAAAGTATGTAGCGACAAAAATGACCAAGCTTCAGGGATAGAGAGAGAGGAGCTTTGCCAGTTGTAAACAAAACATGAAAATATAGCCACATTTTGCGGTTTAGCTGGCACGAGCAGAGAAGCCATAGCCAACATACAGGCCTACTATTTAAGCAGAGCCGTCAAATTGCAGCTGCAGCTTCAAACCAGCTTTGGGAGAAGCAAAATTGTGCTGCACAAATGTGCAAATGTGCTAGTAGCACGGTTTCTTTTGCATTTCATGGGCTTTCTTTGGGCCTGGGAAAAAAAATATACATAAAGCTTCCCTTATTGTAAAATAATGAAACGGGGTCGTTTATAACTTTTCAAATCTTATATATAGCAATTTATATATATATATAGCAACATTTAGCAATTTAGGCAATTAAACTTAATTAACTAAGAACAGCAACACAATGAATTGCCCGTGGTGTACAAAGGCGGGTAGAAGCAATGTGCAACTAGTTTCATCTGCATCTATTTTATTTTTTTAAAAGTTCTTGTGAGCCACGGTTGAACATCACCCTTGTGTGCAAAGAGGAACGTGGATCGAATCCCAGTGCCATGCAAATCTCCAACGGATAGAACAAAATATGCGTGTCGATAGAATTGCAAAAACAGGTTTGAGGTGCGACATGATGCCTGCGAACACTTACGAAAATGCACTTCCTCACCAGAACAGGATTTGGCCGCCCTGATGCAGTAATTGGGCACAATCTCGCATGAATAGTCTTATAAAAACTGTGACCCTCAGTCAAGGAAATAAGTAGTAGGATAAGATTGGGATGGGGGAGCACATTTTCAACATACTTGCACATTATGACTAGCAGCTTACCGGTATCGCTCAAGAGAAAAGTATACAACAGTTGCATCTTACCGGGTACTCACCTATGGGGCTGAAACGTGGAGGCTAATGAAAAGGGTTATACTTAATTTGAGAACAATGCAGAGAGCTATGGAACGGAAAATAGTCGATGTAATGCTAAGAGATTGGAAGCGTGGAGAGTGGGTCAGAGAAATAAGTCAAGTTACTGAATTCTAGTGCAAATCAAGAAGAAATGAGCATGGGCAAAACATGTAGTGAGAGGGGATAACTGATGATCGCTAAAAGTAACCAATTGGATTCCAAGGGAAGGAAAGCATGGAAGAGGGCGGTAGAAAATTAGATTGGCGGATGAGGTTACGTTCGCAGTGGTCAAGTGGATGCAGCTAACACAGGACTGGATTAATTGGATTAAAATGGGAGAGGCCTTTGCTTTGCAGTGGGTACAGAATGTCTGATGATGATGATGGCTCAGTTTAACTGGGGCACCTAGTATGCAGATTTTGAAAAATGCCTGAAAGGGCTAATAGCGTGGCCAACCATAACAGATGCGGTAGTCACATGACTGTAAAGTTGCCAGGGTCTGATGAGTAGCCTAATAGGGTGTTCTCAGAATTCCTTGCCGAGTTTCTGGTGCTTAGCAACGGGCACATGTGGAAGAAATGAGGTTGTTGTGAAGCAGGAGCCAGGGTAGAATTATGACATGGAAATGGAGGCACAGATGGACTCTGAGCTGGCAGGAAACTTGCATTTCCATTCTGTTCCCAATTTTCATGGTTACTCTCCACTTTTCGACCAAAACCAACCAGCAGAAAATTTAGGAGGATGCAGAAGGTGCCTTTAGATATTTTTGAAATTTTGTTTATTTACTTTCTAAATTCATTTTTTACTTATTTTCATGACTAATTCGACTAGTCATTTGCAATGTCATTAGTGCATTATAGCCAATTATGACTGGATTTGGCTGTGACTGACGCAGCTAGTCATTATGCATTATAGCCAAGTAATCATGGCTGGATTTGGTATTTTGTCTTATGGTGGATTTTGTTGGATTTGGCATTGAACAGTAACTTTCTGCGGACGTCACTGATGAGCCAAGAAATGCTTTCGCCTTAAAAACTAGCACCCCCTTTTTAAAGTTTTCGTTTACCGCTGATGTTTCCCTCTTTTCTGCTTAGGCTGTGCGGGGTACTCACTGACTGTTACTTTTATGCAGAATACCGGGCAGAAGAAGCGGACTCGAATAGAGTACACGGATGCGGAGAAGCCATACAGCTGCGAGAGTGAGTGTCACCCTCGTACACGGGTCGTCTACTGGCTGCTGAAACTGCTGTGCATACCTCCCTGTGCTTCATTGCTGAGTTTAGCAGTGGGATGTCAGGGAAATTTGAGTTTATCAGAACGCACTTGGAGACTGGTTTTCTGTTTACAGAACAGCCGCACATTCGAATTTCTGTGCCTCAGGGGCACCAATTAATCACAAATATTATGAAGCACCTTCGCCCTGCAGTGGGTATAATCAGGCTGATGATGATGATGATTATGAAGCACTCTGTTGTGGTTATCAGCGTTTTGGTTTTGTGTCCGAAAGCCCATCATACAGTGAGCTGTGGATACATGTTCATGCTGGAAACATGTTTATTTTTATAGTAAAAGCTTGTTAATCTGAAGTCATTGGGACTGCAAAGAAATGTTATTGATTTAATTAACCGAGTTTTTGAAAGAGTTGAGCAGAAAAATATCGGCCCGAAGCAAAAAAGTTTATTGTGAGAACACACGTGCATATGCGCTGTTTCGTTCCTCCGTTGCACTTTGTTTCATAGTTTTTAGCGGACTAGTATTGCAGTGCATATGTTGCTATGCGACATAAAGCAGTAAATTATAAGCACTCCATGGTGCCAGTAGAAATCAAAGCAAAACTATGGTCCACCCTGCTTTCCACGCTCGCGTTAAGCCGAAATGACTGGCGGCAAATATGCCTTGTCTACCCGGCCTTGTTTAATTTCACAGCACGCGCACTCACCCCAGAGATTATTGCATGAATTTGCTTTCTCACGACCTGTCGCTCATACATGGGAGCAACTGTCAGCGCAGATGAGCCAGGCAAATAGAGCATAATTTGAATTTCGTACAGCACAGTCAGTCTGAGTGTTAAATACCCGTTTTGATGCCTGCGGCCCCGTACACCCTACTAGGAATGGAAACCGTCCTGGGCGCATACTACCTGTCGCTTGTTTAAAGCTGCCTTACGTGCTGCTATTAGGTTGGCCAAATTTCGATGGTCGTTCTTCTGAAGGTCAAGTTTACTCGACTGTACTTAAAAAATAGCCTGCTAAGCCACAGCGTGCTATTAAAATAGGAGCTGCAGGCCAGCGTCGCAGGACAGGCACTGCAGTGGTAGCTGTGCTGGGAGCATCCACGGCTCTGTTGCAATGAAGCAGGTCTTCTCCTCTGCAGGCGTTTGGAAATTGTGCAAGTCAATACCAAAAGCTAGTTTTTGTGCGAGGGCCTGTGGCGTTGTGATTGGTAAAGCGAAAATATGCACGTGATTTCTCATCAAAATTGGGATGCAACCATTCTTAGTGTGGTGTTCAGGTTGGTGTCATACCATTTCGTTTGTCATTCATTTGCTAATTAAATTGGAGGCTAGCCAGAGAAACGATGTTTGTACCTCCAATTATATGCACTCGATGTAAGTGTCCACTGAGAAGAGAGACAGATGTGGACCTTTCCTTCCTTCCAAAAGCAACATCAGTGAAAAATATATAAAAATTTGCAGAACAAAAATGTTGTGTTCAAGGCACTGTCGCTTGGACTGAAGCTTGATGATCCCCCTGAATTTTTTTTTTCTGGTAGTACTGGAGTTGTGGCGCTGTGGCACGTGAAGCGTCGGCATTGCTTTGCGGCGCTGTTTCAATGACTCTGAGGAGACATCGTTTCGTTGGTTTGTGGCAAAATTAGGGTTGGGCATTTTTCAAATCTTTAAACGAGCTGGTTTTAAAACCAGTGCATGCTGCCGGATTGCAGAAATTTTCTAAATATCTGCGATTTCAAAATAACCAAGTTCAAGTTGTCAAATGTTTATGGCAGTTCTTTTTTATCCTTAATAACCCCACTCACAAAACGGTTTTAAAGAGCATGATTTTTGCAAGTGCAGCACCGCTGTCGATTTTAACCGTACACAGTTTGCCTACCATTGGTAGGCAATCTCCACTATAAGAGCAGTATATTCCGCTGCAGGGCAGTGTTGTGCAGCATTGATTGTGTACTTGGGACAAAATATTTTTTTCCAGCCTAGCCTGGTGTATTCTAGACTTGTGCAAAATGCAGTCTTGAACATTATCTGTGGTGGGTTTGCTAGAGGTAATGAGACTTAATTTCCTGATAGAGCTTGCACAAAAGTGATCGAGCAAGCTAAAGGTGGGCTCACTTCTTATGTGATGGCTAAGTGGTGGACATGTGATGTTTGCTAGCATAGATTTGTGGTTGCAAAATAAATATGAACTAGAAAACTGTTTGCAGTTCTGAATATTTTCGCACTCCTAATTAAAATTCAGCTGCAAAACCCGCTTAGTCGCTCTAAATTTTGATGTTGATGTGGCATGGGATAGTCTTTAGTTTTCAGTGTCACATTAGGAGATTGTATGTAGCTGATTGGAATTAACCTTAAATCTATGACCTGCACATGTGTGAGCCAAAACAAGCAGCATTTGCATGGATGACGGTGGTATCTTCTGGTGCCTATTCAAGGAAGTAATGTTTTACCTGTGAAGCGGCGATGAGAGTGTGGGGTTGGGTGAGCAGCTTGTTCCGAGATGGCATTTCCGCTTCTTTAGCTGTGTTGAGCACAGGCAACGCTTGTACAAATTTCTTCGTAGCAGCGGGTGCCTACCAAAATAACATGTCAGTAGTCTCTCCATCAGCCATGTAGTGTCTGGGCCAGTGGCAACAACATCATTGCCAGCATTCGTGCAGTGCTTTGCTTAGTTACTTGATCTCAGGTCTCAACTTAATTCCTCTTTGGAATGTCTTGAAATGGGCTGAAGCCGGCAATAAAGTGCTTCAGGAGCCTCCTTCATTCCAAATTGATCCCGCTAGTCTTCGCATGAAATGGGGTGCCTCTGATTTTGCTTTTAATACATTACCTTCATAGATATTTGCTTGTTCTAAAATGCATGGTTTGTGTAGTGAACAAAGAGTGTGTAGTCGAGGTTGTAATTTGTAGTAATGTTGTACTGAAGACCTTGAGGTTACCTGGTAAGGGCCTTAAAAGTCCTGAAATCCTTGAATTTTTGCCTTTATTGTTGCTATGAAACCTGGATTGTCGTGTGCCATCTCTATGTCAAAGTTTAGCATGAATAAGCGAGCTATTTAACTGAGAGAAGCATTTTCTTCTCTGGCACCAGCGTAGCAGTAGACAGTGTAGGTGACCAGTCTTTAGACAGTGTAAGTGACCAGTCTTGAGCAGCTAATTACCAACCAAACCTAATGGGCTTCAGCGTTTTCACAGCTGAAAGGTTATTTGCATTTTTAAATACCTTATATTTATTGCTGGCATAGCCAGCTGCTTTTCAATATTCTTTCCTCGGGGAGCTATTGAAGCTTTTCAATGGCACAGAGTATGATGGATCAGTGTCCAGCGGCTGGTAAAATTTAGCAGCTGTTAGCCATTTCAGCAGTACGCTATTGTAGGAAGATACGTGCTGGCACATTTTTTGTAGGGCTCAATTTAACTTGTGTTGTATACCATCCTTGTGTTTGTGGATGTTGCATTGTACGCCACCACCAAATATTGGTCGCTCTCTTACTAACAGTATCAGCAAATGGTGTGTAGTTCTGACCGTATTGGTCAAAGGTGGTTGCCACTGAGGCAAAAGGGTTATTGCATTTAGCAGTGCATAGCAGGTGGCATCTATGTGGTCTCTTGGTGTGCCCAGTTTGCGGTGTGCGGTACAAGACACGCCCCGGCCTGTCATACCACTACGCACACAGCCACATTCCTGGCAGCAGCAGCAGCAGTAGTGGCGGTGGCAGTGGTGGCGGCAGCGGTGGTGGAGGCAGTGGCAGTGGCGGTACTGGTGTTGGCAGCAGCGGCGGTGGTGGAGCCAGCGGCGGCGGCACCAGTGCTAGTAACAACGCTGCGGCTCCAAGCACGGCCGACCACCACCCACCCTCGGCCGCAACACACCAGGTGCACCCTCACACGCACATTAGCATAGGGAGCATAGCTGCGCTGTGCAAGTTGAAGTTCTCCTTTGGCGACAGTGCACTTCCCTTTTTAAACAAAAACAAAAGACAAGTGTACAGTAAAACCTCGTTAAGCCGCAGTTGGCCAGAACTTTGAAAAAGTACGTACTAAACAGTATTACGGCTTAACAGGAGTAGCGTAAAATTACCCACTTACCTAGGTTGAAAAAGGTTGAAAGGCAGTGGGTTGAAAAAAAATGCAGCCTTTATTTTGCACTGCAAAAGTCGGTAATCTTATTCTGACGCCGTGGTGCTCTAGCAGTGACAACAGCACCTTCAAATTCATTCAGGCCGTGAGCCAGCTTCTCGGCCAGTCCCTTTTTTTTCAGAGAACAGCCGCATAACGCCCACAGCGAGCGCAGCTTCTGCCACTGTTGGGCCCAGGTCTTCCACACTTTGTGTCGTCGTCGTCATCACTGTCAGTTGGAGCCACTTCCGCCACCACTAAGGCAACGATGGCTTCATCCGACATGTCTGGCGAAGTTTCCACTTCGTTGTCGACGTCCCTGAATTCAGAGAAGGTAATGCCTTCCGAAGAACCTTCCCTCTCAAGTACTTCGGTCAGCAGGCTCTCACATGTTTGGTCCGGGGCGCCGGTGATATCGCTTGCGTCATCTGCGTTACCCACGCACACTTCGCGAAAACCTGCGTGCTTAAAACAGTTCTGCATGGTAGCAGACTCGACCTGCCGCCATGAGTTTTCCAGCATGTGAATCGCACCCAGCAGGTCAATGGCGTACACCTTGCCGAATTCCAGTGCAAGCAGCAGCGCAGTAGGTTCTTCCTGTAGTGCTGCTTGACAGCTCTAATGATGACCTCGTCCAAGGGCTGGGCAATCGCTGTGGTTTTTGGTGGCAAAAACACCAGCTTCAGCGCCTTGAGGCCATCTACCGCAGCGTGCGCCGATGCGTTGTCAAGGATAACAACAGCATTTCTTCCTCTCGCCTCAAAACGGTGGTCAATGAAGCGCACATACTCTTCAAAAAGCTTCCCAGTCATCCATGCCTTGGTGTTATTCCTATAAAGGACTCCTGATGGCAGTGGGGCACCTTTAAAGCACCTTGCCTTGGCTGATTTGCCAATGACGAGAAGTGGCAACTTCTCGCTGCCAGACATATTGCATGCGAATGCAACTGAAATGCGGTCCTTGGCATTCTTGCCGCCAGTGCACGGTTCTCCCTTGAACGCAAGCATCCTATTCGGCAGCAGCTTGAAGAAAAGTGCGGACTCATCAAGGTTAAATATGTCGTCAGGCGCATAGTCTTCCAAAATTTGTCCAAGCTGGCCATTTCTTAAATCTTCTGCGCCTTCAGCGTCAGCCGCGGAGCTTTTTCCAGCTACAGTCTTCATGCTTATTCTGTGCCTTGTTTTGAATCTGGCTAGCCAGCCATTACTGACACGAAGTTGTCATGGTTGAGCTACGAGGCGAAAACCAGGGCTTTCTCAACAAGGAGAGGTCCGCTAAATGGTAGGTTTTTCGACCGAGCTGTTTTCAGCCATCGCACCAACTCCTCCTTCACATCCGAAATTGTTGATCCTCGTACTTGACATCTTTTCGCAGTTGCGGCAGCACTGCCAAGTAGCTTTTCTCATCAGCCGGCCTTTCTCATCATTAGCATCAGCCGGCCAATGTGTGGCAGTTGGCCGGCTGATGCTTGGAATATCCGAAAAATCGAATAGCCCTCCTTAGAGTGTCCGAAATTTTGAGCAGCTTAATACATTGACTTAGGTATGTCCTGTGGCCGGGAAAAAGTCCGAATAATCAAGCATGCCCAAAAATTGGTCGTCGACTGTACTAAGCACCCGATGTTTGTGTCCAAGCTTGGGCATGATGCAGATGGATGGAGAACTCACGATGCACACCGCTCAAAAAACCCTCGTCGTACGTGCGAAAGAAAGTGAACCAAGGCCTAGGCCTGTAAGGGGCACTGAGCAAGAAGGGGTGTTCGCTCCGACTGGTCCAAAATAGGGCCCGCTAGGGGGAGGACGGAGTATGTGGATGACTCCGTGATCGGCTCCAGCGGCACGGAGGCCATGGTTCGTTTATGGCTTGGACTGGTGCGCTCGCCGCAAGATGGCGCTAGTTGTATTATCATGATCGTCGCAGCTGCATTTGGTAAACTTGGCTCCGATTTGTCATTGGCTATGTAGCTTGCTATCGCATCGGTCGCGTTTATGGAGGTCTGTCACAACGCTAGTCAAACAGTCTTTTGTGAGACAGTACTACCGCCGTGAATTGTACGACGAAAAATGAAAATGGTACATGCTAACTATTACGTCCGCGATAAGCTGGTGCTGTTTATGCGGATGCGAAATGCATTAATTTAATAGGCACCGAGTCGGGGACTTGACTTTACTACTTTTAAAACGAAACTACTGTTAAAGCTGGTACTTTTTAACGAGGTTTTACTGTACAAGATTGTAATTTTGCAATTTTGTTTTAACCGGAAAAGTCATTTTATTCTTGGCGAGGGTATTGCAGCTAGTTGGCTATAAAATAGGTGTTACACTGGGTTGGTGAAAAAATAGATGTTAGTGTTGAGGGTATGGTGAGATGGTGTACTGTTGTTGCTTAAGTGGTGCATTAGTGGGTTTGAGATGTCACTTCTACCTCCTGAGATGTCACCCTTAAGGTGTAGAGGCTCTGTGGGGTCACCATGTGTAATTTTCTTGCCTCGTCATCCACAGCCACTTGATTAACACTTGAAACGCATAAGTATTCTAAAAAGGAGGTGTCGTGTTCTAGCTGTTGCACCTCACTTCCATCACTGTCGTCAGTGTGCAGAGCCCACCTTCTGATTTAAGTTAGTGCAATAACCCAGGTCACATGGCGGCATATGTTTTAGGATACCTAGTCGCAGTTTTGCTTGACAGTTCTATATTTATCTTTCGTTACTTCCTTGACTTGTGACACAGGATAGCACTCCCTTCTGCAAGCGCTGCTGCACTACCGTCAGCATCTTGTTAGTATATAGCAACCACTTGTTGTTTGCTACCATAGCTGACAAAAACCGAGGATAAATTCAGTTCTTTTTCAGCACAATTGAGTGCTGTATTATATCGCAAGTAAACAGTAATTAGCATGAGGAAAATATCTTCAAACTAAAATTGAAAACTGTGCTCTGAAATAAATGCTTGAAAAATAAAAAATATCGGCCAAATGTTTTCAAAATGAAGACTAGACTAGTGAGTCCTAACCGCTGCCTATAAGCAGCTTCCTCCAATGTCTGTTGGGGTGGAGGAGGACAAAGATCTCTGTGTTGCAGTGAAAGCGTGACGTGCAGTATGGCTGCCTACAGATGGAAATGGTAACTTGCAAGTAATTCGGCAAACCTGGAAATGTCTGGGAACACCAGTCTCGGTCACAGTCACATTGCCAGTTGGGGCAATTAAAAACTTGCCGCAAGGTCCCAGCTTGTTGTGTGCACAACTCTAAGCTGCAGCCATGGCAAAATCCGTGTCACTTTTGCTAGATCTGGAGGGCAGTTTCACATTTTGAACGGCAGTTGTTTAAGTAGTGTTATTAGGAAGCCAAGGAATTGGGCCCTGTTTCTTCTTCTTGTAGATCCATGGAGCGCTCTGGAGCTACTAGCGTGTGCCTCTAGCTTCTTGTGTCCACATGGAGACTACTCTAGAAGTTGGCAGCAGGGCTTCATAACTTCTACAGTACTGCACGTAATTAGTGATCGTCCTGCATGGTCATATCTTCGATGCTGCTAGCAAGCTTCGCATCGAGCACCAGGGTGATGAATCTTCTCCTGTCACTGCTGGCTTGCTCCCCCACAGGAGGACAGTGGCGGGTCGAGCAGTGCACCGTCAGGAGACGGGCCCTTTGGCGGAGGAGCCCGCGGGGGTAGCGGCGGTCCCTCGGGGGACAGTCCGCTAGCTGGCCTGCGCAAGTTCCAGGACTCATTCCTCTCCTTCCTGAAGACGCCTGGCGCATCAGAGGAGGGCGCTATGGCAGGACCCCCTCACCAGCAGCCGCCCATGGGTGGCCCTGGACCGCAGCAGCAGCAGCACCCGCACCAGCAACGCAGTGCCAGTGGGAAGCCCCTGGCCAATCCCAGTCCATACTGTGACTTCTGCCTGGGTGACAACGGCGAGAACAAGAAGACCCGGCAGCCAGAGGAGCTCGTCTCCTGCTCTGACTGCGGCCGCTCAGGTAATGACTGGGGCAGGGAAAAGCAGGGTCAGATGGTTTTGCATACACACAAAGTGACTGTCCGCAGAATGCGTGACCAAAAAACAGATCCAAACCAAACCAGCACAATTCGCGTAAGCCAAAAGACAAAATACTTAATCCATTCATAATTACTTAGCTGTAATGCCTTAACGACATTGCATAATGACTGGCCACATTAGTCAGTCCAAATGCAAGTCACAGCCAAGAATCCAATCCAGAATTCACATAACAAGCCAATGCCAAATTTAGCCATGATTAGTTGCAATAACAACTTAATGACAAGTCATGCATATGAAGCATGAGGGTGTTTTTGTGCTTCATTTGACCTGAGTATAAATATCGCAGAGCAGTGAGCAATTTCATATCCTTTGTAGTGATATGCGCTACACAGTGAGAATAAAGTTTTCTATCTATGTATACATTTTTTAAAGGTATAAAAAATATTACCCTTTAAGCTGCTTTATATTGGTGGAACTACAATGCTTTTAGAAATTTATATTTTGTATATACTAAAGAACGTCCGTGCCAACTTTCATAGTCATACAGCATTTGCAGCTTAAGGAGCCGCAAAGTACTGCGTTTCATTAGAATTCTGCTGCAGTGTATGCAGCTCCTTAGCCTGGCCTCTGAAAAGCGCCTCGGTGCAAGCTTTCTACACCGACTACAAATAATAATCACGTGGGTGTGTACGCATCATGGACTGCAAACTGTGCAGCTGTGCTGACTTGCCACAAACCATTCGGGCCACACTATAGTGTAGAAGGCAGGATGCAATGGTATCTGGCATTTGATTTTTGATGGCATCATAATGTATAATTTATTGAAGTTGTGCACGCGCTGCTATAGCATCACCCAGGGGACTACCAAAGGGTGTGTGGTGGAATGAAGGGGGCGGGACACACAGCTCATTCTCGCATTGAGATGCCTAGCCTGGGCTCATTTTTTAATATTTTTATTCATTTATTGCATTGTTTATTTGAACACTTTTCACATTCCAGGTGGTTTCAAATTAACATTTTACCTACTGTGCCTCAGGAGCCTTGTAAAGTAGACCTACTGTTTTGTGAGAATTACTTGAACACTCTCGGTGTTTGTCTTTTAGTGCATTGTATTAACCTTTCATACAGTGTATGTTTTTAGCAGCACCTAACTAAAAGCGCTAAAATACACGTGTAGACACGGATTGTCCTCGTGCGGTTCGCCTGTCTGAGTTTGTTTCACACTGTTCATGCAGCGCATCCCTCCTGCCTGCAGTTTACACCGAACATGACGGTGTCAGTGAAGAAGTATCGCTGGCAGTGCATAGAGTGCAAGTCCTGCGGCCTCTGTGGGACCTCGGACAATGACGTAAGTGCACTGCTTGCTCAGATGTGTTTTCGCTTGGGTTGTGTGAATGTCTAGATTTCGAATAGGAATCGAATTTGTATTTGAAAAACTGATATACAGTAAAACCTCGTTAATTCGACCCTCGTTAATTCGGAAAATCGGATAATTCGGACAGCCCATCCGGTCCCGTCAACCGCATTTACTTTTCTTTGGTGCAAAACTCTCGTTAATTGGGACAAATTTGGCCGCCCTTCGGTTAATTCGGACAGGCAGCGGGGCTTGAATGTATGTGTAAAAGGCGGCCATGAGGGCGGCTGACGATGATGATGATAGTGAATGAGGGATAAGCCTGGCCACTATAGCATGGGTGGCGCTGGTGTTCAACCGAAATGTAACAGCACCATACTCATTGCTATAAACATCAAATGGGAAAAGGCACGATGGGATACTTTTTTGTTTTCTGCTGCTGGCCGTACTTCGCCATTTTCCCTTTGTTTTCTTTGCGTGTGCATCATAGAGCGCGCTTTGTCTCAGCTGTTGCGAGCGTGTCGTACGCAAGGTGTGCGCTTTTTTTTTTCGCGAGGTGTGTGAGTCAAGCTGGTGCTGAAGTGTGGACAGCAGTCCCCTGTTTTTATTTTTTCCCGTGGAACAAGCCCGATAGCGCTGCGTTCTTAGGCCCCCGCGATGGCTACCGCGGCCCCAGCAAAGCGGGCGAAGTACTGCAAAGCGAAGGTCTTTGGAGAAAAAGTCGAGATATTGAAATCCGTAAAGGAAGGAATGCCTCGACAAGTCATCATGGCAAAGTTTAACGTGAAGAGGTCCACACTGAGCTCATACATAAAAAATGAAGCTCAGATTTTCGAAGCCTACGACGGACAGAAGTTCAGCGATAAGCGAAAAAGACTCCGGACAGCAGCGCACCCAAAGCTAGAAGAAGCACTACTTCAGTGGATTTCTGACACGCGAAATGCACAGCTGCCCTTGAGTAGACCCCTCATCTGTGCACAAGCAGAAAGGTACGCATTAATGATGGACATTGAAGCCTTCAGTGCATCAGAAGGATGGTTTGACCGATTTAAGAAAAGGCATAATCTAGTCTTTCGTAGTGTCTGCGGCGAAAAAGGCGCTGTGGATGAAAGCGTCGAGAACGATTGGAGGGCTCAGCTTCCGAGGCGCCTTGCTGCCTATGAGCCCTGCAATGTATTTAATGCAGGCGAAACGGCACTTTTTTACAAGGCTCTGCCTGATAAGACAATCACTTTTAAAGGGGACCCGTGTGTCGGCGGCAAGCGGAGTACGGACAGAGTGACAGTTTTGCTTGCTGCGAATATGACCGGCACGGAGCGGCTGCCACTGCTGGTTATTGGGAAATCTCAAAAGCCGCGGTGCTTCAAGAATATAAAGCAGCTGCCGGTAGAATACCGAGCGAACAAAAAGGCTTGGATGACGTCGGAGATATTTCAAGCATGGCTACGACAACTTGACCGCGGCTTTTCAGTCCAAAAATGCAAGGTGCTGCTTGTCGTTGACAACTGCAGTGCACACAGCAATATGTCCGGGCTCGAAAACATTGAGTTACTTTTCCTGCCACCCAACACCACTGCTTCCCTCCAACCGATGGATCAGGGAATTATTCAATACCTGGAGAGCCGGTACAGGAAGCAGGTGCTTCAACGTATGCTCTTATGCACGGAAGCTGGACGCAAGTATGACGTCACACTTCTAAGGGCACTACACATACTGGTGCATGTGTGGAGAGGCACACCACCTGCAGTGATCGCCAACTGCTTCCGACATAGTGGTTTCGGTGATAGCACCGACTCCATCGGTGTGGACGGCCTCGATGCCAATGAAGATGATGAAGACTACGAAAGCATTCTGCCATTGAATGTTCGGCTGAGTGATTACGTCGCTATCGACAGTGACGTTGTCGTTGCTGGCCACCTCTCCGACGGTGAAATCATCGCAGAAGCCTTAGGAAGCGAACAGCCCAGTTCCGAAGACGATGACGATGCATGCGATGAACTGCCGCATCACACTGTGACGGAGGCTGTTGACGCCCTGAGCATTCTGGAGGACATTTGTGCAGGCTCTGCAGACAGCATACGTGCACTGCACCATTTGGCAGAGGTGCGTAAGATAGTAGTTGCGATGCAAGTTTCTCGCACAAAGCAGACATCTATAACAGATTTTTTCAAAAAATAAAGGTATGTTGGTGTGGGACAGTTTGTTGCATTTTTTTTTGCCCCTCTCGATAATTCGACATTCGGTTAATTCGGACATTTTCTCCGGTTCCGCGAAATCCGAATTAACGGGGTTTTACTGTATTGGAATTTTCCGAATACAGTTGAACCCCTCTACAGTTGAATCCCGCCACAACGAATACCGCCACAACGAAATTTCCGCGACAACGAATAATTTTTTATTCCCCGCGAGTATCCTATAAGAATTAATGGCCTAAATTTCTCTGCACAACGAACCATTTTTGCAGAGCGTTTCCGCTTCAACGAAGTTTTCGCGTTCAAAATCGAAACCGAAACTAGTTTTATTGGCGAGAAGTCCAAGTCAAATCCAAAGCCACATTAAGCATGAAATCACGTGATTGCAGTTCCGCCATTTTGGCTTTGTGTCGTGGTCGCGTTGTTCACTCGCTGCCTTTCTCTTCGACAACGACGAGTTTTCATCCGCAGGACACGATGGCAACGCAAGTGAAAAAACGCAAAACTCTTTCCCTTGAGCAAAAAGCTCAAATAATCGCCCAAGCAGAAAGCGGAAGGAAGAAAGCGGCAATTGCTGAAGACTTCGGAATTCCTGCAAGTTCGCTGTCAACGATTCTAGGCAATAAGGACAGCGTGAGAATGGCACTTGCTTCAGGCACATCCTCGAAGCACAAAAAGGTGACGCGGCCCCTCCATGAAGAGTTGGACAAAGCAGTGCATGCGTGGTTTGTGGAAGCACGAGCCAGCAACGTCCCCCTGTCCGGAAGCATCGTCCAGCAGAAAGCCTTGAACTATGCATGCCTACTTGGCATTGATGATTTTAAAGCCAGCATTGGCTGGCTAAACCGTTTCAGGGCCCGCCATAACATCGTTGGAAAAGTGTTGTGCGGCGAGTCAATGTCAGCAGACGTGGACGGAGCAGCTGCTTGGAAGGCGAGTAACATGGCCGGAATTTTAAGCAACTTCGCGCCTGCAGACATTTACAACGCCGACGAGACCGGGCTATTCTACGAGATGTTGCCGGCTAGGACGCTCGACTTCAAGGGGCAGCGCTGTCACGGCGGCAAACACAGCAAAAAACGCATCACAGTGCTGCTTTGCACAAACATGGATGGCTCGGACAAGCGTCCGCCGTTAGTCATAGGCAAAAGTGCCAAGCCGCGCTGTTTTAAGGGAACTCGTAGCCTACCTGTGCAGTACAAGGCGAACAACAAGTCATGGATGACCCGCGCTATTTTCACCGAGTGGATGATGGCATTCGACCGCGACATGAAGCGGCAGGGCCGTAAAGTTTGCTTGCTTTTGGACAATTGTTCAGCGCATCACTCCGACGAAGTCAAGCTCACTAACACGGAGCTGAGGTTTTTCCCTCCCAATTGCACGTCTGTCTTACAGCCTCTCGATCAGGGCGTGATTCTTAGCCTGAAGCGCGCTTACCGCGGGAGGTTAATTCAGCGGCTGCTTTTTAACACTGAAACCGGCCGAGACACGAAGGTGGACTTGTACGTGGCACTGCAGATTATGTCTGCTGCCTGGAGCACACTGGGGCGCTCAGTAATTGTGAACTGTTTCAGGCACGCCGGATTTGCCGAAGGTCGACCCGTACACTCTGCTGGCCTAACACCAGGCGTTACAGACGACGTCGAAGAGGAGTCACCGGCTCCGGGGATCGCGGCCGCCTGGAAAACGCTGGGAGAAATAGGAACCGTGCCGCCTAATCTCGAGCTCGACGAATACATCGGCGCTGACGCTTGTGTTGTTGTTCTCGAAGATGTGAGTGATGAGCAGATCATAAAAGCTGCCCGGAATGATAAGGACTCTTCCGATGAAGAAGACGACGACGTACAGGAAGCGCCGGCTGCGGCAACCGCCGTACAGGTGATGGACGCTTTTGATGTCATCAGGAATTTCGTTGCTGTCCGAGACGACGATGTTGCAATGGGTTTGCTGACCGAGTGCGAAAATCGCGTGACGGCGTTGCTCGCCGTGAAGCGTAAGCAAACCAAGCTTACAGATTTTTGGCATTAAACGCCTTTGCTGCTGCTTGGGCAATTCTTTCTGCGTTTCACGTCAAATTTTTGCGATAACGAAGTTCCGCGAGAACGAATTTTTTTTCGTGCACCGTGAATTTCGTTATAGCGGGATTCAACTTATAACGAAAGCCCTCAAGAACGAAATTCTCGCGACAACGAAAAATTCTGGCGCCCCCGGCGAAGTCCCATAGGGTTCAATGCATTTGTCCCCTCTCAACAGCGAAGGGTTTTTAAAAAGCAGTCCCACATTAACGAAAGTTTGAGGTAGTGATCTGCAACATTTTTTCGGCACATCAGCCAGTCGGGAACATAGAATGGGCGAAACTGCAGCAGCACACTCATCCGACAAGTCGAGTCCGTTCATTTCACCTGCGAACAAGCACCGGCGCAGCCATTTTTGTTTACTTTCGGTTGGTTCGGTAATGATGATGATAGCAAAGCATATTTTTTTTTTTTTTGCCCGCTGAAAGCGGCTTTTTGCTAGCCTGTCTGTTGGCCACTACGCATGTATGTGACGTTTCACGCCACGTGACGACACCGCCGGCCAACCGGGGAAGAGCAAGGAACCTCCTTTTTTTTTCTTTTCGCTAGTGCGCCGACCACGCGACCACGCTATCTCGCCGATCTCGCCATCCGCCTTGTGCCGCTCGCGACTTGCCTGTGTACAGTGTTTTTTGTTGTTTTTTTTTTTTTACTGTCGGAAACATGCCGCCTCCTGTAAAGAAGCGCAAGTTTTTGACGCTGCAGGAAAAGGCTGCAATTATCGCCGAAGCTGAAAAAGGCAGGAAGAAGACTGATATTGCGGAGGAGTTCGGTATCCCGTGCAGCTCGCTTTCTACGATTCTGAAATCAAGGAATGGCATCATGGCGGCACTCCAGAACGGCGCGCGCGCTCAGAACAAGACTTTGGCAGCGCCGGTCTACGAAGACGTGGACAAAGCCGTATTTCAGTGGTTCCTGGACAAGAGAGCGAACGAGGTGCCTTTGTCCGGAAGCCTCCTGCAGCAAAGGGCGATTGACTACGCGTGCATACTGGGGCACGACAACTTTAAGGCGAGTGCCGGATGGCTAAGTCGATTTAAAGCGCGGCACTGCATCGTCGCCAAAGTGCTGTCGGGGGAGTGTGCGAGCGTAGACGCTGAAGCAGCATCTTCCTGGATGGAGAAAAGTTACGAAGGCATAATGGACGAGTACGAGCCCTCCGAAATTTATAATGCGGACGAAGCGGGCTTCTTCTATGAAATGTTGCCTTCAAAAACGCTAGACCTGAAAGGAAAAAAATGCCATGGCGGCAAGCTGAGCAAAAAGCGGGTCACCATTCTTTTATGCTCAAACATGGATGGATCTGACAAGCGTCCCCTCCTCGTGATCGGCCGGAGCAAGGCTCCACGGTGTTTTAAACGTAACCGAAAGCTTCCGGTCCAGTACACTGCAAACCAAAAAGCGTGGATGACGCGCGCAATATTCACAAGCTGGCTGGAAGCCTTTGATACGGACATGCGAAAGCAGGGCAGATCTGTCTGCCTTTTTTTGGACAACTGCAGTGCGCACCACATTGAAGACGTTGCCCTGACGAGCATCCGCTTGATTTTTTTCCCCGCGAACTGCACATCCGTTATCCAGCCTCTTGATCAGGGGGTTATCAAAAGTGTGAAGTCTGCGTACCGAAGAAGGCTCATACAGCGGATGTTGCTAAACATCGAAATGAAGCGACCGACGGAAATTGACCTCTTCATGGCGCTGGAGATGCTTGCCGGCGCGTGGATTGCTACTTCGGCCACGCTTGTCCAGAACTGCTTCAGGCACGCCGGTTTCGCAGCTGGTCAGCACGCCTTGGCAGAACCGGAAGCTGCAAGCGGTGACGATCTGCAGCCACTAACCGAAGCATGGAACGCGCTTCGCAGCGTAGATACAATGGTGCCAGAGGCTGTTGAACCGGAGGACTTTTTGTGTGCGGACGCCGACTTGATCGTGCATGAGGAATTCAGCGACGACGCTATTATTGACAGTGTGCGCAAAGGAAATGAGGCGAGTGACGACGAAGATAGCGAAAACCAAGAACAAGGTAAGCAAGTAAGCTCGCGTGATGTGCTTGATGCATTCGATGTGATCCGGACTTTTCTCGGCGACCACGACGTCGACGACGAAGCTATGCATAGCTTATCAAGCTGCGAAGCCAGAGTCGTCAAGCTCCTGCACAGCAATGTCAAGCAGAGCAAAATAAGCGACTTTTTTAATTAAATCTTGGTTCTGGAAGGTAATGGGAGTGCTTATTTGTCCATTTTCGCGACAGCGAAATTCTTGCGACAACGAAAAGGTTTTCCTTCCCCGGCGGTTTCGTTATTGCGGGGTTCGACTGTAGTCGATAAGTACAGAATAACGAAAGATTTCCGAATTCATCATTGCACTTCACAGCAATGCTTGACCGTGTGGGCTATGCAATGAGGCATTCTCAAAAAAATAAAGGGGGCAGGGCCATTTTGTCAATAGGGACCTTTAAGGGGGGACACGGGTCTTTCAGACCAAAAAATCGTGAAAAAATCACTTTTTCGAAAATGTGATTTGCGAAATCAGTACAGTAAAACCTCGTTTATCTGGATCTCGTTAACTCGGAAATTCGGTTAACTTGGACTCTCGGCGCGGTCCCGGCAAAACTGTGTATAGTTCAATGGTGTGAAATTCTCGTTAGCTTGGAGGCCTTTAGCTGCGCACCGGTTAACTCGGACAACTCCCGAAGGCTATAGCAACTTCCAGCTTTGAGCTGCGCGACACTCGGTGGTTCGGTGGGCGTGACTGCAGGAGAGTTGGAGAAACCGAAACCGAACAAGAGCTGCATCGGGAGCTGGAAAATGACGATAATAGTGAATGAGCGAGCAGTGGCTAGGTGGCGCCAGCCACCACCCGATGCATGGGTTTGGGGCTTTAGGCCGCTGAACCATCCAGCATCTACTGAAAGCTGCAAGGACGACGGGACGGTTTGTTCTGCCGCTGCAACGCCACGTGTGCTACGCTTATTCTACAGTGCCCCTACACTGCTTCATTCTTTGTTTTGTGGGTGCACGTTGCATTCGTCGACTGTGCTTGTGCGTTATGACGTCGCCATCATTCTTCATAGTGATGGTGACCGCCACCCCAGCCAAACGACCACAGCAGCCAGCAAATGATTTAGATAGAAAACTAAAGATATTGAAGGAGCTGAACGAAGGCATTTCTCGGCAAGAGGTAATGAAAAAGTATGGTGTAAAGAGAAGCACGTTAAGTGACTACGTGAAAAACAAAGAAAAAATTTTCGAACCGTTTGACAGTGGCAAATTCACTGGGAAGAGAAAAAGGCTAGGGACGGCTGCGCACCGGAAATTGGAAGAAGCACTGCTATGGTGGATTACAGATATTCGTAACGAACAGCTTCCTTTGAGCGGCTCGCTCATCTGTCAGCAAGCTGACAGGTACACAGAAAATGAACATTGAATCTTTCCAGGCACAGCGGGTTTGTCCGCCCTGATTACTGTGACGTTCCTCCAGGTACCCCAGAGCCCACTGAAAATATGGGCAACGAAGAGGTGGATGACAGGCGCTTTGAATTTCTCCTACCTAGTGGTGTCCAGCTTGCCGACTACGTAGCAATAGACGATGATGCCGCCATTGCTGGCCTGCTGACTGACGACGACATATTATCGGAAGTGCTCGACGGGGACGAAAATCATTCCCATGAAGACGATCGCGACCCATTGTCGCGACATCGCACCATGCAGGAGGTCGCGGAGGCCCTCACTGTACCAGAGGAGTTTTGTGTGGAGTGTCGCGACAGTGAGCGTGCGCACCACCACTTGATGGGGTTGAAGAAAATCGCAAAATCCGGCGACTAGGCAAACAAAAATGACGCAGTTTTTCATGCAATAAAGGTGTGTTCATGCCCCGTACATTTTTCTTGTTGTTTTCATGGTCCATTCGATAATCCGGAATTCGATTAACACGGACATTTTTTCCGGTCTTTTCTTTATCGACCTATCTGCCAAGCTTTTCATCTCTAGGCTCGGTATTTTAGTCACAGTGCCAATTTATATAATCGGTCGCCCAAATTTGGGCCGGAAACGACCCCCGAAACAACCATTTTCCGCGAGGCATAGCTCCCATTTTGTGTGCGGCACCGTAGCAATCTTGGTCTCATTCGAAAGAGCCGCCTTATGTCTTCATATTGCTGCCTCTGCTGTTTACATTCGCCAATTGGTCGCATAAAAAATAGCAAAAAAAAGAAAACGTGGCATTTTCAATTCTATTGGCTTTCGGGGTGCACGTGACGATAGGCATCACTGCATTGGTAGAGCTGGCTGACGGCGTCTGCTCGATGCGCTCGAGCCGCGGGGAGATGGCGGAGACGTAACGCCGGCCGCGCTTGGTTCCGAATCGCGAGGTGCGTGCACGGCAAGAATTTGTGAAAGAAGTGAAAGAAATAGTTGAATAATCATTTCAAGTGATGCTCTGCCCCGGCTGTGCGCACTTAGGCCGATAAAAGTCATACGCCGAACGATCGTGTGTACGAGCCTGAAGTAGGCCTAGCGTGTTCCCCAGCACGGGAGACTGCTACTGCCAGCGGTCACACCCTCCGAGATAACCTCAAAATAGAAAAAGCTTGAACTCGTGCCAACTCCAGCAACGAAGCACTACCACTTCGTTGTTTTCGTGACGATGACGACAGCGCGGCGCACAATCCGCTTGGCGAGGTGGAGTTCACGATCGTCAGATCTAAACAGTTTGCTGAGATTGGCGAAACGTAAAACTTACGGCGGCGATATTGGCATTTGAAAAAGTGAACGAGGATAAGAAATCGCCATCAAACTTATTCTCCAATGCGTAAACTGCTGGACACATTGTCTTCGTAGAGCTCGCCGCGCGTTTGCGCCGATCGGACCTCGTTCATAGTCCTTAGTGAATGCACTTGCTTCCAGTGCAATGCAGAGCACTGGGAAGCAGCAAACAGCTCCAAATTACATTTCTTTTTCGCAATAAACGTTCCTAACCACGGTCTTGATGCGAGGACTTAGCAAAACGACGTATGTAAAAAAAAAAGAAACAACGCTGCCTGCATGTGACTCGCGCAGCCGAAAAAGTGACAATTGATGTGCTGCAACTGCAAATCAAAATGCAAGAGGCGACACTTGGACGTTGGAAAGCAAAGAGACTACATTCCTGGAGGTTTCTGGCCATTTTAAATTGTAAATGTGTGCATTGCACCAGTGAATGTCTGTTAAATAATCCTGTTTCTTTTTTGCTCTTTTCTCAAAACATGCATTGTCGGCCACTTGCAGTTTTGCGTTCCTAATATCTCGGCACCTATTGCAGATAGAGTAAGAATTTTTTTTCAGCATGAAGCCAAATATGGGAAGCACACAGTGTTGCAAGTAGATTTTTAATTTCTTGTTCAAAATTTTTAAAATGGCTTTTTTTTTTTTTGTGACCATTATATGCTATATTTTGAACTTTGTTATTCAATAAAACAAGAAATAATTGCTTAATCAAAAAACTGCTTGCAACATTATGTTCCTCATTCTTTCTAGTGTCCAGCTATGTGTTCATCTGAAGTTTTTTTCAGTGGTCATTTTGTAATTGTTCTTGTAAGAATTAGACTAATTGGTGTAATTATCTCATGAAATAATTGGATCACAAAAGAAATAATTGCAGTTTTGGAATCTGCACAAAAAGCTACACAAACCCACCAAGCTGCATCAATTTTGATTGGTAAATAAGGAAAATAGTTTTAAGAGCAGTGTTCCCCTTTAAAAAGCGGCAAAGTCGTCCATCCTTACATCTATGAATAAACGAAAGCACGCGGTCAGCTGCAATCATGACAACGGCTTTTAGCATTGTTCACTTCAAATGGCATTTGCAACTGTATCACGCTTTCCAGTGATGGCAATGGACTCCGCCCGCCCAAGCACAGCGTGATAATTACGTCTCTCATAGCCTGAGTCGCTTTGGGACGTTAAACCCCACAAACCAACCAAAGCGTGATAATTCTAGCCAGGCTTGTGCAATCAAGCTATCACAGGCACTCCGCCAAGTTCGCTCCCCACCACTGCAGGAGCTAGCATCAAAAGTATAGTAGAAAAATAAACACACCGTGACGTTATGGCTGAGCAGCATCTTGACACGCTGCCAATAAATGAGCTGTGGATGCGACGGACGAAACAGAGTAAGGACGTGCCGCCGATTTTAAATTATTTTTTTTTTTAATTATTTATTATTTAAAATTATTTTAAATTAAATTTTTAAATTATTATTTTTAGGGACAGAAGGAGAAGGTAAGTTCATTATGTGAGTGGGTCGATTACACAACAAATATGGTATCACTTTTCACAATTGCAAGTGACGTCTCAAGCCGATTTCTGTATATCATATTATCAATATATCAAACTATTTCGTGATCCCCTTCAAGTTCGATATATCTAGGTTCGACAGTGTTAGCAGAGCTGTGTCCTTTTCCAGTTGGTTCACATTGCACGGTTGCACATGTGAACATTGCCTGTTCCCAATGGCTAACACCAGGCTGCCTTGTCTTGATGAGGGTAAAATAAAATGCAGCCTTTGCTTAAGAGTTGTGTCGTTCTATCCAATTCCCGAGGAGGTGCATAAGTATGGGATGGGGACTTGTGTTTGCCATTCCTCGTCATAACTGCTATGAGAATGATCGGCTTTTGAAACTTGGGTGTCCTTAGCTCGTACTAATGGGCACTAATGGTACGAGCGGACACTAATGGAACAACTCATGGAGGACTGGTTGTCCATGAGTTGCTGTGCACTGGGGTTTCGAGTGCATGTTCTTGTTTTGGAGGGAGACAGCCATGTAACACCATGCGTCTGTGGCACCATGCAGGACCAACTGCTATTTTGCGATGACTGTGACCGGGGCTACCACATGTATTGCCTCCAGCCGCCCCTGTCGGAACCACCAGAGGGTGAGTGGCATCACATGGTGTTCACCATAGGGGTTTGGGGTTGGGCTGACTGCATCTAGCGGCCGGCCCTGAGGCAGGTAGGAGAGAGTGCACATTTATAGTGTTAGCCTATGTTGTTGAAGAACTGGCCAAAA
Source organism: Amblyomma maculatum (assembly GCF_055883805.1). Classification (NCBI taxonomy): domain Eukaryota; kingdom Metazoa; phylum Arthropoda; class Arachnida; order Ixodida; family Ixodidae; genus Amblyomma; species Amblyomma maculatum. Next base: position 133,664,146 of record NC_139353.1, read on the forward strand.
GTGAAGAAAATGAATGTACACATTAATAGAAATACGGACAAAAAATTTGCTGCAGGGGCGCGATACCTATATTCGGCATATTTTGCATTAATTTGAATGGAGCGCCCATTTCGGCTGCGCAAGGTGGTTAGTTCAAAATCCACCACCTGACACCCACAGGTAAAAATGGGTACAAGCGTCCCCTGGCCTGGCGCTCGGCTCTCAGAGATGCTGGTTTGCCGCGTCCGGTAGCTTGCAGCTCTGGAGGTTGTGTTCTCAAGTTGGTCAACTAGGTGAAACATTTCAGAAATTTCATTGTGGCACTCAACAAAACTGGATAACGCTCTGCGATCCGATAACTTCACTCAGCAGGTACCCAGGGAGGTTCATCGCTGTCATTGCATATGTTCGCAACAGCATTAACCCTTTGAGGGTTTTTGCGGCGGTGGTTTTCTGTCCCCCAAGGCTTTTGTTTCAACGCACCCTAATGACGATGCATGCTCACTGGGAGGTGCTGCCACCTCCTAGGGCTTACAAGGAGCGCTTGAAATTTATGGCGCTGCCTTCTTGCGAAGATAAACAAAATTGATTCCTAGCTGCAGCCTGGTCTGCCACTGCCCTATCTTGGTTTCGGTTGTGATCACGATGAAGGCCCAGAACTTGATTTCTATCTTTGTGGGCACTTCGGTGAAGGGGATAAACAGAACTAATTCCTAGCTGTAGCTTGTGGCCTGGTCTGCAGCAAGCCCCCCCCCTCCCCCCTCTGTGATCGCAATTGAAGAGTGTAAACCTTGATTTTTATCTTTATCTCTGTAGCCCTCCACTACGGCTCCTCTTTCTCTCTTTCCACTTTCACTCCCACCTTCCTTCCTTCCCATATGGCGCGGTTCAGGTATGGGCAGAAACAAGTGTGACAGATACTGCGCCTTTCCCTTCCTGTGAACCAACCAATTGCCGCATAGCACCTCAAATATTTTTAATTAAACGGGCTGGCGCAGGCTGCCGGTTCGAATTATCCGGTCAGATTTATATTAGAAAATACGGATCGCAGAAAACCTTCGATATATGCCGGATTTTGAATTAACAGAGTTTGAATTTTTGTAGTGCGAAGAGAGGATAACCGATGGTCGCTTAGGGTAACAAACTGGATTCCAAGGGTAGGAAAGCGTAGCAGGGAGCGGCTTTTCAAATTTCCTCCCTGAAAAACTTTAGCACAGTCCCAAAATCAGTTTTTAATTTGACCTGCATTTAAAAAATTTAATTGTTTGTAATTAATTCCAGACACAATATCTTGAACAAAGGGAAATTGTGTTGCCGTCAGAAAATAATTGAGGTATGTAATAAAAGAAACCTAATAAAAATCCGATAAGCAGTTCCCGAGATATGGCTGTCCTAAGCAGCCACACTAGGCCAACAAGTGATTCTGAGAAAATGGCCCTAGAAGGTTGAGAGAACACCAACTTTTTTTATTGTCAAGACATCTCAGTGAAATTCTTAGGGCTATTTCATAGCATGGACATTTGAATAACTATCAAGTTTCATAAAGCTGTGTACACTGCCTAAGAATCGAGTAAAACAGCGCTAGGGGAGACGAAGCACTTGAACGACAGACACATGCACTGCCGTGTTTCGTTCACGTGTTTCGTCTCCCCTAGCACTGTTTTACTCGATTCTTAGGCATGTACCAAGCAGCCCATATTTGCCCTCTTCTGTGTACACTGATTCTCAAGTTACAGAAGTATATAATATGGGTCACATGGGTCCAGGCCTGTAAAATTTGCGAAATGTGTTGGCATTGCGAAATTCATTGAGGCAATGTCTGGATAGGTATCACAGAGCAAGACTAGGCGCTTTATTTTATTTCCTTGTTTTCTAAGTTCCACTGTAACAGATGCTAGGGCACTGCAGACGTCGGTGCCGTCGTCATCGGCTCGCCTCACCTTGAGTATGGCCTTCGCTTCTGTGCACTGTTGCATCTCGAGGCATCGTAAGCGACCACGCAAAGTTTAACACGTTGCTTGAAACCGTCAGCAGGAAAGCGATCGGCGAGCTGAGCTACAGCTGAGGTCCTTTGTGACACTTCAGCGGTTGACCACTCACGTCTTCGTGATCTCGCCGCAGTTTCCGCAATTCGTGTGCGCGATAAAATTGCTTAACACTTTCATGTCCACAATCACAAACTCAGTACCGGCATCGCATTCTGCGCTAACGCTGAAGCGAAACTCGCATTGGGTCGAGGGCTTTCCTGACAGAACAATAGAGCGCCGGCTCCGCCATAGTAATACGCGGCGGCGGCGTCAACTCAAAGTGACCGTGATCCGGGTTGCAGTTCACGCTGTAATTTGAACCCGAGGTGTCGTCATCAGGCAGCGTTGATGTTCCCTGCACATCTAAGAAGTCTGGCACGGCTGTAACTCGGGTACCGACGGCATGCTTGTGGTCAGCGTCTTCTGGTTTTTCTTCCACGCCCGCTTCTTACGGCTTCCAAAGGCTCGTTGTGTGCACATTACAATCTATAGTTTTCCGGCATCTTGATCGTAAGGAAAATCTATGCACAGAGCAGGGCATCAAGAAACGAGCACAAACGGAGACGCGCATGAAACGGCGGCGAACACAAAACAGCAAGAAAAAAAGACGCGCCGATCACGCCAGCCAATGGGAGACGCGAAACGGCATGCTTTTTGAAAGCTAATCAAAGACCAGGGCATTTCGCATTTTGAAAGCTGATTTTATCTCATTTCCTGACCGAATTCAGCGTTAATAATTTGAGTGCAGGCGCTTGAAAGAATAAACGTTCCGAAAATGAGTGTCTAAAAGTCGATTTTTCGAACATTTTCGACCATTCTAAAACTCGCGTCTCCCCTTAATTACTCTACGGTTGTTATATTAAAAACATTTTCGGTACTGCAAGTCAACTAATTTTATTTTCCAGCCGATTACGCATTTATCAACAATCTTGAAAATTTTGAACTTAGACGCAGTTTCCATTAATGGCCGTGGGCGCCGCCACTATTATACACCTAGGCGCAGTCGGTTTCGAGGGAGAGCATGCTAAGAGAAGCGCGCTTTCCTTCAAGACCGGCCATGAGACCAATCAAACCTGCTGTTTTGTGATACATGGGGCCTATAGGACATTTCGCAATTGGTAGTGTTAAAGAGCTCTGCTGGTGTGCTTTTAATTTTCAGTAAACTTGCGACGTTTTCACCCGCCATTAACACTAATAATAACAGCCTTTTACTATTGTAAACTGCAGAATATGATTAATAAATAGCTTTTTGTTGAGAAATATTCGTCTCGGCTCATTATCATCATCGGCTACATTTTTGTGCCTATTCACTCGTCAAGGATTTTGATCTGAAATAGTCAAGGAAAACCTGGAAAAGTCGGGGATTTTGAAAAAAGTGGTTTGCTAGACACACTGACATATGTGAAATTCCGACTCTTGCAAAAAAAAGATATTATAATCTGTGAGTTTTTTTACTACATAATTAAACCCTCCCTTCAAGCTGATGTTCTGTAGTGAAAAAAAAAAAAAATTGGTTCATTATGCTAGTACATAGGGTGCAAGAACTTTACTTTCTGAAGGCAGTGCACCTGTGACCCACAGTTCTAATGCGAGACGGACAAGTTCTGTTGCATTCCTTGCATGCCAAGCAATCTACCTTACAGGTTGGACTAACTGCTGCTGCGATCTGTGGCCAAAATCCTCATTTAAGTTTTGAGCGCCATGAAGAGAGACAGAAGTCATGTTTTCTGGTTAGCTCTGGTGCATGTGTAAATATAAATTGGCTTATAGGAAAGATGCACAATATGTCACACTTGTTGCTGTGGACACCTGAACCGTGCCCTAAGAAAAGGTGAGTAAAAGCGGAAAAAGTGAAAGAAGAGTCGTAGTGGAGGACTATGAATAATGACGACCACCCGGTTATCTTTAACATGCACTGATATTGCGAACCGCACGGACACCTCTCCGTTTTGACTCCATCGAAATGTGACCTTTGGTACAAGATGCTTGGATTTTGTGAGACCATGTGACTTGTGCAGTGGCATGGAGCACTTGCCTTGCTTGGAAATTCACATAGTGCCACTGATCTTATGGGGGTTAATTCTCGCAAGAGAATGCGCCACGGGGGGACTAGATGCTACAGTTGCCTTCTAGCCCTGACGTGCCAGCCCTAGCAGACAGAGCTGTGACCCCCAACCCGCGGTGCGAGAAATCGCCACTGCGGCGGGTTCGGGCCAGAGGGGACAAACACCGAGTTGCGTACTCGAACAAGAGTTTATTGCACTGCTCGAGTACACGGCAAGAGAATAGCAATTAAGAACAACCGCCGTGTAGCGAGCGAAAGCCGCGTACGGGGGTGCAATAACAACCACCTAATAGGGAAGCGCGTCAAGTAGGTGAGAGGAAGTGTCTGCTCACCTGACACAGCTTCTCGCTCACATCCCGTTGCGGTGCCTACGGTCAGTGTGCGATTCTCGGTGACGGCGGTGGCCTCCTCGGCGGAAATCATGAACTGCGCGCGTGCGCGCCCATTCGCCGAAGAACCCTGAGCGAGCTGCTGCAGTCGCGCTCCTCGACACGGAACGGGAGAGGAGGTCTCCCGGTTACGCCGGCAGGAAAGAGGGAAGCCCGCGGCAGCGTCGCCGCAGTCCCGGGAGGCGGCGGGGGGTGGCCAGCGTGCCCTCTCCTCCGCCAACCTCTCTGCCAGCGCGCGTAATCACGCGTGTTAATTACGCGCGGGCGTTACAACGGAGGAAGGGGATCGTGAATCCCCACATCCCCCCCTCCTTAAAACCGCCGTACGGCTAAAAGTAGTCACGTTCACCGAGGGATATATCGAGGGGGCCGGCTAAACGCCGTTTAACTTTTAAACACAAAGAGAACCGTTTAAACCCAAAGAAAAGTGCCAATATACAAAAAGTTGCAGACAGCTCACAGCCACGGGTGTCGGAGGGGGAGGCAAGGCCGACGACCACAGGAGACGACCTTGGAGCTGGGGGCACACGTGCAGCGGCCGCAGGTCCCGCTTCTTCACCGTAACTCGGCCAGGCTTGGAAGTGTCGATGGCTGCAGGCCTGCTACTGCATTCATCGTCGGTCAGCCAGGGCAGCCTGCCGGGGAACGGTTAGGAACTGCGTCTTCGCGTTGCGTAGCATGCTGCAGGCCCCCCTCAGCAGGTCGTCCGCTCGCTCCCGGTCGGCCTCTTTTCCCTCCGTCGTTGACGCCGCCGATGGCGAGGGCAGCGGGGCGCCAAGCTGCTCCCGCTGGTGAAGCCACGGCCGCGAGCACCGAACGGCGCCGAGGCGGGCTCTTTGCTGCAGCTTTCGTCGTGCTGGACGCAGGGGCCTGTTCCACGAACTCCGGCTGGCTCGCTCCGTAGCCGACCGGAAACCGTTTGTCTTGGCCCGGTTGACGGTGACAGCAGGCTCTGGTTGCGGGAACGCCACTCCTTGGACGGCCTGCTCCTCGATGCTGCAACGGTCGTCGTGGCCTCCGCCGGCTCCCCTCCTTGCTGGCTGCAATGCTGTCTTTTCCCTAGTTACATTTTTGTTTTTGTTTTTAAATCTACCCCCACTCGATCTTTTCCGAGAGAAAGCGCGTGCTTGCTCTGGAAGCAAAATGCGCTGAATATTAACAGAGCGTCCCATCTATATTCAGTACAAGAAATTACTCCCTGCGCATTGGTCAGAGTTAGTCTGCCGTGGGCGCAAGTCGTAACGAGGCGCGATGCTCGAAATCCCAAGCCTTGCCTCTCGCTGCAGCTGCCTGCTGGTGGGGGAGTGCGTCCTCCTCGGGCCACGCAGCGGGGCTCGGATTACGGTGCGCTTTGTGAAAGTCTAGCTCCGCCATCTTCGCTTGCAGCTCTGTCGCGCGTCGGCGTGTGCCCAACGCAGCAACCGTGGCGTTGTTGCGAACTTATAGAGCAAGTTCTACCCATTCGACAACGTCACCATGCACATCACTAGGCAGCGAAATGACACAACCTGAAGAAAAGTCTTGGGGCCGTTCGCATGCTCAGCGATGCACATGTGCGATATAGCTCGTCTCAGCGTGACCAACCTCGAAGGACTCAGTGTATCCTTCGCGTGGGGAAAGGATTGCGCAAGGTGCTGTAGTACTGACGGCAGGGATCCAACGCGCTCACAGCAATACAAGCTGTGTAGCGCCCGCGCAGGCAGCAATACCAGCGTGCCCTTTGTGCGCCGCGGCCGCGCCGCTCGGCTCCCAGAGCCCGTCGAACACTGGTCGACAAAAATAAAAAGAGAAAAGGATCCTACCGCTTTCTTCAAGCTCCCTTAAGGCTGACTAGGCTCCCCACTGCACTGATGGAATTAAAACGGTCAGCACTTAAACTCAGAGAAGCCGGGTAGGCCGGCCCTTCTCTGAGGCTGCGAGCCATCGCGACGAACTGGCTAACGGGCGCGGCAGAAAGGATAGTAATAACACTTCTCATGCCTTCAACGTGCGCGTGCAAAAGTACATACGTTACAACGTTTCCAGTTCTCCCGTAGAGCATGGTAAGTCAAAACACTACGAGAGAATGCCCATCACACCAGCGTCCGCGCGTCACCCTGCTACAGAGCGGTGGAGTCGTGTGAGATGACATCCTGCCCTCGCAGAAAATTACAAGATCACAGTGGCTAGCGTCAGCTCCTGATCTCTCGCAATAATAACAGTTAAGGTGGTTTTGCTTGCTTGCGGTTGTGCAATCACCACTGCAGTATTAGAAGATACTGAAAAGTCAGTCCTGCTCACTGCCATGGCTAGTCTATGTGTGGCGTCGTACACACACAGACACTCGATTTGTCACACCTCTGGCCCCACGTTGGGCGCCAAGATATGGGGGTTAATTCTCGCAAGAGAATGCGCCACGGGGGGACTAGATGCTACAGTTGCCTTCTAGCCCCGACGTGCCAGCCCTAGCAGACAGAGCTGTGACCCCCAACCCGCGGTGCGAGAAATCGCCACTGCGGCGGGTTCGGGCCAGAGGGGACAAACACCGAGTTGCGTACTCGAACAAGAGTTTATTGCACTGCTCGAGTACACGGCAAGAGAATAGCAATTAAGAACAACCGCCGTGTAGCGAGCGAAAGCCGCGTACGGGGGTGCAATAACAACCACCTAATAGGGAAGCGCGTCAAGTAGGTGAGAGGAAGTGTCTGCTCACCTGACACAGCTTCTCGCTCACATCCCGTTGCGGTGCCTACGGTCAGTGTGCGATTCTCGGTGACGGCGGTGGTCTCCTCGGCAGAAATCATGAACTGCGCGCGTGCGCGCCCATTCGCCGAAGAACCCCGAGCGAGTTGCTGCAGTCGCGCTCCTCGACACGGAACGGGAGAGGAGGTCTCCCGGTTACGCCGGCAGGAAAGAGGGAAGCCCGCGGCAGCGTCGCCGCAGTCCCGGGAGGCGGCGGGGGGTGGCCAGCGTGCCCTCTCCTCCGCGAACCTCTCTGCCAGCGTGCGTAATCACGCGTGTTAATTACGCGCGGGCGTTACAATGGAGGAAGGGGATTGTGAATCCCCACAATCTACACTAAAATGTCTCTTAAGGAAAGCCACATTTCATTCACTTAGGCGAGCATTACCACCGTTTATGGGTGCGCATGTTGCTTGAGATCATGTAGGTACTGAACAACAGTAGTGCATCCTTGTAGCTTGTAAATGTGAGCTAGGCTGGGACTTCAGTGAGTACGTGAACTTCAATTTTATTAGCATGTGCCATACATGGTGCGTAGTAAAGGAGCATAGACACTAATTTTGGTTGTAATTGTCGTCTTGTTAATGATGCATAAGACATCACTATCTAGATGACTATGCGGTTTCCACCTATAAGTGCTAAGTAACTTATGATCGAATTTTATTTAAGAGCGTAAGCTTTACTACCTGGGGTGCAACTTTGGATTTTGCTTTGCTGGGTTCGAATGATCTTTGATCTTAAGTGAATACAGACACTGCACCTTCCTTCTCAGCAACATAAGCAAGAAATTTTTTAAAAATCGTGTAATGGAAAGGCGGTATGATCTTCATTTATGTAAGTGTAGGTGTCCACCGAAAAGTGAGACACATGCTACTCCTTCCCTTCCCTAAAAAGCAGCTTAAACAAAAGATACTAAAAAGTTGCGGAATTAAAAAATGATCTTAAAGGCACCATCACATCTACTCTTAGCATCAAGCTCGAGCATCTCAAACTGTCTAACTATGCTTAACAGGGTCCGTATTCCAAGTGTGCGGCATTATCCAAAGTGTTGTCCGACTACTGTGCCAGAGTACCCGGGTTCAGTCCTGACTGCCGGTGGCTGCGTTTCGACGGAGACGAAGCGGACGGGTGTTCGTGTGCTGTGCGATGTCAGTGCACGTTAAAGATCCCCAGGTGGTCCAAATAACTCCCCAACCCTTTTTACTATACTTCTTTCTATCTACTTTCACTCCCTCCTTCCTCCCTTCCCTGAGGGTGCAGCTCAGGTATTCACAGCAACAAGTGTGACAGATACTATGCCTTTCCCCTCCTGTGAACCAATTGTTTATATTTATTTGTTTATTTATTGAAAGTGTTGCTATCTCCCCAATCTCGAGTCGCCTGATTGGTGGAATCGTTGGAACCGGAAATGGTTGGAAGTGGTAGTGACATCTGGTTAAAAACACCAGCCAGATGACTCGATGTCAGGAAGATAGCAACACTTTCGATAATGGCGCAAGCTCGAAATATGGACCCCGAGTTTTCGTATTTATAACTAGTTCCAAGACATGCTTAAACACCCACCATTTTTCTCAGCAGTTTGTTTTGCTTTTGAACGGCCCAGCGAAAGCTACCGTAAAAACCCGCGTATAATACGAGTTTTTTTTCCAACTTTCAGCGTTCCAAATTTCCGCCTCGTATTATTTGCGGATCCCAACCAAAATGTCAAAGTTTTGCGAGAAGTTTTGGTTTCGTTGTTGCCGCGTGGCTACGGCTTGGCTTTGTTATCGATGTGCGGCTACGGCTTGGCTTCGTTGCCCTAACGTGGCCGCACCCCGCAGTGGCCACGACGTCGAGGTGTCGTCTCTTTGTTGTTGAGTCGTCGAGTGCGCACAGCATCAGCGCATGTGCTCTCGTGCAAACCACGGTTCGCGAAAAAGTGCACGCTTTTTTCTTTAAGTGAACGAGCAGGATGCCAGGGTCTCGGAAACAGTACTCGGCTGCTTTTAAGAGAAAGGTGATTTTAGTTGCTGAAAACATCGGCAACAGTGCGGCCGGGAGGCAGTTTGGCGTCACCGAGGGAAGCATTCGCGGATGGCGACGACAGAAAGAAGCCCTTTTCGCGTGCAAGGGAATGCGAAGAAGCTTTCGCGGGCCAAAGAATGGCGCATTCCCGGAAATTGAACTCGCTCTGACGGAGTTCGTACGAGAACAGCGAGCATCGCATCTAGCTGTGAGCGTAGAGCTTATGCAAGCAAAAGCTAGGGAGCTTGCAAGGGAAAAGGGAATTCCGAGCTCCGCCTTCAAAGCAAGCAAGCACTGGATACATCGCTATATGTGCCGTGCTGGATTCTCGCTACGCCGGCGAACCTCGATTTCACAAAAGCTGCCCGAATCCTTCGAAGAGCTGCTGGTGGCTTTTCAGCGCCACGTGATTTCTTTGCGAAAGACCAAAAACTTTCAGCTGGGGCAAATAGGCAATGCTGACCAGACGCCGGTTTACCTGGACATGCCATCGCCCCTCACCGTCCATGAGAAAGGCTCTAAACAAGTTTGTATCCGGTCTACTGGAAACGAGAAGACGCGGGTTACAGTCATGCTATCGTGCACGGCAGACGGCCGCAAGCTCCCGCCCTATGTCATCTTCAAGCGCAAGACAATGCCGAAAGGTGAGGAGCTGCCGAAGAATGTCATCGTGAGATGCCACGAAAAAGGTTGGATGAACGAGGATCTTGTCCTCGACTGGGTGAAGTCAGTGTGGTGCAAACGGCCCGGTGCACTGTTGTCCTTTCCATCCATCCTCGTGCTGGACGCGTTTCGTTGCCATTTGGCCGACTCGGTGAAAAGGCTGCTAAGCGACTGCCGCACAGAACTTGTTGTGATTCCGGGTGGGATGACCTCACAACTTCAGCCTCTCGACGTTTGTGTCAACAAACCCTTCAAGGACGCAGTCAAGCGATGCTACGCGGAATGGATGCGGTCAGGTGAGCCTGCAGTGACGCCGGCCGGGCGGCTGAAGCGAGCATCGCCAGCCACGCTGTGCAAATGGATTGTGGACGCGTGGGCAAGCATCCCAGAGGAGCTTGTGCGCCGTTCGTTTAAGAAGTGCGGCATCTCAAACGCCCTCGATGGCACAGAAGATGAGTACCTGTGGGATGATTTGTCCGACAAAGAAATTTCCGAGGAAAGCGCTGCTGAAGATGAAAGTGATTGAAGTGTGAGGTCCGATTTCAATAAATGTCTTGTTTTTTCTCTCTCGTATTATATGCGGTAAAAACTTTTTTTTTCCATTTCGCGTCTCCAGAATTTCACCTCGTATTATATTCGGGTTCGTATTATACGCGGGTTTTTACGGTATATCATCAAAGCTGACGAGTTTAAACTATTGCATGATGATGAAAAAACTGCGATTATAATCGCTGCTTCTTGCCTTCTTGTGATTCTTGTTTCGAGACAGGCTGGCTTTAATGTTTTAGTAAATTAATATTGCAAAGGGACAATGCAATTTTCTCACAGTTATTGCGTCACTCACACGACCTAACCTCCACTTTGGCGTCACAGCCACTTCTTGGCTGTTGAAATACAAAGATATAAAGAAAGGGATTTGATTATATATTGTTACGGGGTAGTACAGCTTGTAGCAGAGGGCGGACACCGAAGACAAGGCTTTCAAACAGACGTTTTCTGCAGGCACCAGCCGACGCTGTTGAACGTCGTCTTCTCTCAAAACTCACGAGAGTCTTCTTCTTCTTTCCTTATGTGTATGCACCGCCTAATGTGACACTACCCCGCCGGCTGAAAAGCACCGTCCCGGTGCGTACTAGCGTCCAAACCAGGGTCCATGTAGTACGGCTTTAGGCGTACAACATGGACCGTCTCGGTGCGTGGTGTAGAGGCATGGCGGGCTGGATGCAACGGCGCAATTTCATATGTCACTGGTGTCACTTGTCGTAAAATACGGTAGGGTCCTGTATAACGGGGCAAAAGTTTTTCCGAGAGGCCAACGCGGCGAGCTGGAGTCCAAAGTAGCACGAGAGAGCCGCAAGAATACTCGGTGTTGCGATGACAGGAATCATAGCGACGTTTCTGAGATGCTGAGAGGCTGCGAGTCGGTTGCGAGCAACAACGCGGGCAGCATCAGCTCGGGATATGGCGTCACGAGCATATGCGCTGGCAGTGGTGACAGACGGGAGCAGGCTGTCAAAAGGAAGCAGAGGTTCACGGCCGCATAGAAGATAGAAGGGGGAGTAGCAGGTAGTGTCGTGACGCGACGAATTGTAAGCGAATGTCACAAATGGCAACGTTATGTCCCAGTCACGGTGGTCATCAGAAACGTACATAGACAACATGTTAGTCAGTGTCCGGTTAAGGCGTTCGGTAAGCCTGTTCGTGTGTGGATGGTAGGCAGTCGTGAAAGAATGACGAACGTTGCACAGCCGTAGGATCTCGTCGACTATACGAGCCAGAAAGCAATGGCCACGGTCGGTGAGCAGTTGGCGGGGAGCTCCATGGACGAGTATAACGTCGTTGAGTAGGAAAGCAGCGACATCAGTTGCACAACTGGTTGGTATTGCTCGTGTGACCGCGTAGCGTGTGGTGTAATCAGTGGCCACCGCAATCCATTTGTTCCCCGATGCGGACAGTGGAAAAGGCCCTAGAAGATCCAGACCCACTCGAGAAAATGGGTCTATGGGGATCTCGATTGGCTGCAGAAGTCCAGAGGAACAGTCAATGAGAGCGGAATGGGCTGTTAAAAAGTCTAGGCCTGAAATCACGTCTTGAGGACAAGTAGTAAGGACGGCGAAGAGCACAGGGACGTGGTGGCCGGCGATCCTAACGCGTGCAGTGCACATTCCGATGATGGCAGCAGTGTTTCCATCAGCAACACGAACTGTAGAGGTGTTAGCGGGCGTAAGAACTTTTTTGAGGCGCTGGCGGAACGACGAACTAAGAACTGAAATATGGGCTCCAGTGTCAATGAGAGCGGGCACAGGGACTCGATCTACGAGAACATTGATCAGGTTGCGGCGTGGTTCGATGGTCGAAACACAGTTGGCTGTCCGGGTTGGTAACGCAGCGTCACGTCCGGGCGCTGCATTGCCTAGTTTCCCGAGTAGGTGCCTTGGTACGTTGGGGACAAGCTGCGGCGACGAGTAAGTGATCGGGAATGGTGGGCTTGAGGCGATGGAGAACGGCTAGGACGGTGGTCTTGCTCTATGTTCTCAGTACGAAGATGTGCTGGGGTGACAGAAACGCGTCGTGGTGCATAATAGTTATGGCGGACAGGGCTGTAATAGGGTTGAGAGGGGGGAGCCGGACGGCTGCAGCAATAGCGGGACATATGGCCAGCTCGACAGCAGACGAAGCAAATAGGCCTATCGTCAGATGTGCGCCACTCCGCAGGATTGCGGGTAGGGTAGCGCGGTGTGTAGGACGGGGTTGTGGCAGCAGTAGCAACCACTGGGATTGGTTGTGGTGCAGAGGGTGGTGGGGTAGGATTTGAAACGAGGCCCACATTAGCGAATTCTTGGCGGACAACAGCCTGTATCATAGCTATTGTTGCCTGTGCAGGAGGTGACGTATGTGTAACAGAAGTCAAGGCTTCGATTTCCCTGCGGACGATGGTAGTGAGGTTATTCTGACTTGAAGGCTGCTGTAACGTGGGCAAGTCATCACATGAGGATGTAGTCGCCGTGTTGGGAAGGCGCTAAAACCGATGGACGATGCGGCACTGCTTCGCCTGTTCGAAACGGCGACACACTTGCAGGACTGAGTGCACCGTAGAGCAGTCTTTGCAGAGAAGTATATTGAATGCGTCATCAGCGATACCCTTAAGTATATGGCCCACTTTATCATCTTCGGTCATGGAGGTATTCACCTTTCGACACAGTGCGAGAACGTCCTGTATGTAGGCCAGGTATGACTCTGTTGACGATTGAGCCTGAGTAGCCAGGTCTTTTTTGGCTGCCAGAGCTCACCCAATTGGTTTGCCGAATAAATCCTGCAGTTTTTGTTTGCAGATGTCCCACGTAGGCATCTCCTGTTCGTGATTGGTAAACCCATTCCCGCCAGATAGAAGATTATGTTTGCAAGCATTATGCTAGCATCCCACCGGTTATTCTTGCTGCACGTTTCATATTCATCGAGCCAATCTTCAACATCCTTGTTGTCTTCGCCGTTAAAGATAGGCGGATGACGGATTTTGGTTAAAACCATGGGGCCAGCTGGAGTTTTCGTAGCGGGTGATGCGTCCTGGGATGCCATGCTTACTGTGGTAGTCGGTGGGGTGAGCTCAGTGAGATGACGTCCACTGCGCAAATCCAGGTTTCTGGCGCGAAAGTCCTCCGAAACGGGCACCTGGTATGTTGGCTTTCTTTGATGCTTCCCCCTTCTGAACTTAAGCACTACAGGAGAGAGAATCCTTGGAGGGGTGAGCAACGCTGTTCAATTTTTTATGTCGCAAGCCCCCAGTCTGCCCCCTCGCATGTTAGACAATGTCCGGTTGATCGCCAAGCGTTACACGACGACCAGGCAGTCTTGTTATCCGAGAATGTATTAACCGGGAGAAAAATAGTAACCCTGTGGGAAATTTTTTTTTTTAACTGTCTGCGATTTTGTGTGTATGAAATGAGAAATTGTGTGAACCGGAAACATATCAATAAGGTTCTTTCGTACCTTGCGCTTCATTGCAAAGCATGAAACATGCAGCTGAAAATTGTGTCTATATCTCTTAAGGCCACATTCGCATGCCTGCTCGAGCTGGCACCAACGTGCAGGTGGTATTTGTATGTTTCAGGCCTGTGGAGTTGCCACCTGTGCGTGGAGGAGTACGGGCGAGTGGAACAACGGCCATCAGCAGCAGGAAGTTCGCCATGAGGTCACACCACATAGTGCTTGTGCTTGAGGCCAGTAGGCTGTGTTACGACCAAAGCAGAAATGCAGACAGCCGGGCAACAGCAGTCGTTACCACAGCCCAAGTGGCTGGTTTCATCCAAGCAAGCCTGGTGCCCAATGGTAATTGCACTGGTGCCCAATGGGGGACTAGGGTGCCAGCTGCTGTGGTGCTACAATCGTGGTAGCAGAGACGTTTATTTGCAGGCTAAACTTTCAATGTATGCATCCCCTCCATATGTCATCATTCATGTGGCTTCATGTGTGACAATAAACTTGGCTCACCTATCTCTCTCAGTGGCCACCTAAACATGCCTCCGTGGCTGTCATAATCTTCTCCCACCACTTGAAGAGGCTGCACCAGGATGCCAAGGTAAGAGTTCCTGCCAATTGCAAATGGTGTGTTTGATATGGCTGGAGTTTATAAAGTGCAACTCAATCCTGAATCGCTCTGCATAGCTCATCAGAAGGTGTGTAATCAAACCCGGATATATCAAACTCGAAGGGGATCGCGAAATAGTTCAATATAGCGATAATTCTATGTACAGAAATAGGCTTGATACGCCACTTGCGGTCGTGAAAAATGATACTGTATTTGTCGCGTAATCAACCCACTTACATAATGAAACCACACCCCACTTTTGCCCCCGAGCATTTGAAGAAAAAAAAAAACGTTCAGCGTCAACAGCCACCATAGCGACGCACGTTCGACACGATGACGCGAGTCCCGCATCGCACGTAAGCCGCCGCGCGCAGAGCGTTCAAAACACGCACGCACTGGAGCAACTAGAGGAGGAGGACAAAAAATCTTTATTTAGTCAGCGGGGGGGAGTGACCCTCCCTCAGTCCAGGGTCCCATTGGCCGTGGCTGCAGTAATAGCGCGTCGAGCCACTCATTGCTGGCGCTCCGGGCAGAGGTCCTGCAGGGGTGGTGTAGTGAGCTAGTGATTTGTGGGGTTTTAACGTCCCAAAGCTACTCGGGCTATGCGAGACGCCGTAGTGGACTCCGGAAATTTCGACCACCAGGTGTTCTTTAACGTGCACTGACATCGCACAGCACACGGACGCCTTGCTTCTCGCCTCCACCGAAAAGCGGCTGCCGGGGTCGGGATTCGATCCCGCATCTTTGGGAACAATAGCCGAGCGCCCTAACCATTGCGCCACCCCGGCGGGGGAGTGAGCTTAGAGAAGGGGTAACTTGGCACGCTCACCGCAATGTGGTCAGAGCTGGCTTGTTCGCGCTGCTGCGAACAAAGAGAGAGGAAAGGGAGAGATAACTCGGCAGAAGAATCCCTTTTCCCCTCTCCCGAACATCACAGCTGCATTGGTTCCCTCTCGTTCCATCACGCACATGGCTTGCAAACGACACGTGCTGGTGCGCGTCAGCGATCACCGCTAAAGCCAGATGCCCGTGCCTTTGGAGAAAGGGTGCGGAGCTGCCCTAGACCAGCCGTCGCCGAACTGTGCCCTCGTTGTTGTGGCTGTAGGAAGAAGGAAAATAAAATGCACGGCCCTGCTACTGGCTGTGTAGCTGAGCCACCTCCGCTGCCTCGTGCGAACAGAATAAAAAATCTCTATTTTTTATTCTGTTCGCACAGAGAATAAAAGGAAAAGAAGAGGGAGAGAAAGACGTGCGCCGCAACAACAACCGTCGTCCACCACCGAAGCAGTGGCGGATGCAATGACGGCCTACAATAAATAAAAATTCGGTGGCTGGCTAGGCCCTGCCGCAAGCGACGTTGACCTGTCCCAGCCCCGTAGGGCCTGGAACTGCCACCCTCTTTGTGCCCTCTCATTCCTTCCGCGCGTGGCTTGAAAACGCATGCGGCAAACGGCCGAGGATGATGCGATCGTCTTTGGGGAAGGCGCACCGTCCAATGCGTGGTGCGGAGTTCGATATATCGAACGACCGGTGAAATTGAGTTCGATATATAACGCAGTTTTTCTATATTTTAAATTGGATTTTTTTTGAAGAGTTTGCCACAAGGCATAAGTTGAGAAAGGGGAATTGGATGCAGGAGATAGAAAGTTCAAAGAAGGAGTGAAGTCCAGTTGCGCTTATGTGTTGGCAGTGTAGCGATTGTCCATTTCTCATAATCACAATCGCGATTCCACCGCAGGCCCACCTTCATGATTATCCGTCGCCTAATGTGAGTCGTTGATGGACACGTCCACAACAAGTGATGCACATTGCAGACGTCAGGTGGAGTGTCACAGTGAGGGCACCTGTACTGGTAGATCGTTTTCCCGCCATCGATGTCGAACAGATGGGGCTTTTAATTGGATTTTTAAGGGGATATTCCATGAGCTCGATATAACTAAAATTCGAATTATCCGGGCTCGACTGTATAGACAAGATACACCTGGAGCACATCATTATTACATTTGTCTCCAGCTGCCTCTGCTCTAGTGTTTTTTAAGTAAGGTATAATACAAAATGCATTCAGCACTATGAGCCTGCATGCAATGCTCGGCGGCTTTGTCAATTTTTCCAAACTAGATTTAAAGCTGCGATGACAAAATAGGTAGAACATCCTGTCAGTATCCAGGGCCCGTTAGCACTTGCATATAAGCTACCAAGCAAGTAAGGCCAAAACTTGTGTTATCTTCCCTAACTCAATGCTGCTTCACAGGAAGGGATACTAGAGAGTATGTCGATGCACCTACGGGTCAAAGATGGAAGTTCGTTTCTAAGGCTTGTAACAGGGCTCGTTGCTCATCTTGAACTTCCATATTCCGGGAGTCCTAGCAGCCCTCTCATAGCTAACTTCTTGAGCTGTGTGTTTATGACATCTTGTTCTCACTTTTGAGCACATTTATTGCAGAAATACTTCCTGAAGAGCTACTTTTTTTTAGTACTAACCAATAGAACGGCGCAAGGAGACGATCACAGGAAAAGAAGAGAGATAGAAAGATGCGCTCTTTCCATCCCTCTTCTTTTCCTGTCTTCTTGCGCCGTCCCATTGGTTTATATTTGTTGTACTTTCTGCACTGCCTAATGTGTTGATTGGTTGTTTGGTGCATTGTGCTTTTGCTTTGTTCAATCTCGCATCACAAACGAGTGGTAAGTGTGCGCCCTTTATGAGATTGTTTGGCGATTCAGCCATTTCTATCCTTATCAAGACTGGTAAGGTGATGGTACAGTGAACTAGAATATTCTAGTTCACTAGAAGAGAGTCGAAAAGTTGTTTTGACATGGTGCGTCATCTGTCGGGCAGCGAGGCAAGCGCGCCAACGGCCAGGATGGAGCTTGCCTCGCTGCTCGACAGATGACGCACCATGTCAAAACAGCGTTTCGACTCTCTTCTGCGAAAATTGTGCACGCCACCGAGAGCAGTTTTTCCTCGATTTCGGAAAATCTAGGCAAGTAACGATGTTGAATCACTTATCAGATAACGTAGACGATATTTTGATACTTTGTGAACGTTATTTCAGCTGGAATGGGGTAGTAGATTTTGCAGAGGAATTTTTCAAATCCCAGCCCCCAAATATTCAAAACCATGTAGATCCAATGCTACAGCCCAAAACGATGGTAAACGAGCGAGACTCTTCATTTCATAGTGCTGATATTTTTGAAGATTTTAAACATACTATAGAGTGTTCTGTAAATATCGGAACCATTTTTAAAATTTTCCTTGTATTTTGGCTGGTATTGTTTGAAGCTTGATGTGGGGTCATGTGGGCAAAAATAAGCGACGAAGACTTTGGGAGTTATTCACATTTTTGTCGTATCATAAACGTACGAGTAGAACTGCGTGGTGGTCGCCGGGCTAATTCAGCGCTAACGGTGTCGCTGAGTACGCTGCGACGCAGCGTCGATCGCTACTCTGAACATCGAGTGTCCCGGCGGGTGGTCAGCGTCGGGCGAGGTGGCCGTGGCGTTGTCAACGAGGTTACTGCGCAGATGTTTCCAGGTTCTGTGACCGAAGACCATCATGGCGAAGATGAAGGCCGCGAAAAGGCCAACAAGGAAGACGGCTACGATGACAGGCCATACGGTCCTGCAGGAAATGAGGCTCACTCGTGATTTTGCGCACCAGACTAAAAGACAGCGGTAAGACGCTCTGGCGGGCTAGTTGCTGCATTTGAAGCGAAAGAGTAAAACTGCGCAAAAAGAAGACGGGACGAAAAATACACACAAGCGCCTTGTGTGTGCTTGCGTATTTTTCACTATTTTCAAAATACAGCATTCAGTTGTGTAAAGCACGGCCATAAAATACTGATGCTATTGTAAGGAAATCGGAGTTGGTTGCGTTTGGAACGAATCAGGGTCTACATAGAGTAAATAGAATATATATATATATATATATATATATATATATATATATATATATATATATATATATATATATATATATATATATATATATATATATATATATATATAGTGAAAGGGGGTGTTTACTGTCCTTTAAAAGGGGTAATAGCCCTCTCCAAGTTTCACAGAGAACCACACAAGAGCACAGCCAGTCTAGGCCTCCACAAGCGAGCTCGAGCAGCGCAGCGGCACTTCGTCGTTCTTCTCCTTGTGATCGTGGTATCCTCGCCTGGTTCATCTTCGTCTTCATAATATTTTCGCAGAGTTCACTACAATTTCCCCCGGAGCGAAGAGGAGCCATCCTGGCGACTTAGGGTGAGGGCAAGAGGAGCGGATCGTAGTATGTTTTGAGGCGGCTCACGTGCACAGTTTCGCGGCCGCGATGACGCATGTCTGAAGAGGGAGTGAGTGGCTCCACGATGTAATTCACAGGGGAGGTTTGGCGAACAATGCGGTAGGGGCCGTGGTACTCGGTTCGAAATTTTGATGACAATCCCGGAGGGGTGGCAGGAACCCAGAGCCAAACAAGGGATCCTGTAGGGAAAACGTGTGGCGTCTGATCTTTGTCGTGACGATACTTTTGGCGGCCTTGCGATTCCGATGTTAAACTGCGGGCTAACTGGCGGCATTCTTCCGCATGTTTGGCAACGTCTGAAAGGAGTGTCCACTCGGAGGAGTCAGGACGATATGGTAAAATAGTGTCCATCGTGGACGATGCCTCATGCCCATAAAGCAGGAAGAAAGGGCTAAATCCAGTGGTTGACTGCGTGGCGGTATTGTATGCGTACGTCACGAAAGGAAGAACAGCGTCCCAGTTGGTCTGATCAGCGGCAACGTACATTGTGAGCATATCTCCAAGAGTACGATTGAAGCGCTCAGTCAGCCCGTTAGTTTGAGGGTGGTAGGCTGTTGTGGTCCGATGTATGATGCGACATTCGGCCAGTAGAGCTTCAACGACGTTGGAAAGGAAGACGCGTCCTCGGTCACTCAGCAGCTCTCGCGGCGCGCCGTGGCGAAGAACAAAATGATGTAGTAAGAATAGGGCAACTTCACGGGCAGTAGCGGCGGGTAAAGCGGCGGTCTCGGCATACCGGGTGAGGTGGTCGATGCCGACGATAATCCACCGGTTCCCAGAGACCGTGCAGGGAAGTGGCCCGTAAAGGTCAACGCCAATGCGGTCAAAAGGGCGGGCCGGGCATGGAAGTGGTTGTAAGGGGCCAGAAGCACGAGGCGTTGGTGACTTGCGGCGCTGACAGGCGATGCAGGAGCGGACGTATTTGCGAATATAACCGTACATGCCGCGCCAATAGTAGCGTTGAGAGATTCTTTGAAACGTCTTCACTACACCAGGATGGGCACACTGAGGTTCGGCATGGAAAGAGGCGCAAATTTCTTGTCGTAAATGGCGGGGAATGACGAGAAGCCACCGTCGACCATCAGGCATATAATTGCGGCGGTAGAGAAGACCGTCTCGTAGGGCAAAGTGTGGTGCTTGACGGCGTAAAGTCCGAGAAGGCGCAGCGTTTGGAGAAGCGGACACGATGCCGATAAGAGATGCGAGCCACGGGTCTTTTCGCTGCTCCGCAGGCATATCAGCGAGTGTTAGAGACGAGAGGACGGGATCAGCCGCCGAGGAGCAAATAGGTGCGATGGTTAGGGGAGAACGAGACAGAGCGTCGGCGTCCATGTGTTTACGGCCAGATCGATATATAACGCGGATGTCAAATTCCTGAAGGCGGAGAGCCCATCGTGCGAGGCGGCCGGACGGGTCTTTAAGAGAGGACAGCCAACATAACGCGTGGTGGTCCGTGACGACGTCAAACTGGCGACCATACAGGTAGGGTCGGAATTTGGTTAGTGCCCACACAATGGCCAAACACTCCTTCTCCGTAACTGAGTAGTTGCATTCAGCTTTGGAGAGGACGCGACTCGCGTACGCGACGACGTATTCTTGAAAGCCATTTTTCCGTTGAGCCAATACCGCTCCGAGGCCAACGCCACTCGCATCAGTATGGATCAGTATATATATATATATATATATATATATATATATATATATATATATATATATATATATATATATATATATATATATATATATACTTTTTGTTTTAACCAGCTAGATCTGCGTATCTGATTTAACAAAAGCAACGCAGGAGGAGCAGGCCACTGGCTTGCAACTCCAGCTGTGTTTCAAAAATGACCTGATGTTTACATACCTGGAAAGAGCAGTTCTGAACGTAAGAAAGAGCATTAGCTAAACTGAGCAACGGTCTTAGTGAACGGTCACCGTGAGCCGTCATTGGAGAATGTTGCTCTTCAATGGTTCTAGCGGCATATAGGAGGGTGGTGTGTTCAGGATGCGTCGTAGCAGTCAGCAGACAGAGAAAGCAGGCACGCACAGTTTAATGAGGCCTTTGGAGTAAAGCAACAGTCAGTAAGGAAGCTCACACTGTATATCTATAAGGTTCCAGGAAAAATGAGGAGGTCACTTACAACATGACCGGCAACTTGTGAAACGCGATTGTTCCATCTAAACTCAAGCTACGTTTCATACATCACTTACTACATTTCACTTAACGCACGCACAAACCGCTATGCAAGGATTCAACAGAGAGTAGGATCACAATAATGATAAACACGCCATTCTGGTTGGTCAAGACCAGGCTTATCATTCGTAAACAGCTTGTGAAACGGGGTATAATTGCTTGTTTTCCTTGCCGCGAACGGAATCTCGGCTGAGCTTTCTTTCATGAGTATGCCCGCTTCCAAGCTTCAGAGGCTCTAGGTCAGAAATGCAGAACTGACATGGCGACCTCACACAACTGGCCTCCGGAGAGTTTTTTTATCTCTTTATACATCTCTCCAGGGCACATCGTGCGTCGCGCCGAAACGTGTTCTTATCGCGCACTGTCGCTAGAGTAGCATATGCGTCAAGTGGTCTCCATCACTCCGCATATGTTTCCAAGTGCAACCAAGTGTAACATCAAATAGGCCCAACATAGGATACAATTTAAATGAAAACGGCAGTTGCTAACCATAGGTAGTGGCTCCTGGCGTATTTATTATTTCGCTGAATAGCAAAGAGAATCGGTTTTTGATGTTTGAATACATCAAACAGGCCAGGAGCATTGATTGTGTTACAACCATCATCATTAAAATTAATAATGTATACAACATACATTCGTCAACAACTCAAATACGCCTCATCTCTTTGGGACCCCGGTCAAGCAACACTCATACACTCCGTGGAGGCAGTACAAAATCGCTCATCCCTGTTGATCTCAAATAACTATCAAAGGATAACCAGCGTTACTAATATGAAAGCATACTGACATCTCCCACTCTTATCGGCTCGAAGAAAACTATCCCGCCTCTCACTTTTTCATAAAATATACTACCATAACTCAACATTGCATTCCTTACGGGTTCAACCACCATCCTACATTTTATTTCACCGTAACCACAATCAAATGGTAAACATTTCGCACTCAAACACATTTGCCTATTCTAACTCGTTTCTTACCCACACCCGTAATCATTGGCTTCATCCTCTACTCACACGGATACCGCTGCATATTCCACTTCTGACCCCGATCCCCATCACATCCAGACTGCGACGCCGCCACATCCGACTGCAGACTACGCTTTCAAAGTTGCGAGACGATATAGTGACAAATTGTGCTACGCTTGAGGATTCTCGTTGGAATACCCTATGCAACAATCTTGACACGGCGCTCCATAAAAAATCAACCTGGATTCTTTTCTGAACCCTCCTTGGTGCCTTCCCTGCCCCTGCCCCGACTCTTGCTAAAGCCCTAGCCGCAAAGTCTCCCGATGAGGTTTTCAAAACCCTTGCAGATCTTTATCTCCCACCCCCTTTGTCCCCCTGTTACCCTGAATACACAAGCTGTGCAAGCAATAACCTTAATGCCCCTTTTACACTGCGCGAGCTTGAAGCTGCACTTGTTGCTAACGCCTCTCGGTCGACTCCCGGTGAAGATGGGATCACTTACTGCGCTCTTCGCAATCTTCCCGATAACGCAAAAGAGCACCTTCTCAACCTTTATAACACCGCCTGGGAAGAAGGCTCTCTGCCATCGTCCTGGACTTCCTCACTTATTTCTCTCATTCCTAAACCTGGTAAGTCTCCAGTCCTTTAAAAACTCCGGCCCATTTCTCGGACCTCCTGTGTCGGCTAGACAATGGAAAAAATGGCGCTTATTAGGCTTAATAGGCATTTGGAGGTTTCAAACTCGCTCCCTCATACCCTCATTGGTTTTCGTTCCCGCGTATCTGCACAGGACCTTTTCCTTATACTTCAATATACTTTCTTAGCCTGCGGTAGCTCTCAGCTTCACGCCCTGAATGGTCACAGTCGATGTCCACAAGGCATTCCATTGCGTCTCCCATGACCATATTCTTAACTGCCTTTCCAGCACCGGCTGCGGCTCCCGCATGTATAATTA
The DNA here is from genome assembly GCF_055883805.1 of Amblyomma maculatum. NCBI lineage: Eukaryota > Metazoa > Arthropoda > Arachnida > Ixodida > Ixodidae > Amblyomma > Amblyomma maculatum. Next base: position 133,686,984 of record NC_139353.1, read on the forward strand.
CATTCGAGTTTTTCTTTCTAATCGCGAGGCCCGTTTCCGAGCATTGGAGTTCACTTCTACACCCAACCGTCTCACCCGGGGTACCCCGCAGGGTGCCGTTATTTCATCCACCCTTTCTAATATCGCCATGGCTCCTCTCGCGGTTCAGTTATCTATTCCCGATCTTCAGCACTTTTTTTTACGCCGACGACATCACTCTGTGGTGCTCGCGCGGATCTCCTGGTCACGTTCAAGACACCATTCAGCAGGGATTTGATATCATTTCTTGCTTTCTTGACCATGCAGGCCTGTCTCCCACGCCCGAGAAGTCAGAGCTCCTACTTTTGACTCACTCTGTTTATCAACGAGCTCACAACTCACTGATATCCCTTACCTTGGGCGGCTCAACAATTCCCAAAGTTTCTCAATGCCGCGTTCTTGGCATGCCTCTGCATGCCTCCAAAAATGTCCGGGCTCTCCATGCGGCTGTTGCTACCTGTCAGTCGTCACCCATGTACTTCGCGAGTTGTGAGACTGTCCTCTGGCCTGAGGGAAGCTCACGCCTGTCGACTGGCTCAGATGCTGGCTCTTAACAAATTTCTTTATACCATATTTTTCCTTCACCCAGGGCCAGCTAGACACACTTGCAACAGCTCTTCACGGCCTTTATAAAGCTGCTCTTTGTCTTCCCATAACCACTTCCGCCGATAAGCTTTATGCCACCGGGCTTTTTCATCCTCTTCGCAGTCTCATTTCCCTTAATCATGACCGACAGATAGCTCGCCTCTCCGGCACAGTTCATGGACGCTGGCTTCTAAACCAGGCTAACATTTCCCCCATCCAATCAGTCCCTCTGCCAACGCCTTCCCCTCCAGAGGCCACAAACCTCCGTATACTTAATCTTCCAGCCAATATGTCGCCGGTCCTGCATGCTGGCCGCCGACATGCTGCTGCTTCTCATCATAGTCCGCCCTTCAATACCCTTGGAGTCGCTTACACGGATGCCTCTTATGTGGCTCCTCGCGGGTCCGGAAGCCAGGTTCTCTTTCATCCTCGTCTATCTACCCCTGTCACACACATTAGAGGCCCCTTGCTCCACCCTCCGGATATCATCTCGCTTGAGGTCCTCTCCACCATTCATGCAATTTAAAGTTTCTATTCTCTTCTTCCTGTGCCTCAGTATACTATATATACACCGACTCCCGGGCTACTATCCGTGCCATTCAATCTAAAAGTCTAACACGTCATCTATCCACGGAGCTCGCGGTTGCACTTGTTGCGCTGCAGCCCTGCTCCGTCTTCCTCCGATGGATCCCTGGACACTCGGTTATTGACGGCAATGAGCTGGCGAACCAGCTCGCCCGTGAAACTCGTAACCGGGCACCGTTCATCCCCTGGCCAAGATCCTTGGAGGGCGGGTCGAGACTGTCTCTTCGCGCTATCATCAGTAAATATTACAATGCTGCTCGCTTAGACCGCAAGCTCTACCCCGACCCTAATCCTAATCTTTCCATTCGGCAGGTTCATATCCTTCGGCAAATACAGTTGAACACACCCGTAACCCCTGCACGGCTATATCTCTACAAATTCCGTCGTGATTCATCATGCCCCAACTACCCTTCCCCTTATGCCAAACTTTCACACTGCCTATTTTCATGTCCGGTTGCATTGCAATCGGGATTCTTTCCCACCTCCACCCATACTATCTGGACCTGGCTGGACTGGATTGGTGCTGAGGGTGAAGAAGAACAGCGCCTGCTCCTCCAGCTGGCCATCGATGTATTAGGCGCCTAAGTGTTGCGCCTCAATAAAGCATTACTACTACCACTATCCTGTATGCACCCCTCCCGTCTTTAACATACATCTGTATCCTGAGGGTATTTTAAATAAATAAACGGGGGTTTATTGTCGGAGCGCTGGACAGATGGAGAAGGCAGAGGGCTCAGTTGGTCAATGACTGCGCGTCTGGTACGAGAGTTTTTCCCAACGTCTTCATCCTTTTCTTCCGCTCCTCTTACTGCTACAGTTGCCCCCTGGACAGCCAAACCCCTTTCCCCCCCCCCCAGGGGTGAGGCAGTCAGTCGTTTTCAAGGGAGTGACAACACTCAATCCAGGCGACTTTGGTTCTGGCTGAGCGACGACCACTTGTGGTCATCCACGCTATCCTGTATTTCACATCACTGACGCGGTCGACAACGACAACGACACGCTTCCGGAGAGGCCACCAAAGCTACACTAAATCTCCAGGGGCGTACCTGAACGGCCAGCGCCGATTACAGTAGCGGGAAATGTGACCAGCGACACACTGGTAGCACACGGGAATCCGTCGATCAAAAAGCAGGAGCGTAAGTGGGCTCCTGGCTGGTCACATGCGAAGCCTGAGGGCCGGGTAAGCTGCACACGTAGTGATATCTCATCCCGAACTATTTCGCGGATGGTGCACAGGAAACTTTGAGAGAGAGATTCTTGGACACTGGCCACCGTAGCAACATTTGTCAGCCGTCGAAACTTAGGTGCGATGCAGTGGGTCTTGGCGGTCTCAAATGCCAGGTAGTGTCAAATAACGTCGGAGACCGAACTCAAGTTGTCCTTGGCAATGAGCAATTATATTCTTGAACTTATTATTTGTTCTATTAGTTATTTTTTAGCGGACTACTTTCTGTGAGGGAGAGATTGTACGTGGCAGTTACTCCAGACTTAGGATGTAACCCTTCTTTGTCAGCTTGTAGCCGCTTTCACACTAAAATAGAACTGTCTCAAGCGGTTTGAACCTGAAAATCCTTTTCCAGCATGTTATCCCATGCACAGGTCTCTCGATGCCTGCTCCGCTTTGCTTCGACATGTGGGCGTCAGACCCAATGGCCTCTCCGAATAGTGGCGCCAAGTGTGCACAGCCCGGAACATTGCCAAGCACCAACTCTGATGCAACTGAAAAACAAAGAGATTCTACTGCTTCAAAAGTTACATATTGTATATTCGCAGAAAACAGCGAGCAATCCACCAGTGAACCGTTTTAGAGTGCGGTTCACTTACTGTGACTTTCAAGGATACTTACGATGTGACTCGCAATGTTGTATTGTTAGTAAACCTACGCCAGGTCATGAGGACGTCCTTTTTGGCGGGGCCGAAACCTTGTTCTTTATTTATGATAACGATGGTGATGAAGATGTTTGTGTCAGTCTACATGGTACTGTTTTGTCACGTCACGCTTTACACTACGGAGCATATGGAGTTGCCCGGTTGGCGTACATGATACAGCCACCGCGTGCCTCCATTTTAATCAGCTGCCAGCGTGCTCGCCCCGTCCGGCAAGGCACCTTTTGAGGTCTTGCAAGTCAAGGCGACTTCCCGGGTTATCCAAAAGTAATGTAATGATGGGTGTGTTTGCTACTAAATGCTTGCTTTATTCAGGCTCTTAATTTATTGTTCTCCTTCTGACATCCCATTTGAACACAAGAATTCCGTCCTCAGCCTACCACTCAAATACATCTAGGAAACGACCGGTTAGTCAATGGATACCATGAGGTCTCTGCTATGCGAACTCTGTGAACTCTACAGAAAGAGAGGTCGAAGACAGCAAAAGAAAACGAAGAGTGGGAAAGTAAAAAAAAAAGTAAAATAAAGGAGTATACGCCCCTGGGCTATGATGTGGCAGTGTATACATTTTAATCGTTTACTCTCCCATTTCCGCCTTCATCCTTTACTTGTTTATAACCTAAATTTGATTTCCCGAGTCCGATCAAGGCCATTGATATAGGTAGCCAATAAGGATAGAGAGAACGTATATGAGTGGTGGCGGGGGAAATGAAGTACAGAGGAGAATTTGAAAGGCCCTGTCACCAGTAGAGAAGACAAATTAAATCCTCAGCGCCATGGCTTCCCAATAATTATGATGAGCGAGATCAATAATTATTGTACTCGATCATCGCTATTGGCATTGGATAGGGCTCACGGCGGATGTTATCACTGACCGCAGAGGACAAGAAGTTTATTTCCCCGCGACCTTGGTATCCCACGAGAGTGTCAGTCTGTTCACACAGGAGAGTGGTTACAAACAAAAAAAATGAGGGACTTTAGCGACTAAGGTAGCGAAAGGCGAAAGCCTCAGAAGTCTTATCTTGTCTAGCGTTTGTGCGATCTGAAATCCCACACCTGAACGCGTGCCAAGGAACGCCACGCAACAGGAGCGGTGGTGTACCATCCAAAAGCACACTTGGAGAGTGGGTGATATATATACTGCGCCTTTCCTCCAGAAGTCCCATCTTGTCTAGCGTTCCTGTCATCTGGAACGCGCCTCAACTCTGCTCAAAGGAGCGATGATTGATTGATTTATAGGAAGGGAAAGGCGTGGGAACTGTCTCACTTGTTTTCTGTAGAAATCCCAACCGCGCCGTAAGAGAAGGGAGGAAGGCGGGAGTGAAAGTGGAAAGGGAGAAAGAGGAGTCATAGTGGAGGGCTGTGGAGTAATTTCGACCACCTGGGGATCTCTAACGTGCGCTGCCATAGCGCAACACACGGACGTCTCTTCGTTTCACCTCCATCGAAACGCATCCGCCGAGGTCGGGTTTGAACACGGGTGCGAGCGTCTTACCACTGTACCACCCCGGTGGGGCACAGGAGCGATGGTGTACCATCCACACGCACACTTGTCAGAGAGTATGTGAAATATACTGCGCCTTTCCTCTAGAAATCTTATCTTGTCTAGCATTCCGGTCATCTGAAATCTCACACTTGAACGCGCGCCAAGGAACACCATGGAACAGGAGCGATGGTGTACCATCCAAACGCACACTTGTCGGAGAGTGGGTGACAGATACTGCGCCTTTCCTGCGCTTTTGAGGCGTTCTGATTGGAGGAGGCAGGAGGCGTCCTTGCCATCTGTAATGCCACACGCGCTCTGTGAAAGGTGGCAGTTGCCTAGCCGGGATGGTGCCGTGGTAAGACGCCCAACTACTGTGCCTGAGTACCCGGGTTCGAACCCGACCTCGGCGGCTGCGTTTTGATGGAGGCGAAACGAAGAGGCGTCCGTGTGCTGCGCGATGTCAGCGTTGTTGTTGTTGTTGTGGCTGTAGGAAGAAGGAAAAGAAAATGCGCGGGCCTGCTACTGGCTCTGTAGCTGAGCCACCTCCGCTGCCTCGTGCAGATAGAAGAGAATATAGAGAAGGAAAAGCAAGAGGGAAAGAAAGACGCGCGCCGCAACAGCCGTCGTCCACCACCAGCGGTGGCGTTTGCAATGACGGCCTACAACAGATAAAAATTTGGTGCCAGGCCAGCCCCCGCCGCAAGCAGCGGTGACCCACCTGCACCAGCCCCATCTGGGCAGAGCCTGCGCACGTTAAAGATCCCCAGGTGGTCGAAATTACTCCTTAGCCCTCCACTACGGCTCCTCCTTCACTCTTTCCACTTTCCTCCCACCTGCCTCCCTTCTATTACGACGCGGTTGAGATGTCCACAGAAAACAAGTGAGACAGTTACCGCACCTTTCCCTTCCTATAAATCAATCAGTTTTTAAAGGTGGCAAGTCCTGGTTCGACGGCGCTGGACTGGTATGTCAACGCCGCTTGCGAGGGGGGCTAGCCTGCCACCGAATTTTGCGGCGGCTGTCGCGTGGCGCTCCTTGGCGCACGTTCAAATGTGGATGGCAGATTGCAGAACTCCAGAGAAGATATGTCTGGAGGAAAGGCGCAGTATGTCACACATTCTCCCACAAGTGCGCGTTTGGTTGATACGCCAGCGCTCCTGTCGCGTGGCGTTCCTTGGCGCGCGTTCAAGTGTGGGATTGCAGATGCCAGGAACGCTAGACAAGAAGAGACCTCAGGCTTTCGCCTTTCACTACTTTAGTCGCTAAAGTCCCTCGTAATTTTTTTGTTTTCACCGATACGAAGCCTGTCAGCGGCGCAGCTATTGATCTATGTGCAGCGGGCAACAACGCATACAGGACGGACCTAGAAACTGCCGTCTTCGACGAAGTCACTGCTCGAAGCGCCACGCTGAAGCAAAACGTAGGAAGCGTCAGCTCGAAGGAAGCATTGCCTCCGGCTCACTCCCAGTGTTTAACTAGCCCGTTGCTTAGCGAATATCGTTCCGTTTTTTCGTTTTCATTTCAGCGTGTTGCTGCCGTGGTGGAACGAGTAATTCATTATTAAGGGGCGCAAAATTGTAGTCGCTGTGCCGTCTGAGAGCTTCCTGCTTTTTTCACTGAAATAAAAATGATTTCTTTAGCAATAAACAAAGTACAATATTTACATCTGATCATGTCCTCGTACGTCATTGCATAATTACATCTCGTCTGCTGTTTTATTTTATTTTGATTTAAGGTTCTGGCTACCCTAGAACGGAAAACGGAAGTTGCTCAAGTGACGCCTGAAGTCCTCAAAATGTTCGGAGAAATTATAACAAAGGAGAAAAAAGTGCGCTTAATTATGTACGGCCACCTCAAATATTAGTGAGTCAGCTGGCGACATCTGACCACCTCAGGTGCATTTCTTATTCATGGGTCGCAAAACTCTTATACAGTTTCTTTTCTTTTTTACGTGACGACTTCAGAGAATAAACTTGCAAACGTCATATTCGTTGCTGGAAGTCATAAGGAAGTCATAAGCACAAAACAGTGGAGCAAATGAAGAAAGGTAATGTATACATTTTAAAGATTGTCTGGTAGAGCTTTTGAAAGTGTTTGTTTTTCAGATATGGCATAAGTTCATCACAACGGTCATTATGTACAGATTCTCCATCGGCAGGATTTTACAGTTTTGCTGCTATTGTTAAATGAAAACATATCCATTTTTTTGTATTATGGTCTTAATTAGTCATTGAGCGCGTTGGACAAGTTCGGAAGCAAGAATTTGCTAGCTGTTACATGCTTAGACAATTTCTCTGAATATGTCCATAAAATAATCTTTCTACGTTCTGGAGCTTTCAGTCTAACAAGCTTTAAAACGCTGTTTAACTGCTCAGTGCTGCGCATGAAAATTGTAGAGGTTTAACTATCCTTGAACCAAGTTTTACAAACGTTAACTGTAGGTGAAAACCGATCTGATAGTCCAAAAAAAAAACAGTTTTGCTTGAAAACAAAGGCATTAGAAGCGATGAATTGTATGAGGAAAGTGGTGTAGCCGAACTGTTACGAATTCATTGCTCACTGTAGGCTGGATAAACATGAAATCAGGTGTTGCTTACCCCGCCACACTTCTTCCTTCGTCAGCCGTCTTCATTGGACTCCCCGTGCCTGTTACCTGTAAAGAAAGGAAATAAAGAACCATGTAGTAAAGTGCTGTTCTTTTCAGGAAAGAAATACCAGGACGCAGACGAACTGCACCATATTTATTTAGGCTGCTCTGTGGCGGTGCGTCGTTCGCAGATAGGGGGAGAGAGGTGAGAATGAGTCCACGGAAGTGATATCCCCACCTTCTGGGAGAGGGTTCAAAGTTGCGCTCTGGCACAATGGCTAGAATTTCAGCCGTACTGAAATGTCGCAGACATCTGTGACCTTGGCCTTCGCTATTCTTGACGACGGTGAGAAGTATCGCAAAGGTAGCGCCGCTGGCGAATGAGCGGTATTGCGCAAGAAGGTTTTTGTATACACATGGTGGTGGACTAAGACCCATTTTCTGACTATTTCAGACCAGAGAACCCAAGCACCAGGTCGTGAGGAAGCTTGTTCCCGTTTCTAAGAGATGCTTATCCGGCAGCACTCAGGCACGACCCCCCCCCCCCCCCCTGTGTACTTGCATCATGTAAAGCATTACTGCACGTCCCTCTGACAGCTAGCTAGCTCACAGAACGTGCTCACCTAAAACAGCAAGGTTGTTTTGCGTGCTATGGAGCCTTGTTAACTTGAAGGATAAGCTTATGCTTCGATGGAAGACACTGGAGAAGGAGCAATACATATATACCGAATGCTATAGTTCAAATACGTTCTTTGAAACATTTTGTACGTAGGTTGCATTTATCATTGTGTATTGGATTTAAGGGGACGGAGTTTGTGTTGCATATGTCTCCTCCCATAGCCAGGCTCATGTCTGGCGCGGGCCCGTAAATCCAAGCTTCTGGGTGGCTGGAGCGGGACTACAACACGGGTGAGCAGACACCCGAGAGCCCTCCGCGGAAGCGGAGAGGACTCAGCTGTGACCTGATGAAGAGGGACAGGTCAGCCTGGTGGCATTAATTTGTCATCGAGCAAACTAAGGCAGTTTTCCCGATGATGGGTGGATTGACTTTTGGTTGGTCACTGGGAGGGGCTGCGTCCTCCTGTAACCGAGAGGGGTGCAACCATTGGCGATGAAGCTCTGAGGGATAAGGCTGGGAGCAATTTCGCGCTCCTGTAATCGAGAGAGGCCACGCCGGTGAATGCTCAGACGGCCGACTGGAACCTCGGAGCCTTGTGCACTCTGAGGAAGTCTACCCCGCTAAAGCGGGGTAGATTCTCGGGCTTAGGAACTGCTACGCTGGGGCCCACTGAAAATGACAGCCTTTACCGATGATGTACCCTATTGATAAACGGGACTAGGGATAAGGCTGGGGAGCTCCCAACTCCCTGTAATTCAAGGTGGAAGCCGCTGGAGTTGGAGGTGACCACTCCTCGTAGCGGGAAATAAGAGTCTGTTCCCCGCCGGTGCAGTCCAGGGATGGGCTGTGCCGGCTAAGTCTCTATGTATGGACGCTGCGGGGGAATCCCCGTTGACTAATGTCATCAGGGGTAGGGGCAACCCCGTGTAACCCAGCCCGCGAGGAGGCATGGGGGCGATGTTAGAGACTGTCTTCACTCCACCTCCGGCGTGCCAGGTCCGTCCTGGGAAACACTGAGGCCTTCGGGCGTCTCAGCAGGCTAAGAGAGTGAAGGCGAAGCGAAAGCAGAACTGGTGCTAGCACCCTCTGAGAGTCTGTCAGTAGTACCGCTGTGAGACCAGAGGGGTGGAGGATGAAGCCTCCACTCGCGCTTCCGGTACGTAGGCGGTAGGTCCCAAAGGTTTTGGAATACGGGGCCGGCGTCCAATCCAAGACGCTTAACAAAATTTGGTAGAATCGGGCTCTCGCGTGGAGCGCAGCACGAAGAGAGTTAGCGAAGTCGGGGGCGCGAAGGCGTCTGGCAGGGGTGCACGTCATGGGAGTGCACCACGGGTGTTGCGATCCCGCCTGCCCGAGCACGTGGGTGCGACCCACAACACGACCAACGCGGTGGCAGTAGTTGACAAGTCCGCCACGCGCGCTGGGAGAGCTGCAGGATTCGTTTTCAGCTCGACGATGACCAGACGTAAACTGGGACAAGAGCGGTCCCCGGCGTGGGTGTCCGCCATTTTGTGGGACTTAGCTCTTGGGAAGGGGCTCGGCCTGGGCGATCCCATGTAAGCCTGGGGGATACTTGTTGGCGAGCTAAAACTCTTCTTCCCCTTCACGGATCACTGCCTTGTCGTGGCGGAGGGGCTTGCGAAACTCGATGAAGTCGTGAGCTCTGCTGTGTAGGGCCACCCAAGATAGACAGGTCACGGCAGAGAGTTCTGACAAAATGTGATTCACTGGAGAAGGTAATGGCAACCCACTCCAGTATTTCCTGCCAAGAAAACCCTAGGGCCAGTCACAATACCATTATCGATATGGCGCCGGAAGATGAGCCCCCCAGGTTGGAAGGCGTCCCACATGTTACTGGGGATGAACAAAGGGCGATTCCTAGTAGCTCCAGGACGAATGAAGCGGCTGGGCTAAAGCCAAAAGGACGCTCAGTTGTGGATGTGTCGGGAAGCGACCGGAAAGTCCGATGTTGCAAGGAGATATATCACATAGCAACATGGAATGTAAGATCTATGACGCAAGGTAAACTGGATATCGTCAAGCGAGAAATGGACAGATTGAACATTGATATCTTGGGTATCAGCGAGCTCAAGTGGACCGGAATGGGAGAATTTAACTCCGGCGACCATTATGTCTTTTATTGTGGGCACGAATCCAAGAGAAGGAATGGGGTCGCTCTCATAGTAAACGGAAGAATGGGCAAAGCAGTGCTAGGGTACAACCCCAAAAACGACCGAATGATTTCACTTCGGATCCAAGGTCACCCTTTCAACATAACAGTTATCCAAGTCTATGCACCGACCACTGCTGCTGAAGAAGCTGACGTTGAGAGATTTTATGCGGACCTACAATGCCTTTTAGACCGCACCCCATCATCAGACGTCGTTTTTCTCATAGGAGACTGGAGTGCTAAGGTCGGGAGTGAAGAAATATCCGGAATTACAGGCAAGTTCGGTCTTGGTGAGCCAAATGAAGCTGGGCAGAGGCTAGTAGAGTTCTGTCAAGAAAACAACCTGACCATAGCGAATACTCATTTTCAACAGCACAAGAGGCGCCTGTACACATGGATTTCACCGGACGGTCTGTACAGGAATCAGATCGATTATATTATTTGCCGGCAGAGATGGAGAAGCGCTATACAAGCAGTAAAAACAAGGCCTGGGGCCGATTGTGGCACCGATCATCAGCTTCTTGTTGCCAAAATTAATCTTCGATTGAGGAAAACGCAGAAAACTAGAAGGCCTTTCAGGTATGATCTGGATCAGATTCCATTAGAATATGCTGTGGAAGTGAGGAATCGATTTCAAGAATTAGATCTAGAAGACAAAGAGCCCGAAGAGATGTGGACTGATGTTCGTGATATAATACAAGAAGTTGCTACTAAGGTAGTTCCAAAGCAAAAGAAATGCAAAAAAGCAAACTGGTTATCTGAAGAGGCTTTGCAAATAGCTGAGGAAAGGAGGATGGCAAAAGGTATGGGGGAAAGAGAAAGATACAAGGTTCTCAATGCGGATTTTCAGAAAATAGCAAGGAGAGATAAGAATGCCGTCCTGAACATACAGTGTCAAGCAGTTGAGGACAACAGCCAATTAAGGAACACAAGAGCTCTGTATAAGACAATCAAAGATATCAAAGGAAGCTTCTGTGCTAAGCTGGGTGTGATAAAGGACAAACGAGGCAAGGACCTCACTGAAGCCTCAGAGATAAAGAAGAGGTGGCAGGAATACACAGAAGAACTGTACAAGAAGGACCCGAATGTGCAAACCTAACATAAGACAGTTGTGATTACTGATCTCGAGCCGGGCATCCTGACGAGTGAAGTTGAATGGGCCTTAGCCAGCCTTGCTAAGAACAAAGCTAGCGAAATTGATGGTATTCCAGCTGAGTTGCTTCAAAACCTCAACCACGACGCTGTTAACACACTGCATACATTATGTCAAAAGATCTGGACAACCCTGCAGTGGCCACAGGATTGGAGGAGGTCAGTTTACATCCCCATTCCAAAGAAAGGCAGTACCAAAGATTGTTCCAACTACCGCACGATCGCGCTTATTTCGCATGCTAGCAAGGTGATGTTAAAAATCCTGCAAGGTAGGCTGCAGCAGTATGTGGATCGGGAGCTTCCGGACGTGCAAGCTGGGTTTCGCAAGGGCAGAGGAACTAGAGACCAAATTGCCAACCTTCGCTGGATCATGGAAAAAGCAAGAGAGTTCCAGAAACCCATTTACTTCTGCTTTATTGATTATGCGAAAGCGTTTGACTGCGTAGATCACAGCAGATTGTGGCAAGCTCTCCAAGAGATGGGAGTTCCAATTCACCTCATCTGTCTCCTCAGGAACCTTTATGAAGGGCAAGAGGCCACAGTCAGAACTGGGCATGGTCTTACTGATTGGTTTCCGATTGAGAAAGGGGTGAGGCAAGGCTGCATACTGTCGCCCTGCCTATTTAACCTATATGCAGAGTGCATCATGAGGAAGGCCGGTCTGGACGAGTCTTCAGCTGGAGTGAAGATTGCTGGAAATCGTATCAACAACCTTAGATATGCGGATGATACCACTTTAATGGCAGAAAGTGAAGTGGAACTCAAGAGACTTCTGATGCGCGTACAAGAAGAGAGTGAGATGTTTGGGCTTAAACTGAACATTAAAAAGACGAAGATCATGGCGTCTTGCCCTATCAAATCCTGGAGCATCAATGGACAAGAAGTGGAAGCTGTGACAGATTTTCTGTTCTTGGGCGCCAAGATTACCTCGGAAGGAGACTGCAGCCATGAAATTAGGAGACGCCTGCTTCTGGGAAAGAGAGCAATGGTTAGCCTTGACCGCCTAGTAAAGAGCAGAGACATTAGTCTGCCAACCAAGATCCGTATAACCCGTGCTATGGTCTTTCCAGTTGTGATGTATGGATGCGAGAGTTGGACTGTGAAAAAGGCTGACCGCCGAAGAATTGACGCGTTTGAATTGTGGTGCTGGCGAAGACTCTTAAGAGTTCCTTGGACTTCCAGAAGATCAAATCAGTCGATATTGTCGACCATAAACCCTGACTGCTCATTGGAGGGTCAAATTCTAAAGTTAAAGCTCAGCTACTTTGGTCATCTGATGAGAAGAGAGGAGTCGCTGGAGAAAGATTTGATGTTGGAAAAGGTTGAGGGTCGCCGGAGAAGGGGTAGGCAGCGAACGCGATGGTTAGATGGCATTCTCGAGGCATTGCAGATGAAGCTATGTGATGTTAAGAAGATAGTGAGAGACCGGAAAGCGTGGCGTGACATGGTCCATAGGGTCACGAAGAGTCGGACACGACTGAACGCCTGAACTGAACTGAACTGATTGGATTTAAGACAAGGGCATTATTACCGAAACTACTTTTCACAGTCGTACGAAATTGTATTGCTTGGTGCAGAGAGCAATACGACTGTCTATAGTGCGCACGAGGTGCGTGTTTCACGCTGCAAAGCGGCTGCCACACCCGCGGCGTCTAGTAAAACAGGAGAATATGACATCCCACTAGTGTGTTGTAATATGCTCACGTCCAGCTCGTTTCGAAAGATGTTATCTCGTAATAATGCATGCGAAGTCCGGCCTGCGTCCAGAGCGCGCAGCTCAGGTTTGCATTCTGTGCCTTCATACCTGCTAGTGCGGCCGATAAAATGACGAAGTTTGCTTTTCACTTTTGTGCGTTTTATCGAGTCGCCCCAAGGTTCGCTAATTGGCAGCCACCTGAAATTCAGTTGATTTTGTAAATATGCCGATTTCTTGTTTATTCCCTCTGTTAGAGAGTAGACATTTGAAGCCTTAACCTCATATGAAAGTGTTATCATGGGAAGCTTCAAGGAACTCGGAGGAAGAGGATCTCGGCTGAAACGAAATTTGAAAAGTCAACTCACACAACTGCGAAGTGTCAGTGCTTGGTGCAACTGGCTGTGTTCATAAAGTCAGATTTATATTATATAATACTGTTATAAAACATTAAGGGGACACTTAAGCTCCGCCATTAAGGGTATGACGCGATAGCATTTCTCTCTCTCTCTCTCACACACGTTTTATTTCTTTCTTGAATTTCTATCTTTTATTTATTTTATATTTCGATTATTTGTTTCTCTATTTTATTTAATGTTTTATATTTTTATAAACCAATACTCAGGGTCAGCAACAATAACCTTTCCATTCTGAGCTATGTGACACCTTTGAACACATTCAGTTATTTCAGTTAATCAATTAAACATTCTAAATTTACTTCATTAGCATCACCAAGTACTGGTTTTTCCTTCTGAGCATTTCGTCGTCTTTAGACCCTCAATTTCCATTTTTTCTTTTTTGTTGCTTTATTTCATCAATTGGTCAATTAATTACAAATATTTTATTATCTCATCATCGCCTTTTGCACACCAGTCAATCTTCACTCACTGGAAGCAAACATTACCATGACACATTTTTCTTTTTTCTTTTTACGCAGCCCCCGATTGTTTCCGAGACCCGTTCCAATAACTGCGTCGACGGCATAGGCAGGAAAGTGCTAAGCGCCATTCCGATTTACGTCAAATTACGCACGATTCTTTCATCTCGAAACGAATTGTATCCTCGCTCATTTCACCAACAAGTATCCCACTGGTAGCAGTGGGATGAGCGACGGTGATGCGTAAACCAAGCAAACTCGCGATCGTCTCTCATAGTCATTAACGTAAATAGGAAAGGCACACAGACAAAAAAATCTGTACATTACAAAACTCTAGATACTGTACCTGAATACGGATGAAGCTGCGCGGATCGACGAGGGGCCTATGCATGACTCGTAAAGCAGTTTGTAACCGCTACGCCTCGGCTGTCAAAATACGCTTCTTGGCTTCGCTAACAGACCCCGCCAGGGACAGAGGAGAGGTCCAAGCACAGCACACTAGTTTACAACATAAAAAGCGCGGACAGAATGGCGGGCGCTGACCGACGGACACGAAGCGAACCAAAGCTACCAAACCAAACGGATGGAGCGAACAAAATATGGCTGCCAGCGCCGGATCAGCGTGCCGCTCATGGTTGCCAGACTTACTTTTGTAAACCCTCTATTCACTTCTTGTTTACCTATTTTAGTCTTTGGTACTTTCAAATTGCGCGCCAATCCCTTCCTATGCCTTCTTTCGGGTCTACGTTCGATTTTGGGACGTAACATTCTCTACGCCACATTAATTAACTTCTTGTTTATTCATTTTAGTCTTTGCTACTTTCAAATTGCGCGCCAATTTCTTCCTATGCCCTTTATCGGCTGTACTTCAGGTTGCGTGAAGTCAAATCATTGCAGGACGCTCCCAGCCAACCATCGGCGCCCATCCCTGCCACTCCCGCCACCATCTTCTTTCCCGGCGCACAACGCCCCCATGACCCACCTTTCTTCAGTGGTACCGACGACCACGGCGTTGACGACTGGCTGGCCTCTTTCGAGCGCGTCAGCACTTACAACCGCTGGGACGATTCCATAAAACTGAGCAACGTCCTCTTCTACCTCACGGACGTGGCAAATCTGTGGTTTCGAAACCACGAAGCCGATTTTTCGACGTGGTCTGTCTTCAAGAAGAACTTCGCGGATGTCTTCGGTCGTCCTGCGGCACGCAAACTCAGCGCCGAACAACGCCTCCATGCACGACTTCAACTTCCCAAGGAAACGTTTACCAGCTACATTGATGACGTGGTTGACCTCTGCAAGCGGGTCAATCCGTCCATGCCCGAGCCCGAACGAGTCACGCATGTTCTAAAAGGTCTCACTGATGATGCGTACTATATCATGTCGGCCAGGGACCCTACTTCTGTATCCGACATTATAACCCTGTGCCAGACGTTTGACGAGCTACGAAAGCAACGCGCTTCTACGCGGCGGGCTGCCGCACCTGCCGGCATTGCTGGCTTGGAACTGGCTACGTCGTCTGCGGAACAGTCTCAATTTATGCAGAATATCCAAGACTTCATCCGCGAAGAGGTTGCACGCCAGCTGTCCCTCCTCCATACAGTTCAGCCGACCGTCTGCACTTCGCAATTAGCGCCGGCCAACGCGCCATCCATCTCGCTGGCTATACGCCAAGTTATCGAGGAGAAAGTCGCCGAAGCGCTGCCTTCTAGTGTTTCAATCGCTCCTGTGCAAGCCCCACTCACACTCAAGTAATCGCTGGAACGCGCTGTCCGCTTCCTACATCGTCGTACCAGAACGGCCCTACATTTTATGCTCCACCTCGTTTCATGGCCCCTTAGTCTCAGATCCCTCGACCGCACCGCCGTATTACGAACCCATGGCGAACCGCCGACAATCGCCCAATTGGCTATGCTTGCGGGCTCCCGGGTCACGTCGCTCGCCTTTGCCGTCAGCGCCCGCTTCATCCTGAGAACGCAGTCCGCCAGTACCACTACGATCCCGAGCCGTCCTTGAGCAACGTCTCTTCTGGATCGTCTCCACCTCGGGCTCAGTACTCGACACGCCGTTCGCCTTCGCCTCGCCGACGTTCCATTTCGCCGATGCTCCGGCTACCGGGCCCTACGCAAGGGGAAAACTAAATGCCACAGTTCCGGAGGCAAGAACTGCGCGTTTGCCGAAGTCCTCCGCCTTCTCCCGCCAACGTCATTGAAGTGTCCGTAGAAGGTTTTCCCGTTCTTGAGCTGGTGGATACAGGTGCTGCCGTTTCTGTAATTAGTGATGCCCTTCGCCGCAAAATTCGCTAGGTCACGACGCCGCTTTCTGCCTTTTCGCTTCGTACGGCCAGTTCAGAGCGCATCACCCCTGTGGCAGCGTGCGCGGTACGAGTTTGCATCAAAAACATCACGTATCTCGTCGAGATGGTGGTGCTTTACGCCTGCTCCCACGACATCATCCTCGGATACGACTTTATGTCGACTCACAGTGCTGTGATTGATTGTGCCCGTGCTGAAGTTCAGCTTTCCCCTGTGTGTAATGTTTCCCTGTGTGACCAGCCTGTGCGCCCTGCTAAACTCCTTGTAGCTGCAGACACCGACATTCCTCCCTTTTCTTCTGTTCTCGTTCCCCTTATTTCGACATCTGCCCTCCCTAGTTCTGTTCTCTTTATGCCCAAACTCGCCTCCGCCCACCATAACCGCCTCCTTCTTCCTTTCGCCGTTCTAACGATTTCTGATGGCAGCTGTGTCATCTATGCTTCCAACCCTTTTCCCTGCCCGACGGTTGTTCTTCGCGGGGAGTGCCTCGGCTACATTGAAGAGCAGGACCCTGATCCGAAACTGATGTTTTTCCTCACGTCGCTGCCCTGACGTCTTCTGCTGCTACGAGTGATGAGCTTCCTGTCGACGCCCTTCATCGAGCTATCGCGACCGACCTTCCGACCCCCCAACGGGACCAAATAGTCGCCCTCCTTCAGCGCTTCAGTGCATCTTTTGATGTGTCCCAGCCTTCCTTGGGCCGCGCCTTGACCGTTTCTCATGCAATCGACACTGGTCCTCATGCTCCCCTGCGGCAGCAACCATATCGCGTGTCGCCGCCGCGTCATTCCTGACAATGTCGTGACAATTCAAATGTGGCGCCAAGCCATTCGCTAATGGGACCATTTTTGCCGTTACTTTTTCATTTTTTGCCTCTAAATAATTACCTAAATAACCTATTGGAATTATTAGTTTTTCGTGCACAACATTACATCACCCCCTACCAAGTGACACTACTTATTAACCTCTACGACTTCTTAATTACTGAAAACTGCTGTGATTTTGTGTTTCACATCTAGTTAATTGCCTTATTACCTCATTGGCCTAATTATTATTTCGAACACAACATTACGTCACCCTCTATCGCCACTTCTACCACTTTTCAATTACAACTGCTGCGGACAACGTTTACAATTTTGCCTGTAATTAATTATAACTAATTACATTTTTGGCGTAATTATTTTTTCTGCAATAACAATACGTCAGCCTTTATCGATTGACACCATTCATTACCTCGACCACTTATGAATTATCCGCAACTGCTACGGACAGAAATCTGTGAACATAGCGAAGTACCGCTTTCGCGTTAAAAATCGATCAGTTGTCTGTTGTGGGCGAGGGCACATCGCATAAAAACCGATCCGTCACTGGCTTATTTTCGGCGCTAGCCACTAAAACTAGTAAACAGGGCTAACCTACTGCCGCTGTGTATGCAGGGTTTCGGCACCTCCGCTCTTAGTGATAGCGCAGGCAGGGAGTTTTACTATTAATACGCCATGCGTTAAAGGTTATTGGTCGCTTTATAATAGGGAATTCACAGAGGAACTATACTTTGGAGCTCACGTAGATACTAGTACACAACCCAGTTTGTCTGGAACACTTTTTCTGTCATGAAAAATATGTACTGCCGCAGTGAACCATTTGAAATCTATTTTTTTTTCATGCAGCGAAGTACTGAAATTGCTGTCAAGGCGCAAATTTGGCCCTCATTATCAAATGAAATTGGCGTGAGCGTTGAGAACTCTTAGAGTGCCCTTTTTCAACTCTTCCCTGCAGTGTATTGACACCAGGCAGCATTGTGTTGTCGCCCGTCTCCGTCCTGTGTTGCGGTTTTTACTCGTTTCGTCTCACCATGTGGCCTACGTCTATAGCCTTTTAATAGGCTCCTGAAACGATGCTTGCGATTTGCATTCTCAAATTTGAAAGCGTTACGAAGAGCCCTTAATTTACAAATAATTTTTAAAAAGTGCTCCTGGTGACCGCTCGCATCCGATTGGGGCCACATCATCCTACGCGCTGTCTCCCCGAAATCGTCAGGGCTTGTTGGGTAAGGTCACTCATTGTTCGCTCCCAATTGACTCGGGTGGGACGGGGCGTAGCGACCTGTTTCCTTCATGTTTTTTTCGCAAGTCGGACTGCGTTGAGCTGAGGAGAGAGAGGAGAAACATTTTTCGATCGCCGATGTTTTCGGCGCTAATAAAGCTGGGAATGAAGCTCTGAACGTAGATATGATTGATGGGATACCCATTGCTCATGAGCATTTTCTAGTTTTAATTAGGTACCTTTACGTGCACCCTTTAAATTTATGTTACTGCTGTCAAGTGCAAAGCGATTTTGGAGAGGCTTTTGCATTCGATATTTACTCCCAGGTATTTCACCGTGTCAAGGGCAAATGCGTTTCTTACGGATGGAGTTTCACGTGCGGTCATCATTGGACTGGCGTAGCCTTGAGCATTGTATTCGGCCTCTCCTGGTTCGGGAAGCACGCGTGGGATTTCCGCGGGGACAGAGGCAGGGTCTGGCCGAGGGGGGCCCTCCAATGCTGGAGTCGGGGCGGCACCCGTTGCCTGCCGAAGAGAGTCCGAAGTAGCCGAAGCCCTTCCTGCGCGGCCGCTACTTGTTTTTCGTGACCACTTGGTCTTCTTAGATCTGTGCGACGAGGAAGTTTTGCTGGTTTCTGCGGCGCTGTGTGCAGACAAGAAGGGACCAGAAAACGGGGAAACGCTTTTTAATAAAGATAGTGGAATCCCCTCCCGCATGTTAGCATCGTGATGAACACTCTAGGCAATGCGTGTAACCAAATAAAAAATAGACCCACTATTATTCGCCTTTCACGAGTGTTTAGCAACGAAAGGTTAACGCAATCTGTAGCAAACATTAGACGCGTAATGCGGAGCGTAATGTGGAACATGGCCAACCAGGAGCTGTGGGTGGGTATCCCAATCATAATCTGTTGGAAAATAAAGTTCTTTCAATCAACCTCTTCCTTCTAATGGAGGGAGAGAGAGAAATTGAAGAATGCATGCACGCGTGTGCTCGATTTGCTGCGCACCCAGTTGTTGGCCGCACATGCCAGGGATCATTGTGAGATCGAAGCACACTCACTGGCGTTTGTGCTCGCGTTCTTCGCAAGACTCGCACGTTCGGGCACGTGGTGATTTCGTGATCTGCGTATTCGTGAGACTGCAAACGAGGGCGCTCACATCACCGCCGCTTCCGTCTTCGTCGAACTACAGCGCCGAAACATGGGCATAGCCATAAGATCTTCCTCGCATAAATAATTGTGCATATTCTTGCGTGAAAGAAGCCGAACTGATATACCCCAAGCGTGATAGCAGACGAAAATAGCCGAAAAGGCGAAAGCCAGCTCTTTCAAATCTCGTTCGAAGAGAGGGGTGTTGTGAACCGAATGAACACTCGGAGTCGATCGGGTCTTGTGGAAACCCCTCCGCGAACAGGACTTGTATGAGCAGACGGGGCATTTTGGTCGCATGTTGCTGCGCGTAGTTTGTTGATCATGCGATGACGGACTGCCTTCAGCTTAAAGGCTTGTATCATTTGAGCGGTAGTATTTAAGAAGGAATCCACCCTCCACGGCAACATGTCGGATAACACGAGAAGCTGTCGGGATTGCGAGAATTATCCACCGTACAGTTTTTTTTTTCACGGGTATGTCGGTCTTTACCAAGGCACATTTATCGAAGCACTTTAAAAATGTTTCCCTTCAAAACAATGCAGCATACTTTGTCGCACTTTTTCTTTAAAACATTGGTTAACTTTTAACCATCTGCCGTATTTATTGATGCTCTCACAACCGGAAACCTAGTTTGGAAAGCTTTCCTTGAATGTGCTCTTATGAGCCGTGCTCCCGACGTGCATTCCCTACGTTTCATGGTTTTTTAAAAAATACTCCACCTCTGTAGTGAGTTTTGTATTTTCACAAAGTGCTCTACAATGTCCACACATACTCAGCACAGAATGACGGCATATTAGGCGCACTGTAAAATCAGGAAACAGCTTTGAAATCTTTTCGTTCCTTCCATCCTCAGTCGACCCAGATTTATAACACCAGCCTGACCGCACTTTCTTGCGTCACAGATAGGTGTAGCGCAAAGCGCGTTAGAAATAGCAAAATGAAAGAAACGAACATGCAACAGCATAATCAGCAGCAGTAAGAGAAATCCTTTCGCATTACTGTGGCTAAGTAGACTTAAATGCACCC
The DNA here is from genome assembly GCF_055883805.1 of Amblyomma maculatum. Taxonomy (NCBI): domain Eukaryota; kingdom Metazoa; phylum Arthropoda; class Arachnida; order Ixodida; family Ixodidae; genus Amblyomma; species Amblyomma maculatum. Next base: position 133,707,177 of record NC_139353.1, read on the forward strand.
CTGGAATGTTTTGTTTGTCATGGCAACGCTACTCACTTTTCGCACTCTGGAGACACGTCGCCCGAGAGGCTCTGGTGCTTCTTGGAAGCCTTCTTGTGATGCTTTCTGTGTCCGCTCTTCGAGGTCATCGGAGTGGCGCCGCCTTCGGCGACTGAGTCAGCCGAGGTGACGCCGTCTAAAATCTTTCCCACAGGTTCCATAGCCAGAGAGCTCCCGCGAGTAGGTCGATCAAAAAGTTAAGAACAAAATGCGGAATGCGTTTGGGTTCTGCGCCCGACGAAGGAATATGGCACCTCAGTCTGACTGTTTACTGACACTTCTTTTTCTTTCTCTCTTCGGAATAAAACACAGAGGACGATATTTTAGTTGGAGCAGCCAGGGAGCGGAGTTTTAAAAACAATCGAGTTAAAATGATGAGATTTAATATATACCGAAATGTTATGTTATTTCAAAACTCATCCAAAATACTCTTAGGTATTTACAGTGTTAATAAGTCAGAAGGGAATCCCCGTCATTAGCAAAGATTTCTTTTTGTTTTCTGCGTGTAGATACCGACGCCTCTTTGCTGCTGAGAAATTCCAGTTGAATGCTACAAAGCAGAAAATCGGCCAATGGTAATGTGAACCTGGCCTAGTCCAGTTCGCATGAACGGAAGGAAAAGGGGGGACAGTGGATAGATGACAAGGATGTTATAATGCAGTGAATTGCTTGGGGATACCTGTTCAGTCTAGTGAACTAGAAATTCTAGTTACCGTTAAGTAGAAATGTCCACTCACGCTAGCTGGCGGTCATCTGTCACGTAGATTAGAGACGTGGCATGCGTAATTCACGTAGACATATATGTAACTAGTACGCCCTCGAGGATCCGCCCTGTGTAGTACAAATGATGTCTCCCAACACCTTACTGGTTATGCATTGCAAGAGGTGATGTTATGATCGTGGTACCAACCGAGACTGGCGCGGCTCCTCCAGCGGTCGACGGCAGGGGTAGAGCAGGTGCCGGCGAGTGCCGGACGTGAAGCTTCTCTCGCTGACGCCTCGTGACAAGCCCCAGTGGTGTGCCGAATGGCAGCAGCGCACTGAAAGCAGTCCTCGGCGCCATACAAGTCTGAAGACTTTCTAGACAGAGGGTGCCTCTGCCCGGCGGCCCCTCTTCTCTCCACGCTTCGCGACAAATTTGAAGCGGGAGACCAGCGAGCTCGCCATTAGGCCTCTTGGGCCGCTGCCAGCTGCTCCCGCAAGATTGGACAATTCAAGTGACATCGGTTTCCTGGTTTATGAGAAGGAGCTCTGCCGCTCGTAGAGAGACCTTTTTGGGCGTCTGTCGAGTGCAGTACTGCTCGCCAGGAGGAGACGCGGTGAAATCTTGCTGGCCGTCACTGTGCGAAGACGGTTGCGTGTAGCCATAGGTTTCGGCCCCCGTAGCGATGTTTTGTTTTGTACTATGTCTAAGTAATGTTTAAAGGCACCTTTTGATGATCTCATCTCATGGATTTGGAGACTTGACACCAGGACCCGGACACGAATTGCGACAGCAGGCATATGTGAATTGTGAGTTTACCCTCTGCTCTGCCCATATTTCGACAGCCCTGACCTCTTTCCTGCATCCCTGGAGTTCGCTCTCTGAAGCTGATTTATGTCCAAGCGTTTAATGGTTGTACTCTGATAAATGAAACATAAGATATCCCTCTTCCCTCCTCCCAGAAATATAATAGGTGTCAGTGTTAGGCGAAGCATAGTAGAAGTAAAATCTTTATTAGAAAGGACGAGTTTGGGCCAATGATTCCGCTGGGCCTCCGCTCAGCCCCACTACACTCAAACGCTCTTGTTCCTATGGTTCATGAAGGCGGCAGCCCAGTCTATGGCGATATTCTGCCGGACCGAGTCCTCAGAGTGCAGCAGGGTTTCCCGGTGGTTAGGTGCTCCAGACCAGTGAGGGGGATCGCCTGGCATTGGAACATGATGTGGGCAAGGGTGGCATTGGTTGGTTGCAAGGGGTGCAGGAAGGATCAGTGAGGATTTGGTGGTAGCGAAACGTAGTATAAGGGGACGGGAGGGTGCGCTTCTAGGGTCGTCGTCAGAGCATCTGGTGGTAGCGATCTACAGATTGCTGAAGGGGGGGGGGGGTAGAGGAGTCGCTCGCCTCGATAGGCTTCGTTAGCTCACTCCGGAGTGCATGCGATCCCGTGTGATCACCGGATTGGAAGTCGCCGGCACCCGGTTTACAGGACCTCGTGCGAACGCATTGGCGGCCTCGTAAACAGCTCAATCGGTAGAAAATATGTTTACTGGAAAGGAAAGGTGCAGTAGCGGTCCTTCATTTTCTATGGACACCTGAACCGCACATTAAGGGAAGGGAGGAAGGGGAGAGTGAAATCGGAAAGAGCTGCTGTAGTGGAAGGCGGCGGAGTAATTTCGACTACCTACGTGGAGGTGAAACGAAGAGGCGTCCGAACTTTTTCTGTTGTAGGCCGTCATTGCACCCACCACTGCTTCGGTGGTGGACGACGGCTGTTGTTGCAGCGCGCGTCTTTCCCTCTTTTCGTTGTTGTTGTGGCTGAGGAAGAAGGAAATGAAAAATTTGGAGGACGCTTAAGCTTCGCCTTCAAGAGTGGAACGCGATAGCGTTATTGCACCTCGTCGAGTTGGTTGGTTCAGAGGAAGGGAAAGGCGCCGTATCTGTCACACTTGTTTCTGTGGACACCTGAACCGCGCCGTAAGGGAATTAATGAATGAATGCGGCGCTGCTCCGACACGTGGCGCGCCACTCACCCCTGACGTTTCGCCGTGCACCCTCACGTGTTGTAGAATCAAGTGTCTTTCCTTTTTTAGATCACTATCTTCGCTCACCAGCTTCTCCCCTTCGGGCCGCGCGGGTACCCGTACAAGGATGCCCCAACACTATAGTGAACTAGTATTTTAGTTCACTATACCCTACACCCTTGCGTTTAATAAGTTTTCTCGACGAGGTTGGAGACGAAACGAAGTGGCGTCCGTGTGCTGTGCGATGTCAGCGCACGTTAAAGATCCCCAGGTGGTCGAAATTACTCCGTAGCCCTCCACGAAGGCTCCTCCTCTCTTTCCACTTTGACTCCCACCTCTCTCCCTTCCCTTACGGCGCGGTTGCACTCTGCCTTCTGAGTGGACTTACCGAGACATCATCATCGTCATCATCAGCAGCCTGACTATACCCACTGCAGGGCGAAGGCCTCTCCGATATTTCTTCACTTAACCCGGTTCTGTGCTAGCTGCATCCACTTAAACCCCGCGAACTTCTTAACCTCATCCGCCCACCTAACGTTCTGCCGCCCCCTGCTACGCTTTCCTTCTCTTGGAATCCAGTTTGTTACCCTAAGCGGCCATCGGTTATCCTCTCTTCGCACTACATGTCCTGTCCATGCCCATTTCTTCTTCTTAATCTCCACTATAATGTCAGTAACTTGAGTTATTTCTCTGACCAACTCTGCCCGCTTCCTATCTCTTAATGTTACCCCTACCATTTTTCGTTCCATAGCCGAGACAGGAGGTGAGAGAAATAGGGAGCGAGTTTGGATGCCTATGGGTTTGTCGGGCTTGGGGATGAAGGTTACCTTAGCGTGGGTCCCCTCAGAAGGCAGGGCACGAAGGCACTCTGCATTCTGAGTGGAGCCACGCTAAGGTAACCTTCATCCTCAAGCCCGACAAACCCATAGGAATCCAAAATCGCTCCATATTTTTCTCACCTCTTATCTCGGTAAGCTCTTTGACCACCTCATTTTATATCGCCTGCAGAGCAGGACTGAGAGCAACCACCATCTGACACCTATGCGCCGTAAAGGAAGGCTATAAGATGGGAGTGAAAGCAAAAAGAGTGAAAGAGGTGTAGTAGTGGGGGTCTCCGGAGTAATTTCGACCCCCTGGAGACCTGCACTGACATCACACAGCACACGGACGCCGCTTCGTTTCATATCCATCAAAATCTAGAGCTATTTAGGTGGTTTACAGGAAAGAAAAGGCCCAATATCTGCTCTCGCGTAAGATTTAGTTGAAAAAAAAAATCTATACATAGCTTAGCTCTGCTATGCCTGGATATACGTAGCGAAAAGCAGTGAATACCTCTGGATAAGAAGTAGCTAGTTTCTCCAGTCTTCTGCTCCGTTCATCCGCAGCTAAACTCTCCTTGGCTGCCATGTCGAGCGCGTCAAGTTCACTGGCGTTCCATAATTCCTTTACAGGAAAGGAAAGGCACAGCATCTGTCACCCGGAAGGCAGGATGCGCCGCCCGGTGGCGTTGGAGCGCACTCATTCCCGCTTGGTTTTCATAGCTGACGGCAGATAGGTGATGCCACATCGTTGACATAGGGAGCCTACAGGCTGCGCCGCGACGACTTTTGCTGATTGCTTTATAGGAAAGGAAAGGGGCGGTAACTGTCTCACTTGCTTTCTGTGGACACCTTAACCGCGCCGTAAGGGAAGGGAGGAATGTGGGAGTGAAAGTGAAAAGAGAGAAATATTTATTGATTGATTTATAGGAAGGGAAAGGCGCGGTAACTGTCACTTGTTTCCTGTGGACACCGCAACCGCGCCGTAAGGGAAGGGAGGAAGGTCGGAGTTAAAGTGGAAAGAGAGAAATAGGAGCCGTAGTGGAGGGCTACGGAGTAATTTCAACCACCTGGGGATCTTTACCATGCGCTTACATCGCACAGCACACGGACGCCTCTTCGTTTAGCCTCCATCGAAACTCAGCCGCCGAGGTCGGGTTCGAACCTGGGTACTCCGCCACAGTAGTCGGGCGTCTTACCACTGTACCACCCCGGCGGGGCTCTCTCTAAGGATGGCACTACTCTAAGGGTAATGCCATCCTTAGAGAGAGAGAACAACTTTGTTTACACATTCGATGACGCCGGCGTCAATTACACTTTGCTAGAAATTTTCCCCAGGAAAAAAGGAGATAATCCTAAACTTGTACAGCTCAAAGATGCGGGCTCAGGAATACCGCGTTTACTAGAGAAAGTAGTGAAGCTCGCTGCCAGGGCGCAGTTAGTGGTGCTAGGTGATTTTAGCGCACGTCACATGGCATGGGGATACAACAAAACCGCGCCCAAAGGCACCAGAATCTGGTAAGCAGCCCAAGATTTTGGCTTCTGCATTTTAATGATCCACAGGAAGTCACCAGAATAGGCAACAGCATAAGTGCAGACACTTCTGATCTAACACTAAGAAAAAAAAACTCGGGACGTTCTCGGAACAACACGCAAAACTCGCTAGACAGTGACCACTACATCATTTCCGTCAAGTTCAACACAATGCCACATAAACGCCTAACCGCAAAAACCACAATTACGGAGTGGGACAAATTTAGACAACTGAGGGAACAAACTGCCCCCTCGAACATACGGACCTGAAAGAGTGGATCAGTGCATTTATTAATGACGTTCACAGCAGCACAGCCGAAACACAATCCGCAGGGAAGGACAACACAACCACGGATAGTGATGGTGATGGTGGAAAGCATTTATTACAAAAGGAGAGGTTGCTTGGAGAGCCACCCCTAGTGGGCTGCTCCCTTTACAATAGTAGATGGAGTCCCTTATTCCGGGACTTCATTGGTCTGGGCCGCTACACAAGCTCGCTGAACCAGCGCTTGTTGTGCTGCTAGATCCAGGCAACCGAGCATGCCCGCCTCCCCGTCCTCTCGGGTAGGGGAAGGGGTTATGGGTAAAAGAGAAGGATTTAGCTGGCATGTCCAGACCATGTGAAAGGTGTCCGCCACCTCTCCACAGAAAGGGCAGAGTCCAGAAACGGAAGGGTCGAAATCTTTGAGGACGGCCGGGCACAGTAGAGTGTTAGTAAAAAGTCTAAGAAGTATTATTTCGCCCGCTTTCCCTAGCGCCTTGAGAGGAGCCGGGTACTGACGGTGCGAGTACCGGTAATAGGACAGATTTCTTGAAAAGTTAAGAGAGTATAAGTGTCCTGGTCCAGATCGGCAGGGTCTACGCCGGGGTCTGGTTAGTGAGTGCGCGGGCGGCCGAGTTGGCGGCCTCATTCCCTGGTAAGCTCTGGCGGCCTGGAGTCCAAATGAGAAATAGGGTCTGGGGATCCTGATCCCAAGCTGCTCTCCGAAGTATTCTTTGTGTTGTAGGCGTTATCCAGCCCAGCTCATAATTCCGACAGGCCCCTCGCGAGTCGGATAGGATGAATTTAGATTGAGGGTGGGAGGCAGCCAAGGCGATTGCTACCTCCTCCGCGTTGGTTGCGCTAGGAGCCTTAAAAGTTAGGCCATCCACCGGTATTTCCTCGCGAACGACTGCAGCCGTGTACCATCCTCCCCTGGAATGGTGCGGGCCTGCAACATCCACATAAAAAACATTGTGTTTAGAGCCATAATGGCGATGCAGGGCATTTGCCCACGCCTGAAGCCGTCCATTGTGGTCTTCTCATGTCCATTTTGGTAGGAAGGGGTGGAACACGGAGGGCGCCTCTCCGTAGCTCTGGCACTCGTACCCTTTCCTCAATGTGATGGTTTTGTTGTATATGTAGCCGCTACAAAATGCGACGACCGAACACGGTCTGGGCAAGACGCGTGTAGTGATTAGTGAGGTGCGCCTCGCGTAGCTCCCGATAGGTGTTCACCACCCCCAATGCAAGGAGCCTCGCATTGGAGGTAGAGATCGGGAGGTCGAGCGCCGTCTTGGTCATCTTGCGGAGAGTGACCTCCAGGATGTCTTTACCATGCTTGCGCAAGTGCAGGTCACAAAAGCATTGGCGAGTCGCATTGCATCCCTGCTTCTGAGGCCCCCACGCTTGTTGGAAACGCGGCGGACCATGCGGCCCACTTGGTCGCCAACCTTGCGAAGCTTGGCTAGTGTTTTGTCAGCTCGACGATTTTGGTGAATAAAGAGTCCGAGGACTCTAATCTCTGTGGCTTCGGGTATGGGTCCACTAGCCAGAGAGAGAAGTATTGGTGTCTTGCATCTCGGCGAGGAGCGTAGATGCACGAATTCGGATTTTTGAGGAGAGCACTGGAGACCACAGTACGTAGCATAGCGATCCACTATGCCCGCCGCTGGTTGCAGGCAGTCCTCCACTTGACCAATGTTGCCCTCTGTAGCCCAAATAGTGATGTCGTTGGCATAAAGCGCATGCTGTATACCTTGAACCTCAACTAGCTGGGCAGGGAGCTGAAGCATTCCCAAATTAAAGGGTAGTGGGGACAGCACTGCGCATTGTGGCGTGCCCCGCGTACCCATAGTATAAGGACCGTGCTCATTGTCCTGAATGCGGATAAAGGCTTCACGGTCCGTTAAGAACAGCTTCACGTAATTAAACGTGTTGTGTCCGCATTGCGTCTAGCTTAGGTGAGCGAGGATGACACGGTGTTTCACGTTGTCGAAAGCACCCTTCAAATCTAAGGCGAGAACCACCTTGTCATTGTAAGGGTGCTCGACAGGCGTGAGCACCTCGTGGCTGAGTTGAAGCAGAATGTCCTGTGCTGACTTCTGAGGTCGGAATCCGAAAACCGTGTCTGCGAAAGTATTTCGGGCCTCCAGATATTCAGAGAGGTGATCTCGAACCATGGCCTCCATGAGCTCGGCTGCGTAAGACGTTAGGGAGATAGGTCGGAGGTGATCGGTATTGATCCGCTTACCCGGCTTAGGGATGAAGGTGACAAGCGCTGTTTTCTGTTCTAGGGAAAGGGGTGTTTCTTCTTTCCAGATTGCGTTCATATTGTCACGACTGAAGTCAGAGGGAGCCGTGAAAGTACACGTAGCCGAGGACCCGAGAATAAGGCCGGCTTGTAGTTCCGAACACAGAGTCCAGAACCAGAGCGCCGCTCGTGCCAACCACCGCTTCGTCGTCGTCGGCACTAAACACGGTTGTCGCGCGGCGCTAGGCACGTGGCATTATTCCGCCCCCCCCCCCCCCCCGTGAAAGAAAACATCGTCCCGATGACAAGGTGAGAGGAGAAAAAAAAATTAGGCGTGAGGTGAACTGTACAATAACGCAAGGTTTCGCTTGCTGGGAACGCTCAGTCACGCGAAAAGTACGGCTTTAAGCGCACAACATGCACAATTTCAGGCCGCTGGCGTCGAACACTGACGGTCACAGTTCCATCTGGAATGACTTCGTAATTAACGTTGTTTAAGCGGCGCAAGACTTTATAGGGTCCGAAATAGTGGTGGAGTAGTTTCTCGCTCAAGCCTTTGTGACGCACGAGGGTCCACACCCACACTTGGTCCCCTGGTTCGTAGTGGGCCTCCCTGTGCCGAAGGTTATAGTGTCGAGCGTCGGTGGCATGCTGCTCCTTGATGTGCAAGCGGGCCAGCTGACGGGCTTGCTCGGCCTGTTCTGCGAAATGGGCGGCGTCGGGTTCGACCGCTTCTTCCCCGCACGGGAGCATCGCGTCCATCATCGTGCGGGCCTCTCTGCCATATACGAGACGGAACGGCGTAAACGTCGTGGTTTCCTGCGGCGCCGTATTGTAGGCGAAGGTGACATACGGCAGGATCTCGTCCCACATTTTATGCTCAACGTCGATGTACATTGAGATCATGTCCGCTAAAGTTTTGTTTAGTCGTTCCGTTAATCCATTTGTCTGAGGGTGATACACTGTTGTGCGATGCTCGGTATGGCTGAGAGTTAAGGTGTCCCGCAGTAGCCGAGCTGTAAACGCCTTTCCTCGGTCAGTAATGATGGTCGACGGTGCACCATGTCTGAGCACAATGTCGTTCATAAAGAATCGAGCAACTTCACCGGCAGTACCTCGGGCAAGGGCCTTCGTTTCAGGGTAGCGTGTTAAGTAGTCTGTGGCGACTACGATCCAGTTGTGTCCGTTCGAGGATAAAGGAAATGGGCCTAAAAGGTCCATGCCCACTTGCTCGAAGGGTGTGAGGGGTGGTTCAATAGATTGTAACATACCGGATGGCTTGAGCGTGGGGTTTTTTCGCCGCTGGCATTGTGGACAAGTCTGTAGGTAACGTCTAACGCTCGGAGAAAGATGTGGCCAGTAGTAGTTCTGCCGGACTCGGTTTAGGGTGCGTGTAAAGCCAAGATGCTCTGAAGTTGGTTCGTCGTGACAGGCCAGGAGGATTTCGTGCCTTAGATCAGCCGGTATGACTAGCAGGTATGTTTTCGCACTCGACGTAGAATTCTTCTTCTAAAGCACCCCATTGCGGAGGCAATACGACGACAACCCCCGAGCAAGGTACCGGGGTATTGTAGGATGCCCACCTTCAAGATGGTAAATAATCAGTCGCAGCTCGCCGTCGGCACGCTGTTTGGAGGCGAGATCGGACGTAGTGACTGCTCCGAGGAAGCTATCGTCGTCGGTGGCATCTGACGAAGGAGGGCCAACGGGCGTGCGGGACAGACTATCAGCATCGGTGTGCTTCCGACCAGACTTATAAATAACATCGAAATCGAACTCCTGTAGGCGCAATGCCCAACGTGCTAAGCGGCCACAAGGATCCTTTAAGTTTTTCAGCCAACACAACGAGTGATGGTCAGTGATGACGCGAAACGGTCGGCCATAAAGGTACGGGCGGAACTTGGCAGCGGCCCGTACTACCACCAAACATTCTTTTTCAGTGGTGGAATAGTTACACTCAGCACGGGAAAGTTCACGGCTGGCGTAGGCAATTACTTTCTCGACCCCGTCTTGGTGCTGAACTAGAACGGCACCAAGGCCGACGTTGCTCGCATCCGTGTGTAATTCTGTGTCGGCATCATCGTCGAAATGTGCCAGGATCGGGGGTGACTGGAGCCGGCGTCGTAACTCGTCGAAAGCCATCTGCTGCTCGGCGCCTCCGGAAAATGATGCGTCATCTCGAGTCAGGAGAGTCAGAGGGCTGGCCATCTGTGCAAAGTTTTTGATAAAGCAACGATAATAGGAGCACAGCCCCAAAAACCGTCGGACTGCTTTTTTGTGGGCGGGGACAGGAAAGGCAGCAACGGCAGCAAGTTTCTCAGGGTCAGCTCGGATGCCATCAGCACTCACGATGTGCCCAAGAAACTTCAATTCGGTAAACCCGAAGTGGCACTTTGAGGCTTGAGAGAAAGGATGGCAGACTGGACAGCTTCGAGAACAGTTCTCAGGTGGCGCAGGTGTCCCGTGAACGTCGGTGAAAAAATTATTACGTCGTCGAGATAAACAAGGCATGTCTGCCACTTAAGACCTGTGAGCACAGTGTCCATCATCCGCTGGAAGGTGGCAGGAGCACAGCAGAGCCCGAATGGGAGGACGCGGAATTTATAGAGCCCATCTGGTGTTACGAAGGCAGTTTTTTCATGGTCCCTTTCATCAACTTCAATTTGCCAATAACCACTCCTGAGATCAATCAAGGAGAAGTACTTGGCTCGGCGAAGTCGGTCGAGAGAGTCATCAATCCGTGGCAGCGGATAGACGTCCTTCTTTGTCATACTGTTAAGTTTCCGATAGTCAACGCAGAAACGAAGTGTTCCGTCTTTCTTTTTAACGAGGACTACAGGCGAAGACCATGGGCTGCTTGAAGGTTGAATGACGCCATCGGTGAGCATCTCCTTGACTTGCTGTTGGATAGCGTCTCTCTACCAAGGAGACACACGATAGAGCTGCTGATGGTTGGGTCGAGTGCCTTCATGCGTGATAATCCGGTGTTTAATGACTGACGTTTGCTGCACTTTAGATGAAGACGTGAAGCACACACGAAACTCCAGCAATAGATCTTGGAGTTGCCTCTTTTCAACGGAGGAAAGGCTAGAATTGATGTCGACAGCGTGTACGGCATGATCCAGTTCAGTGCTAGGCGTAGCTTCCTCTGAAGCAAAACATTCGGCGACTTCGTGCAGAGGGTCGACGTAAGCAATGACAGTGCCACGGAACAGATGTCGATGTTCATTGGAGAAATTGGTGACAAGTACCTCCGTCTCTCTTCCACGAAGGAAACAAAGACCTCTTGCCACAGAAACTCCCAAGGCGAGTGAGAGGGAGACATTAGGCTCAACAACCCGAAGGCCGTGATGTGGCTCGTCACAAGTGACTCTGGCCAGGATGCTGGCGCGTGGTGGCACTGTGAGGCTATCATCGGCGACTTGCAGCGTGGAGTGGGGCCCGCGGTACTCATGCTTTTCAGTGGCCAGTTTGGCGGAAAACGTCACCAAGCGGTTCGGTAGATCTATAGTGGCACCGTGCTCACGAAGGAAGTCGATGCCAAGAATAACATCACGAGAGCATTCGCGTATAACAAGAAAAGTCGCAACAAATGTGCAGCCTCGCACCGTAACCCGGGCTGTACACATACCCAGTGGTGCAACCACATGTCCACTACCGTACGTATGTCTGGTCCGTTCCATGGCGTCATCACCTTTTTCAGTGTCCTCGTAAGCCGCCCGCTAAGGATAGAATAATCGGCTCCCGTATCAACTAAAGCGCTGACCTCCTTCGTGTCGACGATAATAGGGATGTACAGGGAGACCCGGCCAAGACCAGGGTCTGTCGACATCGGTTCGGAGTGAAGTGAGCGGTGTGGTGGTTTAAGCTGGACGGCGGTTGGATGGTCGGCGTCGGGACAATTCAATGTCGACGGCAGGTCGGAGTGAAGCAAGCGGTGCGGCAACGGAAGCTGGGCGGCAGTTGTGTGGTCTGCGTCTGGGCGATTTAATGACACGGCGGTGATAACTGGTCGGCGATGCGGACGACGTCGGGGCGATCTGGCCTGTGCGGTGAAAACTGGACAGGAATTCGGCGTTCGACGTCGGGGCGAATCGAGCGGTGTAGTTGTGGAAGCTTTACGGCGAATCGGTGTGCGACGGCCTCGCCCCCAAAGGTCGCCGGAGCTAGTTTTCCCGATGAGGGCTCGAGGAACCAAGGCGTCCAGCGGTATACCGTGACCCAGAGGGTGAAGAGCGACGAGGCGAAGGCGAGCGCGACTCGCGACGAGGAGTATGCGGCAGACTGGCGGGTGACGTACGCTGGCGGGTGACGTACTCGGTGATGTCCTGAGGCCGCAGACCAGGCCATGGACGAGGGCTGTCGGGGGAAAATCCCCTAAGGCCCATCTGACGATAAGGGCACTGCCGGTAGAGGTGACCTGCCTCGCCACAGTGGTAGCAGAGAGGGCGGTTATCTGGAGCGCGCCAGAGATCAGTCTTCCGGGGCACCTGGCGCCGATCTGCCCAAAGGGGCAGCGGTGCCGCAGCGTGCACAGCGACCTGAGGTTGCGTGTAAGGCGAAGGGGTAGGTAGCAGGGCTGGGCGGCGTGTGACATCAGCATAAGTCATCCGCTCGGTGGGGCCCGGAGGTGGTGATGGAGCGACTGTACTTGTTGGTGGCGTGAGTGCGTTCTGAACCTCCTCACGGATGATGCTGGTCAGAGAAGCTGCGCAAGGAGTAAATTATCCATGAAGTTGCTGGAGCTCCTCGCGAACCACGGTGCGAATGAGGTCGCGAAGGGAGCTCATATCTGCCCCGGGATTGTAGTCGGTTCGGCCAGACGGCGGTAGTGTGGAGATGGAATTCAGCGGCCGCCCGTAGTGGCTGCATTGCTGCTGTAGCAGTTTCTCCATGGTCACAGCTTCAGCCAGAAACGCCGCGACGGTGGTGGGCGGGTTCCGCACGAGGCCGGAAAAAAGCTGTTCTTTGACGCCGTGCATCAGGTGCCGAACCTTCTTCTCCTCACTCATGGACGGGTCGGCGCGATGGCAAAGGCGCATGACGTCTTCAACGTTCATTGCGACCCCCTCGTTCTGACGCTGAACTCGAGAGGTCAGGGCACGCTCGGCATTCTCTCGGCGGTCACTGTTGGCGTACGCACCGAGGAGCTGACTTCGGAAGGCCGGCCACGTAGAGAATGTGGCCTCGCGGTTCTCGAACCATGTCCGAACAGCGTCTTCAAGGCTGAAGTAGACGTTCCGCATTTTCGCAGCGTCGTCCCAGCCGTTAAACGTCGCGACCCTTTCATAGTCAGCTAGCCAGTCCTCGGCGTCTTCAAACTGCTCACCGTGAAATGGTTTAGGGGTACGTGGGGTCTGAAGGATGAGACAGGACGAAGGGGTGGAAGGGACAGTCATGGTACGGGCGGGCGGTGTCGTTGCCACAGCCAGAGTCTCATCGTCAAGAGGGAAGGCCTCGGGGGACAAGCCTCGAAGCCGTCAGCTGGTACGATGAACAGAAGTGGTCACGAGAGGCGGCCGCGTAGGATCGTCCGCAGGAGAAGGGATCATCGATGGAACCTCCACCAGTGTCACGACTGAAGTCAGAGGGAGCCGTGAAAGTACACGTAGCCGAGGACCCGAGAATAAGGTCGGCTTCTAGTTCCGAACACAGAGTCACAGAGTCCAGCACCAGAGCGCCGCTCGTGCCAACCACCGCTTCGTCGTCGTCGGCACCAAACACGGCTGTCGCGCGGCGCTAGGCACGTGGCAATATATTTTAGCAGGGATTCATCCGCCGGATCAGGAAGGTTGGCCAAAAGTTTTAGCGTAACCTTGTCCCTGCCGGGAGCGGTACCCGGTTTCATTTTAGCAAGAGCTGCCCGCAGATCATGGAGCTGGAACGGACGATCCATATCCGGGTTATCTCTGCTTGTATAGAAATATTCCTGTCCACGGGTGTCGTGGACTTGACACAGATACTGATCCCGTAGAGTCTGTGCAAGCTAGTCCGTATTGCCCTTGAAATAATGAATTACACATTGCAGATGTTTCTGTGTTTTCGTGCGGGTTTGAGTGGGATCTCTGAGCCTTCAAGTATTGCGACTAGACATTTGTCTAGCAGCACAGTTACAGCGATCCACCCAGTTAGAGTCGGTGAGCAGGGCAGCATACGCAGCCGCCTTTTGGGTGAGATCGCGAATCCTCAAGCGGAGTTTCTTGTTATGTTTCTGACGACGCCATCTCTTAGTGAGGCTGCGCCGCGGGCTTCCCAAAGATGAAGGAGATGGTCGAAGGAGATGGTTTTAAAAGCACGGCAGTTCCATTGCATGAGGGAAAAAGCCTAATGTTTTGGGGGGCTGCGGGATGGCTTAGTTCCTTCCACCTTGTTGAATTTGGAGTTGAGCTGAGTTAGACTGCGCAGCTACGTCTCCCATCCCCTGAGGAGCTGGGAGGGGCTCCGCAGAATCTTCGGCGATTTCATCCAGGTCAATTTTGCGCATAAATTTTGACGGGCGCTTAACTTCCTGCGGTGACTTAAGCCTGTGGCCGAGGCGCAAATTATTCTCGTTTTGCCATGTTTTGATGTTACTGATGATTGCAATGGTCAGCTTCTGAGTGATGTCTTCCAGGATCTTACCGACGTTGGAAAGCTGGCCTACCAACTCAGCTAGAATGTTTTCTACAGCTGTTATGCGGCTGTCCATTGCCTTTTCCTGAGGGCCCTCACACATAAGCTCGGGTTCCGCAGGGAGCACAACTGTGTCCGCCTGCGATGACGGCGGGGAAGGTGGGGCTGCGTGTGCAGAGCGTAAAATTTTGTTTTCTGCAACTAGCTGAGCTACCTGCGCACGAAGCGCTGCCATTTCGCGGTGCATCTCTACGATTTCGGGGGAGAGAGAAGGGGGCGAGAGTCGGGAGAGAAGGCGACCCCAGCCCAGCTGCCTACCTTGTTCGATGACTTCTTGTAAGCTGCAGGCGTTGATGACCCACTGCCTCCGAGCTACAGAAAGTCCTCAGCCTAGATAACAGGACCGCCCTGGTCCTGTGAAATCTTTTTTGGTGACGACTTCGATGACGGCTTTTTGGAGGATGGAGGTAGCTTCTGATTGGCCGTCGCGCCATCAGCCTTGCCGCCGGGATCACCTCCAAACACTTTGCCCTGCGACTGGAGATGTCGTGTTGCTGGGGGCCCTTTGGGGCTCCGGGCTTGCTGAAGTCTTCGAAATTTTCCTTTGCAGGCCTGCGAGCCCGTGAGATGGGCTTCCCAGCAGACCATACAGGCCGGCTTGCACTCGTGGGGCGCCATGCCATCGGCAACCGCCCCCCCGTTTTGACCTCAATGGCCGCCGCGTTCTTCTACCGGGCGAGGGCAGATGGCCACCCGGTGTCCGATGGTTCCACACAGGTAACAAGCAGGGATTGTGCGCTTGTACGCCCGCAGCGGCGTGACCGCTCAGTTGTAGAGGACAAGCGTGGCACCTTCCGGCCCACGAAGGTGACCAGCGCAATTGACGAGTTTCCGAGCTTGCGGACGAAAGCTATTTCTCCGTCGGGCCAGGTGAGTTTGTTGCGAAGAGTAGCCGAGGTCGCCTGCTCGTGGACGGTGATGACACCCCGACACACCTCCCCGTTGAGGTTTGCGTGGCCAACGAGAGGAAGTGGGCCCTCACTTCAGTTCAGGATGAATTCCCGGGCCAGCTTGTTGGCCGTGGCGACGTCTTCGGTGGCGCAGAGAAAAATGTTCTGGTCCCAGAGGGTGATGGTGGGGGCCTTGACCACCTCGGCATCAACATAGGAGGTAAGGGATAGGCCTAGGTCACCGGCTTGAAAACGTGATGGAGGTCAGTGGTGGCCACCGGCTTCACCACCATAATGATGTCTTCCTTCTCGAAGCAAGGCATCGTGCTTGGACGCCACGATTACTTCTGGGCCAGCGGAGCCCGTGACGCCGCGTCTGTGCCGGCGGCGGCGGAAGTTGTCTTCGTGCGTTGGCCACGCTTGCCCAGCGCGACCAATGTGAAAAGGCTGTCGTCCGAGACAACGTCCGACGATTCCGCAGCGTCTTGAGCAGCAATAGGGGAAGTTTGTACGATCCGTCTACCTTGTCTTTGAAGCATGGACCACAGATGCGCGGCTACCGCACATGTGGGAGACTCACGCTTGCTTGCTTCGCCTTTCGAAAAAGCAGCGTTTCAATAGAATGCTGCGACGGCGCATTGTACAACTCGAGAGGCAGATCGAGGCACATGCCAACGACCCGCAGAAACAGTGGGGCAAATCTGCGACGGAATAAACGGACAGCTCGGTAGTAAAAAAACCTGGCTCTTGCTCGACCCAACGCAAACAAAATCTGCAGCGCGGGATCACCTCGCACAAATTATAAAAAAGTATGAAGGTACGGATGCGGAGCTGCTAAATGCACTATGCCAAATGTACCTAACACTACACCTAGCACTGGCCCACTCCCTATGTATAGAGGACTCCCCAACGAACAGTTAGTTGGACGAGGGCTTTACGGAAGCGGAGATGTACGAGATAGGACAATACGGGACGACCGCGGAGGCGGGACCGAATGGCGTCTCAAGCAAAATCCTCAGGAACCTAGACATCGGCTCAGTTTCGGCCTGAGCACCTACTAGAGGAAAGGAGAGGTACTACAGCAATGGAAACATGCCAAAGTTACATTCATACCGAAACCAGGGAAGAAGTTTAACATAGAAAACCTAAGACGCATTTCGTTAACCTAGTGCCTCGGCAAACTAATGGAACACATCGTTCTCAACAGGCTGCAGGGTTATGTAGAGGACAACGACCTCATCCCCTCAACCATGATAGGATACAGATCCAACATCTCCATGCAGGATGTCATGATCCAGCTGTCGAGGGATGTTCTGGATCGCAGGTACTGTCATGGAACGAGGGCAATACTGGGGCTTGATCTCTGTAAAGCCTTCGATAACATTTCGCACGAGGCTATATTAGAAAACCTCTTGCTTTTGAACTTAGAGAAAGAGTCTTCAGGTACGTCTGGTCCTTCCTTTCGAACAGGACGGCCGAGCTCACTCTCGGCGCGATCAAATCAGACCCCATATCTCTGGACGGAAGGGGGACGTCACAAGGATCTGTGATGTCGCCGTTTTTCTTCAATATTGCACTGGCAACACTGCCCCCACATGCGCCGCCATCGAAGGCTACAGCCTACGTTATACGCGGTCGACATTACCCTGTGTATGAACAGGAGTAGTGATGCCCAAATAGAAAGCGTGCTTCAAAAGCAGTCAATACCATCCTGACTTACGCTCTAAGGGCGGGTTTTCAATGTTCACACTCTAAGTCCGAACTCCTTGTAGTTCGAGAAGGCCCAAATCGAAAGAACAGACATCCGCTTCCCGAAATCAAGGTAGAGCTCAAAGTACTGCTAATCAAACATGTACACACCATCAGAAACCTAGGCATGTTCACTCAGAGTAACCACAGAAATTTAGCAACATTAGACAAACTGACCACGACAGTCACCCAAACAGCCAGACTAATCAAGCGAATAGCCAACAAGAGGAGGGGTATGAAAGAACGAGCCACCTGTTGACTCGTTCAGGCTTTCGTTACCACTACACTAGTCTACACCCTGCCCTATCTGCACCTTTGCCAAGACGAAAAGCAAAAGGTGGAGTGTCGTATCCACCAAGCTTACAAGAAAGCACGACGACTAACGAGAAACACCTCAACTCTTGAAACGCGCCAACACACTTGAAGAACTCAAGGAAGCGTATTTAATATCGCAGTACTCCAGACTGGCGCGCACCAAAGCCGGGAGGCTTGTCTTGCTGAGGCTAGGCATTCATGCTGAACTCATGGCGGACGATCCCAGACAAATACGCACCGCAATCAGGAAGGAGCTTGTTATCAAGCCCCTCCCTAACAATATGCACCCCATTCACCACGAAGGCAGGCGACTAGCCCGCACACGTCCACTACCCACCAAATACAAAGGAAACCATTCGGTTGCTTACGTAGATGCGGCCGAATGTGAAAGACGGACCGTGGTTTTGCGATTTGTGCGGTGACTGGGGCCCGTGAGTCCGCGCCTTCCAAAATTTTAGCTTCAGCTACTTACGCACCAGAATTTCCGAGGCTGCAGAGGAAGCAGCCATCGGGGCGCTGGCCGTCGCTTCTACCGAAGCAGATGTTATATTCAGTGACTCCAAAACAGCCGTACGGAATTTCGGGACGGACCGCCTGTCGGCTGCCGCCAGGAATATCCTTAAAAGCCACTGTTCATTCCGTGGTAGAACGGTAGAACTGGTATGTGTTCCGGCTCGCTCGGGCAATTCCGGGAACGAGAAGGCTCACGAATATGCCCGAGGTTTCATCAGCCGGGTGATGAGTCCCTCGTTTCCCGCGAGCGTGAGGGAGGGCTTGCTCTCGTTCTATGATATAACTCGCCATTTTAGCCTGGGACGGTGCATCTTTCCTCCCCTACATTTCATTAAGCAAGACCCAGGAGATACTCTGGTGCCAGCTACAAACCCTCTCCTTCCCCTGCTCCAAAGTATATTCAATATATTCAAAGAGCAGGCTGACCCTAAATGCAAAGTGGGTGGCGTCGACACCATTTTAGACCACATTACATGGGGGTGAAAGTGCTGGAAGATATATATTTATTTATTTATTTATTTCCAATACCTCAAAAACCCCAGGAGTACGGGGTTTTACATGAGCGGTAGGCTTGACAGTATTGTCGAGATTAACAAAAAAAAGTTTTCAATGGCGGTTCAGAAATGGCTTGGGTTAGAGTGGCTGCACAGCAATCATAGTTCTGCATAAAGAAAGTAACAAAATTCCCATAAAGAAAGGTGTTACGCAAAGAGACACAATCTCCCCAGTACTATTCACAGCTTGCTTAGAGGAAGTATTCAGAGACTTGGAATGGGAGAAGTTAGTTATAAGGGTGGATGGAGAATACCTCAGTAATCTGCGATTTGCTGATGATATTGCCTTGCTAAGCAACTCGGGGAATGAACTGCAAATAATGATTTATAACCTAGACGGGAAAAGTAGAAAGGTAGGCTTGAAAATCAGTACTCAGAACACTAAGGTACTGCTCAACAGCCTCAGGAAGGAATAACAGTTTACATTAGGTAGCGAAGTACTGGAGGTAGTAGGCGAATATGTCTACTTACGACAGGTAGTAACCGCTGATCGGAACCATGAAAAGGAAATAACAAGAAGAATAAGATTGGGATGGAGCGCATTTGGCAAGCACTCGCAGAATATGACTAGAAACTTGCCGGTATCGCTCAAGAGGAAACTATCCGAGTAGAACGAAAGGAAGAAGATTGTTTGCACGGTATGAAAAAAAAACAACTGAACAAGGGTAACTGGGGTACGCCTCAGTTCGCAGATGAGCCAACGTTTCGACAAGTAGACTTGTCTCCATCTGGGCATAGAAGCATACAACAGTTTCATCCTACCCGTACTCGCCTATGGGGCTGAAACTTGGAGGCTAACCGAGAGAGTTTACTTAGGTTGAGGACTACCCAGAGGGCTATGGAATGAGAAATGGTTTGGGTAACACTAAGAGATAGAAAGCGTGCAGAGTGGGTCAGAGAAATAACTCAAGTTACCGACATTTTAGTAAAAATTAAGAAAAAGAAATGGACATGGGCAGGACATGTAGTGCGAAGAGAGGATAACCGATGGTCGCTGAGGGTAACAAACTGGATTCCAAGGGAAGGAAAGCGCTGCAGGGGGCGGTAGAAAGTTAGGTGGGCGGATGAGATTAAGAAGTTCGCAGGGGTCAAGTGGATGCACCTAGCACAGAACCGGGTTAAGTGGCGAAATATGGGAGAGGCTTTCGCCCTGCAGTGGGTATAGTCAGGCTGATGATGATGATGATGATGATGACATGGGGGGTGCGCGGCCTAGCCGCCACCCGCCGATTTGCTGCCAGTTCCATCTCTGTAGGAGTGCGAGGTCGTGCTGCGCTGCTCGGACACGGCTATCCAGGCTCGGGTCACTGAGTGGGCCGAAGAGATCGCGGAAAAGACGCAACTGGCGGCCATATGGCGCGGTCAACAATCAAACGGAATCGTCACCTCTTAAAGCCGATGAAAATAAATTTTTTTCCATCCATCCATCCATGACCCAGATGTCGTGGATTAGGACAGGTGGGTCCTGTGTGGGCCCCAGGTGGGAGCGACATCCTGGGCCCACGAAATAAGTTGAAGTTGAGTGGTCTTGTCTGGCTTGGTAAGGAGTTGGTGCCAGCTTTCCGCAGAGGGAGCTGGCAGGAGGGCCCTTGGGGGCGGGTTAATTTCGCATCCCCAGAGGATGTGCGCCTGAGCGGTGGGTTCTCCGTTGTTGCAATTTGGACATGCGGGGTCGTCTTCCCCGTTAGTAATTAGTGATAGCCTGGAGTGACTAAGAATTGAGTGCGTTTCTAATCTGTGGAGCAGGCTGGCTTTTGCTCAGTCGAGGTCGGAGTGGGGAGGCGGGAAAGGGCGTCGCGTCTATTTGTGAAGATTAGTAATTTCGGCGAAAGTCTGGGGGGCTTCAGAGAGTGCGTCTCGATACCTGAGATCGACCACCCGGATTGTTAATCCTCGGACAAGTTGATTGGCCCCATCGTTTCCAGAGTTGCCCGCGTGGGCGGGTACCCAGTCTAGGTTAATTTTGTGGTCGGGAGTGAAGCTGCGCAGGATGCGTGCAACAGGAAGGCAGATGTAGCCTGCCGAGAAGTTTAGAATTATTCTTTTTGAGTCACTGAGGACTATACGCGTATACGCGGGTCAGCGATGGCCAGCGCTATCGCTGTTTCGTCCGCTCCGGTGGGGGAGGAGGCGCGCACTGTGGCGGCGGAGATAAGGAGATTGCGGTGTGGTAGCACAGGCTACATAGGTTGTTGCACCTTGCCTTGCCGCGTCCACGTATGTTGCGGGTTCGTCGGTATGGTAGGTGTGATTGAGGGCTCTGGCTTTGTGCTGCCGGCGCGCGTCGTGTCGGTCAGGGAGCTTGGTTTTTGGTAGCGGTTTGACAACAAGGCGGCTGTGTATACCTGTCGGGAGGGGGCTGTGGGATGGAGATCGCCTATTGGATTGACGTTTAACCGGTCAAGGATGAGACGGCCGTGATTTGTCCTGGAGAGGCGATGAATTTGGGCTGTCATGTGTGCCTCTATAAGTTCGAAAAAAGTGTTGTAAATGACCAGTTGGAGGAGGTGTCGTGTGTTAGCGCATTGTGGCACCTCTAGGGAAGCCTTGTACACCGAGCGGATGATGCCGTTAACTGCCTCCTCATCTTTTCGGCGAAGGTGATAGTTGGAATATCCTGCTAACAAGGAATGCCAGTGTTAACCGGTAAGGTCATCTTCCATCATGCCTCTACGACGTGTGGATATGCGGCGGATAAGACCGATTATTTGGTGAGCTGTGGTGCGGAGACTTGTATTGCTTCCGAGTTCTGTGTATTGTTCTGTATTAGCCTGCCCAGGAGACGAATGGTTTGGACGAAAGGTACAGGGTATGTGCCGACGTGGAGCGTGATGCACTCAAGCGCTGCGGGAGCGGGTCGACGCACTCTCCTGTCGCGGATGACAGGATGCCGCCGCCCATTAAAGACCAGTGTTGTCAGATGAGCTAGCGCGCCATTTTGGTCCCCGACTTAACCGGCGCGGCTGGGCGCTTCGCATGAGAGAGCGTTGGCGCTTATACATTCGTACTATCTGCATGAAATATTTGCGCACTGCGGTAAATATTAAGTGATGCATTTTATACAGCTCATTCGGTAGAAAAACCATCGGCATAGTAGAAATCGTAGTAGCAGTAGTTGTAGAAGTCTAAACCATGTGCTGGAAATAACCGGGGGCCGGATAAAAAAGCTTATAATGGTACTTTGTGGTTGTGGTGATTGATGATTGATTGATATATGATAGGCGATGACGAGTTGATAAATTGTAATTAAGTTCTAAATAAAAAATGAAAAAAGGATTTCAAAGGTTTCAAGATGCTCAGAGTGTAAAGCCAAAGCTTTACGGTGAATATGAAAATTTAGGCTGCGAAATTGATCAATTACTCAATTGCAGTAATTCAAAAAATGAAAAAATGGGAAAAAGGGGGCTGAAAGGTATAAAAAGGCTCAAAATGAAAGCCAATGCTTGATGATGCTAAATACGGAAATTTAGAGCACATAATTGATGAAATAAATAATTGAAATAACAAAACATGAGACATCAAAAAAAGGGCTCAAAAGGTGTGAAAATGCGCATAATAAAAACCAGTGCTTGATGAGGCTAATTAAGTAAGTTTAGACTTTGTAATTGAACAAATAAGCAATTGAACTAATTGGAAAATGAAAACTTGGAAAAGGGGGCTCAAAGATGTGGGAGCGCTCTGAAAGAAAAGGCACTGCTTAGTGAGGCTAATATAAGAAAAATAATTAATTATATTTATCTAATTTATATACTTTCATTAAGGATTGGCATATTCTCAAAATGAAAATTAGTAAATGGGATTTAAAAAGTGTCAAAATGCACAGAATAAAAATCGGATGCTTGTTGATGCTGATTAATAATGTATATTGTGTAACTGATCAAATAATTGAAATACTTTGAAAAATAATAACTTGGAGAAAGGAGGCTCAAATGAGAAATTGCTCAGAATGGAGAGCCAATGTTTGCTGATGCTAATTCATCAGCATCATCATCAGCCTGACTATATCCACTTCAGGGCGAAGGCCTCTCCCATATTTCTCCAATTAACCCGGTTCTGTGCTAGCTACATCCACTTCACCCCTGCGAACTTCTTAACCTTATCCGCCCACCTAATTTTCGGCCGCCCCTGCTACGCTTTCCTTCCCTTGGAATCCAGTTTGTTACCCTAAGCTACCATCGGTTATCCTCTCTTCGCACTACGTGTCCTGCCCATGCCCATTTCTTCTTCTTGATTTCCACTAGAATTTAAGTAACTTGAGTTATTTCTCTGACCCAATCTGCACGCTTTCTATCTCTTAATGGTACTCCTACCATTTTTGTTCCATAGCCCTCTGCGTTGTCCTCAACTTAAGTAGAACCCTCTTGGTTAGCCTCCACGTTTCAGCCCCGTAGGTGAGTACACGCAAGATGCAACTGTTGTATACTTTCCTCTTGAGCGATACCAGTAAGCTGCCAGTCATAATCTGCGAGTGCTGGCCAAATGCGCTCCATCCCAATCTTATTCTTCTTGTTATTTCCTTTTCATGGTCCGGATCTGCGGTTACTACCTGTCCTAAGTAGACATATTCGCCTACTACTTCCAGTGCTTCCCTACGTAACGCGAACTGCTGTTCCTTCCCGAGGCTGTTGAAGATTACCTTACTCGTCTGCATATTGATTTTCAAACCTACCTTTCTACTTTTCCTGTCTGGGTCATCAATCATAATTTGCAGTTCATTCCCCGAGTTACTTAGGAAGGCAATGTCATGCTATGTATTGATGTAGAAAAAATAAAAACGAAAAATGCACACAACGATTTTTATTAGTTACAATTCACTGTCTGGGCGGTTATAGACAAAGGCCGCCAATGAGCATGCTGCAATCATACTTGATATAAGAATCAGTTGGGCGGACGCAGCGTAGGTTGAAGTTAAAAACAACAACGCAAACTCTAACAGCGCCACTACTGGCCAAATCACACAGCAGCTGGCAGGAACGGACTACCATCCCCTACTACAAGGAACACGACTCTGTTGGAAACCACGCGCCGGCTTACCCAGGAGCTAGCCGACGTCAAGAAAGAACGAAAAGCACGGCGATCTAAGCCAACCATTGGCCCAGCTCAGTCACCCGAGACACTTACACCCTCCGTTATCCCAGAGAACACCGAGACGCCATCACATCAAGGTACACAATCGATGGACATATCACAAGATGAGCCCGAAGGGTAGAAAACTACTGACCTAACCCCCAAGAAACGAGCGCGCACCTCATCACGACATCATAAGGACCTAACTCAATTGGAAACTCAGCTCGAAACCAAAATTGAAGCGCGCACCAACACCTACGCCGACACGGCTGCCATCACCGACCAACGCCTGGCGCAGCTGGAGGAACTAATCACCACGTCCTACGGAACCATACAGGAGCGCTTCGACTTCATTGAACAAACCCTCAAGCCCATAGTATGTAGCCCCATCTTTACTGCGCAATTCGCAAGCCACCCATAATCCAAAAACAGACGCAAGCCTCAACTCCATCACAACCATGTCCCAGCTCTAAGCCACAATAGGATCGCTACCAGGCCTTACGGTCTGGCATTGGAACTGCCACAGTTACAACAACAAGAGAGCAG
This sequence comes from Amblyomma maculatum, assembly GCF_055883805.1. NCBI lineage: Eukaryota > Metazoa > Arthropoda > Arachnida > Ixodida > Ixodidae > Amblyomma > Amblyomma maculatum. The sequence continues at coordinate 133,731,110 of NC_139353.1, forward strand.
TGCTGCAGCAACACATCACCACGGTAACCAAGAAACCTGACATCATTCTGCTGCAAGAAACGGTGACGGCGAACCCAACCCTCGCTGGGTATCGCGCTCACGTTAGCCCAGCGGAGGGACGAGGCGTCTGCACATTCGTCCACAAAGGGCTCACGTTCGTTGAACATCAGCTCAGACAAGGGTGGAATACACCTTCACCGAAATCATTCCAAGCAAACAACGGAAAGACAGCCTGTTCATAGCTAACATATACAGTAACCCCAAGCACCAAGCACAGAAATTCAAGACCCTGCTACACACAGCCAGCACGCAAGCCAAAGGCAACACATTGCTGATTGGAGGAGACTTCAACGCCTCCCATCGAATGTGGGGTTACGTGAAAGACACGGCAAAGGGCCGGGACCTACTACAGGATACCCTGGACCACGACTGTACCCTGATCACGGATCCCTAGTCATCCTACCCGAATGGGCAATTCCGTAGCACGAGACACCACACCAGACCTTACATTCATCAAGAACGACCACACCGGCAAAGTAACATGGCACAACACCGGCGTTGACCTGGGCAGTGACCACTACATCCTCGAAATTACGATTCCCAATCAATTCCGGGACAACACCATTACACACAAATGGACGGACTGGGACGGTTTCCGTAAGGGACGACCAACCACACCGCAAGACATCACAGACATTGAAACCTGGTCGGCAGAGCTCCGCGATGCAGTGCACTCGGCCACCGAGACCATTGAAACGGACGAGGACATCATAGCTATGGACAGTCGTCTGGCCCATCTCATCGAGGCCAAACGTTCGATACAGGCGCGCGTGAAGCGGAAATGGCTGAATCGCAAATTGAGAAAGAAAGTGGCCGACTTAAATAGGGCCATTCAGCATCACTGCAAGGTGCTGTGCCGTCAGCAGTGGAACGAAGTCTGCAACCGAGCTGACGGGCAACTACATCGTGGTTGCATATGAAACTTATTTCGGCACCTCCTAAACGAAACTAAGACCAAGTCACACCAGCGCGATCGCCTGGCCTGCCTCATACACACCGCCACACAACAAGAAAAAGACGTCGCTATCAAGGCCCTGGAAGCCAAGTATCTGCCACACACGCCAACGGAAACCCACCCGCCATACGGGGGGCTGCCTAACGTGTGGCTCTACCGAGACATTACCATGTCGGAGGTACGGGTAGCGCTGCACGAGCTCAACACCCGCTCAGCAGCCGGCCCCGATCTTATTACCAACAAGATGCTACGCAACCTCGACTATGCATCGATCGAGGCCCTAACCCGCTACTACAACGAATGCTGGCGTTCGGGCAAGCTCCCCCGACAGAGGAAAACGGCAAGAACAATCCTAATCCCGAAACCGGGCAAGCCATTGGACATCGGCAACTTGCGTCCGATCTCGCTCACGTCCTGCGTGGGCAAGGTGCTAGAGCACGTGCTTGCCAACCGGTGGTAGGAGTACCTGGAAAAGGAAGACATATCCGGATACGATGATCGGCTTCAGGCGCGGACCCAGCACACAAGACGTCATGCTACAACTCAAACAAGAAATAATCGACAACACGACACAAGGCAGCAAAGTAATTCTGCGACTTGATTTACAAAGCGCATTCGACAAAATCAAACACTCAGCCATATTAGCACAACTATCGAGACTCAACATGGGGTAGCGAGCTACAATTACATCCAAGACTTCTTGACCAACCGCACGGTGGAACTGCACGCCGGAGACCTTAAGTTCCCCGAACACAAGCTCGGAAGCACGGGTACCCCGCAAGGCTAAGTCATCTCGCCATTGCTCTTCAACTTTGTCATGATCGGGGTAGCGAGGGCAGTAGAAGGGACAGGCGTCCGGCATACGATCTACGCCGACGACATTACCCTGTGGGCGGCAGGCGGCACCGACGCCAGCATTGAGCAGCAGCTCCAAGAGGCTGTTACTGCCATCCAGCAACACCTTAACGGCACAGGCCTAGTGTGCTCGCCCGCCAAATCCGAGCTGTTCGTCCTCAAATCATTACAACGGGGACGGAAACGCGCTCCCCCTCGGGAGTGCGATCACATAAAGGTCGTGGCTGTATCGGGGCAGCGCATCCCCGAAGTTCCCAAGATCAGGGTCATGGGCCTGCTACTAAATAAGAACGGCCGCAACGACGAGACCATCAAGAAGATTACCACCAAAGCAATGGACGCTATTCGGCTCATACACCGAGTCTCGACAAGACGGGCAGGCATGCGTGAAGACAGTCTTCTGCGCCTCGTCCAGTCGTTCGTGATCAGTCACATCGCTTACGTTGCGGCCTACTTCAACTGGCAGGCCACTGACCGGACAAAGATAAACACGCTGATCAGACGGCTTTACAAGACGGCGCTGGGATTAACGGGAACCACGAGTACGGCTCGGCTCCTGCAACTCGGCGTCCATAACACCTTAGAAGAAATAGCCGAGGCGCAGCTCACTGCGCAAATGGAGCGCCTCTCTACCACCAAGACAGGCCGCAGTATACTGACGTCCCTGGGTTACAATCCCCGAGCTCCCAGTCGGCAATCGTGCGAGATCAGCGATGAGGCGTGAGCCCACATCCACGTGGACCCCATCCCGAAAAACATACACCTCGAGTACAACCAAGAACGGCGGCAGGCGCTGGCCAAAGCCCTCGTCGAGCAACACACCCAGGACCCGCACGCCCGGTTCGTGGACGCTGCGGAATACAAGCGAGAAGGATTAGTGGCAGTAGCCGTTGCGGCGGCTACCGGCATCAAAACAATGGCAGCTAGCGTGCGGTGCACGGACGCCACAGACGCCGAGGAGGTTGCCATCGCTCCAGCGATCTCGGAGGCCGTGTCGCACCGTGCTCAGCGACTCGAGGAGCGCTGTGCGCAACTTTGCCAAGGGGTGAGTGTGCGCGCCGGCGGCCGCCATCATAAGTAAGCTCCAGCTTCAAGACCGCGGCAACACTATCCGCATCAAGTGGTTCCCGGCGCACGCGGGAGATTGTGCATCCTCACCGAATCACAACGAGGCGGCCCATTCGGTGACGCGAGCGATTACCTTCCCGCCCCCGAGAGGGACCGTTCCGAATGGTGGTTCGAAACAAAAGACCGAATGACCAGTTACGAGGAAGGGACTAAACTTTACCGCCTAGCTCGACGGACAATGCCGCCGCCTCACCCGGCACTAAGTCGGGAGGAGGCGGTCATCCTAAGGCAAATGCAAACCGGGTCACTCCTAGCCCCGGCAGTGCTACACGTCCTCTACCCAGACATCTACACGAGTGATATGTGCAGTGTTTGGCAAGTGAGTCCGGCGGACCAATGGCACATCATGTGGGACTGTGCCAGGTTCCCGACCGAAGCTGCACCCAGGACATACCCGCCGGAACTTCAAAGTGCTGTGCATAATACAGACAAGGACATGCAACAATAGGCCGTGCAGCAGCCCCGGGGTGCGCTCGAAAAGCACAAGCCTCACAACCCACCACGAACGAGCCAAATTAGGTAGTGCAGAGTAGGGCTTAACCCCGGGTAGACGCTTGGCCAGCGTCACGACGCTTTAACCCGTCGTTTGCCGGCTCCCTAATAAAGCTATGCATACATACCCCGTGATATTTCTTGGTGTAGCCAAAAGTACAAATGTTAATCACAAATAACTAATTAACGGCTAATAACTAAGACCTGAAATTAATGCACTTGAATATACCACGTAAAAGCTATCCTGTGATATATGACTTGACGTAACTTAAAATTTAAGCATTAATCACAAGTAGTTAACAGCTCTTAATCAAAGCCGGTAATTAATTTACTGCAACCATACTCGCTATATGCTGTCCAATGACATATAAGTTCATGCTATAGCCTGAAGCTCAATATTTATTCAAAGTTAAATAAATAACATCACTTGACAAAGACCGGCAATTAGTGCATTGCGATCGTGTCACATATAAGCTATCCTATGGTATATCGTCGGGGTGGTGGTGAACGGCGCAGATAATCCGCGATGTCGCGGGGTTGCTCGCCGAACTCCGGGCGGGGAGCAATCCGCTGGAAACCGCGCAGACCAAGCTCTCGGTAAGGGCAGCGACGGTAGACGTGGCCTGCTTCTCCGCAGTGGAAGCATAGCGGGCGTTGGCCGGTTGTCCTCCACGCCTCGGCCTTGCTCATTCATTGCTGCTGCGGACGAAGATAGTACACAGGGATGCGGGGTTGTGCAGGAAAGTACTGACGGCGAACAGGCGGCGGTGGTGGCTTCTGCGGCGGCGGGCGACTAGCAACGGACGCGTACGTCTCCACGGGCTGAGTAGGTGAAGAAGCAAAGGAGCACTGTGGATAAAGGGCACGTTGTACTTCTTCACGGACAGCATCCGTGAGTGCGCAGGATGCCGTACCATCAGCAGGCGGAAGTAGCTGCCGTATTTCCTCGCGTAAAACTTCTCGGATGATCTCACGTAGGTTTGCGTTGTCGAGGGAACCAACAGGAAAGCGAGCAGCTGAAAGGTTCGAAACGCTGGGACCTCCAGTAAGGCGATGGTAATGGTCCGCTCTCGTAACCAAGGCTCGCTCAATGTTCGTCGCCTCATTTAAAAATTGGGCCACTGTAGTCGGCGGATCCCGAATAAGCCCGCCGAAAATGTCACTCCTGACGCCCCGCATGAGTGCACGCACCTATTTTTCCTCGGTGGCACGGGGGTCGGCTCGGGAGCTAAGTCGTAGGACGTCTTGAACAAAACTTGTTAGTTTCGTCGGGTCGTTGTACTCTCGTTTGAAGAAGGTCTTCTGCTCGCTGTCGCCGATACTGATTGGCGAACGTCCGTCGCAGCACTTCCTTACAGGTGTCCCAGGATGTAAGGGAGGCCTCGTGGTTTTCGAACCAGTGCCGAACCTTACTGTCCAGGCAGAAATACAAGTTCTGAAGACAGTTTTCGGCATTCCAGCCGTTGTGGCGGGCCACACGTTCGTACTGTTCCAGCCAATCCTCCACAACTTCGGAGGCATCGCCATGGAACGTGGCAGCCGCTCGAGGAGCCATCGGTAGGTACACCACGGACGGTGCGTGAAGCGAGTCTGTCTGTTGACATTGGGTCGTGGTACTCCGGGTTATTGTAAGTCGTGAAGAGCCGGAGTTCGGCAACAGACCAAATTCAGGAGCAAGCCCATGAAGTCGCTGGCTGGCACGTATCTCGGCCTCCTCGTCGAAGGGGCGGTGGCTGAAACTTGGGCGGGAGTTGAGGGGCTGTGCTGCATTTACCCCGCGTCTCCATCAGAATGTCCCAGGTTCTATCGTTACCCGGACGGCAGTCCAAAAGGACAGGGTCAAAGGACGGGGTTGGGGAGCTGAGGCACAGGAGGCAGAGAGCAAGCGCTTGACCAGGCAAAAGCAGAACCAGAACCACGCGCACTCCGCACGAACTTCTTCCCTCTCCAGAACTGACACGGTTAGAGCGGGTTACAATATTACTTGACATTATAGCCTTAAGTTCAAGCGTTAATCATAATTATCTAAATAACTGCAATTAACAAAGGCCAGCAATTAGGTATTGCAATCTTGGTGGATATAGGCTATCCTGTGATATATGACTTGATGTAGCCTAAATTTCAAGTTTTAATCACAATTATCTAATTAATGGTGATTAACTAACATTAACTAAAATCACCGTTAACTAGTTAATAGTTATTTACTAAACAGGCAATTCGTGTAGTGCAAACGTGCTCTGTATATGCTACCCAATGATATATGACTTGATGCTATAGTCTTAAGGTAGACATTTAATCATAGTTAATTAAATAATGACAATTAGCAAATACCGGCAATCAGTGTATCGCAATCGTGCTAGATATAAGCTATCCTCTGATATATGATTTGTCGTTGTAGCCTAAGGTTCTAGGGATAAGAATTATCTAATTAACGGTGATTAACTAAAATACTAAAGGAGAGTTCAAATATTATTCACAATTATCTAGTTAACCGTTCTTAACTAAACCGGCAATTAGTGTGGTGCAAACATGCACTGTATAAGCTATCCAATCATATATGACTTGATGCTACAGTCAGAAGTTGAATGTTTAATCACAGTTAATAATTGGCAAGTTTTAACAATTGCAAATAGTCAAGTGCAGTTATGGTCGACGAAAGTGTCCAACGATATATTACTTGATATTGCAGCGCAAAGTTCATTTTTATTCACAATTAAATAATTAACTATTTCACCTAAAATAGATTTATTGCTATTATACTCGACATAAGCTTTCAATTTATATAGCAGTCGTGGTATTGTAGTTAGAATAAAAGACAACTATACAGTGGCCGTGGACACTTTATCTATACATAAGTACACAATGCTCATCAACCATGTAATGATACACATTGAAACAATGCGTCGGCGAATGATATTTTCTACTAAGGAATGTCATTTTGGTTTAATTACCAAGCTGTGATCCCCACAAAAATCCACGTAATGTTCCTTATCAGTTAATTCGGGTAATTTTTCCTCTTAGTTCACCCTGGTTCTACATATACAAAGTATACAAAGCGTGCCACTGCTGAGTTGGGCACCAAAATGGCGGTCCACCAAGCTTGACAGCCATTTTTGGCCAAAATAAGCAACCCTGACAGAAGATGTTAGCACACTAAGCCGGGCGCCGGGGCGAAACATGTAGGCTCCCTACGTTGACTCCCTTATTCAGTGATGTGAGTGAGTGAGAAGACTTTATTTACACCGACATTGAACTTAGTCTTTGGCACTTTGAAATGGTGCGCCAATCACAGTATCTGTCACGCGCGGAATCCCGCTATCATCTTCACGATAAACAAGCGGAATTATGAGCAGCGCTTAACGACCCGCGGCTTAGAACGGGATAAAGACGAAGACGCTTTTCCAAGCGGTTGGGTTTCTCGATGTTCACACAGAGGCTTCAGTCGGCCTCTGGCCGAGGTACTGCTTAGGCTAATGCCACTAGTAATGAATGCAGGATTGTTTTACCCCGTCTTCCAACTGTAAGCAGTGACTCCGTTTTCTTGCATGCGGGCCTGACGCCCGCACCGGGCACAAGAATTTAGAGAATCCCTTCGCAATATTGTGAACCTCAAGGAAATTAGTTCAACTGGCCAAATTCAAATATTTAATGTATGGATGGTCACCTGTAAATCGCACAATCAAAAGAGAAATTGGTGACTTGCGGTGATCTCGTTAAGGACCGTCGTTGTGTCTTCCTGGATCCAGAACCAAAAGTGGTGAAGCTGAAGCTTCTGTGGCATCCCGAATGCTTGGAAGACGCCTTCATGCGTGAGGCACTACAGGCCTTCGGGAAGGTGACTTCGATTTCGATGGAAACTGGAAAGTGGCGGAAATGAAAGATTTGAGAACGCTGAACCGGGATGCTGTGTCTCTCGCTGAAGGATTCGGCGTTGGCGACGTCCGACATGTGCTGACTAGTTGTGGTATACAGAACCTTGCTTTAATACCATGCAGGCCACCACTATGCCTACGATGCAACCGTGTTGGCCACATTTGTAGGCATTACCGTACGCCGCGTTGTGATGACTGCCGACGATTTGGTCACACCGCAGAAGAGTGCGTCGTTACCTATGCGGACAAGCCGCGGCATCGTGCGCGGCCACCCGACGACGCTCTACAAGAGCATATTATGAACGCCACAGAAGTGCTTGACCCGGCTGATGTCATTTCAGCCGCTACTGTGGTCATGGCTTCTCACAGGTTGTTCCTCAAGGTGACTACAAGGAGAGCGAGGAGAAAGTGGAAGAATATGGGACGCTGCCTGTGAGACGCCAAATCCGGCACATAATAGGGGAGCCTGCCACCTGTTCTAATCCTGCCAAAGATGCCGCCCCGGTTGCTCCAGCCTCTGAGGTGAATGCCGATGAAGAGCTTGCAGATCAGGCCACTCTACCTGCAACTGAGGCCGTCCCTCCTGTTGAAGAGCATCTTCATAAGCGCCGGGAACATTGCGCATCTGACTCAAGTGAAGATGGTGATCCGGTAAGCGTGAAGCATCGCCGCCGCCGGCGCACGTCGAAACACAAGGGGAAGTGCCAACGTTCGCGTTCCTGCAGTCGTGGTGGAGGTCCGGAGGTGACGTCGACGTCTCCGGAGAGACAAAGCATCCTAGTTAGCACTTGAGTGGTCAACATGGCGACCCCTGATGAGCTAGTGTTTGTAAAGATAATGTGCGAGTGCGTATGTCTCATCAGAAGCAGGCGCAACTCCGCCGACGTTTCAGCAGCAGGTGACTTGATTTTGTCGCCGTCCAGGAAACGAACATTGAGAGTGAGCACGATACCGACAGGGCACTAGGACCCTTGTTATCTGATGACAATGTTATTGTGACGCATGCTGTTGGTTTTTCGGCGGGTTGCTTCTTGTTTTTGCGAAAGGCTCTCTCTTATTTTGCGTTATCTTACTATACCGACTCTGAAGGGCGGCTAATAAGCTGTGATTTTTTGCTCCACAGGAAGCCATGGAGACATATCAATATTTATGCGTCCGATAGTGCAGCTAAGCGTGTTGATATGCTTGAAGGCATGTCTAACCTCTTAGATTGGGATAAGAATGTTGTGCTAATGGGAGACTTTAATTGTGTAAGTTACCTGAATGATTGTGCTGGGCCTAGTGCACACAGACAGAAGTGGTGAAGTGTTGTCGCGTGATAGGACTCATAGAATAGGACTCAAGACTCATTGATACAGGGGCCTCATGTCATGCAACTACACTATTCATGCATATCCAGTGGAGGTTCCACGCACGCCTAGACATGATTTATGTTTCTTCCACGCTGGTTTCCCGTGATTTGTTGTGTTAAACTGTACCGGCTCCTTTTTCAGATCATTGTATGGTGGTTGCTTGGCTCAAGATAACTTACTGTTCAAAATTTAGGCCGAAATGGGAGCTTTGGAAGCTAAATTCTTCACTTGTAAATCACCAGTAGTTTGCCTTTCGGATACGCTCACAACTACAAGTGTGTTTGACAGGTGCCATGCCAATATTTGCTGCTATGGAGCGGTTTAAACAGGAGGTGCGAGCGACATCTATTCAAATTGGGGCTGTTAGGTCCTTTTACAAGAAATATCAAGAGAGGACATTGCATAAGAGTTTTTATAACCTCTATCAATTGGAATGTGAGGGACCTGGAGTATATTTGGACGAAATTGCTAGGGTAAAGTGTGACCTACAAAAACAGGACGCTGAAAGATACAGGGGTGCCCGAGTTCGATCTCGTACGAATCGTGCTTTGCACTTTGAAACCCCTATGCGACAAGCTCTACTTGATGAGCACCGTCATGCTACTGCCAAGCTCATACCGGGAATGATGTCCAATGGCACCCTAGTAACGAACACGTGTGAGATCATCTCTGTGTTTGGGAGCTATTACACGACACTGCTCAGTCACGCTTCTGCTACTTCTAATTCGGACTTACTAGCTAACTTCACAGCTCTTATAACGCGTTTATCAGATGAAGACTGTGCTTTTATCAATGATCCTTTCACGTCGGAAGAAAGAGAAGATGCAATTGACCAGTTACCGCTCTCTGAAAACCTGACCCTGGTGGCATATCACGCGAGTTTTACAAAAATTTTAAACCTTTGCTGAGCCCTGTCTTGCTGCAGATTTTCGCTTTAAGTTTCGATCCTTCCTCGGTCCTTTACTAGAAATCACACAGTCTTACTTCCGAAGAGTACGGATAAAGAAAAATATATCTCAGTGGACGGCTACCTGCCAATTACGTTGGCAAATGTGGACTACAAAAGTTTTGCGAAAGTACTATCAAATCGTTTACAATATGCGATGACGGTTCTCATTGGTTCTCATCAGACGTGTGGCTTGAGGGGACGCTCCATACAAAATAACATACATGTTGCACGTATAATTCTCGAATCTTGCTCTGGCTGTTATGAGCAGCTTGCTCTATTCCAGATTGACCTTGCGAAGTCATTTGATCGTGTCCGGCATTTGTTTCTGTTTTCTCTGCTCGAGCGTGCAAATGTTGGATCAGTGGTACTCAAAAGGGGAGCGACTTTGCTACGACTACTGTTCCACTCGCTTGATTGTTAATGGGCACCTCTCAGAGCCTATGCCAATTCGATCATCCGTGAAGCAAGGCTGCCCTATGTCACCGCCTTTTACCTAGAGCAACTTTGTTTGAGTGTACTGCAAAACCACGATATCCGTGCTTATGTCGCCTTCAGTAATGAAGTCAAAGCGCTTGCATACGCCGATGATTTGTCGTTTTTCTGCACAGACAAACCCAGCATTGACAAAATTATAACCACCATTAAGCAGTTTGGCATTGTATCTGGCGCTGAAAGGAATAGGTCTAAAATTTCGGTCTATGCTTCGGTTTGTGGAGAGCAATGCCGACTCATTGTGGTGGAATTTAATGGTCTCGTGTTCCCCCTAAATACCTTGGAGTTCCCCTTCATGCATTCAAGTTTAGTGGGCGTTACTGAAAAGAGCGGGTCACGGCGCTCCAAAGCTATGCTCAGACTTTTGTTTCGCACCGCCTATCAGTTTTTGGCCGAGCACAGCCTTGTAGCACGTTTCTGGCTACAAATATCTATTATGTTTTACAGACACTTCATTGCGCGTGGAATTACATCCAAAGTTTTCATCGAACTTTCGCGATGTTCATATGGTCGTCCACTTTAGGGCCTATGTGTCGCGATAACTTATTCTGGCATGTTTCTGCTGGCGCACTAGGAGTGACACATTGACACATCTCTATGTCTGACGGTTAGTGGCTCGTTTCTTTTTTTTTTTCCGTGATAGCTACCTTCTATTTACCATACCATTTCTGCAAACTAACCTTGTGAACCTTCTTCCAAACTTAGTGGTCTTTTTCAAATTTACCGATCGGCCCTTATTATTTGGTTTTATGGAAGAAGTTCACAATTCCGTGCGTTTTCTGTCAGTTTGCTTCTCTTATGAGTACTTATTCTCTATTTCACGGAAAAAGTTATATACAAATAATTGATATCTATGTTGTTCCCGCCTCCCTTATATCGTTCACTCTATTCTAATTGTGTGGGGCATGATGTGTTAAAAAAGGTGCGCACAATGCCGATCTCGCCTTCTACTAAAACGTTTTTCTTTAAACTTAATGCTGAAGTTTTGCATGTTAGTGTGGCTTCACAAAAAAAAAAAAAACATGTTTTTGTTCTTTCTGTTATTTGTCGGCAAGGTGATACACCTGAAACCATCAAACACTGTTTTATTGCCTGGAAAGGTGCAATATTGTTTTGGGACGTTTTGCAAAGAACATTGAAGAAAGACTTTATTTTGAATTCCCACAGTGTATGTTACTTGATGCCCACCCAACATGACCACGAACTCTTTGACATGATTTTCCTCCTTGGACTGCACAGCCTGTGGAAAACGCGTATGTTGAATCAGAATGCTGAGCCTCTCGTCTCCGCCGCTGCTCATTTCGGCCAGATGGTGCACCAGCTTAGAGACACTTACGGATCTAGTGACTATCAACCGGACTGGCTGCGATTGTTAATATGTTGTCTTTCCTTGCTACCGTTTTAGTGATATGTTGTGCTAAGTCGTATTCTAGTTGGGTGTTGTTGTGTGGTATGTTTCAATTGGACTTTTCGCCTACAGACTGATTACTTTGGAAATAATGTTTATAGCGCTATGCTGAACTTAAAGGCATGTAATAAATACCATGCTGAACAAAAAAAATCCGCGAGGCTTAGCACAGCGGTAAAGCGCTCGGCTGGGGATCGAAGGGGTGGAGGTTCGATGACCGGATGGATACTAATGTTTTTTTTATGAAGAGGAGCCGCACACCTCCTAAACGCTTAAACGTTGCAAGGTAACGCCGGCAGAGCTTGGTGAGGAGGCTGCGCGTGAGCTTCGTAGTGAAGCTTTTTGCTTCAAACATTGTGCAGAACAGCGCTAATAAACGACATGGACGAAGGAACACAACAAGACGAGCGCTGACTTTCAACTGAGAAGTTTACTGCATGCCTGCATCCATATAAATGAACACGTTCACACAATAAAAGAAACAAGAACAAATAAACAATACACCAGAAAACGGAAGATATGCAAGTTGAACATGTATCATCCAGAATTTCAGACCGCATCATTTTCTCGTGTTCCTAAATCTTGCTTCACGCTCCGATAACACTATAGACGGGCTGCTGATAAAAGTTTCCTTTATTCTGTTGATTTATTTTGCTTCTAAAATTTCCCGAACTGTCTGGTCATTATGTCTACTGATTATTGTTTATTCCTTTAGGAAGGGCTGGCAAGCGTCGCCTTTACAGTCCCTGCAGTGTATACCCGTAGTTTCTTTTGCCGTACCAAAACATTATTATCACAACAATGTTTCTGGTTCGTGTTGGGGAGCAGACAGCACCTGACCCAGTTTTTCGACCAGCTGGTTCCAGGTGAAGTTGACGAGGTCAGAATCGATCCATAGAAGAATGTTCTGACCATGGATGTCAAATCCCAGGCTACAGTGGACAAGCTGAAAGGAATTGGTGTGCTTGGCAATATGCCGGTCCGTTCCTTTCTTGAGAATAGGAAAAAGACTACTGCAGGTGTAATCACCGACGTTCACCCCGAGATAAATGAAAGCGATCTCTGCAAGCTTATCAAATCTACGGTGCGCATTGTGGATGTTCATCGTTTAGGCTGCTCAAAGTGCGTTAAATTAGTCTTTGAAACTGAATCCCTCCAATTTCACGTTAATGTGGGCTATGTGAGACACCCAGTTCAGATGTATGTTCCAAGACCTGTTCAGTGCCACAAATGCAACAAGATCGGACATGTGACTACCGTTTGTCAAAACGAGGTATGCTGCCGTCGATGCGGCGTTACGCATCCCCATGACACATGCCAGACGGAGACTGTCAAGTGTGCGAACTGCTCGGATGCCCATGAAGCGAAAGCTAAGGACTGTCTTAAAATTCGGAACGAAAGACGTATACTAAAGAAGTGGGTGTGAGATAACTCGACTCACCAAGAAGCGGCTGCGTCTATTCGTCGTTGCAAGCACGGTTCCCGAAGCCGATACAAGGAATCAGAAGGCAAGCCTAGCCTGGATAAGTCAACTTTACAGTTAACATCAGCTCAGGTGCCACAACAGATTGAGCCTAATCCCGTCAAGAATACTCTTGCTGTAATGTCACAGGCAATGCCACAGATCAAGGATGAGAGAGAAGCTGTTGTATTACCTGCCGCCTCTGATGTTGAGTGGCCTGCTCTACCATCAAAGGCCATCGCCAGGCCTCATCCCAGTTTGGGTGCCACGCGTGCTGAAAACCGACAACCCCTGCAGGTGAAAGAAATGCTGAAACATCTGGTTTGTTCAATGCGGGTGCTACTCTCTAGCATCAACACGTAAACAGCAAAGTTTGCTGTTCAGTTTTTGGACGCATTTGAGCCGCGCTTGGCGGTACTGCAATAATTCACAATGGCGCAACAAACTAACGCCACCTCTGTGACGATGCACTTTCGCCGCAGTGGAGGGATGAAATGGAATATGCCCGAGCTCTTCGTGGTCGGCTAAGTGACTTCCGACAGCGGGTACAGAAGTACCACTTTCCTGTGATTGTGATCTGTGAGCCAAACATGCCGGCTGCTTTCAGCCTTTCTGGATATGTTCTGCTATGGTCTCGAGAAGCAGACGAAACAAGCAAAGTGCGAGTGTGTGTACGCCAAGACATTGCGCACGCCCGCCATACCATGCGAAAGCGTTCCCATGTAGTATATGATGTAAACATCATAGACTACATGCAAACTGCCTTGGATTCATTTGACGGGGAAGATGATATCAACACTTTGTGGGAGAGGTTTAAGAATGAAGTCATGAATTACATACAAAAATTCAGGACGCCATTTTGTTTTCCTAAAATACTGTGAGGCGAAAGCCTTTTCCGTGAATTGTTGGGCGCCTCTTTGATTGAAGACTAAGCATCATTTATTTCAAGAGAGCATTAGAAACTATGAAAAGGGGGAAATCAGCTGGAGAGGATCAGATAACTACAGATTTGTTGAAGGACGAGGGGGGGGGGATATCGTGCTAGAAAAACTAGCCACCCTGTATACGCAGTGCCTGGTGTCATCGACAGTACTGGAACCATGGAAGATGCAAACATTATCCTCATTCATAAGAAAGGGACGCTAAGGACCTTAAAAATTACCACCAATCAGCTTACTGTCTGTTACGTATAAGGTATTTACTAAGGTAATCGCTACTAGAATCAGGGCAACCTTAGGCTGCAATCAAACAAAGGATCAGGCAGGTTTTCGGAAACGGTATTCTGCTATCGATCATCTGCATACCATCAACCAGGTGACAGAAAAATGCTCGGAATATAGCCAGCTCTTAACATAGCATTCATTGATTACGAAAAAGCAATTGATTCTGTAGAAACCTCGGCGGCGATGCAGGCATTGCGAAATCAGGCGGTAGATCAGCCGTACGTGGAAGTCCTGGAAGATATATATATATATATACTGACTGCGCAGCAGTCATAGTTCTGCATAAAGAAAGTAACAAAATTCGTATAAAGAAAGCTGTTAGGCAGGGAGCCACGATCTCCCCAGTACCATTCACAGCTTGCTTAGAGGAAGTATTCAGAGACTTGGAATGGGAGCGGTTAGGGATAAGAGTAGATGGAGAATACCTCAGCAATGGCGATTTGCTGATGACATTGCTCTGCTAAGTAACTTAGCAGATGATCTGCAAAGAATGATTGGTGACTTAGGCAGGAAAAGTAGAAAGGTAGGCTTGAAAATCAATATGCAGAAGACTAAGGTAATATTCAACAGAATCGGGAAAGAATAGCAGTTTACGTTAAGTAGCGAAGCACTGGAAGCAGTGGGCGAATATGTCTACTCAGGACAAGTAGTAACTGCAGATCCGGACCACGTAAAGGGAATAAGAAGAATAAGATTGGGATGGAGCGCCTTTGGCAAGCACTCGCAGATTATGACTAGGAGTTTACCGGTATCGCTCAAGAGGAAAGCATACAACATTTGCATCTTACGTGTACTCACCTATGGGTCTGAAACGTGGAGGCTTACCAAGAGGGTTCTACTTAAGTTGAGGACAACGCAGAGGGCTATAGAAAGAAACATGGTAGGGATAACGTGAAGAGACAGGAAGCGTGCAGAGTGGGTCAGAGAAATAACTCAAATTACTGACATTCTAGTGGAAATCAAGATGAAATGGGCACGGGCAGGAGATGTAGTGTAAAAAGAAGATAACCGATGGTCGCTTAGGGTAGCAAACTGGATTCCAAGGGAAGGAAAGCGTAGCAGGGGGCGGTAGAAAATTAGGTGGGCGGATGAGGTTAAGAAGTTCGCAGGAGTCAAATGGATGCAGCTAGCACAGAATCCGGTCAATTGGACAACTATGGAAGAGGCCTTCGCCCTGCAGTGGGTATAGTCAGGCTGATGATGAAAATGATTTCAAGGTAGAACATGCTACACCGCTGATGACGTCATCATTATTTCATAGTACGACATACGTGGATATACCTCTGATGATGTTAGTATTTATTTCAAGGTACGACATAATACACCACTGATGATGTCATCATTGATTTCAAGGCGCGTCATACTACACCGTTAATGACGCATTATTTATTTCAAAGCGCATCATACTACACTACTGGTTATGTCATCAATAATTTAGACGTACTACGCCACTTTTGACGGCATAATTTATTTCAAGGTACAACCTATCACACCACTGATGACATCATCATGATATCAAGGCACTACATACTACACCACTCATGGCATGACCATATATTTCACTGTACCACAGATTTTTGATCATAAAAGTTGGGAAACTCCGCTTCAAAAGTGACCGGATTTAGTACGTATTTTACGGGTGTCTGTAAACTGTCGTGTCATCTAGAAACGGTCAATAGAAGCCTTATGTCTTCCTCATGAATAAAGGTTGATGAATGAATTAATGAATCATTGATTTTTGGAAATCCTTTTTTCTTTCTTATTTTCCATCTTAATTACCTGTAGTGCTTAACAGCAATACAGGTCCAAGACGTTTTGCTACTGTAACCCTTATGATGATGAAAAAGTTTACTGAAAGCCACAATGGCTTAGATTAAAGGAAGGCTGATTGGGTTCCTAGTTCGGGACACCGTTAGTAAAAGCCGCTGCCCGTGCTCTTTCAACAAGGACTCGTCGTTCCTTGAGGTCCGAGCTAGACAGAGTCGCCTCTCAGCCTTCCCACGTTGGCTGATTTATTATGTAAATACTGGTATTTTGTTGACAAGCCATACCATATGGTATAAGTTTGCCTTTCGGCCCCAAAATTTGCACTGCGCCGAAAAGGACTCGGTCTTAATGGCGTGAAGGGTTGCTGGATTATTAAATGACATAGTTTGTAACCTTCGAAGATGAGACTCCTCCGATTTACTAAGACCCTTAGCGGGCTTCGGGAATGTCTGCCTTTCAAGGCGCAAATGCTGTAATATCTCTGAATGTGTTGTTAACGGAGAGGGGGAGCCTAAATCAGCAAGGGAGGACGTATAAGGATTACGGGGAAGAAGAGCTCGGGCCAAAGCGTATGCGTGCTCGTTTCCTTCAACTCCCTGGTGACCTGGTACTCATATTAGTTCCTTTCGTGCAGCTGAAGTCCTACATTAATTCCGAATTTCGCAACCTAGCGGCGTGATTCTGCTACGCATATAGTTTCTATAAGCTGTCTGGGAATCTGTATTTCGATGCGGAGTGCGTTGCGGCTAGGGCTATAGCCACTTCCTCCACAGCCTGCATATCCCCGTTACAAACTGAATGCCCGTCCACGACCTGCATTTGGTGCACCACTGATATTGCTGATATCCCCGCTGCAGAACCCGTAGCGTAAGGCTCATTTTCTTGAATAAGGTTCGTTCATCTGCTTGCTTCTCGCCACTCGTCTAGCAAGACTGATACTCCGTATGCATGTTTTTGGGGAGCGGATGCATAATGAAATTGCTCTTCCACTCTTGAGGTATACCTTGTCTCCCAGCCACTTGTGGAAAGCAAATGTTAAAATTTTCTAAGACTCTGCGACCAGTCTTGGTTGTGGCTAATCGCATTATCTAGGTTGTAAGATGGGCGCTAATCATGCTGGAGGTCATGCATTTATCAAAAATCTGAAAGTTTGGAATTTAAACACAGTTTCCTTTAATGGCCGCGGGCGCTGCCACTATTTGTAAATACCTGAGTTTGGACCAATCGAAAACCGCCGTTTTTTAATACATGGGCCCTATTGGAAGTTTCGCAACTGGTAATATTAAAGAACTCTGAAGGTACGACATACTACACCACTGAGGACGTCGTTATTACTTTCAAAGCACGACATATTAGACAACTGATGAGGTTAGCTTTTCAAGGTTCGACATATACTACACCACCGATGGCGTTATCATTTATTTCAAGATACGACATACTACACCACTGATGATGTCATGAAACTAAAGATTTACGGATGCACTGATCGTTGCAGCGAGCATGAGCCAATAAAGGCTTTCGCCTTGAAAGTTTGTTCCATAACATAATAAAACAACCAGGAAACGTAACGATTAGGTAAATCGTTAAATAATACACTCAAAGAGAATTTATTGGGTACATGCATAAATACATACAAAAACACACATTACTCACAGACCAAAGTACTATACAAAACACTATGGGTACATATACATAACAAACTCAAAAACATGATTCCCCAGAGAGGGGAAAACAATAGAAGAGGGGGGGGGTTCTAACAAATAACGACAGGCACCTCAAGTCTGCTCCTCCGTACAACGTAGAAGCACGTGTGCCAGAGCCGCAGAAACCGCGGCTCGCCGTCCGTTACTTCCAGATGACTTCTAGATGACAGATACTTCCAGATGACTAGGCACAGCCTTTGCAAGGCTGGGTACATTGCGCGACGGGAGTGCGGCGTGCATCAGCGAGACACCTGCGATGCCACAACAGAAACAGAACCACAGTGAACACAAGGTGTTCAAAACGATTTATGCGAGCCGCCACATTGTTCTCGCCACTACACATTCGAAAAAAAAAAAAAACATGCGAGAGGCTCTCGGAAGCACCGCAGTTGGCACACTGGTCGTTGGGTACAATACCCCATCTGGTAAGCCGCTGTCTCGTGGGGAGACGCCCCAGCGCTAAGGCAGTCAAAATCTCGCACTTCATTTGGCAGCCGACAGACTGCCCACGCTCGCCATTTGGGGACAGCGGTCTCTCGGTGCTAGTTCGCTGATGCGTATGGCTGGTAGGTCGCCTACATTATCATCTGACAGGTCTGCATCGAGAGGCGACTTTGTCTCGGCAACCTCGCGGTTAAAAGGCAGATGTCTGTGCGGCTGTGGACAGAGGTATTATTCGGGTGTAAGCACATGACGCGCCGTGCTCATCCAGTACAGGATGAGCGAGCGACAAGGGTAATTAGCCTCTCCTTAAAGCTAGTACTCGAGCCACTGTCGGGATGCACGGCAGGCCAAGGCTTCCACTTTTCATCGGAAGGTGTAGGATGTGACGGGCTACTAGCGCTGTCCTGCTATGCCAAACAAAAGTCCCTATAATGGACGCGAGTCTGTTCGCCACACGGCGAGGGATATTCGCGATACGCGCCACATAAAGGGTGAAAGCTCACGCACTTGACGACACTGACTTTAGCATTGAGCATGAGGTTGAAACGCTAAACGCTAAAAATAATCGAGCTGCAAAGAGAAGTGCATTGACCTCCATTCACATAAAACATACATATGGTGCAAAATACACTGTATTTACATTTTAAACCAGCAGCAGGTTTCGCCTGCGCATCTATGCTACTTGCATGAAACCAGGATATAACAAAGAAATGCAACATACATTTTGACACAGGAAACAAATTCTCAAGGACCATCTCACTGCCCTAGTGGGGCATGTATTGGACAGAACAGAGGTTAAATTCCTCACAATGGTCCAAGGGTGAATAAGGGGAGGCGGCAGCGGAGGGTGCCTAGAATCGAACAATTGGCATCCGCAGCCTGCCCCCCCCCCCCCCCCCCTTACAGCGAAATACCTTGTGTGCCAGCGCCGCAGAAACCGCGCCTCTCCGTCTGCTTCTAACTGGCTTTACAAGTAAGTCGAAAGCAGAGGCGCAGGTTCTGCAGCGCCGGGTACATTGCTCTCATGGGCGGTCTTCGTGCTTCGGCGAGGCAGGCCGTTTCCACAAAACAAAGATTGCACACAAGAAAACCAATCGTCCAAAGAGGCTTCGCGGTTCCCGAACTCCAGGTTCGGCGGGAACACACAGTGATCTATACATCAAGCGCCACATTGTTCGAAGAACACATGGCGCACAGTCTCTGTAACCCAGCAGTTGACGCACAGGCTATTGGGCACGAGTGCACATGACTCCAGTCGCTCTCTTGCTGGGAGGTGGTGGTGGTGGTGAAAACATTTATTATAACACATATAGGTATATACACTAGGTGGGTGCCTAGACAGGCACTCCATTGGCGTTTGCCGCAGCCCGTGCGCGCTGCCTTAAGACCTTTTGGGCCTCTAGGGTGCAGCAGCCGGACAGGGTCGCCTCCCAGTTCTCTCGGGTGGGGTTGGGGATAGGGGGCAAAGATGGGTTTTTCTGGCAGGCCCACACCATGTGGTAGGTGTCAGACACCTCCCCACAGTGCGAGCACAGCCCGTCGAATTGCGGATCAAAATGTTTTAGAGTAGCCGGGCACAACATTGTATTGGTGAGCAGGCGCAGGAGCACCCGCTCGTTAGCCTTCCCCAGCCCTTTGCACGGGGTGGGAAGAGTTTGGTGCGTAGATCTGTAATATTCACATATTTCTTTAAATTTGTAAACTGGGCTGAAATCAAAATCCTGGTCCGCGTCGGGTCCCGCGGGAAATGCCCGGAGAGACAGCGCGCGAGCGGCGGTGTCGGCTGCCTCATTCTCTTGGAGACCTTGGTGACCTGGAGCCCAAACGAGAGATCGGTACGCGGGATCCGAATCTCGACTGCAATTTTGGTATATGCGGTAAACTAGAGAAGCAGTCCACCCTTGCTGGACGTTCCGACAGGCCCCTCGCGAGCCGGTTATGATGTATTTGGAGGAGGAGTCAGAGGCTGCGAGGGCGATGGCAACCTCTTCTGCGTGTGTTGGTGACTGGGCCTTGAACGTAATGCCATCTACTTGTGGATGACCGCGGGTGTGTACCAACCCATAGGGTTTGGGCCGGAGACATCCACATAGAAAACTCCTGGTTTGCTTCCATAATGGCTGTCCAAGGCTTCCGCCCGCGCCATGCGCCGACCATTGTGGTCCTCTTTGGACATGTTGGCGGGGAGAGGCCGCGCATGGAGGACGCGTCTCCATTTTTCGGGAATGCGACATCTCTCCTCTGTGAGTTGGGTGTGTTGGATGTGAAGTCGGGCAAGAAGACGGCGACCCGACTCTGTCTTTGTTAGACGCGTGTACTGATTGGTGAGGTGGGCCTCCCGAAGCTCCTTGAAAGTATTCACCACACCCAGCGCCATGAGACGGCTGGTAGAGGTGGAGGTCGGGAAGTCCAGTGCTCGTTTCACGATTTTACAGAGGATAACTTCGAGAGTATCCTCCTCCTGTTTCCGCAGGTGGAGGTAGGGAGTCGAATACAAGATTCGACTGGTCACGAATGCGTTCGCCAGCCGCAAGGCGTCCTTGCATCGTAAGCCACTGCGCTTGTTGGAAACCCGGCGGACCATGCGGCCCACCTGGTCCGCCACCTGCCGGAGCTTGGCGAGTATAGATCCCTTGCAAAAATACGTCACCTACCCGTGATTTTCGGCTTCGGTTTCGATTCGAAAAGCACTCTGGGAAGATTTCCGCCATGTTGGGGGCAGCCTCTCATTTCTCTTGTTAGCTCTGCGCGCGCCGGTTGCTGATTGCCGAGTCGAGTACTCCGCCCGCTGTTAGCGCTAAGCCGCTGCTGCTGGGAAGAAGATACTTTGTGAATGTGTCCATCACCATGAGCGACATCGTTTATCCAGTGTGTGCGTGGGAAAAAAAACCTCGCTGACTTGCCGCCGCTTCGCCGTGCGCATATTGATGCGTATGTGTCTAGGTTGACGGCGACGACAAAATGTCAACGAAGGGCCTACAAGCTTCTCACCGAGAGCTACGTCTTCTGTGTTGGCAAACTATTCGAGCACAACGTAAGTAACCTGTCTTTTGTTTTGGCGCGTTAACGGCTGTTAAAACCGAACAGATGAGGGGACCTAAAACATGTGCCGTGTTTCTGTACCAGTTGCAATGTATGACTCTGTTTTGTTTGCCTTTTTTTCCCTACGTGTTTGTTTGAATGGCAGAAAAAAAAAGTACATGCAAGATTGAATACGATTAGGCTGGCGGTGTTGCTGACTTGTTTTGCCTGCGTCGTATGCGTTTCTTTCCCATTCTCTGGGTTTTCAAGCTGCGCGTAAAGGTCGTAAGTGTGTGATGTTCGGCATGATTTGGAGGCCACCAAGGAGTTGCGCCTACTTAAGTCGACCAGCGAAACGCTGCGACTCTCGAAAGCCAACCGCGGCTCTGGAAAGCTTCGAGTTCTTTTCTGCGAAAAGCTCGACGAACCGCGGAGTCGCTGGGGGCGTGGTTAAGTTACGCCAACGAGGAATACTAACGTTGTGTAGCCCCGCCGTGAAGGGCAGTTATCGAGAGCATGCCCCCGTAGAGTACTGACCCGGTAATGCTTGCCCATAAAGCGATCGAGTGTCGCTGGGGGTAGAAAATATAACGACGTTCTGAAACAGGTACGACTGACTTTTGCCGATACATCCGTTCAAACGTGGCCGAATGGGCACGAGAACCGGGCGCACGAGCGGCACCTCTAGTGAAACAGCTGCGATGTCACTTGATTTGTTTTCCGACACTCCGCCGCAGCGCTATCGGCTCACTATGCTTGCTAAATTAGGCGCTCTACGACGTCCTGATGATCGTTCTATATAACGTATGACGAGCGTAAGCTCCGTGCAGCAGGTAGTGCATTAAAACGAGTGTAAGAGGCAACATGACGAAACGCGAAGCAGCTAGTACTGCGAGCTGCGCAGTCGTCCCTTAGTTCTCACCGTTCTGTTGCTGAGTTTTTATTTTTTGAGACTCTTCTCAGATGAGGCTGTTTTAGTCACACAACAAATGTTGATGCAGGTACTATTCTCTTTGTTTCAGAAACAACATGGTATTCGTGAGGGCCAGCTGCCACAGGAGCCAGAGAAAAACAGAGCCACCCTATACTGTTTCTGCAGCCTTGTCACTGCAAGGTGACGTGCTTGGTGGGCAGGTGTTCGAAATTATTAAGAGCCCCCTCCCCCACCCCCCCCCCTACTACAGCATCCTTCGTAGCCTGGGTCGCTTTGGGACGTTAAAACCCAGTACCATAAATGAAATCACGCGCTTGAGCACATGCGGCGATGGTGTGGCAAAAGCGTCTTGCTGCAATCTCCGGGCAGCCTCAGCAATATTTCCTGCAGTTACCGCATTTCGATTCGATTGAGACGTAAACAAGTGTGCTATGTGATGCGAGTCCATAGACATTTCTTTTTCTTTCTTTTATGGGGTTTAACGTCCCAAAGCGACTCAGGCTATGAGGGACGCCCGAGACAGAAGGATGCTTTAACAAAACACCATCGCATCGAGAGGTCACGCGCGCGATTTCATCGGTGTGTATACTCGGCTGCGCACGAACGCAGGGTCGTTCAGTCGGCGTTTCCATCGTCACCGCAATGGTGTGCTACGTTTAAAATGCAAATTAATGTTTCTGTGAAGTACCGCACGGCTGCTTCCTAATACGTTCCTGCACAGCCAGTTGACAATGTGCGTCAGCCGTTTAGTTTCGGTATCTTTGTTGCTTTCGCGAATCAGGTGCATTTGTTTCATTTTCGGGGCACACAAATCCAGAAACATTCGTTGCAGTAGATCAGAAAACAAAGCGACGTGAGTCGACATCGTTATCCGCGACGAAGCACAATATCCGGAAACTGACATCGGTTGACAGCGGCAGGAAAAACGCAGACGTAGTACGTACCTTTTCGCCATTTTCGTCGTGATATCCACGCTGGTGACATTGCGGAACACAGCAGGAGTTGACCATTCTGATATGCATTGAAAGCCAGCGGATTCCAGCGATTTCGACAGCCAAGCACGGCGTTTCGTTGTCTATCCATGCGGTCACCGAAACGCACCTTCCCCCGGATTCCGGCTTGCCCTCAACATGGCGGCGGCGCGCTTTAGTGCCAGTGGCCGCCATAAGGGGCGTATTTTTGCAAGGGGTCAATTGTGTCGCATCGTCTCTGGTTGTGTATAAAGAGCCCAAGAACTCTGATTTCCTTAGATTCTTGAATGGGACCGCTTTGCAAGGTGAGATTGATTTGAGTCGAGCATGAGCGCGAGGAGCGCAGATGCACGAATTCAGATTTATGCGGTGAGCATTGGAGACCACAGCCGCGGGCATAGCGGTCCACTATGCTAGCAGCCGTTTGCAGGCTCGTCTCCATGTCCCCCAGACGCCCTTGCGTGGCCCAGAGGGTGATGTCGGCGTACAGCGCGTGCTGCACCCCTTCGACCGCACCCAACAGAGCAGGTAAGCGCATCATTGCAACGTTGAATAGCAGAGGGCCGAGGGCAACAGAGGGCCCTCGTGCCGAGCAAAAAAGGTCCGTGTTCTTGATCCTGTATTCGGATATAAGACAGTCTGTCTGTGAGAAATTGTTTGATGTAGTTGAAAGTGTTCGTGCCACAGTGCGTTTGACTCAAGTGTGTGAGTATGACCTCGTGTGTTACATTGTCGAATGCCCTTTGAGATCCAGGGCGAGGACGATTTTGTCGTTTCTTGCGCATGTGATGGAGTTCAGTATTTCGCGGTCGAGTTGAAGCAGGACATCCTGTGCGGATCTGTGTGGGCGAAATTCGAGCATGGTGTCCGCGAAAGTGTTGTGTTGTTCAAGGTACTCAGACAGCCGATCCCACACCATCGTCTCCATCAATTTGCCCACGCACGAGGTGAGAGAGATGAGTCAGAGGTTGTCCGTATCGACTGGTTTCCCAGCTTTGGGAATAAAGGTGACGAGAGCCGTCTTCCATTCAGTGGGAAGGGGGGTTTCCCCTGTCCAGATTGCATTGATATAGTCAAGAAGGCACTGGTGCGCCGTGTCAGGGAGGTTCGCCAGAAGTTTAACGGTGACCTTGTCCCTGCCTGGCGCAGTGCCCTTCTTCATTTTGGCCAGACTGGCCCGCAGATTGTGGAGCCGGAATGGGTTATCCAACTCCGAGTTTTCCCTGCCTGTATAGGAATAGACCGATCCGCGGGGGTCCTGAATTGTGCACAGGTCGCGATCGCGTAGCGCCACTGCCAGCTGCATTGGGTTTCCTTGGAATGAGTGCATGGCCTTGTGTAGCTGTTTTTGCGTTTCCGTGCGTGTCTGTGTTGAATTGATGAGGGCTCGGAAGAGCCGCCACGTCTTGCGGCTCGACATTTGCCTTGCCGTCGTGTTGCAATGGTCCACCCAGTTAGAGTCAGCGAGTTGGGCCGCGTACTCTGCTGCCTGCCTGGTGAGATCCGCAATGCGACCTTTCAGCTTCTTCTTGTGTTTCTGACGCTTCCAGCGGCGCGTTAGGCCACGGCGTGCTTCCCAGAGATGCAAAAGGTGATTGTCCACGTCCGTAACTACCTCTGAGCTGTATTTGTTTCTCATGGCAGTGAAGGTGCGCCATGACTGACTGGGACCAGGTCGTGTAGCCCTGCTCTGTGATGTCCGTGTTAGTTCCTGTTGGGAAATTTTGGCGAAAGGTAGTCCAATCGGGGACGCCCCAGCGCCTTCGCCACTCGAAGTCCCTAGCGCTCGGGGGTGCTCTGCCTGACTCCAGTTCCCTCCACCTTCTTGCCCTCGTGAGCTGCTGGTCATCTGGTCTGAGTTGCGCGCAGGCA
Source organism: Amblyomma maculatum (assembly GCF_055883805.1). Lineage (NCBI taxonomy): Eukaryota > Metazoa > Arthropoda > Arachnida > Ixodida > Ixodidae > Amblyomma > Amblyomma maculatum. The sequence continues at coordinate 133,756,070 of NC_139353.1, forward strand.
ACCAGCTCGCTGATTCGAGAGGCGGGGGTCCCACAAATTGAGCATCAGGGACTAATATTTCGGAACAACGTACTGTATTACGACCCACCATGCTAGCGACAAATCGTGGATGCCATTACAGGCAATGCACTATTAATGACCAACCCTTTACGAATTTATTTGCATCCTGCGGGCAAAGCCACCACACGATTTTCGGTCTCATCCAATTTTGGCGTTTATTTTCGCACTGCGCGTAAAAATGTTTTTTCCTTTATCTCTGTTAGTAGGCTGGTGAGAAAAATTGAAAGAGAGAGAGAGAGCAGAACTTTTTATTTATTCCAGCGGATTAAGAGGCTCCGGCCCTCCGTCGTTTGGGATGGATGGCGGGTGCCCCGCCTCAGACGCAGGCCGGCAGACGTTGTTGGCCGGCGGCGTCTTGAAAGTCCATTTGCTAGCCGTAAGTATAAAATTGGCAGTGGCTTAGCTCAGCTAGGCCAAGATATACGTGGCAGTTTCCCTGGCAGAGTCTCACTTGCTTTCTGTGGACACCTCTACCGCGCCGTAAAGTGAAGAGAGGAAGGTGGGAGTGAAAGTGAAAAGAGAGAAAGAGGAGCCGTAGTGGAGAGCTACGGAGTAATTTCGACCATCTGGGGATCTTTAACGTGCGCCGATATCACACAGCACACGGACGCCTCTTCGTTTCGCCTCCATCGAAACGCAGCCGCCGAGGTCGGGTTCAAAAGAGACAGCTTTATTGTAGCGAAAGGTATATTGGCAATGAACGAGGAGTTTCGCGTGGCGGGAGGTACACAGCCGTTGCCCAACCGCCGCAGCTGGCGCGCTCGCTCCGCCATCTGGCAATCAACGAGCAACCAGAAGAGCGGTGCCTAGGAACCAACCACGCCGGACGCTCTGCATATCGGCTCCGTCGACAGCTGTGTTGTTTTAATGCCACACGTTCTAAAGCGGCCTAGAGGTATCTGACAAGCTACATAAGTGCTAGATGATCTCCTACAAACCGCTCAAGACGAGCCTAAAACGGTATTTCGCTATTTGTGAACCGGCTCAGTGCAGCGCCGATGAGCCGCCACATTAAGCCTAACAACAGTAATTCCCAGTGCACCACTCGGCACAGCCGGCTATAACATGCAGATGACAGTAGAAGGACGACTCATCACGTAACAAGAAACTCATTCTAAGAAATTGCTTACAGCTCTCCACGACTCGTACAAGACCCGAGCTGCTAAGAGAGCAGAAGCCCGACAAGTCCGTCGGCACACAGCTCCATAGCGTGACTGGAGACGCTCACCCTAGCACTCGGAATGCGCCGACAAATGCATCTACGCCGACGCGCGGCTTGGCTCTAACTCTTTCACCGCCGGCAACAAAAGCAGCGCACATCGCAGCTTAACGCAGCAAATAACTCCCGTAATTTCCTCCAGAAGCACTTCTTGTGATTTTCCGTCCTCGCGGTGAGCTTCAATTAGATCGGATGCCAGGCATCAAACTACGAAACGCTATCTAGGAGCAGCTAAAGACTCTGCTACCCTCAGACGCCTTCCTCCGGGTCCGCCCTACCAATCACACATCCACAGTGGCCACCTCGCAGACCGAACTTGCCCTGCGTCTCTCTCAGATCACCTCCCTCAATATTGTAACGGGTATTGCGCCGACGTCCAGGCAATACCCTGAGCCTAGAAGACTGTCGAAGTCCAAGGGCGGTCCGAGCAGCGGTCTGAGCGCGGTTCCAGGCAACTAACTTCGTCGTCTACGCCAACCAGCCACCACTTCATCGTCTACGCCAACTAGCCACTGATTGTCTCCGCTTCGTCGTCGACTATAGCTTGTCTCACTGCCCCCCTCCTCGGTAGCATCGACTCGATGCGACGCGATGCTACTAGGAAGAAGTTAGCGAAAGGGTGCACAAAAGTGTCGCAAGGACCCAGCGGCGTTTACGAAAAGTTCAGTCATGCACGATCATGATAGGGCCTCAGCCGAACCACGTGCACGACTTCAGGACGCTGTGGCCTTCGGGATGGAGCTGAAGCTGGGGGAACAACGGCGTAGGTGACGTCACTGATACGCGAACAATCTCGTAAGGGCCGAAGTGTCGGCGTAGTAACTTTTCAGATAGGCTGCGATGAAGACCAGGTGTCCAAACCCAGACGAAGTCGCCCGGCTCGTAAGTGACGATTCTTCGGCTGAGGTTATACCGAGCAACGTCGTTCGCCTGTTGCCGGTGGATTCTGAGGCGTGCTAGTTGCCGCGCTTCCTCAGCACGCTGAACAAAGATGTCAGCGTCAAGTTCGGCGTCAGAGCCGCAAGAATTACCAACTGGCATCACGGCATCCAACAGCGTGCTCACTTGGCGACCGAAGACAAGTTGGAACAGGGTCAGTCGCGTCGTCTCTTGAGTGGTGATATTGTACGCGAAAGTTATATAGGGCAAAATCGCATCCCAGGTGCAAAGTTCTGCGTCCACATATATAGAAATCATGTCGGTGAGGGTGCGATTGAGGCGCTCCACCAGCTCGTTGGTCTGAGGGTGATACGCCGTCGCACGTCGATGGCTAGTGTGAGTCAGAGTCATGACCAACCGGATTAGGCGAGCCGTAAAAGCTGTTCCACGGTCAGTGATTACCACGGCAGGAGCGCCATGACGTAGGACAATGTTATGAACGAAAAATTGAGCAACTTCGGCTGCAGTACCTTTAACAAGGGACGCGGTCTCTGCGTACCGTATTAGGTAGTCTGTCGCGACGACTACCCAATGGTTGCCCGACGAGGACATCGGAAAAGGACCGAGAACATCCATGCCCACTTGATGGATAGGGGTCTGCGGCAGAGCAATAGGCTGAAGAAATCCAGCGGGTTTCAATGGCGGAGACTTCCGACGTTGGCAGTCACGACATGAGCGTACATAGGCCCGCACCGATGGGAGTAACCTGGGCCAATAATACTTTTGACGAATTCGTGCAAGTGTACGGCTCACTCCCAGGTGGCCGGCGGTGGGTTCATCATGACAGGCACTCAATATACCTCGGCGCAACTCGGAGGGCACAACAAGGAGAAACGTATGTTCACTGTTACCAAAATTTCGCTTGTAGAGCACGTTACCACGCAGAGTGAACGTTTGAAGCCTACGATGAAAAACACGGGGAATACGGGCGTCGACGCCCTGCAGATAGTCGACGAGTGACGCTAACTCTGGGTCCATTCTCTGCAGCTGAGCCATTTGGGTTGTACTAATAGCCCCCAGAAAGGGAAAATCATCGGCCGCTTCTTCTGCACATATGGCGATGGGCGAGCGCGACAGACAGTCAGCATCCTGATGCTTCCGTCCTGATTTGTATACGACTGTTACGATTGTATACGACTGTTGTAATCTAAGGCTCTATCTAGCCAATCATCCTGAGGGGTCTCTGAGGCTCGCGAGACAGCATAATGAATGGTGGTCGCTTATAACGCGGAAAGGTCGGCCGTAAAGGTATGGTCGGAACTTCTTGAGGGCCCATATTACCGCCAGACATTCTTTCTCAGTTGTTGAATAGTTGGTTTCGGAGCGGGTAAGTGTGCGGCTCGCGTAAGCGATGACCCGTTCTGCACCGTCTTGTCACTGAATTAGTACTGCACCAACCCCAACGTTGCTGGCATCAGTGTGAACGTCAGTTGCGGCGTTTTCGTCAAAATGGCCTAGTATAGGGGGATTCTGTAGGCCGCTGCGAAGCTCAAGGAAAGCGGCCTCTTCCTTGGAACACAGGAACGGCGTGTCATCTCGAGTCAGTGTGGTTAGCGCTTCCGCGATGTGTGAAAAGTCTCGTACAAAGCGTCTGTAATAGGAGCACGAACCTAAGAACCGTCGAACAGCTTTCTTGTCAGTAGGGTGCGGAAATCCAGAAACGGGAGCTGTCTTTTCAGGGTCCGGGCGAACACCTTTGGCGCTGACCACGTGACCAAGGAAGCGAAGTTCCTCAAAGCCGAAGTGACATTTCTCCGGTTTGATTGTCAGGTTGGCGTCTCGGAGAGCTTTTAACACAAGGCGTAACCTTTCTAGGTATTGGTCGAAGGCGGTCGAAAATATGACGACATCGTCCAGGTAAACCAAGCAGGACTGCCACTTCAAACCGGACAGAACGGTGTCTATCATGCGTTGGAACCTGGCCGGTGCCGAACATAGGCCGAACGGTAGCACCTTAAACTCATACAAGCCATCGGGTGTCACGAAAGCGGTCTTCTCCCGGTCTCTCTCATCCACTTCTATTTGCCAGTACCCACTTTTTAGGTCTAGCGACGAGAAGTATCGGGCATCTCGTAGCCGATCGAGTGCGTCGTCTATGCGGGGAATTGGGTAAACGTCCTTTTTAGTGACGAGGTTAAGATTTCTGTAATCGACACAGAACCGCAGAGTGTTGTCCTTCTTTCTGACGGGAACAACCAGAGAAGCCCGCGGGCTTGTAGACGGCTGAATGACATCGTCGGAAAGCATTTCGGTGACCTGTCTCGGAATCGCTGCTCGTTCCGTTGGAGAAACGCGGTATGGGCGTTGGCAAACGGGGCGCGTGGTCTCGTCTGTTATTATACGGTGCTTGGCGACAGGAGGTCGGCCCACTTTGGAAGACGTTGCGAAGCAGTCTGCAAAATCTGCCAAGACAGCCGAAAGCAGATCCTTCTGAGCCGGCGATAACTCGGTGTTTATTTCGACAGGTGGCAGAACGTGGCGAGGTCCAGTGTCGTCTTGAAGGACTTCTTCCACGGTGCACAAATGTGGACACTCCGCGACGTCTTGGAGGAAGGAGGTCACCGTGGCCTTGACGTCAAGGAGGCCTTGACGAGGTGCTGAAATTCGTTCGAAAAGTTGGTGAGCAGAACGGTAGTGCAGCCATCCCGTAGGTGGACGAGACCTCGGGCAACAATGAGACCCCTCTCAAGCAGCAGCGGGATATGACCCTCCGCCATGCCCTCAAAGTCATGAAATAGGTCATTCTGCACGCGCATTACGACACTGCACCGTGGTGGCACCGTGACATCATCCTCCACAATATGTAGAGCATGGCTATAGGGATCGCGTGTGTCGAAGCGTGCCACTGCCCGTTAGGTCGAGAATGTGACTCGTGCCTCGTGTAGGTCGATCCCAGCACCGTTTGCCTGCAGAAAGACGAGCCCCAGAATCAAATTTCTCGAACATTCGCACAAGACAACGAATTCCCCGACGTAGACAAAACCGCGGATGCCAATTCGGGCTGTGCACCTTCGGGCCGGACTAATGAGGTGACCTCCAGCCGTGCGAATACTAGGGCCCAACCATGGCATCCCAACTTTGCTCAATTCCTGGGCGAGGGCGTGGCTCATCACTGAATAGTCTGCACCATTGTCAAGTAATGCGATCGTGTCAGTTCCGTCAAGTGCCACGCACAAATCAGAAGTAGCGCGTTGGATGCTGTCGCTACCCTGCTCCTGTGAGAAATAAGCGTATCGGTGTATCGGCGGCGGAGGATCTTCAATTTTTCTGACAGCAGCGGCCCTGCCTCCGGATACCGCTGGAATTAGTTTTCCCGGTGTGGACTGGGAGAACGCCACTCAGTATTGTTGGCGTCTCTGCGAGGGCTTGGGGAACGGTACCGCAGCGGAGATGACGATCCTGAGTCATAGCGCCCGTATCTCCCAGGCCTCTGACAGGCCGACAGATGAGTTTCAATTTCGAGCGGCCGTTCACCGTTACGTGGGAAGGGCGCATCCGGTTCGAAGCCGCGAAGTCCCACTCGACGATACGGGCGTGCACGGTAAAGGTGACCGGCCTCCCCGCAGTGGTAGCAGATTGGCCTGCGGTCCCGCGTACGCCACACGTCCGACTTGCGAGGGCGTGGAACAGGCACCACTGCTTGAACCGATGCGTCATACGGACTGATGTGGCTCACCACCGGTGTCGGGTCAATAAGACCACAGGCAGCTGCTTGACGTGCAACGAACGCGTACGTTCGTTTGTCGTCGACCCGTGGAGGCATGGTAGCGACAGGATCGTAGGCAGTTGCCTGAAGAACAACGGATGTGTGCGTGGTAATTTCATCGACGCGCTGCAGTACGTTAGTGACCGGGAATTCACGAGCAGCCTGGCGTACTTCATCTCTGACGACTTCGGTCAGTGATGTCACTGGCGCATTCTGAGGCAGACGGAAACGTTGGAGTTCCTCTCGAATAACCGACCGAAGGAGGTCCCGTAAGGCGTCCGCACCGCCTCCATGGCATGACGAAATAACATCTGGGGCCAGGATGTTGACATCTCGGTTGTACTGCCGGGCCCGTAGTTGGAGCGTCGTCTCCACTGTCGTTGCCTCCGCGAGGAATTCAGCAACGGTACGCGGTGGACTGCGAACGAGGCCACAAACAGCTCTTGCTTAACTCCACGCATGACGGGGCGAAGCTTCTTCTCCTCCGTCTATTGGTGTCTTCGCGCTGGAAAATACGGGTCATGTCTTCACAGAACATGCGCACACTTTCATTTGGCCGCTGGTTTCTGGACTGAAGTGCAGCTTCAGCTTTCTCGCGGCGGTCGGCGTTGGGGAAGGTGGTTAGAAGTTCACGGCAAAATGCTTGCCAAGTGGTAAGGGCGCCCTCGTGGTTTTCGAACCACGTACGCGCAGACTCTTCTATGGCGAAGTAAACATTACAGAGCTTTCGCTCGTCACTCCAGCCGTTGTACCGAGCCACTCGCTCGAAGGTCGCCAGCCAATTCTCAGCGTCTTCGAAGACGTCGCCGTGAAAAGATGGTGGTGTTCGCGGCGGGTAGCAGAGGATTGGAGCCGAGAGCCTGGGATCAGTGGCCATGTCGAGGTGGCTCGAGAGTTGCGGCTGCGTGATCCTCGTAGGGGTGGAAAGGGGCCCAATCTCAGGCGACTGTCCGCGGAGGCGGCGACTGAGTCGCTGGTGGACCGGAGTCAGATCCGTCGTGAAGCGTGTAAACGTGGGAAAGCGTACACAGCACCTCCACCAGACTGTAACGGGTATTGCGCCAACCTCCAGGCAATGCCCTGAGCCTAGAAGACTGTCGAAGTCCGAGGGCGGTCTGAGCAGCGGTCTGAGCGCGATTCCAGGCAACCAACTTCGTCGTCTACGCCAACCAGCCACCACTTCATCGTCTACGCCAACTAGCCACTCATTGTCTCCTCTTCGTCGTCGACTATAGCTTGTACCAATATTGAAGGTAAAGAACATCCCTGTGCGGCATACACAGCACCCCCTCCTGGAGCCACACGTGGCGTCATCTCACAAGCTTACTGCCAAGAAAAGGCTGCTGAAATCTACCGCTACATTGTGCACAGCAACCCCAACCGCAAGATCGTGACCGCTAGGCGGACGGAGAGGACTACCTTTATACTCATTACATTTGACGAAGATTACGTCCCTTATTCCGTCAACTACATGCGCACAATATACCGCTGCATGCCATACATAGGCAGCCCGGACGCCTGCACCAACTGCAGGCAAACTGGACACAGATATGACGTCTGCTATGTGCCTAAAGTCAACCTATGGCCGCGATCCGGAAACAACCAAGCCGTCCAAGTCTCCCCCTTAGTATTCCCAAATGGATCTTGTGTGAAGAGGCAATCAACATTTATTGGTCTGAAATAATTTGGTGATGCATGCTTGCACCAGACGGTGTGGTTCCCTATTTGTGGTACCCGTATGTTCCCAGCAGCTCCTGGCCCCTGTCCGTCAGTGCGAGCTGGATGGATTGGTGGTATTGGCCGGAAGGGGAGGAGGGGGGTCTTGAGGTTTGTGCATTCTGCCAAAAAGTGCGGCAGGGTGCCTTTTTTTTGCAAAAAGGGCAGATCATATTGTGTTCCGCAGGTACATGCGGTTCATCAGTACGGGATGCGTAAGCGATCCCGCTTGCGCTCGATGCAGAATCGTCTGTTGTTACCTGGTGAGTTTGGGGTGCGGTTCTGGCAGTCTGCACCTTTCCTGTCGGTACATACGGGTTATCTCCCGAAAGGTGGTAATCGGATGCGGTAGCTCTTCCGGCTCGTGCTCGCCTCGGATTGACATTTCTCGGGCATGGTGGTCTGCGATGGCGCTGCCTGCTACCTGCGAGTGAGCCGGGACCCACGCGAGCTCTATGGCTCTTCCCATAGGCTTGCACTTGGATAGAATGGCTCGGGCCGCGGTGTGGATTACCCCTCTGCGGAAGCTTCTGTAGGCTGTCTTTGACTCTGTGACCACGGTGTCCACGCTCGGCTGTGCGAGTGTGAGGGCCACGGCCGCTTCTTCGGCAACTGCGGGGTCTATTGTCTTTATGGACGCGCTAACGATCAGCTCGTCGTTTGATGGAGCCACCACCGCTGCGCGGTCACTGTGTTTTTGGAGCGAGTCGTCCGCGTAGAGAACCCTAGGGTTCTCTTCCAGCTTCCGGGCTCTGGCTTTGGCCCGCGCGGTGCGCCTCTCGTTGTCTTTGCCCGGCGTCATGTTCCGAGGAAGGGGTTTGATCTGAATGGTCGTCTTCCAGTCTTCCGGAAGGGCTTCCTTCAGAGGTACTGGCTCAATCTACCATCCTATCTTGCGTAGGACGGCTCGTCCGTGTTTCGTGTGACTGAGCCGGATTCTCTGGTTAGAGAGGTGGGCTTCATTGAGCTCCTCCCCCGTGTTGTGGGCGCCCATGTCTAGCAATCTTTGCGTGGACGAGTATATGGGTATGCCCAGTGCTTGATTTGCTGCCTTACGAAGCATCGTGTTAAGGGTGTGCCTATTTGCCTTCGTCAGCTGGAGATAAGGGGCGGAGTAGGTAGCGCGGGACGCGACGAACGCGCGTATCAGGCACATGGCATCATCCTCTTTGAGACCTCGGTTTCTGTTAGATACCCTTCTAATCATACTGAGTTATCTGTTCGCTTGTAGTCTTGATCTTTGTGACGGTGGCGTGTGCCTTCCCGATGGTCTGATGTAGTAGGCCGAGGATCCTAATCTGCTGTATTAGCTTGATAGCCGTTCCATCGATGGTGACGATCACGTTCGGCGGCAGCTCTTGGATTTTCCCGGTTGAGGCCCACATCTAACTGGCACCGGCTCATGCAAGGCAAGTAAACTTATCCCGTAAACCTGCTCAACAAAACAAAGCGTGCAACCCCCCGACTGTCAGTTCACAGGACTGGCCCGCACTACCTCCCTCGCAAGGTCCTCACTTCCATTCACAAACCTGGGCCCATGCAACTGCTCAGTCCAACGCGTGCTCTTCGCCACCATCCGCCCACTTTGTTACAGTTCCGCCACGCCAACACATCCTCAGCGCAAAAAACGTCCTTTTACGCCAACGGATTGCGCAGTTGGAAGCCCAGATAAGTGCCACCTCTGGTGTAACCTCTCTTTCCCAATCCACCATCTCCACCATGCCCACCACAGCTAACGCACCAAATGCCCCCCCTTCACTTGTTAGTGCTCTTAGCCATCTGTTGCTTCTGATTCTGCTTGCATGGAAACAGAAATGGATTCACCACAATCTCACTGTTCGGTCAAAACAGCTCGCAACTGAAGCTGACCTGCAAGTCCTTGTTGAAAAGTTAGAAGTTACCTTAACAGAGAGGCTAGAAAGATAATCGGGTTTGAGACCAAGATAGTAGAACGCTTAGAAGCCGTCTTAATCCAAAGCATGGAGGGCATGCTAACACATGTAGTCAATGAATTCAGCAGGCCCCTCGATGTCACAGAAGAACAAACAACGAAACGCTTTGAGAATCTAGAGGAGCGTATTACCACCCTCGACTGCCACTAGTACAGCCGTCGAAAGACAAAAGCTCCGGAGCATTACAACAAACCTCCCACTCCTGCTGCACAAGAACACACCATTCCCACCCAAGACATATTGCATATTCCCACTGTACAAGACCATCTCCCGCCTGTTGCAGGTTTCATTGTGCTTGTAATCCATGATGGCGAAACCTAGTTTAAAGGGACACTAAAGAGAAAACTGAAGTGGGCTTGCATCGATAGAATGCCAATTCCGGATTACAAAAAACCCACTCTTATTGAAAACAGAGCTGTCATAAGGTAGTAAAGAGGAAGAACAGAAATACAGGTATCGCCGCCACAGCCGAAACTCGCAACTACAAGTCACGTGACGTGCTAGGAATCCCGGAGGCTGACAAATGCGAATTACGTTGCTCGTTTGAATGTGGTCGTAGGTTTTGTCTCGAATATAATAACACGCTTTTTTCATACGTAAACGACGGCGAAAAGACAATGTAAACGTTGCAAGGCAAATGCAAAAATATACTTGGAGGCGCCTTAGGCGCCCACTTCAGTTTCGGTTATGTTTCGGCTCAGACATTTCGTGCGCACTCGGATAGTTTGTTCGGACCTGCAGCGCCTGAATTACGAACTTGGAGCAGCAGATGCACCTGGCTCGTTCCCATTTGAGCATTCGGAGGCGCGAGCGAGCTAAATCCGCTCCCGCCGACGCGCTCCTTCGCTCACACTTCTGCGGCGACATATCGCCGCCGTCGCCGCTTCGACTGCGAGCTCCCGTTAACCTTGACCTGACCGCTCGACTGCAGCTACGTATGCCACGAAAAGCATACATATGCTAAATACCGAAAGAAAAACGCATTATCATTCAATTGTTCACTAAATCATGACACATCTGACCAACATACTTTGGCAACAAGACCTTCAACGTGCTGTTTGCAGGCATCGTAAATAAAAGGGAATACTTGCCGCTCATACCTAGGAGAGCGTCGATATATTGCGCTGGTGGCCCGGAGAAAAAAGGGGCCTCGGGTAAAAAGTAAAAACTGAAAATAACGAAGCACCACAAATAAATTACAAAAAGTAAAAAAAAAATTGATTTGTAGAAAAAAAAAACGCCAGTAGTGGTAGGATTCGAACTCGCCATTGACCGCTCGGCTACGCCGAAACACAGGGACCCTGGAAAAAAGTTTTGCACTTTACATCATAGCCGCATTTATAATAGAATACGTTTTTGATCCCGGTCTAAATATTACAACCTCTTGACCATCAGAGCATGCTGCCTGGTCTCACGACTTGCAACTAATGTTCTGAATGCCTATGCGCAGTATATTGTGACTGATTTATTTATAGGAAGGGAAAGGCGCGGTAACTGTCTCACTTGTTTGCTGTGGACACACCTCAACCGGGCCGTAAGGGAAGAGGGGAAGGTGGGAGTGAAAGTGGAAAGAGAGAAAGAGGAGCCGTAGTGGAGGGCTACGGAGTAATTTCGTCCACCTGGGGATCTTTAACGTGCGCTGACATCGCACAGCACACGGACGCCTCTTCGTTTCGCCTCCATCGAAACGCAGCCGCCGAGTTGATCATAGCTCCTCCTCCTCCTTGCCTGCAGAACTGGCAAGGAGGAGGAAGATGAGGAGGAAAGGAAAGGGAGGTTAACCAGTAAAAGAAACCGGTTTGCTGCCCTACACTGGGGGAAAGGGGTGAGTTGATATAAAAGTTGTAAGAGAGGGATGGGTGAAGTTAGTACAGAAAGGCAATTATCCAGGTAAGACATTTTTAATTTTGAAAGTATGCTTGTTTGATGTCAAGCAGTGTTTTTAGCACTGAAACACAGTAGTTGAGCAATTCACTAGAGTAATATTTTCTGTAATTGTATGCTTTATATCCAGGGGCTGCAGATTTGTAGTGCAGATGCTACAGCACTTGAAATGAACACAAGGCAACGACTGCTGAGTGCCACATGGCAAAGAGAAAGAATAAAGAGACTGACAGCATCGAACTTTGGTGCTGTGTTAGCAAGAAAGGCTGCCTGGACGGAACGTGGTGTCGCACATATTATGAGGCCAAAGAGGTTCTCGAACCCTATAGTAAAGTAAGTCAGTTTTAATATTGATTACATGTCTACTTAAGCCCATGTTGTGATGGTTCAGAGACTAGGGCTCTCGACTGCTAATCCCAAGGATCTGTACTCGATCTCAGACATGCCAACTGCTTTTCAATAAAAGCAAAAAGCACTGATTTACTATGTGATGCGAGTGCATGTAGAGAATCCCAGGTAGCTGAAATATCTGGATCCTTGTACTGCTATGTCACTGCACGTTAAAGAACCCCGGGTGGTCGAAATTTCCGGAGTCCTCCACTACGGCGTCTCTCATAGCCTGAGATGCTTTGGGACGTTAAACCCCACAAACCATCCAACCTTGTACTGCTGTCCCTCTCATAGCCCAAGCTCTTTTTTGGTGGTAAACTGTATGAACCATGTGTACTTAGCATTTAAGAGTTTTTTTTTTTTTGTGTCGTGAAGACTTGTTCTTTGTTATTCTGTAACTGTTGCAATATATGTATTAGCAAACATTGCCCTGGGCAGACATCTTCATTGTGCAAGTCTTACCATTAGCACCCAAGCATTAACGGAGATGGGGATTGTAGCTGTTCTGAAATTATACTAGAGGGAACCATTAAGAAGAGAACATGTAACCTCAAAGAGGGTTTCAAACGAGCAAAGTATATTTCAGGCTTTAGGGCATTATGTCTTTGTTTGTTTGCATACACATGCATACAGGAAATACAGTTTTTGTATCTTAGGTTCCTCGCCCCGAGTCCAGTTATAGAATACTAAAGATACATCTCAGCATTTGTCTTAGAGGAATATTCAAAACCCAAGTATTTTTTCTGGTGCTTTTCCTACCTAGTTAAAAAGTGAACAGCCTAAAATTATGCTGACTATAAATGAACTGGTATGGAATGCAGGCTGTTTCAAAACAACTTTTTAATTAGCTTTTGTAACGCTTCAAGGGTAGATAAGGACGCAATAATGAAATGATTTTGAAAAACTTTCACTATGCAAGGTTTGCAGTTCTCTTCATTCTTGGATATTTGCAGGCATGAAACGACAAATGAGCCGCAAGCTGTGCAGCGCCACATCCAGTGCATGGAACATATCGGCCACAATGTCATTGTCAACGCATGCGGTCTCATGGTGCGTCCAGCATCTCCATGCTCGGCGCAACACCTGACCGTGTCGTGGATAACCCCAAGGAGAACCCTCCTTTTGGGCTCATCGAAGTGAGTGTCCGTCGAGTAAGAGGGCCTCGTCACTTAAAGAAGCAGTTGCATGTGAAGACGTTTGTGTTGAGATTATAGATGATGTTCCACACCTAAAAGAATCAAGTGAATATTCTGTGCAAGTTATGGGCAAATGTATTGTTCAGGACTACAGTGGGCGCATTTTGTAGTTTTTGCAGAGGCATGGATAATAATATGTAGAGTGGGGTATTCAGAGAGAACTTGACTGGAAATGATATCCAAGCTGGACGCTTTTTTCAGCAGGCTTTGCCATATTTAAATGCTCTGCAAACTGCCCAGCAAGACTAGCTCTCTCTCTCAGTGCAGTATGTAGAAACTTCCCAGTTGTATACAAGCGTTATTGAACAAGCATTGAATATTGCTCTAGTTTTCTGCATACTAATATTTAGACAGACTGTTGTGCTTTTCCTACCTAGGCCGTCAACAGTGCCCAAATTCCCCAAACATTGCATAGCATCTAGTTACAAGCATAAAAGGCAGACTAGGGTCTTACAACTGTACACATATCCATGTACAATCAATACCGAAATTTCCCAGGGCAGTGTTTGCATCTAGGCTATGCAGTGGGATAGTTGAAACATATTTACCGCTCAAATTGCACAACTATCTAGAGAAGCTTAACTTGCTCCAAATGTTTGACTTGCTGGAAATGCTGCATGAGGGGCATTGTACAACTCTGACGTCAGTGTCGTGGCATGGTAACTATTGTGGAGCTGTAAATCCTGGTGCCATTATTCATACTGATTTCCATTATTTGCAGCAGCTATGGTGTGCTATATATACATATAAACGTTTTCAGAAAATATTCACTCTATGTAGAAAACACAATACAAGTTGATGCTTCATTATTTATTGACGCTTAAAACGGTATTAGAGAAAATACTTTGACATTAAAAATGAGCACGTTATTTACAATACCTTCAACAGAGGTGTTAGTAAGTTTGTGAGAAGTGTACAAACTGTTCAAACGTGATTAATAATCGGTGCAATAGTTATAGGGATTCTCCTATCAAATATGTGAAAGGTTTTGATCCTTTGAATGTGCCTCTCAGCATGGATACACAGTGACGCTATGGCTTCTGTTTCTGTAACCTGAACATCGGTCAACTGGGCATTAGTTAAAAATGGTGGCATGTTCAAATGCACTCCTAAGGATTCAAGCAGATCTTTAATCGTGAACCCTTTACCTGCTATAATGACATCGCCCTTATTAAATGGCAAGAATAGAAATACGCTTCTCCTTACTAGCTCTTTGTCCGAGACACAGCCTGTGACCAGTGGCGGAACAAATGTCAGTGTACCATCTGGGGTAAAACCAATCAAGCCCTTGAATGTGTTACTCGATTTATAGTTAGAATACGTTTCTGATTACAACACTAAAGGGCTAGGTACGTCGCACTTGATTTCTGTTGCATCTATAATTTGGGGTTTTGGGGGTGGAGTTTTGGGGTACTTGACCTTGAATTCTTCAGGCATGTAGTGGTCAACCACTCCTCTCGATGCCCATAAAGGCATACCTTCCAGCCGCATGAACGAACAGTTTATCCACTTGTTGAATATGCGGTTTACAGTGCCCTGGTGGATATTGAACCTGTAACAAATGTCCTTCTGGAAGAGACCTAGTCTTAAGGTCACCAGAACTAAAAACAATTCATTCTCAATACTGAGAAGGAAAGAACGCCAACTTCTCTTTTTCGGCTGCACGTGCCATTACCCTGATTCATTGTATTTACCTTTAAATAGCGCAGCAACATCACACATACATCACACGATGGCAAGCCAGTATAAAATTGAAAATCATCATCATTGCCTTTAAATGTTTCAAGTGAAAATGGTGTTGAAGAGGCCTCCAAGGTAGCACAGCGTTCATGGAGCACAGTAATTTTTCTCTCCAATGTTGCATTTGTTTCCCTTGCTTTCTGCAGCTCTTGTTGGAGTCAAAAGATTTCGATGTGTTTTTCACTGTCAGTGTCGTGGATGGGTTCAGCAGTGACGCAGGTATCGTCCATTGAAGACTGCTGAGAGTCTGCTCCAGTTGCTGGCATCTGAAGCAAAGGTGGTGTTTGATTTTGCATCTGTGGAGGAGCTAAACGAGGCTTTCGAGGCTTTCTTTGCTTTATGAGTTTTTTGAAAGCGAAGACTGACGGCACAGCATTGTTGTGCAATATTCTACGTCCGCTGGCAACATTCTTCACAAAATCCTTTTCTATAAAGTGCAGCGAGCAGACACCGGCTGTTCTAATATTGAAAGGT
The DNA here is from genome assembly GCF_055883805.1 of Amblyomma maculatum. Lineage (NCBI taxonomy): Eukaryota > Metazoa > Arthropoda > Arachnida > Ixodida > Ixodidae > Amblyomma > Amblyomma maculatum. The sequence continues at coordinate 133,771,346 of NC_139353.1, forward strand.
GGTTTTCTCTTAATGACAGCCCACCATATTTTTCGAAGCTTGCTGTCACCAGGTATGCAGTGGAATGACGCCCTCCTGAAATAACACAAATTTTGTTGTTGTGGAGTTGTGATACATGACATTCATTTCAAACATGTTGCAGAAGAGCAAGCAATATTTGGCAGCAGCAGATCAGTGAAGTATAAAATGGATCCAGCGTCATGGACATACAAAAATGATGCACATACATTTATCGCTTAAAGCGAAGTTGTTAACTACATATGCAATCCTTGTATCTCTTGCTGTGTGTCGCAGTAGAAAAACTCGCGCTTTCTACTAGCGCGGGAAGGCTCGCTACAAGCGACTGCCAGGTGAATGGCGATTTAATTCAGTTACAATCTCTACCGCGATAACTGTGTTTTGATGACGCGCCTAAGGTGAAACGAAAGAACCGCCTTATTCCGCGATATGAATGTGACAAAATAAAACCGGCGTGGTTCATATGAAACCAAAGTTCTCCTACGATGTGCCTCATACAGCAACGCAGAGGGGAAAATGTCGCACTGATTTAGAAAAAAAAGCGCGGCGGTCCTCACCAGAGCAGCAATGACAATCATACGAACTTGTGCTAGCAGTTGCATGCTGAACTGCAATCGGAGGTTTAGATTCAGAAAACTTTTTGCAAAGCGTATTCCGAGACGCAGACGAGTAACTGAAGCCCGGGTATAGTCGTATATTCGAAAACGTGTATGTATGATGAAAAAAAAAAGGGGCGAGTTTTTCGCAGTAAGCAAAGGCAACACTCTTGGGGCCCGGGCCGTCTTGTACGCGAAAACGCTTGAAAAAATACGGCTGCGCACCCCTAAAATGCACTGTGGCCGATATATTTTATTTATCTCGACATCAAACATCAAATACTAATATTTAAAATCAGAATGAATTCGATACGGCGCTGATCGAAAGCCCGCTTACAGCGTCACAACCGAGCGACAACAGGTTGACACAAGGCAACAAGAAAAAAATGCTGAATGAATATGGCTTGCTGCTTACCTTTTTTAATTACGAATCTTCATTTCGGCTTTGAGTACAATACGGAACACAACAATATGATGGCATTATTGGCGAAAACGAGCATTAACCCAGTGGGCAGTACAACCTCCTAGTATGCCGCTTGCCACTGCACTGTTCAGGCACACTTGAACATGGCGGAAACGCGCGCGGGGGTCGCTAGATGGCAACAATTTTGCATAAAGCCCATCATCAAAAGAAGCTCGTCGCTTAAGAGGAGAATGGTCGGCAAAGTCACCTTCCTAATAGGAGAATGGCGAAAGCCTACCCTTCCTTTCCTATCATTTGATTTTCATCGATTGCCTCTTATGGGCGTTCGCTGCAGTGCTATATATAATTATAATTGGTTTACAGGAAAGGAAAGACGCTGTAACTGTGACACTTTGAAAGTGTGAGTTTTTGCTACACACCATCGCTCCTGTCGCGTGGCGCTCCTTGGCGCGCGTTCAAGTGTGGCATTGCAGACTGTAGGAATGCTACACAACCACCTCCTCCTTCTCGCGCTATTGTGCCGGAGTTCCGGATTTGATCCCGTCCGCCGGCGGCTGCGTTTCGGTGGATGGGAAACGGAGAGGAGGAGGAAAAACTTTATTTAGCCCTATATTATTTGGCGGTTTTTGGACGTCTTCAGAGATGTCTGCTTGTTGTATCCACAAGAGTCTTCTCCGTCGACTTCGTCCACTTTTTCACAATGGTCGGTTGCCCTCAGTCCAGGGCTCCGCTGGCTGCTGCCGCCCGCTGGGCTCGCTGTACCAGACCTTGCTGGTCTTCGCAGCGGTCGCTGGACAGCAGAGTCTCCCATTGATCCGCACTCGGGTTTCGAATTTTGGGGACCACATCTATGTTTTGACATGCCCATGTGATGTGATATAGTGTTGGTTTTTCATCGCACCACGGACATCTGTCAGCGTATATGGTAGGGTGCATTTTGTTTAGTATGTGTAGGTTTGGGTATGAACCCGTCTGTAATTGTCTCCATATGACAGTTTCCTCTCTGGTGAGAGAACTGTGCGGTGGGGGATATCGGATTCTTCTTCCTCTATAGTTTTCTAGTATGGCCGAGTATGCCTTGGGTGCTGGCAAAAGTTCCGCGGACCCGTCAGATGCTCGGAAAGTAGTGTATGCTCGAGCTATCCTGTCAGCCTCTTGGTTCCCTGCCCCCCCCCCCCCCCCCTTTTGCCACGGTACGCATATAATTTTGTGTCCGGTCTTCTTCGTGGTTTTTAATTCTGTCGCTCGCTTTGAGGAGTATACGGAGCGCGTGACGACCCATCCTACCATTCATGAAATTTCGAGAGGCTGTTTGAGAGTCCGTGAGTATCGTTAGCGACCGCCCAGCTCTATAGCCCTCCGCCACCGCTAGAGAAATGGCTACTTCCTCGGCCTCTGCTACTGTGCAGTGTCGGATAGAGGCGCTGGTCACTTCGCGGAGAGGTGTCTTTGTGCTGTGCGATGTCAGCGCAAGAACGTTGCGTTAGATCCCCAGGGGGTCGAAATTACTCGTAGCCCTTCACTACGGCACCTCTTTCTCTCTTTCTGCTTTCGCTCCCACCTTCCTCCCTTCCCTGCGTGGGACAGGTGTCCACAAATCGTTTGACAGATATTGCGCCTTTCCTTTCCAATGAACAAATTTACATAAAAATAAAGCGCGCTGCAGAATCTGCATTGGACAGACTCCTCTGATGGGGCTGGGGCAGGTAGGTAACCGCCGCTAGCGGCGGGTACTATCCTGCCACCGAATTTTTATCTCTTGTAGGCCGTCATTGCACCCGCCATCGCTTCGGTGGTGGATGACGGCTGTTGTTTAGGCGCGCGTCTTTCCCTCTTCCATTTTTTTCTACTCTATTTTCTCTTCTGTCTGCACGAGGCAGCGGAGGTGGCTCAGCTACGGAGCCAGTAGCAGGCCCGTGCATTTTCTTTTCCTTCTTCCTACAGCCTCAACAACAACAGAATCTGCATTGGAGTAACGCGAAAGCACGGATGCTGTTGTTGGTTGCTTCTGGTTGCTTCTAGTTGCTTTTAGTTGCTTAATTCCCTACTTGTTTGCCCGTTTTAGTCTTTGGTACTTTCATTTTGTACGCCAATCCCTTCATAAGCCCTTATCGGCTATACTTCCGGTTGCATGACGCCACATCAATTCACTTCTTGTGTACCCATTTTAGTCTTTGGTACTTTCAAATTGCGCGCCAATCCCTTCCTATGTCCTTTTCGGCTCTACTTCCGGTTGCGTGGCGTCACCTCCTTGACGCCACCCTAACTGACTGCCTTAACTATTTTCAAGTTACGGGCATATTCAGAAGAGTAGCGCTTAGAGGACACGGTCTCAAGGAACATATTCTACTCAAAATGACACAGGCCTACATCATCAGTCGCATATGTTATGCCACACCTTTTCGCAATCCGAAAAAGACAGAACGTGAAAAAATCGACGTCATAATTCGAAAATGCGTCAAACGCGCACTCGGCCTCCCTGTCTCCACATCAACAGAGAAGCTGGAGAAAATGGGGATTCATAATACATGGCAAGAGCTGACTGAAGCTGTCAGAATCTCTCAACTGGAAAGACTAAGTCAGACGGAGACAGGCAGAGTCATCCTAGACTGGGTCGGACTCCAGACAGAGGCCCACAGACGAAAACATCTATCCCACCCAACATATAAGAGAACACATACTGGTACCACCCTTACCTCGAAACATGCACCCAGACTACAACAAAGAACGCAGAGAACACAGAGCCAAAACCATCGTTAAAAGAATGAAACGCAAAGCAGTCGATGAAGTTGCTTATATAGACGCATCATGCGGACGACACGGAGCAGCTGTCTCGGCAGTAGTAAATGGAGAAGGTGCACCTAAAATTGCGGCCTCAACACGCACCCGTGACATTAATACAGCTGAAGAGGTCGCAATAGCGCTCGCATGCACTGGTACACAGGCCAAAACTATAATCAGCGACATCAAAACGGCTGTCTGGAATTTTGCAAAAGGACGGATCTCAGAGGAGGCTATACAAATCCCATTATTAGAACCATATCCATCATATGGATGCCAGCACACGAGTCTGTCCCTGGCGATGAAGCTGCGCACCTGCTGGCCCGAGGTCTCTACCACCGGGCAGCGGCAGAAAAGCCCGAATGCAAGGGAATTAAAGATTGCGCTATCACATACAATGAGATCACAGAATCTTACAAATTAGATCGAAAAGTATACCCTCCCCCAGATCGGTCTCTCACTAACAATGAAGCACGCATCTGGAGGCGATTACAAGCCGATAACTACATCTGCCCTGTCTGGGTTTTCTTCACACAGACAGGGAAGGAAGAAGATTCTAAATGGAAAAATTGCTGCCAAAAAGGCACGCTAGATCATATAATATGGCAATGCGACGATTCCCCAGGCGCCGGCATTACCATTGATAGTAGAGAAGCCTGGGAGGTTTGGCTGCGGAGCGGAGATCCCACCGTTCAGTGGCACGCGACCCGCCTGGCGGCTGAGGCCGTGAAGAGTGCTTGTAACCTCACCTGACCTCAGCCTGCGGGGCCCTCCTGACTCGCTCCCCGGCCTGCGTGCCGGGGGCGGGAGATGAAGGGCTCCTTTTTGGTGGAAATAAAGGTTTCATTCATTCATTCATTCATTCATTCATTCCATTAATTAATTAATTCATTCATTCATTCATTCATTCATTCATTCATTCATTCATTCATTCATACTTTCGAATTGCGCTCCAATCCCTTCCTGTGCTCTTTTTCGGCTCGGCGTAAGGTTGCGTGACGTCACATCTTTCACGTCACCCTAATTGATTTATTTAATTACTATTGTAGTATTTGATACATTCAAATGTGGCACCAAGTCATCCGCTGAGACCATTTTCACCTTTGATATATTATTTTACCCTCTAAATATTTACCTAATTAACCTATTGGCCTAATTACTTTTTCGCGCACAACATTACATCCCCCTCTATTTATTAACACCACTTCTTAACCTCTACGGCTGCTCAATTACTCACATTTGTTGCGGACACAGTTTTCCAAATTGCGCGCCGATCCCTTCCTATGCCCTTCTCCGGCTCTACTTCCGGGAGCGCGACGTCACATAAACTACGTCACATTAAATCACTTCTTTATTAATTTTCCTCTCTGGTACTTTCAAATTGCGCGCCAATCCCTTCCTATGATCTTTTTCGGCTTCTTGACGTTACATTCTTGACGTTACCTTAATTGACTGATTCAGTTAACTATTTTAGTACTTGATACATTCAAATGTGGCGCCAAGCCATTCGCTAATGAGACCATTTTCGTCTTTACTTTTTCATTTTTCCTCTAATTAATGACCGAATTCACTTATTGACATTATTATTTTTTCGCACACATTACGTCACCCTCTATCGAATGACACCACTCAACAATCTCTACGACTTTTCAATTACACCTGCTGCGGACATAATTTTGCGTGCTTTGCCTCTAAATAATTACTTAATTAGTTTTTTGACTTATCATTTCGGATTCGACATTACGTCACCCTCTATCGATTGACACTACTCATTAACCTCTCCCATTTCTCAATTGCACACAACCGCATCGAACAACTTTTATATTTTTTGCCTTTAATCATCATCATCATCATCATCATCATCATCATCATCATCATCAGCCTGATTATACCCACTGCAGGGCGAAGGCCTCTCCCATATTTCTCCACTTAACCCGGTTCTGTGCTAGCAGCATCCACTTGACCCCTGCGAACTTCTTAATCTCATCCGCCCACCTAACTTTCTGCCGCCCCTTGCTACGCTTTCCTTCCCTTGGAATCCAGTTTGTTACCCTCAGCGACCATCGGTTATCCTCTCTTCGCACTACATGTCCTGCCCATGTCCATTTCTTCTTAATTTCTACTAGAATGTCGATAACTTGAGTTATTTCTCTGACCCACTCTGCACGCTTTCTATCTCTTAATGTTACCCCTACCATTTTTCGTTCCATAGCCCTCTGGGTTGTCCTCAACTTAAGTAGGACTCTCTTGGTTAGCCTCCACGTTTCAGCCCCATAGGTGAGTACAGGCAAGATGCAACTGTTGTATACTTTCCTCTTGAGCGATACCGGTAAGCTGCTAGTCATAATCTGCGAGTGCTTGCCAAATGCGCTCCATCCCAATCGTATTCTTCTTGTTATTTCCTTTTCGTGGTCCGGATCTGCGGTTGCTACCTGTCCTAAGTAGACATATTCGCCTACTACTTCCAGTATTTCGCTACCTAATGTAAACTGCTGTTCCTTCCCGAGGCTGTTGAACATTACCTTAGTCTTCTGCATATTGATTTTCAAGCCTACCTTTCTACTTTTCCTGTCTAGGTCATCAATCATTATTTGCAGTTCATCCCCCGAGTTGCTTAGCAAGGCAATGTCATCAGCAAATCGCAGATTACTGAGGTATTCTCCATCTACCCTTATCCCTAACTGCTCCCATTCCAAGTCTCTGAATACTTCCTCTAAACAAGCTGTGAATAGTACTGGGGAGATTGTGTCTCCTTGCCTAACACCTTTCTTTATGGGAATTTTGTTACTTTCTTTATGCAGAACTAAGGTTGCTGTGCAGCCACTATATATATTGTTACGGTACGCAGTGAAAGAGACGATGACGAAGTGCTGGGCTGGTAGAAGAAGACGACGCTGCAGCTACGTCTGGTTCTCCTGTGAGCGTGTCCCTGACTGTGAACTCTTGCGGCTACGACGTACCATCGCCTCCTAATATCTCGACGTGCCTCGTAACATCTTGGTGGAGCTGCCGGGTTAGACACCAATACCGCAAGCTGGATCTCCGTAGTGGCCGCCAACTTGGTGCTAGTACTATGCAGTCCGACGCAGCTACCTGTACAGCGGCAGAACCAGCGCCCACTGTCGTCGTTGCGCAGCCTCGTGATCCGGGAACCTTTTGCGGCACCGATGACATCGACGTCGAAGACTGGCTCGCTATGTACGAGCGAGTCAGTAAGCACAACCGATGGGACGCAACGTTGATGCTTGCAAATGTCATTTTCTACCTGGCTGGTACGGCGCGCGTCTGGTTCGAGACGCACGAAGAAGATCTAACATCCTGGGACATGTGCAAAGAGAAGCTTCGGGTTCTCTTTGGCAAGCCAATCGGACGCAAGCTCGGCGCTAAAAAGGACCTGGCATCGCGAGCACAGTCGTCGACCGAATCATATCTGTCGTACATACAAGACGTACTAGCTCTATGCCGCAAAGTGAACAGCGCCATGCCCGAGTGTGACAAGGTGGGCCACATCTTAAAGGGCATTGCTGACGACGCTTTTAACCTTCTATTTTGCAAAGATTGTACGACGGTCGACTCCGTCCTCGAGGTATGCCGGCTGTTTGAGCAAGCTTAACATCGTCGTATTGCTCCCCGCTTCGACCGCTTGCCAAACACAGTTGCTACGTCTTCGTGCGAAGACCTGCCAACACTGCAACAGCCGTCACATGAGCCAAACTTGACCAGGATCGTTCGCAGAGAGCTGGAGGCAATGGCCCCTGTCGCATTCACACCTCAGCCGGCGGATGCTACTATAGCACTGATCCAAGCTGTCGTTCGGCAAGAATTCGCGAACGTGGGCCTTAATGCAAGCGTAAGCCTCATCTCTGGTCAGCCGTCCGCACAGCCATCTGTCCAGCCCACCGTTCCGGTGGTAGCTGCTGCGGCTCCGACTGCGCGCTTCCCGACGCGATACCCCGAATCTACCCGATGCTACCGCAACCCAGAAGAATGGCGGACCTTCGACAACCGACCCATCTGTTTCAACTGCTCACGTGCCGGCCACATTTCTCGCCATTGCCGCAGCCGTTGGGTTCCGCCACCTCGACCTCGCTACTATCATGATCGCAGCACCGCCTACGGACCACACCCAACCTCTCTCCGCGATATGCCCTCTCGTGACTTTAACCCGCCATCCCCGCGCATGTCCAGCCGATCGCCGTCTCCCCAGACCCGCCGTTCCCGCTCGCCCCTACCTCACCGTTCCTCGTCCCCTCATCCTCACTTCTCTGGCCCGCTCCCGGAAAACTGATCAATGCAGCTCCCGGAGGTGAAGCTGCATTGACGACCCGGCCCGAAAATCCTCTGCTGACCCTCGCTCATCGCCGCAATCTTCTAGATATCTGTGTAGATGGTGTGCCTGTTACCGCCCTCATTGACACTGGTGCCCAAATTTCCGTCCTCAGCTCTTCGTTTCGCCGCCGACTCAAAAATGTTGTCACACCCGCCTCTTCATCAGCCGTTCGTGTCGCCGACGGAGGCGTCGCTACCGTCGTGGGACTTTGCACTGCGCGCGTGAGCATTTGTGGTCGAACTACCCCTGTGCTCTTCACTGTAATCGACCACTGCCCCCACGATGTGATCCTCGGCATCGACTTTTTAACGGCGCACTCTGCCCTGATTGATTGTTCAAGTGGCCTCCTTCGCTTAGACCTGCCTTTCTGCTCCGACCGCACAGATATCAAGCCACGCCTCTGCTCCGTCGAGTTTGTTCGCCTACCGCCCGAAGCTGCCATGTATGTTCCTTTGGCCCCGTTTCCTGCTATTCCTGATGGTACATACGTCACTTGTCCAATCACCGATGTTGTTCTCCACCGTAACGTCATACTCCCTCACACTGTCCTGACCGTCACGGATAACAGAACCTATCTTCCCGTCCTTAACTTTAGCCGCTCTGTGCAAGTTTTGCCCCATGGCATTGCACTCGCTGACTTGCTTCCGTTGGCTGACTGCGAAGTTTCTGCCCTCAAGCCTGTGCCTTTGTCTGAACCCCCCGTATCAGCTTCTCGTTCGACCCTTTTTACTCCCATGATAGCACCGGATTTGACACCTCAGCAAGCCGGTGCTCTCTCCGACCTTTTGCTTTCGTACTAGGACATTTTTGATTTTGCCGACCGACCTTTGGCCCAGACATCTGTCGTTACCCATCGCATCAATACTGGTGATGCCAGCCCTATTCACAGAAGGCCTTATCGAGTCTCTCTTGCTGAGCGCCACGTGATACAGAAGGAGGTCGATAAGATGTTGACAAATAATATTATTGAGCCTTCCTGCAGTCCCTGGGCGTCTCCTATCGTTTTAGTCAAAAAGAAAGATCAAACTTGGAGATTCTGTGTAGATTACCGCCACCTCAATCAGATCACTAAAAAAGACGTTTATCCGCTCCCGAGAATTGACGACGCCCTCGACTGCTTGCATGGTGCCAGCTATTTTTCCTCGATCGACATGCGTTCCGGCTACTGGCAAATAGCTGTCGACGAACGGGATCGAGAGAAAACCGCATTTGTTACCTCTGACGGACTATACCAATTCAAGGTCATGCCATTTGGCCTCTGTAACGCTCCTGCGACCTTCGAGCGCATGATGGACTCGCTTCTCCGTGGCTTCAAGTGGACAACGTGCTTATGCTACTTAGATGACGTTGTCGTTTTCTCTCCTACGTTCACAAGTCACCTTGAACGGCTTTCTACGATACTGGCAGTCTTTCGCCGCGCCGGTCTTCAACTCAACGCAAAAAAATGCAGCTTCGGCCGCCGCCAGATCAAAATCCTGGGACATTTGGTTGACGAAAATGGTGTGCAGCCCGACCCTGATAAAGTTCGTGCAGTCCGCGAGTTCCCTACACCACGTAATACAAGTGATGTGCGAAGTTTTCTCGGGCTCTGCTCCTACTTCCGTCGCTTCATTCGGAACTTCGCTGACCTAGCACGTCCCCTTACCTCCCTTTTGCAGAAAAACGTGAATTTCTCGTGGAGCCATGAACAAGCTCAGGCCTTCACAACGCTCATTTCCGCGCTCACCGCTCCTCCTGTACTGGCGCACTTCGACCCGTCTGCTCCTACAGAACTGCGCACCGACGCTAGCGGACATGGTATTGGCGCCATCCTTGCACAGTACCAGCACGGCCACTCTCGTGTGATTGCCTATGACAGCCGCCTTATATCTCAGTCCGAGCGCAATTATTCCATTACGGAGCGCGAATGCCTTGCACTTGTTTGGGCGTTGACCAAATTCCGCCCTTATTTGTTTGGGCGGCCCTTCAGCGTAGTGACGGACCATCATGCCTTGTGTTGGTTGTCATCACTTAAGGACCCTACTGGCCGCTTAGGTCGCTGGGCCTTGCGATTACAAGAATACACGTTTACTGTTGTGTACAAGTCAGGCCGCCTACATCAAGACGCCGACTGCTTGTCTCGCCACTCCGTCGACCCTCCTGAACTTCCTGACAATACTGCTGACGACTGCGTTTTGTCCATTTCGAACTTTCTCCACATCGGCGTCGAACAGAGTCGGGATCCTTCCCTGCGCCCCATTATTGATCACCTGCGCAACGACAGCACCGATCCGCCCATCAGTATGTTTGTGCTGCTTAATAACACATTATACCGACGCAATATGCGCCCAGATGGTGTAGACCTTTTGCTTGTTGTCCCGACACATCTACGCTCTGCTGTTCTTGCGCACCTTCATGAGGCTCCTACAGCAGGGCACCTAGGAGTGTCCCGCACATACGACAATGTTCGACGGCGATTCTACTGGCCTGGCCTCTACCGCTCTGTTCGTCGCTACGTCGCCGCCTGTGAGTTGTGCCAGCGCAGGAAGACCCCGTCTCTTCACCCTAGTGGGCCCCTGCAACCACTCGCAGTTCCAACTGAGCCCTTTTCTCGAGTTGGTCTCGACCTGCTCGGGCCATTCCCCACATCGACTTCAGGGAACAAATGGATTGCCGTAGCGACTGATTACGCCACCAGGTATGCCATAACCAGAGCTATCCCCACCAGCTGTGCCTCCGACGTTGCAGACTTTCTTTTGCATGACGTCATCTTGCTTCATGGTGCTCCTCGTCAACTGCTCACCGATCGCGGTCGCTGCTTCCTTTCTAAAGTTGTTAATGACCTTCTGCGCTCATGCGCTACGGGCCACAACTTCACAACGGCCTACCATCCACAAACAAACGGTCTTACTGAGCGCCTTAATCGTACCCTGACCGATATGATGTCAATGTATGTTTCTGACCATCACCGTGACTGGGACATCTCTTTACCTTTCATAACATTCGCTTATAACTCCTCACGGCATGATACCGCCGGATACTCTCCCTTTTATCTACTCTTCGGCCGCGACCCTCTACTTCCCTTCGACACCTTACTGCCTCTTGACGATTCCTCCTGCAGTTACGCTTCTGATGCCATCGCCCGCGCTGATGCCGCCCGTCATATTGCTCGAGACCGGCTTGATGCGTACCAGCGTTTTGAAAAGCACCGTTACGATCGGCAGCACCGTGACGCCTACTACCCTCCTGGCTCCCTCGTACTCCTCTGGCTCCCTGCTCGACGTGTAGGCATGTGCGAGAAACTTCTGCCCCGCTATGTGGGCCCTTACCAGGTCTTGCGGCAACTTACTGACGTGACGTACGAGATTATCCCTGTGAACCGCCACTCTCCGGCAAACCATCATCCAGAAGTCGTGCATGTCGCCCGTCTCAAACCTTATATCTCGCGCTCACCTGTGTAGTCTACGCACCGGGACTGTGCTTCTTCCGCGGGGGGGGGGGGTATTGTTACGGTACGCAGTGAAAGAGACGATGACGAAGTGCTGGGCTGGTAGAAGAAGACGACGCTGCAGCTACGTCTGGTTCTCCTGTGAGCGTGTCCCTGACTGTGAACTCTTGCGGCTACGACGTACCATCGCCTCCTAATATCTCGACGTGTCTCGTAACAATATCTTCCAGCACTTTCACGTACGGCTCGTCTACCCCCTGATTTCGCAATGCCTGCATCACCAGGTTTGAACCGAGTCAAATGCTTTTTCGTAATCAATGAATGCTATGTATAAGGGCTGGTTATATTCCGAGCATTTTTCTATCACCTGATGAAATTACCTAATTAACTTATTGGCCTAATTATTCTTTCTGCAGCAATATTGCCTTAGCCTCTATCGATCGACATTACTCATAACCTCTAACACTTCTCAATAACTCGAAACTGCTGTGGATACCACGACTTTGATCTGCTGGCACGATCTACAGACGCGGTCTGCGGACACAAATCTGTGAACATAGCGAAGTAAAGCTTTCGCGTTAATAAAGCGGAGAAAGCGTATGAGAGAAAAGAATCAAAATGAAATTTTGCGCCTATCTTTAATACTTGAACGGAAATTGGTGAAAGTTAAAAATAACTACTTTTCTGAAAGACTTATCCAGTTCATGAAAACTTCCCCGCAGCATTTCTGGCGTTATCTTTCACCCTCGAATGAAACAAATATGGTTTACAGCGGATGATTCAGTTATTACTGATAATTAAAAATCGGTAACAGGTGTAATATACTTATTTTCAGTCTGTATTTAGCCCTCCTAACTCCTTGCCCCACAATTCTCGAAGCGGACTGTGTGCCCCGCCATCTGAAATGCCGGAGATTATCTTGTCCCAACAAGGCATTATTTCCTTCCTCCCAATTTAGATACAAGAGCCTTCCGGTCCTGATGCTATTCTTAATGAGTTAATGAGTTCTTAATGAATGTTATTCTTAATGAGGCGGTACAACGTATTTGTGAACCAACATTCCTTACCAAATGATTGGCTACAGGCTAGGGTAGTACCAGTGCACAGATCTGTAAGCAAGCACATTCGTGACAAGTACATACCAATTTCTATCACTTGCACTTGTTGCAAGATCTTGAGCGCGTCGTGGTTAACTGCTTAACTAAATGCCTTGAGGACGCAAACACGCTAAATTACAATCAACATGGTTTGAGGCGGAAACTGTCTACTTTTACTCAACTTGTGGAAACCCTGCATGATTTTTCAAAAGCAGTAAACCACAGGAATCAAGCGCATGCAATTTGCTGAGACATGTATAAACCAGTTGACCTGGGTTTCTTCCTCAGCAAAAACACTAGGAACCGTTTTCCATGAAAATATGCTATGGAATTCTCACACAGATAGCATAACAACTAAACTGCGTAAAGCGTTAGGCATGTTGAGAAAAGTGCAGCACTTTTAACCCATCCCTCGAAAGCTAATGCTCTATAACACGATTTTTGCATCTCATCTGAAATATTGTCATTTCGTTTGGGGTAATGGTACCAAGAAATCAATAAATAGGTTAGTTACATTACAAAACATGCAGTTCGAGCAATTGCAAACGCTCCATACAATTCCCACACTTCTGATCTATTTCGTAAATACAAGATTGCTAAACTTCCTACACTCTACGAGCATCAGTTGTTAGAATCCCTGAAATTGGAAGTCCATAAATATAGAACAACATTACGGGCTGCTGCCAACTTAGAGATTAACATGTCATCTCGTTCCACCCGCCATCATGAACATTGGCAGCTTCCACGACCGCGTACAAACTATGGTCTCCAGATGTTTCAAAACACCCTTCCAAGTATACTGAACAAATACAAGCTAGCGGACGAGCAGCAGCGTATTCTAACCGAAGAAAATAATATTTGAAATTACTAACCAGTAATGCACAATTTGAATGTATTTTTTGAATGAAAACATATTTCCTTCTTTTTTGTTTGTTTCCCATTTGTCTCAGTATGTATATGTTCTTGCTAATATGAAGTGGTTGCTACTTGTTGTTCTTCCCATTATATATGTATACTGAGCTTCCAAACTGTCGTGATTGCTGCCATGTTGTTTGGGGAGACGAGGCCAGTCAAGCTACTATTGACGCAGCTTTTATCCCGTCACCCTCGCCACACCTTGTACATCCCCTGTACTTGTTGTGGGAAATAAACTGAAACTGAAACCTTGTGCCTCATGATGAACTTAAAGACTGATTGACCTTGGCGGAAGACATATTGTACACTAGGTAAAAGCTACCTCACTAACGAAACCCAGTTTATGGAGGTAGTAATAATAAATAAATACTTAGTTCAAAGGAAAGGATTACCTTATAAGGTGTAAGGATTCAGTTCAGTTCAGTCTTTCTGTCGTGTCCGACTCTTCGTGACCCTATGGACCATATCACGCCATGCTTTCCGGTCTCTCACTATCTTCCTAACATCACATAACTTGATCTGCAGCGCCTCGAGGATGCCACCTAACCATCGCGTTCGCTGCCTACCCCTTCTTCGGTGACCCTCCACCTTTCCCAACATCAAATCTTTCTCCAGCGACTCCTCTCTTCTCATCAGATAACCAAAGTAGTTAAGCTTTAACTTTAGAATTTGACCCTCCAATGAGACGTCAGGGTTTATGGTCGACAATATCGACTGATTTGATCTTCTGGCGTCCAAGGAACTCTCAAGATTTTCCGCCAGCACCCCAATTCAAACGCGTCAATTCTTCGGCGGTCAGCCTTCTTCACAGTCCAACTCTCGCATCCATACATCACAACTGGAAATACCATAGCACGAGTTATACAGATCTTGGTTGGCAGACTACTGTCTCTGCTCTTTACTAGGCGGTCAAGGCTAGCTATGGCTCTCTTTCCCAGAAGTAGGCGTCTCCTAATTTCATGGCTGCAGTCTCCTTCCGGGGTTATCTTGGAGCCCAAGAAGAGAAAATATGTCACAGCTTCCACTTCTTGTCCCTTGATGCTCCAGGACTTGATGGGGCAAGACGCCATGATCTTTGTCTTTTTAATGTTCAGCTTAAGCTCAAACTTCTCCCTCTCTTCTTGTACGCGCATCAGAAGTCTCTTGAGTTCCACTTCACTTTCTGCCATTAAAGTGGTATCATCCGCATATCTAAGGTTGTTGATACGTTTCCCAGCAATCTTCACTCCAGCTGAAGACTCGTCCAGACCGGCCTTCCTCATGATGCACTCAGCATATAGGTTAAATAGGCAGGGCGACAGTATGCAGCCTTGACTCACTCCTTTCTCACTCGGAAACCAATCAGTAAGACCATGCCCAGTTCTGACTGTGGCCTCTTGCCCTTCATACAGGTTCCTGAGGAGACAGACGAGGCGAATTGGAACTCCCATCTCTTGGAGAGCTTGCCACAATCTGCTGTGATTACGCAGTCAAACGCTTTCGTATAATCAATAAAGCAGAAGTAGGTGGGTTTCTGGGTCTCGCTTGCTTCTTCCATGATCCAGCGAAGGTTGGCCATCTGGTCTGTAGTTTCTCTGCCCTTGCGAAACCTAGCTTGCACTTCCGGAAGCTTCCGATCCAAATACTGCTGCAGCCTACCTTGGAGGATTTTCAACATCACCTTGCTAGCATGCGAAATAAGCGCGATCGTGCGGTAGTTGGAACAATCTTTGGCACTGCCTTTCTTTGGAATGGGGATGTGAACTGACCTCCTCCAATCCTGTAGCCACTGCAGGGTTGTCCAAATTTGCTGACATAATGTATACAGAACGTTAACAGCGTCATGGTTGAGGTTTTGAAGCAACTCAGCTGGAATGCCATCAATTCCGCTTGCTTTGTTCTTAGCAAGCCTGGCTAAGGCCCATTCAACTTCACTCTTCAGGATGCCCTGCTCGAGATCAGTAATCACACCCGTATTATGTTGGGTTTGCACATCCGGGTCCTTCTATTTGAAATTACTAATCGGTAAAATATTTGAAATTACTAACCAGTATTGCACAATTTGAATGTATTTTTTGAATGAATGCATATATCCTTTTTTTTTTGTTTGTTTCCGGATAACCTTACACCAAAGTAATCGCTAATAGAATCGCAAAATGTTGCCCTGATTCTATTAGCGATTACTTTGGTAAAGGTATTTACGAAAGTAATCGCTAATAGAATAAGGGTAATTTTAGACGGCTACCAAGCAAAAGATCAAGCAGGTTTTAGGAAAGGATACTCGACTATCGATCATATCCATATCATCAATCAGGGGATATGAAAATGTTCGGAATATAATCAGCCCTTATGCATAGCAATCATTGATTATGAAAAAGCATTTGACTCAGTAGAAACCTTGGCGGTTATACAACAATTGCGAAATCAGGATGTAGACGAGTCGTACGTGAAAGTGCTGGAAGATATATATAGAGGGTGCACAGCAACGTTAGTTATGCATAAAGAAAGGAGCAAAATTCCTATAAAGAAAGGTGTTAGGCAAGGAGACACAATCTCCCCAGTACTATTCACACCTTGCTTAGAAGAAGTATTCAGAGACTTGGAATGGGAGCAGTTAGAGATACGAGTAGATGGAGAATACCCCAGTAATTTGCGATTTGCCTTGCTATTTAACTTGGGAGATGAATTGCAAAGAATGATTGATGACCTAGATAGGGAAAGTAAAACAGTAGGCTTGAAAATCAATATGCAGAAGACTAAGGTAATGTTTAACAGCCTAGGGAAGGAACAGCAGTTTACGTTAGGTAGCGAAGCACTGGAAGTAGTAGGCGAATATATCTATATAGGACAGGTAGCGACCGCAGATCCTGACCATGAAAGAGAAATAACAAGGAGAATAAGACTGGGATGGAGCGAATTTGGCAAGCAGTCCCAGATTATGACTAGCAGATTACCGGTATCGTTCAAGAGGAAAGTTTACAACAGTTGAATCCTACCTGTACTTACCTATGGGGCTGAAACGTGGAATCCAACAGAAGGCTCTACTTAAGTTGAGGGCAACGCAGAGGGCTATGGAAAGAGAAGTAGTAGGGATAACGTTGAGAGATAGGAAACGTGCATAGTGGGTCCGAAAAATAACTGTTATAGAAAGATACTTAGAACCAATCGGGCTCAGATGTTCGGCCGATAAATCGGAAGCGCTCCTTCTTGCGGCAATGTGATCGCCCATCGTCGCCGTATAAGGCAGGATAACCCGGAAATTACACTCAGGGTCAACGGTAACGTTATGCTAACGTTGGCAAGCGCTAAAGTTATGGGATTACGAATTCAAGCTAACGGCAGGAACTTGGAAGCAATACAGGGACTAGACGCTAGCACCAGTCAAACTTGTATTCTCCTGAAGTGGATCGCAAACATGCGGGCATGAAAGAAGCTAATTACCTTAGGCTAGTCCAATCTTTCATAAGCAGCAGGATAGTCTATGCGGCACTGTATTTACGGCTTCACAAGGCGGGATAGGAGAAATTTGACGTCCTCATTTGCAAAGGGATCAAAACGGCACTAGGTTTACCGCCCAATACTTCGGCAAATAAGATTTTGAGACCAGAGATTTGCAATACCCTCGAAGAGCTCATTGAGGCTGCAACGACCTCACAATACCAGAGACTTGCGCAGCCGTACTGGTCGGAGTATTTTGGGGAAACTGGGCTATGAGCCGCAAGCGTGCTGCAGGCGTAAATACTAAGTCTAGTCAGGTTAGGGACATATTAAAAATACTTCCGCTCAACCAAAACATGCACCCCGTCTACCATGAGAGCCGGAGGAATAATAGTGCAGCAGCGCTGCAAGCTCGTTTTGAGGGCAGACATGACGACTTATATACAGAAGGCGCACAATGCGCGGACAGTATGGGACGCGTTTTAGTAACAACTAGAGAAAACGGGGCTTGGTAGTTTGCTGCAGAAACCGACACTCGACCGCAACGGAGGCAGAAGAGGTGGTCATTGCGTTAGCTCTAACCCAACAAGAGGTCAAAATTATAGTTAGACTGCTATGTCCACATTTCGGCAATAGCAGAAAGAGCGTTGCTTGTGGTCCACCACCGGCAGAGCAGGTCCTACTCATTTGGAAACCGGCGCACCAGGGGCGGGGTTGAGAGGGAACGAGCGCACGCACTGGCCCGAGAATTAGCTACCTACCGGAACTCCCAGTGACGTCTTATACGCAAGCCCGTACCCATTGCGCGATGAGGAGCCCCTACAGTTCAATGAAGACCTTCATACATACCAAAATATCCTAAATCATTACAAATTAGGCAGATCAATGCTTCCAAAAGCGGGTAAGTAACTCACCAAAAGCGAGGAAGTTATGTGGAGTAAGCTACAAACTGGAGTACTCCCCAGCTTTACATCAAGTGGCACCTGGAAATTTTCAGCCCCAGGTGCAAACGTTGCAATGGCATAGCTGAGATGATCCATATGATAGGAAAGTGTCCTAGATTTGGAGAACCTGACAGAACAAATGAGTCCTTGGAGGCGCTAGTTATCAAACAGGACGAAAAAGGGCAACGTGAAGTCATCCGCCTCGCCCTGGCCACTGCTCACATCCAAGAGATTCAGGTCGACTGCTGAGGGGGAGAACAAGGCTGGGACAGAGCTGCGCCTCGGATCCTCGCCAACTTATTGACGGGTGCAAATAAATGTTAATTCTCTCCCTCTATGCTATGCCAATAACATTGCTTTCTCTATGCCTCAACAAAATACAGGTCGGGTATTTGCGGATGATTGCTTAATTTACTCTATCATTTCAAAGCCAGAAGACCAGTTGCCATTAAATTCGGCATTTAACTCCATTATTCAAAGGTGCACTACATCCCAAATGAAGATTATTTATACGAAAACTTCACATATTTTGCTGACAAACAAAACTAAAATATATATTTTTTCATTTCTAGAGAAAGTAGGCGGGCGACGTATAAAACGCGTAAGCTCGTGTAAATATGTAGTTGTTAGTGTATCTCCTAAGCTAAGTTGGAAATCACACGTTGATAACATATGTTCAAAAGTCGAAAATAAGTTGTGGTTTCTTAGACGAAAACTGAAGCTTGCTTTTGCAAAAGTAAAATTAACTGCCTATCTGATATGTCCGACATAGGAATACGCGAGCATCATGTGGGATCTCTATCAGTCAAAACAAATCGATAACATTGAAAACGTTCAAAGGGCGACAAGGTTAATTTTGTGAAAATTTATATATAAAGATTTTGTGACTGACATGCTACATGATTTACAACTTCCTCCACTATCGAAACGAAGAAAGACCATCAGGCTAAAATTTATTTGCTGTGAAACAATCCCTTCAACTAAATAAAAGCCCCTATTTGCAACAGCGTTCCTGTCGTCCTGTATGAAGCTCTCACAGCTATCAAGTTACACCGATGACGGCTCGTATTACTGTTTTAAAAATTATCTTTTCCCAAGAACAATAACAGAATGGAGCTTCCTGCGTCAAGCCTTTCTGCAAATAGACAACCTCCTCCATTTCCCATTACTAGATTAGACATACTCGATTAGATACCCTTGTCACTTTTTGTTTTAAGATGAAAGCCTTTTTAGGCTACTGGAACGCAATCTTGTGCGCGGGGGTTGCGCGCGTGATCTTTGTGCGAGGTTTGTCAAATTCCGCGAGATGTATTCTCCTCGTCGAGCGTTCCTGCCATCTTATCTCACACATGAACACACGCCAAAGAACGCCACGCGACAGGAGCGATGATGTAAAGTCCAAACTGATACTTGCCGTAGAAAGTGTGACAGATACTGCGTATTTACTTTCCTGCAAATCAATTACATTTAATACTGCAACGAACGCCCTAAGAGGCAAATGATAGGAGAGGAAGTGTAGGCTTTTGCTATTCTCGTCTTAAGATACAAATAAGAGACCCTATATTATTTCACGTTTTCGTGTGGTGGCTGTGGTGTCTTGTAAGCCGAATTATTGGTGAATATTTGTCCGCTAGTGTTGAACTTAGGTCCTGTATCTGCAGAGCAGGATGGTCTTGTCATTTTTTGAATTTTTTTTTTTTTTTTGGGGGGGGGGGGGAAATGCATAATAATGTTGTGCTGCTGGCTGTGTGTTTTTTCGTTGCATGAATTTGTATTCACCCTGTAATGGTCTTACGGCTTACAGTATAAATAAATAAATAAATAAATAAATAAATAAATAAATAAATAAATAAATAAATAAATAAATAAATAAATAAATAAATAAATAAATAAATAAAAGTCCGACATGATTTCTTGTTCGCGATCTTGAAGCGTATAAATATTGGTGATATTTGTCTCAATGGAATAAGCCTCTGCTATAAGAAGTCCTAAATAAGGCTAATTTTTAACCAAGAGCTAACCCAACCTATACCACTGAAATAATATTTTTGCCACAAGTATTTGTTCATTGTCATTTTTAGTGTTTTCCCTAAATCTTGAGCCCCTTTTTTCAGCCTTATTGAAAGCGCCCGTATTCGACTTTCTCCCTGGCTCAATGGAAAAGTAAGGTTTTGGCCTATGTTCATGACGTCGCCCTTTTTTGTTTTGACAAATTCAGTGCACTAAAGGCTTTGCATTTAACTGAACATTTGCACGGTATCAGGTGGGACTCATAATTTACACAAATGCAACGAATTGTGGTTGGGCGGATAGGGTACGAGCTCGAATCTTTTTAGGGGCATAAGTTAGGAGCGTGGCCCCTTACGTTACCTAGGTGTTCCTCTGCATGAGATTCGCAACAGTGGAGCATATTGGGATTCGGAAATCGTAGCTGTTAGACGACAAATTCATAAGTGGATGGGTCGGAAACTTTCGGCGCTTGCTCGCGCGCAAATCGCCAAAACATTCTTGTTTACAAACTTTGCCTACACCCTGCAAGTTCTACATTTCGCGAGAAAGAAGGTGCACGCAATACGCAGAATATTCGGAATTTTCATGGAGTGCTTTCAGTGGGTATTGATCCATCATGAGAAACTGTTTCTTTCCATAGACTTGGGTGCATTAAGCCTTGTTAACTTGTGCGTACAACAGCTAGTTTCGCGCTTTTAATTTTTTTAAATTGGCGAACCATCATTTTTTTAATATCTGTGCTTATTCGTTCTAATAGTTCCTACATGCCTTATCTGTTCACACCTACTCGACAGGCACATGAGGGCACTCAATGGGGATTCCTAAGCAGGTTGCAGACGTGCGCGTTTCTTCAGATGACCTTTACAGCCTATTCAGAAGGCAGATGAGGTTTTTCTCAGTTTTTCCGCTATACTTCTGTATCGGCAGCCCTTGTCAGGACTATCTGTGCATGTGCGTGAGCTTTCCTCAAACCGCTAACAGGCATTGAAATCACGCCATATAGTATTCGCTTTCGCCTGTTCGCCTGTTCGAAAAAACTATGATGATGCCTATGGACTTATTTAGTATGTGGAAGAGCCGAATGATTGGCCATCATGCTAAGCAGCCACAATCATTGGTTTTATTCCGAGAGGAGTGCATGGTGTCCTGCAGGAGCCGCCTATTTGGCTACCGCATCTCGATACTTGTGTTTGCCTCCCGGTACCTGGGAAAGTTTAACATGCAATAAAGAAACTATATTCTTTATGCATCGGTCTCCGTGCTCATTTCGGAATCTGAAGGGCCAGACGTCGATTCCCCACACGTTCGGAGCAATTTTTATTTGTTTACATTTGCGCACATTTTGGCGTTAGAACCGAAACGACGACACCGCGGCTTTTCTGCGACACGGGGCCCTTAACGCTATCACGTGAAAACCAGCGTTGCGACACAGCTCCTCATTAACAAAAATAAAAATAAAAATTAAAGGGTTAATTTCGACGCCAGTAGAGCGATAGCTCCGTTGATACAAGACACGCTGAGGGTTTGAATGATTGTTTTATTGGTTTCTTTCACGCTGCAACGATTACCAACAGAGCCTTGAGATCACTGTAGTGCCACGGTTTCTACGTCAGTAAAATTGTAAATTTGTTTAAAAGAAAATACGTTCAATCTGTAACAGTTTTGGATGGAAAGTTGTGGTTGTAGGAAGAAGGAAAAGAAAATGCACGGGCCTGCTACTGGCTCTGTAGCTGAGCCACCTCCGCTGCCTCGTGCAGACAGAAGAGAATATAGAGAAGAAAGAAAAGCAAGAGGGAAACAAAGACGCGCGCCGCAACAACAGCCGTCGTCCGCCACCGAAGCGGTGGGGGGTGCAATCACGGCCTAGAACAGATAAAAAGTCGGTGGCAGGCTAGCACCCGCCGCAAGCGGCGGTGACCTACCTGCCGCAGCCCCATCTCCCAACCTCCCTTATTTTCTATGAACACCTGAACCGCACCTTAAGGGAAGGGAGGAAGATGAGAGTGAAAGCGGAAAGAGTTGCTGCAGTGGAGGGCGGCGGAGTAATTTAAACTACCTGGAATGGAGAGGCATCCGAATTTTTATCTATTGTAGGATGTCATTGCACCCCCCCCCCCCCCCCCCCCTCCCGCTTCGGTGGTGGACGACGGCTGTGTTTGCGGCGCGCGTTTTCCTTTCCCTCTTTTCGTGCAGACAGAAGAGAAAATACTAAATACTACTCTATTTACCCCGCCGGGGTGGTGCAGTGGTAAGACGCCTGACTGCTGTTCCGGAGTACCAGGGTTCGCACCCGACCTCGGCGGCTTCGTTTCGATGGAGGCGAAACGAGAGGCGTCGTGTGCTGTGCGATGTCAGCGCACGTTAAAGATCCCCAGGTGGTCGAAATTACTCCGTAGCCCTCCACGACGGCTCCTATTTCTCTCTTTCCACTTTAACTCCTACCTTCCACCCTTACGGCGCGGTTCAGGTGTCCGCAGACACAAGTGTGACAGATACTGCGCGTTTCTCTTCCTGTGAGCCAATAATTAAATAATTATATACTTTACTTACTTTCTTACTTTTCTTACTTACTTCATCTTATACCCCGCCGGGGTGGCGCAGTTGTTACGGCGCTCGTCTACTGTTCCCAAGGGTGCGGTATCGAATCCCGGCCTCGGCTGCCGCTTTCCTACAGAGGCGAAAAGCAAGGCGCCCATGTGCTGTCCGATAGTGTACGTTAAAGAACCCCAGGTGGTCGAAATTTCCGGAGTCCTCCACTACGGCGTCTTTCATAGTATGACTTGCTTTGGGACGTTAAACCCCAAAAACTAACCAACTACTTCATCTCACCCTTGCCTCCTTCCTTCCTTCCTTAGTTGATTTGGGACGTTAATGTCACCCTTCCTTCCTTCCTTCCTTCCTTCCTTCCTTCCTTCCTTCCTTCCTTCCTTCCTTCCTTCCTTCCTTCCTTCCTTCCTTCCTTCCTTCCTTCCTTCCTTCCTTCCTTCCTTCCTTCCTTCCTTCCTTCCTTCCTTCCTTCCTTCCTTCCTTCCTTCCTTCCTTCCTTCCTTCCTTCCTTCCTTCCTTCCTTCCTTCCTTCCTTCCTTCCTTTCTAGGCGCAGCTTAGATTTGCGCGGCGGGGATGTTAATAATAATAATAATAATAATTGGTTCACAGGAAGGGAAAGGCGCAGTATCTGCCAAGGTTGCAAGGCGGGGATGTTCTGGATTTGGAGTTCGTCCTTAGTCTCAGCTGTGGAGCGCCCTAATCAGTGATCTATTCAGGTTTATCATAGTTTATTAGAAACAAGTATTGAAGGTTCGTGCAACATTGAGAGAGGTGGTGACGGGTGGCTGTTCCTGGCCCTAAGGGGCTGGGACTGGTAGGCAAACGATGCTTGCGGCGGGCGCTGGCCTGCCACCGAATTTTTATCGGTTGTAGGCCTTCATTGCACCCGCCACCGCTTCGGTACTGGACGACGGCTGCTGCGACGCGCGTCTTTTTCTCCCTCATTTTTTTTTTCTTTCTTGTCTATTTTCTCTTCTGTCCGCACGAGGCAGCGGAGGTGGCTCAGTTCAGAGCCAGTAGCAGGCCCGTGCCTTTTCTTTTCCTTCTTCCTACAGCCACAACAAACAACAAAACAACTTTGAAAGGGCGCGCAATGTGTTCGTACGCTAGGGTGCCTCGATGAGCGCGCCCCCATCCGCCGCACCCGAAGGATGGCGCGCGCGTCGAGGGCGCGCGTATCGAGGCACCCTATCCTACGCTCGAACACCTACCTATCCTAGAGCACGCCCTGCCGGTATGGTGAAGTGGTAAGACGCCCGACTACTGTGCCGGAGTGCCCGGGTTCGAACCCGACCTCGGCGGCTGCGTTTTGATGGAGGCGAAACGATGCGGCGTCCGTGTGCTGTGCAATGTCAGCGCACGTTAAAGATCCCCATGGGGTCGAAATGACTGCGTAGCCCTCCACTACGGCTCCTTTATCCTTTCACTCCCACCTTCGTCCCTTCCCTTACGGCGCGGTTGAGGTGTCCACAGAAAACAAACGAGACAGTTACGCGCCCTTCCTATATATCAATCAATTCTACCCTAGAGCACTTACAACTAGTGTTCAATATAAGGGGATGTCTTCACGAAGGAATATTTGGTTGACAGGAAAGGAAAGGCGCAATATCTCTCGCACTCGTAATGTGGACACCTGCACCACGTCGTAGGGTACCTTGAACTAGTAAACTACGACAAGGCGAGGAGAAGAAGGGTGGCTGTTCCTGGCCCTACGGGGCTGGGATGGTAGGTCAACACCGCTTGCGGCCGGGGCTAGCCAGCCACCAATTTTTATCCGTTGTAGGCCCTTCATTGCACCCGCCACTGCTTCTTTGGTGGTCGACGGCGGTTATTGCGGCGCGCGTCTTTCTCTCCCTCTTCTTTTTCTTTATTCTTTATTTTCTCTTCTGTCCGCACGAGGCAGCGGAGGTGGCTCAGCTACAGAGCCAAAGCAGGACCGTGCATCTTCTTTCCTTCTTCCTACAACCACAAACATAGCATCAGGCAAAAGGCTCTATGGCGCGGTGGTCCGAAGCCTTCCACTACGTCACCTCTTTCTAATAATAATAATAAATAATAATAATAATAATTGGTTCATAGGAAGGGCAAGGCGCAGTATCTGTCACTTGCTCTGTCGACACCTGAACCGCGCCGTAAGGTAAGAGATGAAGGTCGAAGAGAAAGTGGAAAGAGAGAAAGGGGAATCATAGTGGAGGGCTACGGAGTAATTTCGACCACCTGGGGATCTTTAACGCACGCTGACATCGCACAGCACACGGACGCCACTACGTTTCGCCTCCATCGAAATGCAGCCGCCGTGGTCTGGTTCGAACCCGGGAACTCCGGCACAGTAGCCGGGCGTCCTCTTTCTCTCTCTTTTCACTCACACTTTCCTCCCTTTCCTTACGGCACGGTTAATGTGTCCGCAGAAAATAGGGACAGGTATTACGCCTTTTTTTCCTGTAAACCAGTCTGAAACACCGCTGATTCAGGTAGTGGTAACTACTTTTATTGTCACAAAATGAAAGGAATTATTTCGGGCTGGGGCGAGTCTAGGGTGTCCTCCAGTCGGGAGCGACCTCTTGAGCTCACGTGACGAGGGCCAGTTGAATGAATGCATGAAAAACTTCATTTACACAAAGGGAATTCTCCCGGCGTTGGTGGGTCCCTCATTCCAGGGCCCCAGTGGCCTTTGTCGTCTTGCGCGCTCTGTCAATCAGCTTGAGCTGGTCGTCAGGCGTCGAGCAGGACAGCGCAGCCTCCCACTGCTCCGGTGTTGGTGTGGGGTTTATAGGTGCTACCTGCGCTTCTTGACAGGCCGATGTAACATGGCAGAGTGTAGGGGGTTCTCCGCATAGTGGGCATTTATTTTCGTATGTAGTGGGGTGAATTTTACTGAGTAGACTCAGATTGGGGTATGTGTTAGTCTGTAGCTGTCTCCAGGCAACCGACTGGTCTCTATTGAGGTCTTCGTGGGAAGGTGGATAGATACTCCTTAAGGCTCTTTGATGTTCAAGGATGGCTCCATAGCGTCTAGTGACTGCGTCCGGTTCCCCGTCGTTGTGCGCCCCCCGGTTGGCGTATGCTCGGGCATTGGCGTCGGCACGTTGGTTACCTTTGACAGTCTCATGGCCTGGTGTCCACGTTATGAAGCATCTCGAAAAGCTGATTTTTCTTGCCTTGAGTATGCAGATGGCCACAGTTGATATGAGTGCGTCCGCTGCTATACCTTCTGCATGCTTCTTGCGAGTCCGTAATTATTTTTGTGGTAGCCTCCTCACCCTGGTGGGTGATAGCGAGAGCGATTGCCGCTTCCTCAGCCTCGAGAATGTTGTTGCTCTTGATCAAAGCGCAGTTGACTTCTTTAAGCTGGTGATCAACCACACTGGTTATCGCTCCGCGTTGTTCTTTGTAGGTGGTCGCGTCGACGTACAATGTTTTTTTTTTTTTTCCGGCGAGGCCTTTTCGTGTGCCTCGGATCTTGCCTCTCTTCTGGCCTTGTGTATTTTCGGATGCATGTTTTTCGGAATCGGGTTGACAATGATCTCGCTTATTTCTTTCGGTATGCTGCCCGTGCTGCTTATTTCTGTGCAAGCATCTCTCATGCCCAGTATATTTAGCGTGTTCCTTCCCGTTTGCGTCTGCATGAGTCTTATTTTCTGCGCGAGAAGGTGGGCCTCGATGTGCTCTTGCGCTGTGTTGTTTATGCCCAGTTTATTGAATTTTTCGGTTGAGGTGTTGACCGGTAGTCCAAGAGCGCATTTGTAGGCTTTCCTCAGCATTGCCTCCAGTTGTTCTTTTTCATGTTAGGGACGCCATACTGAGTAGTTTTTATTGGGCTGGCCAACAGCTTGTCCCATTCCTCCGCTGAGGGAGCTGGCAAGAGAGTCTTTGGAGGGAACTGCTGTTCAAAATTTCGCCAAAAATTCTGTAAGCGCACTCTCAGCGCGAATTCTGCGCAACCGATCTCTCAATCACAAAATCAATCTCGTATGGGTTCCGGCTGACGCGGGTAACTCCGGAAACGAAGGGGTCGACCGTCTAGCCCGAGGCTTAACCAACCGGGAGATAGGAGATCTATCGGGAACGGACGCGTCTGTCAAGGCGCCGCGCACATACGCGGAGATAAATCGCGAGCAAAGATGCATGTACGCCGCCCCTCACCACGACCGGGCGCAAGTCACGACACTCAGACGCCTACAAACCAAGGCCATTCTTAGCCCCTACCGATTATCGTTAATAACGAACGGAGAATTCAACCCTGCATGCCGGTACTGCGGTGATGGGACGCGGGCCACTCAAGACCATATACTGTGGGAATGTACCGCTGATCCAGAGGCAGCGGAGGTGGCACAGGTACAGAGCCAGTAGCAGGCCCGTGCATTTTCTTTTCCTTCTTCCTACAGCCACAACAACAACAACGATCCAGATTGGTGTAAATCAATCTGAAACACCGCTGATCCTGCTCCACCGGGGTGGCGCAGTGGTAAGACGCCCGACTACTGTGCCGGAGTACCCGGGTTCGGTCCCGACCGCGGCGGCGGCGCTTCGATGGAGGACAATCGAAGGGGCATCGTGTGCTGTGCGATAATAATAATAATAATAATAATAATTGGTTTACAGGAAGGGAAAGGCGCTGTATCTGTCGCACTTGCTCTGTGGACACCTGAACCACGCCCTAAGAGAAGGGATGAAGATGGGAGTGAAAGTGGAAAGAGAGAAAGGGGAGCCGTAGTGGAGGGCTACGGAGTAATTTCGACCACCTGGGGATCTTTAACGTGCGCTGACATCGCATAGCACACGGACGCCTCTTCGTTTCGCCTCCATCGAAACGCAGCCGCCGTGGTCGGGTTCGAACCCGGGAACTCCGGTCAGTAGTCGGGCGTCTTACCACTGCACCACCCCGGCGGGGCTGCGATGTCAGTGCACGTTAGATTCCCAGGTGGTCGAAATTACTCCGTAGCCCTCCACTACTGCTTCTCTTTCTCTCTATCCACTTTCACTCCCACCTTCCATCCCTTACGGCGAAGTTCAGGTGTCAACAGAAACAAGTGTGACAAATACTGCGCCTTTTCTTTCCTGTGAACCAACTATTATTTAAACACCGCTGAACCCTGCTATGCTGTGCTGCGTCTGTTTCTGTACGCTGTGTTGTGGGGCGTTCGAGGAAGTTCCAAATGGAAGGCTGCATGGACGCCAGCGTTGTTAGCTTCGTATATCCGTGTGTGAGTGTGAACAACTTTTATTTCCTCCAGAATGGAGGCCCCCTGCTACCCGTCCCCGGCACGCAAACCTACGGGACGGGGGCCGGGACCTCTGCGATTAGAGGCAGGCAAAGAGGTCTTGATTCCTCGTGGCCTCTTCCGCCAGGCGGATGGCTTGCTTCTGAAGAGTTCCTCCCTCCGCAGAAAGGTTTACCAGGTTTCTCTACTAAGTATTTTTGTCTTAGCCCCTGGGGAGCTAGCGCATTCCCAAATCACGTGGTTGAGGGTGCCTCTCTCCCCACATTGCTTACATTTATCGTCCTCTTTCTCAACTTTCTGGACGTGATAGGCCCAGACCAGGTGGATGTAATCCCCTGCCAGTAGACACTGCCATGCGGTCGTCTCTTCGTTGCGAAGACGCTGATCCGGTGGTGGCAGCAGCTTTCTGTTTTGTCTGTAATTTTCGACTATTTCTGTGTAATTTATTAGACGTTCGTTCACGTTCTGGCAATCAGGCGGCTTCACGGTTACCCGGAAGTAGAAAGCTCAGGCTAACTGTTGCGCCGCCTCGTTAGCAGGAACAGACGCGTGCGCTGGAGTCCATATTAAGCGGACGTTTCTATTCAGCTGTTTTCCGGTTAGGATTCTCACCGCTTCTGGCTCGATCCTGCCCTTTGCGTAATTGGAGATGGCTGTTTCGTTGTCACTAATTATGAATTTCACTTCGGTTCCTACGAAAGCGACCTCTATTGAAACTTCAGCTGCTTCGGAGTTACGGCTTCTGATAGCGATTGCCGATACTGAGGCATCTCGGCCGTCGACTACCGTATGCAACTGTCTTGCTGTTACGTGGCTCGAAATACTTTTTGAGTGGTTCTGCTCTCTTTTGCCGGCTTTCCGCGTTTTATATGGGGTGCATGTGTCAAGGAAGAGGGGAGATGGTTAGCTTAACTCGGTATATTTGTGGGATGCTCGACTTTTGTTGCATCCCTCTGTCTGTCTGCAGGCCTACCATATTTAAAATGGCTCTTCCTGTAGTTGTCTGGCTTAGCCTTTCGAGTTGCGACACTGACTGCCTCTGCTGTTTCTTCCCACGTATTGTGTACTCCCATAGCGAGCAGCATCTCTGTAGATGTAGGCACATGGCCTTCTTTATGCATCGTCTAATGAGTGCTTCTAATTTTCTTTCTTCCTCTGCTCTAAGGTTAAATATGGCGTAGAGTAGCTTATGCAACTTATGACATATGCCTGCATAAGTCTAATCAAGCTTCTTTCTTTTAAGTCTAGGCCCTTCTATGTTATTCCCCTGAATAAGCCTAGGACTTATGTGGCGTAGCCTTCTAGTTTCTTTAGTATTCCGTCGTTTTATCAGCCCTAGGATTCCCATTTGGTCAACTTTTGGTGCGGACATTCCTTCAGCTTTGATGCATGAATCGCCTCGTGACGTCATGACCAGTAGTGAGGTCATTGACGCATTTGACGTCATCGTCACATCAGTTCCGGAGGCGTGACAGGAGACGAATTCCGGTGGATGTGACGTCACATAGTTCCCCTGGCTATTTTGAAGTCCGCGCTACTTCAACGCAATTTCGGCATTTTTGACTATCCCGTGTCCTTCCATTTATTTCGTGTGCGTGTGCATTTTTTACCACTAAGGATGTCGTCTGAAGATAAAAACTATCAAGCCTGTCTACAAGGTCTTGTAAACCTTTTAACTATATTTACCTAATTATTCGTCAGTCATCAAATTTGGCTTGCTCATTTTTTCTTCCTTTATTGGTTTGCTTTGGTAAAACTTTATTTCCCACAGTAGGGGTCCTGAAGGACACTCGGCTAAGCGCCAGGTGTAGAGGGCAGCTCCCACGCCGGCACAGAGAGAAGCCTGTCCAGAAGGCCCGCCACGCGGGCCTTCTGGACAGCCCGAAGTTGATCATGTAGTGAAGCTCTTTTTAACACTTTGTCCCACCGTTCCTTGTTCTTGGCGTATGCGTCGCTCGATGCACAACCACACAGCATATGCTTTAAGTCTACACGGTCACTGCACCGTTCACTCACATGTTGTCCGTCGTAGTCTTGGTCGATGTGCCTCATACGCCCGGGGTTGGGGTATTAGTTCGTTTGCAGCAAGCGTAACGTGACTGATTGGCTGCGGGTTAATTTCTTATCCGGGAGGGGAAATGCTCGTCTGCCTAGATAAAAGTGCTTAGTGAGCTCGTTGTACGTGAATAATTGATCTCTGTACTTGATATGTGGAGTAGCAGGGGAAACCGGGGGACGAGTCGATGAGTCTGATGCAACAATTTGTGTTCTCCTGTCTTTATCAATTCTCACTAAACAAAAGCTTTACGGACGTACGTAGATGATTGTGGCCGCGAGCATATGCTCCATTAACGTCTTATAATAAGTGACAGTAAGTTTGAAAAACAACTTGTTAAAAATTACCTGCGCCTAAAGAAGGTAAAGCAAGCAGAAGTAGTTTATTGTAGTTTGCGCGAGTTTGTTTTATGACTATAAAGTTCGAAGAAAAGTAACACCGTAATTCCATTACTGTTCTCTAATTACCTGTTCTTTTATGGGGCTGAAATTGACCGCTCGAATCCGTTACATCTGAAAATCAGTAATTTTAATCGGTTCCTTATTATCTGCAACTTGTACAAGAATGATTCCAGGAGCGGCCTGCTTTTGGCTATCGCGTCTTGTGTTTGTATGTGCCTCCCGGAATTTGCACGTTGTCAGGGTGCGGCATTTTTGCTGTATGGAGGGCTCGCATTGTCCTGCTCGGTGATTTGAGGCGTGAGCAGTTCGTGTTCTCCTTTTTGAAAGTTTTCCCATGTAAGAAAGAAAAAAACTGTTCGTAGTGTGTTTTTTTTTGTGCGCTCGGCAGGAAAACTAAAGGTCGTTGGTAAGAGTCTCAGTGTAGGCATGATTCGCTTATTTTTCTGATTTTCTTCATATTGATGACTGACAGCGTGTGAACACACGCCGCCGTGACATCTCATGTACACGACACTAATGGAGGAAGAAATATTATTTTACACTAAGATGGCCGCTGTAGGGAGACAGGCATATACAACGGCATATGTAGCGCTCGCGCAGCAGCCTCAACAGCCACAAGGGATTCTCCGAGGACAAAACAGACATGCCGGCGTCGGTTGTCGCAAGTCCACATGCGTAGTCGGGTGAGTTCTTACTCTTTGCTGAGTGGTTTTCATAGGCTTTTCGTAGAGGAAAAAAGGGAGGATGGTATCTAGACAGCTTCGGGGCACGTGATTGTAAATGAGATAAAATGGACTGTAATGAGGGCCCACATAATGATACGGAGGATATCATCGCAGTTCTTGTGGTCAGAATCGACGTGAATGAACACTATAGTTGTGAGTGCGGCTGAGGTGTTCTGAGAGTCCGTTTATCTAGGGGTAGTATGTCGTCGAGTGACAGAAAAATATACACCCATCGGTGGCAGCGGCTGACGATTTGGCAGTTCCTTCAGAGCAACGGGTGAGGTTTCAAGACACAGGATGATCCATCGGTTATCGTTGGAAGATTGTACGCCCACTTGTACAAACGGTGATGTCGGAGGTGAGAAAGCTGCAGAAGTCATGCTGGACGCTACGTAGGGAACTTGTAAGGATGATGAGTATATTGCTCGGGATGAACTCCCGAAGCCACTTCCGACTGCCGGCAGTGTGGCTTCCTGCACCCTCATGTAGGCTTCCTGCACCCTCGAAGAAATGCAACGTGCTCTCTTATTGAAATACTCCGTTGTTCCTTCGCCTGCACAGCCTGTCGTTGGTCGCTACCACAGCGCTACCAATGGCAGTGGCAGAAGCCGCTGCCATTCGTCCGCTGCTATTAGCCCTCCCACAGTCCTTACGGAATCCTACATCTACTTATGACACTCGCCCGCAACACAGCGGAGCATGCGAGGCTCCCGTGTGGCGGACGCCGACCTGCTTCCACTGCGGAGAAGCCATCTACGTATATAGACCTTTTCACAAATCATAATTTCAGTAGCGCTATTGCCTGATACTGGTGACGTCTAGCGTCGAAACAGGTTATGCCGCCATTTTGGAATGTCCTTGTGAAAGCTGAACTTGAGCCTGACGGCCACGCATCTGTTTTGTGCCCTTCAAGGCGCCGTATTCGTACTACTTCTCCCTGCCATTTCACCTCTGTTGTGCCGCATGATCTAATACGCGATTCATATGCTCACATGAACGACCAATGTGAAGTAATGGCCAATGCAAACCCAGACAACGGATGCGGTGCTTCGTCGTCGGCATTGGTGTCAAACGCGTCAGGTTCGTCGAGACCTGCCGTGGTAGGCAGCGGTAGGTATTTACTATTTATTAACGCGAAAGCATTACTTGGCTATATTCAACGATTTCTGTCCGCAGACCGCGTCCGCAAAATCGCGTCCGCAGCAGTTAGAGGTAGAGATTAATGAGTGGTGTCAATCGATAGAGGCTGACGTAATGTTGCTGCCAAAAATAATTAGGCCAATAAGTTAATTAGGTAATTATTGAAAGGAAAAAAATGTAAACGTTGTCCGCAGTGAGAGGTTAATGAATCGTGTCAATCGATAGAGGGTGACGTAATGTTGTGTCCGAAAAAATAATTAGGCCAATAAGATAATTAGGTATTTATTTAGAAGCAAAACAAAAAATCGTGCCCGCAGCAGTTGTGAGTAATTGAGAAGTCTTATAGGTTAATGAGTGGTGTGAATCGATAGAGGGTGACGTAATGTGTGCGAAAAAATACTTAAACCAAAGGGTAATAGGTAAATAATTAGAGGCAAAAAATGAAAACGTAAAGGCGGAAATGGTATCATTAGAGAATGGTTTGTCGCCACATTTGAATGTATCAAATATTAGGATAGTTAAATAAATCAATCGATTAGGGTGACGTGAAAGATGTGACGTCACGCAACCTGAAGTCGAGCCAGAAAGGGCATAGGAAAAGATTTGCGCGCAATTTGAAAGTACCGAAGACTGTAATGGGTAAACAAGAAGTGAATTATAGTGACATCAAGAATGTGACGTTACGGAACCGGAAGTAGAGCCGAAAAAGGGCACAGGAAGGGGTTGGCGCGCAATTTGAAAGTACCAAAGAATAAAATGAGTCCAAATTGCGCGCTAACCCCTTCTTATGCCCTTTTCTGGCTGGACTTCAGGCTGCGTTACGTCAAATCTTTGACGTTACCTTAATTGACTGATTTAGTTACTATTTTAGTATTTGATACATTCAAATGTGGCGCCAAGCCATTCGCTAATGTGACCATTTTTGTCTTTACTTTTTCACTTCTGCCTCTAATGAATTACCTGCTTAACTTATTAGCTTAATTACTTTCCGCACACTTTACATCACCCTCTACCGTTTGACACCACTTATTAACCTCTACGACTTCTCAAATACAAGTGCTGCGGACACGATTTTGCAGATTGGGCGCTAATCCTTTCCTATGCCCTTTTCCGGCTCCACTTCCGGTTGCGTGACGCCACATTAATTCACTTCTTCTAATAATAAACTGATTAATCAGTTTATTATTTGGTGCTTTCAAATTCCGCGCCAATCCCTTCCTACGCTTCTTTTCGGCTCTACTTCCGGTTGCGTGACGTCCCATCCTTCACGTCACATTAATTTACTTCTTGTTTATTGATTTAAGTATTTCGTACTTTAAAAATGCGCGCCAATCCCATGCCCTTTTTCGACTCTACTTCCAGTTGTGTGACGTCACATCCTTGACGTCACATTAATTCACTTCTTGTTTACCCATTTTAGTCTTCTGTACTTTCAAATTGCGCGCCTATCCCTTCCTATGCCCTTTTTCGGCTCTACTTCCGGTTGCATGACGTCCCATTCTTTGATTGCACCCTAATTGACTGTCTTCATTAACTACTTTAGTCTTTGGTACCTTCAAATTGCTCGCCAATTACTTCCTATGCCCTTTTTTTGGCTCGACTTAAGGTTGCGTGACGTCACATCTTTGACGTCACCCTAATTGACTGATCTAATTAACTATTTTAGTATTTTATACATTCAAATGTGGCGCCAAGCCATTCGGTAATGAGACCATTTTCGACTTTAATTTTTCATTTTTGCCTCTAATTAATTACCTAATTAACATATTCGCCCTAATTATTTTTCGCGTACATCACATCACCCTCTATCGGTTTACACCTAT
Source organism: Amblyomma maculatum (assembly GCF_055883805.1). Taxonomy (NCBI): domain Eukaryota; kingdom Metazoa; phylum Arthropoda; class Arachnida; order Ixodida; family Ixodidae; genus Amblyomma; species Amblyomma maculatum. The sequence goes on from NC_139353.1 coordinate 133,805,220, forward strand.
TAACCTCTACGACTTCTGAATTGCAACTGCTACAGAAAACTTTTAGATTTTTTTTGCCTGTAATTAATGACCTAATTAACTTATTGGCTTAATCATTTTTCTCGGCAGCAACATTACGTCACCCTCTATCGATTGACACTACTCATTAACCTCTACCACTTCTCAATTACAATTGCTGCGGACACGATTTTGCGGACGCGGTCTGCGGAAAGAAATCTATGAACATAGCGAAGTAACGCTTTCGCGTTAATATGAAGGACAGGCCTGAAGTAAAGGAAAGCTCAAGTGCAGCGCCGGCAGAGCGTTCACGTCAGTCTTTATTCCGTCGACGAAGTGTCGTGAGAAAACCAGCGACCACGAACTCACTGTAAAATGTTTGCAGTTGACTACATCTATCCACTGCCTTCGCAGATCGGGTGATGCAGGAAATCCGTGCAGCGTAAACATATCACATCGGCAGTGCTCCCGCGGAGTGCCGTGTTGCGGGCACACTTCAGTTCCCGAAAACGTTTTCTTCCGCTGGTTGTCATATACGCATACACAGCACAGTGCTGGCCTGTAGACTTTTCATTGGCGTATGCCATTATTTACGAGGGTAAGTCATTCGCGACGAAAATAGGTGCAAACATCGATGGATATCTACCGCTTCACAGTGCCAAGCGCAAAGCAAGTCACAGTCCAGCCCAAACAGGCAACATTGATGCATACTCTCGACGCCAGAACGTCAGAAGCGCCCCCGTGAAAATGTGTATAGTGGCTGACCTGCGGTTGATTACTGCCGGCGAGGTGTTGCCGGTTGTACCGGGGACATCCTGTCAGCCGCCTTGCTCTTATATTCTGACTCACCACTCTGCCTACTATTTTATCTTTCAGATATGCTTGAATGCGCATTGTGATGATGCGTCTTTTGCGGTGAAAATAGTGTCATGCGTGCCAATTGTTCTTGCTTTTGCCTACACGAGGCAGACTGGCAACAAGGAAGACCGTGTGGAGTGCACATGAACTCTTTCACCACCGCTTCACCCTGGCTTCTGCATCTGCCAAGTCGCTGGTTCAGGGCACCATTTACCCGGTTGCCTCAACAGCCGGTGACAATATATGCACCGAAAGAAAAACCTAGCTAAATTTGCGTCCCATATAAGCATAAAGAAAAATCCTCCAAAATTTTTAAAAGCCATAACCGAAAGCTCAACGCAGAATATAGGACATTATATTTAGAGGCTTGCGCTCCCCAAGCTAGGTAAATATGCGCATTAATTCAGCCTATCGTTCTTTGTAAGCGCATTTCGTTACAATGAAGAAGTTGGCCTCGATCTTGACCCCGCTGTACCCCAATCTACCTGTTCACACCATCCAAGCTAGACGCTAGCATCTTAGTGCGGCAAGCTGCCCCAGATTCGCGGCGAAACAACTCGAACCAAGTATAATACACGTTAAATACCTTGGCCGCAACCAACACATTTTGCTGCATGGACGATGCGTCACAACTCCCAGCTTGGAACAGCAAGAGAAAGAACAACGGCAAATGAGCAGCAACACTTGTTCCAACGCGCTGCCTCGTCACGCCGGCAGCACGTGCGTTGTGCCGCAGCCACGGAAACACGCGTCCTTCCTGTCTCGGCCTACGACGCGGTGTCGGCATCAGGCCGGTGCATCGCTTCCTGCCCTGTGCCAGCAGGTGCGTCCACAGTCGCTCGAACCCGCGCTCTCCGCTGCTGCGTGCGTCGTGCGTGCGGCAGCCATCGGCAGCTTCGCTCGTTGCGGCGCTCGCTGCAGTTTTATTTTTCGCTTGTTCTTATTATGGGGCAGCGAGAGCGTTCCAGCTGTGAGGGGGCTTTGGAGCGAGAGTGGTACTCCCCACTGCCCCGACGCTTCGCCGTTATCATGCTTAATGATCCCCGTAATCCTGGAGCGCATGCCGAAGGCAGCCGACTGAGCTGCGGACCTGTTCGTGGTCACCAGCCTGACGTCATTGCGACTGTTTGCTCGCGTATGTCTGTGCGTGATGCTCGTGCGTTTTAATCGGCGGTGTGCAATCCAGCTCAGAAAGCAACGCATCGCTTGAGAACCACCTAGAGTGCAAGCTCGGCTGCTGCGTCTTTGGATGCACGTGTAAAGAACTTGAAACGACGTTTCCAGTGTGATCGCTGCCACCCTTGATGCTCGTCCGCGAAAACCAGGCGTCCGGCAGGCGGCCCTGAGCCGACAGCACCGCAATACGTGCACTCTGCAAAAAGTGTTCATCTCTGCTTCTGTGCCGGAAATACTTGGCGTTCAGTTCTTTCTTCCTGTGGCGCTAGCGCATAGCGACTGCTCTGCTTTCACATCCGAACACGTCGATCGGTATGCCGAAGGGGATCTCGTGAGCAAGCGTTGGCATCTGTCGCGCGAACAGGCGCTATACAACTGTGCTGAGTGTTATCGTGCCGCCTTCGTAATGGGGGACATTTCTATTTAGTGGCCTTGACCATCCGTGAAGACTAGTTCGCGCTCTCGCTAAGGGTCACCACCTGCGACGAGACGACCTTCCCACCATGTCGTCGCCACAGCAGTGCACACCGGCATGCGAGCAGCTGCATTGCGTTAGGAGGAACTTTGAGCCTGTAAGATATGTTTTTTTCCTCTAATTTTGCACCTTGAGTTCCAAGTTTTGTTGTTATGAAATTGAAAATGTAAGAGCTCTGCTACCAGAAGGAATTCTTAGCAGATTGCACAATTTCGCGTATGCTGAAACATTGCTACCTGGTACATTCTGGAAGCGAAGCTCAGAAGGGCTTTGTACACGTTTGTTGAAGGATAGTGCAGCTACAGCAAAAATCGGCTGCTTGGAAAAATGTGTCCAACAAAATCAGTACCTTTCTCACCGCAAAACGACATGCACTTTGCCAGAAGCGTAGTGCAATCCATTAATTGACCTTTCTGCATTTCTTCCTGACTGTATATGCATACCATACATAAATGAGGACTAGTGTATATACTGGCAGTATTTGTGTCATGTTTTTGTTTTCATCGCACACGATTCAAACTGCCTTCCTCTCCTCGTCAACCTGAGTCTCCGATGCGCAGAAGTTGCGAGATTTATGGCCAAAGCTTACTCGATCTGTCGACCTTTGGCCCTTCCTTAAATATCAAGTGCAAATCTGAAGGTAGCCAAAACGCGTGCATCACAGTTTGTTTGCTTCACCGATATAATCCTGCGGCTTTGGAAAAGAGACTGGCCTTAAGGAGCAATGTCCAGATCGGCGCAGCAAAATCACGACAGAGTGCGACACGAAGTGCAGTTTGTTGTGTCACTTGCGACCACAAAGAATCACTGCTTGCACGAGAAGCACTTTGATAGTTGCTTTTTCTTAGTTGTCATGCGATGTACTTTCTAATTCTAGATTGACATGAAGTAGAAGCTTTTTGATTTTCAAAGTATCGCTTTTAGATATCTTTTTCTTAGAATTCATGCGATGTACTTTCTAATTCTAGACTGACATGAAGTAGAAGCTCTGTGATTTTCAAAGAATCGCTTTTAGAACTTCGTGGTTCATATAGGTGTCTACTTGGTTCATTCTCCCGGCATGAATATTAGTTCCTTAAGGGGAGACTGATCGCATGAGATAGTCCCCAAGTAGCCCAAGCCTCCGCCCAATATTGGGGTGTGTTGCAAATGTACTGGTTTTATGTAGGGCCGGACATTAACAACACATGGCCATTATTGGGCCGATGTTTTGTGCTACATGGGTCGTTTGCTTTTTTGTAGTAACTGGCTGCGATAGGGCTAGTGCATTGTACTGCTTGGAAAGTTAGGCTTTTAAAATTGCTTTTGCGTTTGTTGTGCACGCGAATTCCACCACGCAATAAGGATATGTAATAAAAGCTTTTTATTTGTTATCATTTTGCGTGTAAATATTAAGTGTATTGCCTTGCATGTCTCTCGTGTAAGCGCACAGCCTATACATAGCAATAAGGCGATATTTAGGGCTAGCTGGTATGGCTTAGCGAAGAGTCAAAAAGCGAGAGAGTCAGGACGCAATAATTTTCGCGGATTGTCAATTGAATTGTCTATGCTGCAGCTTTTCGGTAATGAGTTCTCTCTGAAATTGCGGAGTTTATCGTTAGGTGACGCAGCGGATGTGTTTTTTATGCCGCCATTGTTCAGCGTGTTGCAAACACGGCATTGTCTAGAAGCAAACGAAGGAACTTGCGTGTGCCGATCACTGGTTTTCACGTACTCTGACTATTAATGAAAGTGAAGTAGCTTGTTCTCCCGTACTGTAACACACGTTCAGCAGGGAGTAGCCTCAAAACGAAAAGTAGGTGAGATCATTTAAGAATGTATGGATTTCTTGATACGAGGAACTGCCTCCTCTTGTAATGGTGATTGGAGATGGACAAATATTTCAGTAATAATTATGCTGGCCAATCAGTACCTAACAGCTAATTAAACATTCATGTTTGACACGCCGCAGTCCCCAACCAGGGTAAATTTATTAGAATGGTGCCTATTGTAATAGATATATAAACGTAAACGTTAAGAAGGCAACACACGGTAGAAAAACGATAAATGCCGAAGGAAGCAGTAGGTGCGCGTTACTTGCATACATGCCCAGTTGAAGAACACGTGATCCGCAACTATCGACTAATGAGCAACAGAATCACGCTCGTGATGTAGTGGCGGTGCAGAATAGATAAACAGATTACAGACAAAATGACACGTGTTGCGCTCAGGTCATACATCTTAAAGTGTTACACAAAAAAGAAGCAAGATATGTGAGTCACCTTAATCGCACATAACATATAAAATATCACCAGGGTGTAATAAAGGCTGCACTTAATCCTGCGATATCCGGGGGCCATTCACCCACTGAAGGAACATTCTGATTGGTAGGCGACTGTGGCAGATAAAGCCTGTGCATGATTTGACAGTGCAAGATAACTGCAGAGAAAGTGTGACGGTTACGATAGAAGTACTACCGTCTTTGCAAAAATAACCGGGCTGCGTGTTCCGCTTCTCAGACGGGTAGTAAGAATTGGTACCGCTTGTGAAGCTGTAAATGAGTGGAAAGCAAAGACGAGCTTGTCCTCCTTTCTTATGAAGTTGTTATCCTCTGGGAGTCAATGTCGTCTTCAGAATATAAGCGAGAAGCGAAACATGCAACCTGGTTACTTTTGGCAACGACGGTACATAACATATTGTGGTATTTTCGAGACGGGTCTGTAGCTTTTCGAGAGGGTTCTTTAATATTCTCTACCTAACACAGAAGTCTTTTCCACGTTTTCTTTAAATACTCCCCTTTCCCTGCTCTCCCGAAGCATATAAAGGAGCTGAAAAATATATTTTGATATTTAGAGCGCTAAAACACGTTTTTTTTTTAAATAAATTTTATACAGATTTCATTGGCGTATTGCGCTCCTTCGTATGTAGATTGATGAAGAGGAGGTTTGGTGAAGAAGTGCTGTTGCCTTGGTTGGCCTCAAACAAAAATTGCACATAACCACTCCTTGGAAGCAGCCAAAACACAGACGATTGGTGTCAGATGGGAACGTAATAAAACTGAAAATGTACTGATAGGTTTTTGCCTGATATATTGATAGCGGAACTATAGGACACTTGTGAAGTGAGAGCTGGTGAAATAAATCTGTTCTGACAAGAAAGAAAGTGAAAGTTCGAGGCTGCATTGCATGGCGATAGTTACTGTTGCTAAAATGGTGCACTGATTTCAGGCGTAAAACGAACCGCATTCTTGTAGAGTGTTATTTGGCGGACAAAAAACTGAAACAATTCTGTAACGTTATATTTCACCCGCACCTTCAATTCTTTGTTAAGTGACAAAATCGGCGCTGCTTGATCAATGCAGTTTCATGATTTGCACAACCACAGCTGCAAATTTTGAAGCCTTAGATGGTACTTCAGCTTTGAGTAAAGTTTCTACGCATCATACGAAAGAGGGCTAATTTGCCGCGTAGATTTGGTGGGATCTAAGTGAAACTAATGGAGTGAAGCACAAAACATGTAGAGGCAAGTTCCATATGGTCCGGTTACCAACAAGTATGCATTTGCAGTCACCGACCGAACATGTTTATTCTTCATTTCTCAGATAGGTTCGTTTGGCCCAAGTTTTTCACTGCATGGTGATGCCGTCAATTGAGCTAAGGTATATGAGCAACTGAAATATCGTGTGCTTTTCGACTGATTGCTCGTTTCTTGGACTTCATTCTGCCTGCCGCTATTTAGGGATGCTTCACCACAATAGTGTTTCGCAATATGCGGTGAAGCATCCACGAAACGTTGCTGTTCAGCGAACTTTCAGTTGCAGGTTCGCATTTTCGTCTGTACAGCAGCCCAAATCTTGAACTGGCGCACCTGATGTCCGTACTTTCTGTGATTCTGGGTGTTACAGAGTAGATAACCTGCGAAAAGTCAAAGTTTATGATAGGGTTTACCAATTCCTTGCTTAATCTTGACCTTCCGCCAAGTTTTATCTGCCCTATGGTGGAGCAGGACCAGAGAAAAAGCTACCGTCGCGCAAGCCTGTTAATGATTTGGGCGCCTGTACGTCGTCGAAGCTCGCACGTTCATCCGAGAGGTGTCAATGGCAGTACTGCCATTGAATGCTTAGTGAGCTGGGTTTTGGTAGACTTAATGATGTGCATATTTGATTTGATTTCATTGCTTTTTGTTACTAATTTTCCCATCAAGAGTTAGTCTCGTAAGTTAGGGTGGCTATACTCTGTTTCTGTGATGTTTTTCTGGTGTTTTCAAAGCGACTTTACTTAAACGGAGCAAGTTTTGCATTGCTGCTATCAAACTTTACTTACATAAAGCAAATGTACTTGCAATTCTTTTGGCTAGTGAAATTTATTTCAAATCGAAGGCTGAGATTAGGCTGTTTCATGCAGTATGAGGAAAAAGTGTCTTACTCGAAAGGCATTTCTCGTATAACTAAGATTTAGAGGGCATGTTCCAAGAAAGAGTTAAAACATTTTGTATATTCTATTTATTTTACTAATGTTCTTTAAAACTTATTGTCTTGTAAATTGTGATTTTTTATTCCCATCAAACTAATTGCGTGCTTCCCATTTTCTTTTTATGAACTCTAAGTATTTGTGTTACTCGCAAGTGCATTCTATTTCCATCATTGGTATGTATCTTACCTATTTTTGTCTCTCAATAATGAGCAGCAAAAACATTTGTGACAAACATAAAAAAACAGCCATTTTTTCTCTGGTAACGGTAAAGATAATTATATTAATTCATATCTTGGTTATGGCAAAAATTAAGTATAATATATTTTTGAAGACAGTTTTTCTCAGATGCATTTACGAAGTATTGTAGGCACACTCTTTGCAACATGATAGTTTTGGTGGAATCATATATGCATTTATGGCTGCGGCACGAAAGAGTCGATATGACGAGTGTTATTGTCGAAGGTGCCATCTAGCCCAGATAAAACGAGAGTCAAAAGGAAGCGAGCCCGCCATCCACCTAACCCGCAAAATCTCAAGCAAAACGCGATACTCAGGGCTTTGCAAATTATATCGATGGCGGGCTCGATTAATGTTACTTCGTTTCGCCTAATCTAGATCTAGAAGAGCATTCGTCATTTGGCTTATTCCTGCAGCAGACATTTATTTATTTATTTATTTATTTATTTATTTATTTATTTATTTATTTATTGATACCTCAAAGGCCCCATTTAAGGGGTATTACATGAGGGAGTGGTTGACGAGTACATGAATCATTCGATGGATGATCTGAAGGTTGATGGGTCGGAATGAAGTACGACGGTGTTTGCCAAGTCATTCCAGTCTCGTGGGGTGCGAACAAAAAAAGATGACAGATGCGCAGATGTCCGGGCAGGTGGAGGGTAAAAGGTCTTCTTATGGTGCGTGCTGCTGGATGTAAGGTGGGCGGGGCTGATGACAGACTTGAGCAGGGGGTGATGGTAAAACTTGTGAAAAAGGCAAAGTCTAGCAATTTTGCGTCTGTGCGCTAAGTTAGTAAGGTGATCATTTTGTTTTAGTTCAGTGACAATTACATGATAGGAATAAGCCGAGTATATGAATCTTGCCGCGCGATTTTGTGTTGCTTCTAGTATGCTGGAAAGGTTATTTTGGTAAGGACCCAGACAGCGCATGCATACTCTAGTTTGGGACGAATAAATGTTAGATAAGCTAGTAACTTAACTGATGGGGGAGTTGCGCGTAGTGTTCGCCGAAAAAAGCCGAGCACGCGATTAGCATCGTTAGTTACCTGCGTTATATGATGGGACCAATTTAGATCGCGGGTTAAATAAATGCCTAGGTATTTATACGTTGATACAGCGACGATTTCGGTGTTGGAGATAAAGCATTTTGATGATGGCAGGGAGCCACGACGATGGAAATATAGTAATGATGTTGTCTTCGTGTTTAATGACATTAACCATTTATTGCACCAGGTTGTTACGCTTTCGATGCCCAGTTGAAGAGTTTGGGGGTCATTGCTATTAATTATAGGACGGTAAATAACGCAGTCATCGGGAAACATCCGGATGTTAGAGCGTATGTTAGATGGTAAGTCATTTATATAAATAAGAAAAAGCAGAGGCCCCAGGACGGTGCCCTGGGGAACGCCGGACATAACAGATGTACGTGAAGATGAATATTTATTAGCTAGAACACATTGCTGCCGGTTAGTGAGGAAGTTGCGAATCCATTCTAAAACAAAGGAATTAAGGTTCAGGCGGGTAAGTTTTAATAAAAGCCGTTTATGAGGAACTTTGTCGAATGCCTTTTCAAAGTCTAGGAACAGGGCGTCAACAGGAATGTTAAGATCAATGTTAGAGCTTAGGTCGTTAATGAACAGTGCTAACTGAGTGTCGCAGGATAACCCTTTGAGAAAGCCGTGTTGACTGGGGTGAAAAAAGTTGACCGATACTAGGAAATTCATAACATGAGAAAAGAGGACATGTTTCATCAACATTGAAGGAATGCTAGTGATAGATATGGGTCGGTAATTATGACGTGAAGATGAAGAACCCCTTTTTGGAAGGACATATGCAGGGTGTCCAAGCTAACTTCAGCCAAGGACTGAAGAATAAAACATTTGGGTAGGCCAGAAAACCCACTCGTGCAGCGGTGCCACCCGTCTGGCGCAACACAGGAAAGTTTTTGTTTTGCTGTGAAATAATTAGTAATTAGGATAATTTTTTTCATTTACCTATTATTGCACTTAGACAGTAAAAGTGATATGCGAAGTTGGAGAGCACTTTCTGAAACCCCCATTTTAATTTATTAGCGATAAAGAAAGCCACCCGTGTATCGTTTTTCCAAGTTCTAAAGAAGCACGCAAAATAAGAAGGTTATCACGTGACGGACGCATTCGCGCGCCACGATTGTGGTGCTCTCAGTCGTGGTGAACGAAAATATCCGCGGTCGTGACTCGGCAGCCCAGTCCCAGGAGTGGGCTGATATGTTGGCAATGGTTGCAGCGAACGCGATGAGCTCGCTGCAACTTGCACCGTCACGTTATAGGATGCCTAGAATCCTTCTATCCACCATAGTCACGTGGGCCCGCTGCCTGAAGTGGACGAAGAAACCATCTAAGTTATATCGGCCTGCCGCTGCAGGCTACGCAGCCGCGACGGCAGCTGATTTCGGTCACTAAAACTACGGTTGAGAGCACCACAATCGTGATGCGTGAATGTGCGTCACGTGATATTTTTTGGATTTACCGGACTTTCTTTGGAACTTGGAGAAAACGGTCTAGAACCTTCAATTTAGCTTGACATTAAGAAAACAACTTTTATACTGAAGACAAGAGAAATTTAGTGAGAACGACTTAATTCTTCGCGCTAGAATGTAACATTGAAAATCGACTTTTCTGTAGTGCGTTGCTCCTGAAGCAATTTTGGTGATTCTTACTAAAACAAGTGCGACAACAAAAATGTTTTTAATAAATCCTTTTAAAGTAAAGTTGCATAAATGTATTGAGTAAAAATTAACGGACGACAAAACTTCAGTGTGCAAGCAGCAGGGCTCCAAACTTACAACTTTTTGAAATTTCGAAAACGGAATTTTTCACCTCTAGGGTTATACAATTTTTTCCCCGAAGGAACTACTGCATATCTTGCAAAACAAAGGCTCATTCCCTTGTGTCGAGATACAACCTTGAAAGTGCTGTCGATCACGTTCAACGTGAAGCTGGTAGTAACACAGGACGTTCCACGTCCAGCTTTAAGGAAGAAGGTAGCACTGGTGAACACACTCAAGGTTTGTTCACCGGCAACAATAATACCGAAACAAGCAGCAGATTGGACAGCCGTCGATGTAGCTCAGTTGGTAAGAACTCTGGACGCGTCAATGTAAAATCCCACACATCACACCTTTAAATGGTGCCTGCTTGCTGCAAGTTTCATTCGGAGGAAGGAACAAAGCATAGTAACTTTGTTGTTTTAAGATCGCACTGATATTTTTTGGTTTAATCACCACCGATACTAACGCCATCCTTTGATGCAGTTCATTCTTCGCTCTTAAGATAGAGAGCGCTGGTTTAGACGAATGAGATTTAAGGCATGACATCTCCCCCCCACGCTCTCATACCGTAGGACACCGATAATTTCCGCCCAAGCTTTATCAACAGGACGATTGCGACCACTTAACTATTTACAGTGCTAGCAGTGTGAGTCTTTTAGATGCATGTTTTACAGCGGGTCTCGGTGTTATTCGCTTGAAATTGCTAGCCGTTCGCAGTTGTCAACAAGCAAGTGTTGAAGCCCGACTGCAGGTTTTTGTTTCCTTACAGATGCGTTCAGCAACGTCGCCCTTAAAAATTGTGCATTATATTTCGCGACGCAAGAGACACCATTTTAGTCAATAAAGTTTCTAACCGGAAAGCTAGTTGAATCATTACTGTTCCCCAAAAGGCCGGTAGGTAGTACTGCACTCGTTTAATGCGCTTAACGCGGGCAGTATTCCAAAACCCTACCGAATGGAAATTAGCAGGGAGGTCGTTCCATTTTCCTGCGATATAATTACCCTTATTTGCTAGAAAGTATGTGCGTAATTCACGGTGAAGAGACGCTCCACTTTGCCAGCAGCCTACTGAAAAAAAAAGAAAGACTGAATTTACGACAACCGCTTCAAACCTGCGCGTAGCGGCGTTATAGCTTCGATAATGGAGCGGTGGCGCAGCTTTTAGCCAAGTTTGTAAACAGGTGAGATGGTCATGTTGCTCCTTTAACCCAATCAAAAAGGGAACTCTGAAACCCCCTTCTTCAGAGCATTAAAGCTGCGATAAAACCCATTATGCACGAAATAGAAAACTCACAATCCGCTGATGGGCACAGCCACAGCACGACGAGCGGCGTGTTCCGTCCTGCTATGTCCTACTATCGCTTGCTCCTTTTGAAACCAGGCGGCGCTGGCTGTCTCACCTTAAGAGCGCCCCCTGGGCAGCGCAGGTTCTCTATAGCACAAGTTAGAACATGAGCTTCCCTTTGATTTAGAGTTGCGGCAGGGAGCCATTCTCACTCTGTCTCCAAACAGGTTAGTCATTGTAGTTGTGCGGTCACCTCTAAGTGAATTTTTAAGATTGAAGTATAGTTGAGTATTTGTTATTTACATTTTAATGTGTGATTATGGATTGTTCAACGTATAATAAGATATATGTAATTATGTCCTTTCAGAAAAGTGACCATGCCAGCATGGACCTGCTGTTTGTGGACGACGATTCAGAGGATTGCTACCTGAGCTGCTCTCTGTCCGAAAGTCCCTCGCGGATTTTGCTCGGATCTTGCGAGACACTAGGGGGTGCGAAGAGCTCGTTGCCGACTCGTTACTACTCACCACCAGAGTCGGCGTCCTTGAAAACGTCGGCGTCGATGCCTTCAATTCTCACACCCAGCCCTATTGATACTCTGAAAGTTTCAAATGAAGGATGTTTCGTAAGTTCTCTTCTTGCTTGCATGCTTAAGCAACAGCTGTGGGTCTTGTTATGGACGCGAATTCAAATGCACATAATCAGAGTTCACATGAGGGTATACTTGCCATTACATTAGGACTTGTAGAACGCAACGCATAAGGGGAGTAAAAAATTTCTGTAGAATTTTCGAAAAACAAAAATCATTATGGAAGGGTTGCGTATGCTTAGCATACCTATAGTAGATGTGTCAGTTTTAAGTAGACTTAGAACTACCTAACAGTCAATCGAGGACAGCCACTGGTACTAGCACATCCCCAGCAGTCGCGTCACTGCACCAACAAAGCGTGTCAAATTAAAAAAAAAAGGCAAAGTCTGGCGCGGAGATGGAAATGCGCTAAATTTGTCGCGCTTTGTCGGCGCGCAAGCCAAGCCCTGTCGGAAGGCATGAATAAATCAGGAAAGGGAAGAAGGAGAGAGTGAATATAATGGGACAGAAGAAACCCCGTAGTGGACTGCTTTGTTTAGTGCCATCTAGCCTCGATAATCGGTCCCGTGAGCACTACGCCGGCCCAAACCTTGCCTGATGATGGCAAACCGCATTTCCGGCTATGATACCTCGGCGTAAAGCAGTGGTTGTCTGCAGTCCGCATTTCATTTTCTTACCTGTTCTCACTGTATCAATCAATCGCGTCGTATTGTTTTACGATTTTAACCCATTCTAGCTGTGGTCGGCGGTTTTAAAGGATATTGTTACGATGCGGCATGCCGATGAAAACAGGAGAACAGAGGACAGAGAGATTGTCGATGCCAGTGAGATGACGTCTAATGAAATGTTGCCGGGCCTAGCGCGAGTGCTCCTGTCCGCGCCACTGCCCACATCTTCTTCCTTGATGACGTCCGTAACATGACCCGGGGCCACCGAGCGATCATCGCGATCGTGAACGAGGAAGTGTACGATGTCAATGATTGTGTGGCAGGATGATGGGCGTGTCTGGGTGCTTGAAGAAGAAGAGGAAGAAGGAAGGATAGAACGGCTTGCCGGAGCGATGATTCCGGATGAACCTTGGCCCAGGACACTCTCGGGCCACACTTTGCCACGACTCGATGGCGGAGGCCAAGGCACGCACCGCATGGCATGGGCAGGGGAGGATGTGTAGCGGTGTCTTGGGTAATGGTGTCGTTGATCAGCACTTCAGGCCAGTGGGGCACGTATGGTCGTTCAGGTTTCTCCTTGTGTCTTGTTGTCATGTGTGGCTTCTCGGGTCAGTCTTTCCTTCGTCGTGTCTTGCGGTCGGGGCGGGGTGGGGGACGGGGCGGAGGAGCGGCAAGGTATTGCTGGGTCCGGCAGGCTGGGGAACAGCCATGCGAGACCTCCTAACCTTCAGCCGGTGGCACAAGAAGTCGCAGGGCGCCAAAGCTCTGGACCAGGATGAGGGGGTGATGATGAAGCACCTCGCACCTCCACCAAATGTTACGATGCGCCAAGCCGATGAAAACAGGAGAACAGAGGACAGAGAGATGGTCGATGAGAGTGAGATTCCGTTTAATGTAATTATGCGGGTCTAGCGCGAGCGCTCTTGTCCGCGCCACTGCCCACTTCCTCTTCCTTGATGTCGTCCGTAACAATATTCCCGGGAAATCGCCTCTCCCCTAACAGGTCAGTATTGTAGGACACCTTTTATTGTAAGACATCAATTATTTGTTACAGGAAGGTGTTATGCATATTTTGACAGGTCCTGATCTTATTCTTCAAACAACGATCGGATAGTTTACATCAAGATTTCGGTAGCTTCCCCAGTTGGCCCCGCGTTTACCAGTAAGACGAAGCCAGTTCTGCATAGGCGGTTTTTTTGTTGGTCCGTCTTCAAACTAAGCTTTTCTTACCATGTTCATGAACGATTGAGGCTAGTAATATACATCGAGTGGTGGACATTTAAAGCTTTAATCGAAAGGGAAGCTACTTGAAGAGAAACAAAGTGCGGATTAAGAGTGATGAAATGACTCATTACAAAATTCACTGTAGACAAGACATACACAAGCTGGTGTCTTGAGAGGCGATTTCAATGTTCCATCTAAATTTGAGCCTCTCTCGTGTGATCGACATGACGTCACCGGTGGCGCCATGCGGTGTGAATGGAAGATGAAGAAGACTGGATCACGTTCCGCCACCAAAATCAAGAGAACGCCAAACCATTGCCTTCGTTGCAGCGGCGTGTAGAGATAGGCATCTCCTGCACGCAGTGCTGGCAAGTAACGGGCCGCTCCTTCACGGCAGCGAGGCGGGATGGGTGAGCGCCATCTTTCCTCGAAAAATGAAGCCTCGACTCTCGGGAACCTAACCTGCGATGCAAAAGCAGACACCGAGGTAGGCTCTGCTCGGCAGTCATTTTAATTGCCGTTGTTGTGTGACCCTGTGCTTGCGTTGACTGACTAACGGCTTAGGGACTCTCGTACAACCTCTAGAGACTCATTAAAATACGCCGTGCTAAAGAAAACAAATATAATCTGGTGGACTGATTTGTTGCTGTTGAAGCCACTTAAACTGTTGAGAACAATGGCTGTTTGAAACAGTCTGCTGGAGAAGTGGCGTCGGTCTCGAAATTCTCACCACCGAAAACCAGCTCCTGTCTTCTTGTTCCTCAGGCGTAAGGGTTCCAGCGCGAGTCTTAACTGCAGTGTTTACTGCGGCGAACTCTCTAAGATTTTATTATTACCGTACCCAATATATTTGTCGTCTTTCATCGTAGCTATGCGCTACCTTTTCTGCCTTTTTATTTGATTTCCGATTTGATGTAATCAGAGTTTCTGACATCCCTCGCTGCACATCTAGCGTTGCTGTTTGGGAACTGTGCTGATTTACGCTGGCTTTATATAGTTATTTTGTTAGGAAGCACAATTATGTTTACAAATCAGGTTTCAAGGAGTCATCCGGAATAAACTGTGTAGACGTTTCGCGCCGTTGGTGCCGTACTCAGCGCATCTAAATCCGTTGTGAATGGAAGCAAACCTTGGCTTAAGGGTTTCTTTGAAGTTGTCGGTCGAAGGATGCAGACAAATGCATCGCATTACGCAGCCAGTGACTCATTTTTGCCGTTTTTAGCACCCTCTTTCCATATTGCTGAATGTTACTTGTTCCCAGCGACTTCACGATTATGCAGAGCCAGGCCATCTCCTTCAGGAAGTTCTTCCCGTCCCTTTTGTTTCCGAAAAAAAGCTCATAATTTGTCGGAAAAAGTGACGTTGCATTTAAAATCTTAATTTGCAGGTACTAAAAATCAGCAATTGTTGGTACTAAGCCTCAATGTTCTAGTCAACGCATTTGTCGATACTTTGGCTATCGCACTTAGGTCTTTCGCTGGCCTTCCTAATTTCGCATGTCGTTTTGAACAATGCCATCTTCCTTAACTATCGATAGTACTGATTTACGGCTTTTACACTGAAGAACATTGAAAAACAAGCTTCAACGTTCCCAGATGCAAGCTGTGGTTTACATACTTGTATAAGAGGTTTATTAATAGTTGGTAGGTTCACATAGGCTATGCTTTCTATGCGAGCAAGTAGCTTAGTCGATCGAATTAGTCCGGACTAATTCGATGCGAGCCCTCCACATCAGCGTCTTCCATAGCTCATGAGCATCAGTGTGCGTCATTCTCGTATACCACTACTATACCATGCATGTATATTCTCGGAGTGAATAAATTTATTATCGTTATTTTAATTTTTAGAAAATGTACCTTCAAAGAAGAATATTAGCCGCAGCTCACCGATAGTGAACAACGTTATACCTGCTCGCAATCGTTCAGAGTTAGTGCAGTGGTTTTTCAGTTCTTCATAATATAACTGTCTGTGTGCATAAACCCCCTCCTTATTATAAAGCATACTAAGGCTGCACTGAAACTCTAAAAGGGGTCTTGCTGCAAGTTTTTTTAAAATTTATGAACTAAGAGAACTCAGAAAAGCTGTAAAGCCTCATCAAGGATTGCTTGCTCACAGTATGTGAGCCCCATGAATTTGCGAAGAAAACAAAGCCATTCACAATACCCCAATGAATGTTCGTGATGCGTCATTAAAATTAACGCGCACCGGTGTATCTCAAGAACAAAAGTTTAAAAGCATTTCGTTCCGTCGCCACTTCTTTCTTGTTCATCCCTTGCCAGAATGCCTTTTTATTCATGTTAGTCGTCTCGATGATTTCAACGACGTAAATTTCCCTTCGTTTTTTATTAGTGAGCTTTACCGACAGGCAGGTGGGCCCTTCATTCATATTGCCTTCATAAAACATTTGACAGCTGTTGGATTGGAGATTACATCTACCCGTACATAGTGTGCAGGTTTTGCTTTTATGCGTTTGTATTTTTCTTTATGAGACTGATAAATTACAATTTTAATTATGCGTAAAGACCTTTTCGATGACTTAGTGATACTATTATGAACTATGGAAATTTCTGTGTAACTGTTTCACTCTTAGTGCACACCTTAACTGTGTCTCGAGCGAATTAATGAGCGACGCAGTGAAAAAGGGTAGAAATAGAAGACAAAGAACGACACTACATTTTAAGCCACCTGGGTGACTGATATTTGCCGAATACGGCCTATTTTTCCATTTAGTTTCCGGCGGTTACGATGTTTTCTCGCAACATCGTGTTCAACAGCTCAGCCATATATACTGACCGACCGCTATTGTTTCGAATCTTGCGTATCAATTCTAGGAGTATTTTGCGCAGTGAAAATGACGGATCGCAGGATATAACCAGTTTCTGGGACCTTCATTGCTTCTTGTGTGTGGCAGGCAGCGTGTGAAGGGATATACGTAAAGGTCTCTTCTGCTCGCAGCGCTTGGAAGAAACGACCACAGTGGTTCCAGACCGCACACTCGCCGACGTGCTGTCCAAAAGCCCGAAGCGGGTGGATAAGCAACGCAGCAAGGGCAAGGTCGGTGACGGAGACGAAAGAGCGTAGCGCTCACTCGCACTCAGTGGTCGCAAAAGTAGATCATAAGTTTAACCTTATGGTATATGCCTTCAGTCACAGCTGCCTAAATGTAAATGGTCTTTGAAGAATCCGTTATTACACCATTTTGTTTTGTTTTTCACATACCGTTCGGTGCACGCTTAAGCTTTGCCTTTGAGGGTATGGCAAAGCAGACTCCCGTTATACGGTGCCATTCAAAGATCCTCGTTCGCAATCCTGAACTTTGTTACTCCCTTGAACACCAGCCTACAACTTTTGCGTATTATATCGCACACATCCCATTCAAACAGAGCCATCGGTCTAATATTGGTAGTGTTGGCAACCTACTGGTCCTATTTCGGGCCAGTCTTTAACAACCCACTCCCAGTACTGGACGAAAGCATATATTCGTAAGATGCGAGCTTACGTCAAAGATCACAGGCTCAGGTATAAGACACTTACTTTAACTGAGCCGTCCTCACGTGGCAGATGGGCCCAAGAGTCTAGCGTATCTGATTTGGGAGCCAAGCATCCAGAAGGGTTCGGATCTCGTCACCGCCCCCCCCCCCCCCCCACCATATCTCAGAGTTGTCAACTCTGCCATGTCAGCTGATGTGTATGCGCACAACCTGTTGGTTTAGCACGTGCCAAATCGTGACTTTTCGCTCATTTGGCTGACAACGGCGGATTTCTGGAGAAAGGGGTTTTTGTCATTATCGCGCTTAAACACAATAAGACGCTTTTTTTGCTGCCATAGCCACCATCGCTTCGTTCCCCGCACTGGCGTAATAATTTGCGCAATTGTTATCGATATCGCTTTCTTCGGCGGATAAATCGCCTTCGCACATAATTTCGTGATCACCTTAAGAGCACAACCTCGCTGCTCCTGATAACTTCGTCGTCATAAGGGAAGGGGGGGAGGGGGGGGGGCGCTGTCGCAGCGAAAACGCCACCAGACAGTTTGAAGCGTCTTTAGGGAAATAGCCGAACTGCCTGGCTGGCAAGGTATCCTGCACGCCCGCACAGTAGCAGTCACTGCACTTATAGCAAAGCCTGCAGCGGCGACGTGGAATATCAGTCGCTTTTCAAGGTTGCCGTCGATCAAACAGGGAGGGACAGTGCGTCATTTTCGTAGCGCTGCATTTATCTGGAAAGCCTGAAACCAAGCGTGCGGCGGGTCGAACAATTTTTTACATCTTTCTGTGAATACGACTACAGGGACGAGTCTTTCCTCAGAGTGTCCGTATAACACGTATAGTTTAGCCATGCATGAGCTAAGTTACGGTTTCGGTTGCTGCTGCATCTTGACGCTGAATTAAGAAGTTTATAGCCTTTTCGCCGCCGGGGTGCTGCAGTAGTTAGGGCGCTTCACTACTGTGCCAAAGGATGTGAAATCGAATCCCGACCTCAGCGGCCGCTTTTCGATGCAGGAGAAAAGCGAGGCGCCTGTGTGCTGTACGATGTCCGTGGACGTTAAACAACCCCAAGTGGTCGAAATTTCCGGAGCCCTTCTCTACGGCGTGTCTCATAGCCTGAGTCGCTTTGAGGCGTTAAACCGCATAAACAAAACCAAGCCAAATTTTCCACCCAGCAACAACGCATAAATTAATGAGTTCCTTTATGTGTTTGAAAACCGATGTGAAAATGTATTCGTGCCTATTTAGCGGTACGCAGAATTGGTATCGTTAAAACACAAACGTATTGCGTAAGTAAACAGGAACCGGTGGGAACACACGATCTGCCTAAGCGTTGCATGATTGGCGGAAGGCAGCGCGGTCATCGGCATGCATGCGCACGGCATGTTAGACTCATATTGTACTGGCTTGTATTGCGGTATAACATTGATATATTAATATTGCTACTAGTTGCAGACAAGGATACACGAATTTTATGAAGGGCTATATTCTGCTGAGGAGCGAACTGGTGCGCTTCGCCTCAATGGCTGCCGCGGCAGAGAAAGCTGTCCTCAAGTGTAGGGTACTCGCCAGCTTGTTATCATCGAAGCAACGTTTGCCAAACACCACGAAAGAACTCGTGATGCTTCCCGAAAAGGCTTTTGTCCGGCCAGACCCTCAATCGCAAGACCAGGATTTTTCCATCCGTAGTACTTCTGCAACGCATTCCAATATAAAGAAATCGCAACATCCCAATACTTGGCTATATCAATCTCAAATTATTCCCTGAACCAGCAAGCCATCAGTCTTCGTACCCTTTGAACAACCACCGTAATGATCTCAGATGACAATGCAATTGAAAATTTTTATAATTGAGAAGTTAAGAAAAAACTGCATATAGAAAAATCGAGCCGGTCAGGATGGGACCCCAAGTTCCGGACGCCATTGGCTCCCAGCTGTTCGAATACTTTAGCTGGACTAGCTTGCATTGTGTGCCAAGCTCTCCGCTGGTCATATAAGGGGGCCTCCTGCTGCTTTTGTATAACTGGCTGGTCACTTTTGGGCTTATGTATGGCCCTATGCGATGTTTAAACGTGGGGTACAAGCACCGCATTAGGGGCAAAGCACGGATATTGAGTTGAGGGGCACTTGTTCCGGGAGAGGAGTTTAAGGCAGATGTTCATTTGTATTAGTTTGTTTGCAAATTATTGTAAAATAATTGCAAAAATTTCAAAAATAAATTTGCAAAAATTTCCAAACTTTTGAAATTCAGAAGATGACCGCCTTACACTAAACTCATGCCCTGAATTCTTGCAACTATTGGACTACAGGGGGAGGGGGTCTGTATTTATTCGCGTCTCGAATAAAAAAAAAATAACGTCCATTTCAGTTCACGTGTGCCCTTAAGGACAGTCATCTCAATGAAGTCAATGAGTTCAATTATTCAGTAACGACCATGAAATCTAACTCAACCAAAAAACCGATATATTTATCATGCCTCCTCTTCAGCCTTTTGCAAACAGCTTATTAAGGCCCAAGCTTAAAGACGTGACACTCGAGGTTAAATACCTGGCTTATAATCCCCTGATTCGTCCAAAACTATAACATATTTACATATTTCGGGACTGTTTCCCTGAAAACTATATATACTTTACAAAAAGTTCAGCGTGGAGCTTTCCGATTTATTTTAAGTATGGTTGGGCAGATTGCATATCTACTCTATTCGCTTCCAACAACATTCATACGCTTCATTCAAGATACAAGTTTTTGTCTAAAATGTTTGCACTTGTTATTTAGCCGTCAATTTGCTTTTGACACCACTAAATTCACGCCAGACCACAATTCATTTGCTCCAATTAATACTGTACTTCGCAAGGAAAAAGCACTCCAAACGTTTTCTTCTCTTGACCTATATCAGATTTGAACAAATTGCCTTGTAACTGAAAAAGCACTCCAAAGCTTTTCTTCTCTTGAACTATATATCAGATTGGAACAAATTGCCTTGTAGCTGAAAAAGCACTCCAGAACTTTTCTTCTCTTGACCTATATATCAGATTTGAACAAATTGCCTTGTAACTGAAAAAGCACTCCAGAGCTTTTCTTCTCTTGACCTATATATCAGATTTGAACAAATTGCCTTGTAGCTGAAAAAGCACTCCAGAACTTTTCTTCTCTTGACCTATATATCAGATTGGAACAAATTACCTTGTAACTGAATTTAGTCTTTGAGCATGGGGCAGGCACACACCACGAACCGCTTATAGCAGTTATATCGTATTGGCCTTTCTTGTTGTGCTTGTCATTAATGCTTGTACTTTATTTCATCTTTTTTTGCACTTCTATGCAATCGTCGCAGTGTGATAACTATTCTGTATGCTCGGCGTATTCCGTATTTTGTTCCCAGAATAGCGTGTTTTCTTTTCAGTTTTGTGAAAAAAATTGCTGTAAATGTTTTCATTTTTTGTTTACATGCGCTCCTCTTGTTTCGGCTCGAGCCTGCAGTATTCTGAATAAAAAAAAAAAGATATTAGCCTCCAGTCATTCACGTCTGAAATTTCTTGTTCTTCGCGTAATGGTGGGGAAGAACGTTTTGTTTTTACTTGATGTGTTAGGTGCATTCCCCGTACGATATTCTGATAGGGGTTGGGCAAGCGTATGGATACCCTTACTTAACAAGTCCTCGATTTGTATCACTTACTCGGGACTTCGTGACCCGGGTCTAGGTTATCCCGTACTTTTGGCGGATATTGCCCTGTATTCTAATTTCTGTCATGGTTGCTCTTGAGAAATACAAAGATCGCCTTCGCGTTCTTAGTGTAGAATTATAAAGTTTGTCGAAATTACTGCATTTATTATTATATTGTTGGCTACTAGGAAACAAGGTGAAAAAGTAGGGGACAACGAATGCAAGGCTGCTTCCAGTGACATGGGCGCCAAAGGGGGCTTGTTATTTCAAGTTCATTTATTTGTGCATGTACTATTTTCTCCAGATCCCAAAGCGAAATGTGCGTATCAGCCTAAAGAAAAATGGAGCGTCACAATTTTCCCTTTATGCAGTTGAATTCGAAGTCAATTGTGAGGGTTTCTATAATCAGGGAGACTAAAGGCCAATGTTGTTGTTAAGCTTCATGTTTTATTCTAAGTCCGCCGACAACTAAGACCAGAAGGAAAGGCTTTACTTGGCAGATAATGTTTAATCGGGAACCGAGCTCGTGCATCTATAGCATGAAGTAACTGCTCGCACTATACACAATGTTTGTCCATTTAATAGCACCGTGTGTAAATTACACGCGTTCTCGCTTCTAGAAATAAACATTTTACCCCTCTCATTGCCGTGAATCTTTCAGGACTCTATCATGTGCTTATTGTCAATAATGAGAGCACCTCTGTTGCTCTTGAGAGTCGAAAAATGATCTGCATTTTTGGATATCCTATGCAGCATAAGGGCACCTCAACTGCGAATGCATTCCTATAACGTTAGGGGTTCCTGCAAGAGCATGTTCGAAATAGCTGTATGTTCTTTGCTGTAACCACCGGTGTTAGTAATGTTTCTCCGCTAATGCGCTCTTCCATCATCAGAGACGATAGACGCAGCAGGAAGTTACATTGATCAAAGTATAACCGCGTATTCTTTTCACACAGAATGAAGTTTAAAAATGCTCTTCACACTGTGTGGCAATTTATTTTGCTCATGGGGAGGAATATCACTTACACTTTGCAGCAAAGGTATAGCAGCTCAAGAACTGTTTGGATGCTAGGACGATTCGTGGCTGGTTTATGATCGTGACGCTGGGCACTGTAATAAAATGAGGTGCTAAAGAAGATCTACTACAACGACCTTTCGCAGGCCCGTATTAAAAGCTACAAACTTCAAGAAGCTTCTTACCCGCTAGTGTCTGCTGTGGTTTCCATTTCACTGCCAACAAAATCGGCATGCTGTTAAAACGCGAGAAAAGAAATCTTGCTGGTCCGAGGTGTGCGTGTCGCGTATAATTATGCGATGTTTTCAGAGCAAGCGGCATCATTCTTCGGGGACGAAGTCACCGCGTGAGGCCAAGAGCGCAACAGTCAGCGGCCAGGCCAGCGTCCAGAAAGGAGACGCCACCATGTCGTCGGTCAGTGCATTTTCATAGCTGTTGTTGTGGCTGTAGGAAGAAGGAAAAGAAAATGCGCAGGCCTGCTACTGGCTCTGTATCTGAGCCACCTCCGCTGCCTCGTGTAGACAGAAGAGAAAATAGAGAAGAAAGAAAAGGGAGAGGGAGAGAAAGACGCGCGCCGCAAGAAGAGCCGTCGTCCACCACCAGCGCGGTGGCGGGTGCAATGACGGCCTACAACCGATAAATATTCGGTGGCAGGCAAGCCCCCGGCGCAAGCGGCGGTGACCTACCTGTCCCGGCCCCATCAGGGGAGTACCCTGAGAGGAGTTACACTTCCATAGTGCCGCTGAAACACATCAACATCATGCAGCTTTAGTGCGCTGTGGTAGGCGCCCCTGGCGAAAGGGCGCCAGGCCACAGGTTCTGATTTCTAGCTTTACTGTGCAGCACTCACGAGCCTTCCCATGCTTTAAATGTATACATGTAAGGTGCGTTGAACCTCAGCGCCCACCTTCCAAGCCATGTTGGTCTTTGGAGGTGGGGTCAAGGCTTCACTTTACGGCTGAAAAAATGACATGCGCCTCAGCACTTTGACATAGACTGTCCTTGTTTTTCAATAATTGGAATTAAATGCGGCCTTTAATTCATTTTTTGCTGTGCCAATGCGCAGAAAATAGGCGCTTTCACTTTTTCCGTGTGGGCGCCCTTGAGTGGTACCCCGTTACACCGCATGTTTTGTGACATATAGAACAATGCGTCATTGTTTGCTTCATAGCTAAAGCCACTTTAAGTGCGCAGGTTGCTGTCCCAATGCTTAATAGTTCCTGCTTTTCTATGTAGTGGGGTGGCGTCCACCTGAGTGCTGCCCGCTTCTTTTGTGAATGAAAATGACAAGTAGCTCGTTCGATGAATGCGTACTCCAGGAGACTTAAAACAATTCAAGTACGATGTTGTCAATGAACGAATCTCTCAGAAACACTGCAAAGCCGCAGTCAATCTTGACACTACGATAACAATTACGGTGCCTATAGGTGGTGGCAGGTAGCCCTCATCTCGGGTGGCATTAAATGTATTCCGTAAATATGGGCTGTGTGGAGCAGGGCTAATTGAGGGCCCTCCTCCATCTAGCAACCACTATATCGTGCTTATCACTTGGAACATTTTAACACCCTTTTAGGTGTAGAAATGGCGCTAGAGGGTCCCAGGGCTCACACTCGGCGTGTAGAAGAGCACTGAAGAGGCGAAGCTAGGCGGATGACTAATAGGATGGTCCAACTAGTTACCCTGCGCTGTATAAAATGGAAAAGTAGTGTATAAGAAACATCGATAGAGGAAGCTGAGGTATCAACGTTAAAAAACGCTTCAGCAGTGTTTGAGCCTCATGAAAACTGCGCGTGCTGCGGCCTCAGCAGAACACAGCACCCGCTTTTCGATTACATAGAAGTATATTAGCACAACGAAAGATGTTACACTTTAGCGCGGTGCTGCTTGACAGTCCTTGGACAGCGTGCTTTACACCTTCAAGAGTGTAAAAAATCAAGAATGATATTCTGTTTCTCACAGCAATGCTTATCGCAATGAATTTCCCAAAGCAAGCCGTTGATCAATGAAGAAGTTGCAGTGATCTATAGCGAGGTTACGATTGCCAGCGAGAATGCTGAGAGCGACGAGAGGTAACAGCTTGTATATATTTATCACAACCTCGGAAAAGAGCGAGAGTTATTCCTGCTGTAACACACTTTCATTGAAAATAATGCTTTGGGGTAGAAATTTGGCTAGGTGCTACTAAATATCATGCAGTGGGCATGACATTTGCAATGTTTTCATTTGCTCCCTTTAGGCGTTTATTGCACTTGTTTATGTCGTATACTGAGCCCATGCATGGCTACTGATGACGTATTATAGTGAATGTTCTGCGTGGAATGGGCGCCATGTTTTCTTAGGATACGTCTGTTGCTGAGAACTCATTTTGATGCGTCTATATTTTCAGGCTGGAAAGGCCGAGGACGAGCACGCTCCAGTGCAGTCAAGTGAAAACCTGCTTGTAAGCTGTCAAGCTTCCTTATTTTACTTTTATACTTAACCCAGTGTACCAGTTCACGCTGAGCTGGCTTACTGCCTTTTTCCTCATTGGTGCAACGTCATCTTGAGGCCTCTACTTAGGCAAAGTGCTGTGAACATTCGCTATGATATTGATACGTAGAAATCCGCCACTTGTACAGGCGACTTTACAGATTACTTTGTTTACCTTCGCACTTCAGTAGCCACACTCTCTGTCAATAAGCTTCTGCCTTTAAATTCAGGGCGTATTTAATATTTATATCGGGAGTCTAGAGTTTATGGAACACATACAGAACCTAATGTACGAAAGAAACATTGATCGGATGATTGTTTTTATGCGGCCTGGAGTAGACATTTTCGGCGTGATCAAGTGTGCCGTATATACTGTGCGTAATATAATCCCAAACAGTATTAGAGTCGAGGGTGTATTGCATTTCTACCCAGTCGAGGGCCTTTGCATTTATACTCAGAAGTACAGTTCAATAAATTCAACACGACGGTTTTATGCATATAGCGATGTATCTTTACAGGCTGAAAGCTATGTATTCTCAAATATCGTGTATATGGTGGAGGTTAGTGTATTCTGAGCGCTAAAGACGTCAGCCAATGTAACAATTAGTTATAATGAAACGAGCACGTTTTAGTTCCTGTATACTTGCAAAAAGATGAAACGTGAAAGCGATTTTTGTTTGTATTAGGCATGCTAGAGAACTGCGTTTGCAGTCGAAAAGCTGAACATGTGAAGCTCACTATAACTCAAACATATATAGAAATTGAAAAAAAAATAATTATTTCCAGTAATATACAGAAATGGGCCTCGGGCAAAAAGCTACAACGATAGCTTGAAAGATGCCCAAGGCCCAGAAAGGCAGATCAACAAAACGTGTGAAATCAAGGCGAACATATACATATATAACATGAAAATTATGAAGCACAGAATGAGCTCAAATATACATGAAGCAGCAAATTAAAAACTAGCACATTAAATTAACGGCCAACAGTCATCTAACAGTAGCACGCAACATGGTATAACGTAATGAAAATAAAGTGTCTATTATGGTAATGTTCAAGGCCAGAAACGGAAAGTACAGAAAGACAGTGAGGAAATAAGGAATACAGCTTGAAGTCCTTAATTTTGGTTAAGATGTTTAGGTTATGTATTGTATGATGATTTAGTATGCATGGTAAAGCAAAAAGAAGGCTTTGGTTGCCATATAACATCCTCGTTCGAGGAACGTCCCATATTTGTTTACTTCTGGTGTGAAAGGGTTTTGCGTAAGCCTTAAATCCAGCAATATCCTTCAAGAAGTCGTTTAATTATTGAGGTGACAATTTAAGGCAGTGAAGTTAACGATACTCAAACATGGTATGCCCATGGTGAATCCTATACTGCGAAGATAATGCTTCCGTGTGGGCAGTGCAATATGCACCAGCGATCCGTCTAATGGCCTTTTTTTGGATCCGAGTATGGTTTTCAAATTTGGTTTGGATGTTGTACCCCATACTAAGTTACTGTAGTTTATGTGTGATTGAACTTTAGCGTGCTAAATAAGGAGCTTATGCTTTGGGGAAAATTCGTTCCGAAGTCTCTAGAGGAAGCCAACAAATCTAGTAAGCTTGCTTTCAATATACATTATATGGTCAGATCACTTCATGCGAGAGTCGAATACAACACCGGGCGATTTGAATTTGCCTACAATTTCAATAATGTTATTTTCTAGATGCAGAGTATTGTTAACAGTAATATCCAGGCTAAGGGGACGGCCTATAAGGCCTTTCAGGTATGACATGGATCAAATTTCATTACAATATGCTGTGGAAGTGAGGAATCGATTTCAAGAATTAGATCTAGAAGACAGAGGGTCCGAAGATATGTGGACTGATGTTCGTGATATAATACAAGAAGTTGCTACTAAGGTAGTTCCAAAGCAAAAGAAATGCAAGAAAGCAAAATGGTTATCTGAAGAGGCTTTGCAAATAGCTGAGGAAAGGAGAATGGCAAAAGTTATGGGGGAAAGAGAAAGATACAAGGTTCTCAATGCGGATTTTCAGAAAATAGCAAGGAGAGATAAGAATGCCTTCCTGAACATACAGTGCCAAGCAGTTGAGGACAACAGCCAATTAAGGAACACAAGAGCTCTGTATAAGACAATCAAAGATATCAAAGGAAGCTTCTGTGCTAAGCTGGGCGTGATAAAGGACAAACGAGGCAAGGACCTCACTGAAGCCTCAGAGATAAAGAAGAGGTGGCATGAATACACAGAACTGTACGAGAAGGACCCGGATGTGCAAACCCAACATGAGACGGTTGTGATTACTGATCTCAAGCCAGGCATCCTGAAGAGTGAAGTTGAATGGGCCTTAGCCAGCCTTGCTAAAAAGAAAGCTAGCGGAATTGATGGCATTCCAGCTGAGTTGCTTCAAAACCTCAACCATGACTCTGTTAACATTCTGCATAGATTATGTCAGAAGATTTGGACAACCCTGCAGTGGCCACAGGATTGGAGGAGGTCAGTTTACATCCCTATTCTAAAGAAAGGCAGTGCCAAAGATTGTTCCAACTACCGCACGATCGCGCTTATTTCGCATGCTAGCAAGGTGATGTTGAAAATCCTCCAAGGTAGGCTGAAGCAGTGTGTGTATCGGGAGCTTCTGGACGTGCAAGCTGGGTTTCGCAAGGGCAGAGGAACTAGAGACCAAATTGCCAACCTTCGCTGGATCATGAAAAAAGCAAGAGAGTTCCAGAAACCCATCTACTTCTGCTTTATAGATTATGCGAAAGCGTTTGACTGCGTAGATCACAGCAGATTGTGGCAAGCTCTCCAAGATGTGGGAGTTCCATTTCAAGTCATCTGTCTCCTCAGGAACCTGTATGAAGGGCAAGAGGCCACAGTTAGAACTGGGCATGGTCTTACTGGTTGGTTTTCTATTGAGAAAGGAGTGAGGAAAGGCTGCATACTGTCGCCCTGCCTATTTAACCTATATGCAGAGTGCCTCATGAGGAAGGCCGGTCTGGACGAGTCTTCAGCTGAAGTGAAGATTGCTGGAAAACGTATCAATAACCTTAGATATGCGGATGATACCACTTTAATGGCAGAAAGTGAAGTGGAACTCAAGAGACTTCTGATGCACGTACAAGAAGAGAGTGAGAAGTTTGGGCTTAAACTGACCATTAAAAAAACAAAAATCAGGGCGTCTTTCCCTATCAAGTCCTGGAGCATCAAGGGACAAGAAGTGGAAGCTGTGACAGATTTTCTCTTCTTGGGCTCCGAGATTACCTTGGAAGGAGACTGCAGCCATGAAATTAGGAGACGCCTGCTTCTGGGAAAAAGAGCAATGGTTAGCCTTGACCGCCTTGTAAAGAGCAGAGACATTAGTCTGCCAACCAAGATCCGTATAACTCGTGCTATGGTCTTTCCAGTTGTGACGTATGGATGCGAGAGTTGTACTGCGAAGAATTCTCACCGCCGAAGAAATGACTCGTTTGAATTGTGGTGCTGGCGAAGACTCTTGAGAGTTCCTTGCACTGCCAGAAGATCAAATCAGTCGATATTGTCGACCATAAACCCTGACTGCTCATTGGAGGGTCAAATTCTAAAGTTAAAGCTCAGCTATTTTGGTCATCTGATGAGAAGAGAGGAGTCGCTGGAGAAAGATTTGATGTTGGGAAAGGTTGAGGGTCGCCGGAGAAGGGGTAGGCAGCGAACGCGATGGTTAGATGGCATCCTCGAGGCACTGAAGATGAAGTTATGTGATGTTAGGAAGATAGTGAGAGACCGGAAAGCGTGACGTGACATGGTCCATAGGGTCACGAAGAGTCGGACACGACTGAACGACTGAACTGAACTTAAGGGGACGAAAAAAGACTGCTTTGGTCTTGTTAGAGTTAAATACCAAATCATTAGCTGTGGACCATTTGTGGAGAGCAGAAAGAACCAGATTTGCACTATTGATTAGTTCGTCGGTAGGAAAGCCCCTAAGGAAAACAAACTAAGAAAACATCACCCGTCCCTTACAAAAACTACTCTTCCCTCTTACCTATTACATTGTTAATGATTCTGATCATATTACTCACCTTACAGTATCCGCACAGTTGCCGCACGTGTTACGGTGACTGTCTGAAGAAGCTGACTACCCTGTGCGAATGCCCCGACGTCAAGAAGTTTGGTGAAGCCTTGAGACCATTGTGAGCAATTTTCTGTCATTGAGGCAGATTTTACTTAGTCCTGCCCACGTCTACATATGTATGTATGTATATATGTATGTATGTATGTATGTATGTATGTATGTATGTATGTATGTATGTATGTATGTATGTATGTATGTATGTATGTATGTATGTGTATGTGTGTGTGTGTGTGTGTGTGTGTGTGTGTGTGTGTGTGTGTGTGTGTGTGTGTGTGTGTGTGTGTGTGTGTGTGTTAAACTGGTGGAATCAATCCGCATCTACGGGTAGGCCTGATTTCTAAGGAATACGCTTCTCTAATTATATTTTTCAATTCCACCATGTCAAGGCTTTTTCGACATATATCAAAACATAGGAAACGATATCCCTGGTTATTAACTCTAGTAGGGAACGCTTAGTTGGCGTGTATATGCACTCGTTAGGTGATAGAATACTGGAGCTTTTCGTTAGATAAGTTTCCGTAGTGCAGCTGCTATAGCGTGCTGGAGAGCAGTTGGTTTTAGAATGCTCAGGAGGCAAAATGCTAGGAAGCCTATCCCTCGGACAACCTCATGTATCATTTGCCTCTGTTGTCAATATTTCATACAGTTCTGCTTCCTATCAAAGCATACGGCTCTAATGCTATGAGAACGGATTTTGCAATGGAAGGTGGGGTGTTCTGCGCAATGTTCACCACTTCCTTTTATGAAAATCTAAACGCAATGCAAAAAATTGAATAAATAAAATGAAATAAATTATAAGGGTCAACTTGCTCAACAGCGATAAAGAGACAGGTAAGATCAGCGTAGTAGAGTCCGCGGTGTAAGTAGGAGAAGAAACAAGCGAAATAACGAAAAAGCTGTGGCGTGGTCCTCAATTGGGAATGTGGTGAGCTATGAAAATAGAAATGATAGATGAAACATTCACAGGCGGAAAGAGAGCTGAGGGGGTTTGTGAACAAATTTCTGTTAATTATCTGGTCGAAATCAAGAGCAAGGAAATAGAATTGGCAGCGCTTGTATTGTTAATGCGATGACCGCTGGTTGCTAAGGGTAACAGATGGCAGCTATAGCAGGGAATGGCAGATCGTTAGGTATGAATACGAATTACGAACTTCTTCGGCACATGGTGGCCGTAGCTTCTGCACGTAGGATAGGGTGAATTGTAATTCTATGAGCTTGCCTTGTGTCGTGAAGTGGCCGCAGTTAGGCTACTGCTCTTGCTGATGATGATGAGCACCGCAATGAATTTGAAACAATAGAGAGCAGTGATTTCTTCTATGGTTCATGAGCATGATCTTTGATTGCCGTGGCGTCTGTGCGAGTTAGGTCTAGACTCTCGGGCTCACCACCGCCTCGCTTTTCGGCTGCCTTTCGCCAGTCCGTATTAAATATTGCTTTCCACGGAACACAATAAAGGCAGCGCGCAACGTGGCAGCCGCAATACTCAAATACGTGTTTGTCTACATTGAGAAATGTGTGAGATGCTCACTGCCAACAGGGCTGCACGAGTGCTACTTCCATTGTTACCAGACATCGAGTATGATTGTAATACATTCCGATAAAATGTTCTTCAGGTCACGTCATAGTGTGCAAACCTTCTATTGGGAAGGCTTACTAACACTTATGTGTGAAAATCCGTCTGGCGTTGTTGTTGGCGTTGTCAATAAAATCAGGAATTTCGTACCAAAGTTTGACTAACATTTCATATGCATTATTCCAGATGGTGTCATACCGTCTCACATACAATTCAGCATGCACCTGCTAGTCTAGTTTGCGTAATGATTTGAACCCACGACGTACGCATCTTCAATTGTTTGCCTTGACATCCACGCACCATGCGACCTAGTGTAGCTCGAGACCTTCGGATGAGCAGAGGGATAGTGAAGAGTGCGGCGTAGCAGAAAGAGTAGAGAGGGCATCGTGCAACTGGTCATGTGGTCTCGCGGGCCATATGATGAAGCGCGGGAAGCAGCTGTGGCGGCAGCGCATCGTGCGAGGCAGCCTTTGCCTTCATACGCATAGGCAGTCCTAATTATTACTGCTGAATTATTTTAATGCGTAAACATGAACTGGGCATGTTTTCAACGTCATGTCACCAGAAGGTTGTCGGCAGGATTACGTTAGAACGAAACCACTTATAAGAAAACGAATTGTTGCACCAGATGGGGGTGAAAGACATCATGGGGAAAAATATGGTGCATGCGGGAAAATTAACTGTAGCCAATTAAATATACCAGACGTCGAAATGCTCAAGGGGCGTAATGTCGATGTCCATGTGGTGTCACGTGGTACCCAACTTCCATGGATGTTACTTCATAGGTTGACGTCTTAAGTCGGAAGCCTCTTTTTTCCTGTTTCTTGGGGGAATGCGTAAGCATTCTTTATTACACATTCCGTCAATAAAGGTGCCGCAGTGATCTCAAACATTTTTGAATTTTTGTTTTAAAGCGGAAGCCTTGCTAGGCTCATGAAACGAAATCCCGTGCGCGAGATTTGTGCGTGATATCTGTCATATTCCCCGAGATTCCGCGAGATGTGTTCTTGTCTAGCGTTTCTGCCATCTGCAATCCCGCACTTCAACGTGCACCAAGGAATGCCACAATACAAGAGCAATGATGTAGCGTACAAACGCACACTTGCCGGAGGAAGCGTGACAGATCCTGCGCTTTTCCTGTAAATATGTAACAAAAGCCGATAACAGGCAAACTGATTAATTCAAACTGATTATTTCATAGGAAGGTAAAGACACGGTAACTTTCTCACTTGTTTTGCTGTGGACACTTCAACCGCGCCGTAAGGGAAGGGAGGAAGGTGGGAGTGAAAATGAAAGAGAGAAAGAGGAGTCATAGTGGAGGGCTACGGAGTAATTTCGACCCCCTGGGGATCTTTAACATGCGCTGACATCGCACAGCACACTGACGCCTCTTCGCTTCGCCTCTCCTGATGGGGCTGGGACAGGTGGGTCACCGTCTCTTGCGGCGGGGGCTGGTCTGCCACCGAATTTTTATCTGTTGTAGGCTGTCATTGCACCCGCCATTGCTTCGGGGGTGGACGACGGCGGTGGTGGACGGCGGCTGTTCAACGTACTTGCAGCCTTTTTCATTCAGACTCGCAAGCCATTACAGCACTAATAAGTTACCTTCATTTTCCCACACAAAAAGATTTAAATATTATTTCTTTGGACAACTCAAATTCAAATTTCAAATTTTATTCTGCAAACAAAAGTTTACATGGAATACAGGAAAAAAGCTGTCAGAACAGCTTGAGGAGCCCTGACCCCCAACCACACGGGCAGCAGAGGAGCGTGCGGCTAAGGGAAAACAGTATAATGACGAAATCATACAGGATTCATGGAACATCGTTTAAAAAAGGAACATTATAAAGCAAAGAAAGTGAAGTCGCTATGTTACATCATTGTACAAGTATTGATCGCAGTTCTCTTGGCGATACATGATAGATGTCAGTGTCACTTTCTTGAATTATTAGGTTATTCGGATAACCGAAGGGATCAACTTACTTTTTGATGCATTGTGGGAAATAAAGACAGGATAAAAACATGTACTGCCTCATGTGGCTGCCCTCAAAATATTTCTTCAATTATAGGAGCTTTTTCTCAATAACCCCTATCGCTCATCTGTCACATAGTGTTTTCTGTTTTCTGTACTTTTAAGCAATAACTTCTACAGCCATTCGGCCGAAAAGCCCTCAGCGTCATATTAGCAGTTGTGAGCACCGCGTGACGTAAATAACTGGTGGCTGCGTAAATTAGATCTATAATGCCAATTTGTAGTTATCGTGATTTATGGTTGATTGGTATGGGATAGACGATGACGAGGGAATGAAATCATTGTAACCGATGACATATAGAAATGAGAAGAATGCAAAGGGGAGAAAAGGAAATTCAAACAAGTTACAATGGTGAAAGTAAGAGGGTAATTTTTGATGATGCAGGATAAAAAAAGGTTGAGTGTGATTGACTGATTGATTGATTGGCCTTTTTTGAATGGGAAGGCTCATGGCCATGGATGGGGGTGAAGGGGAGTAGGCACAATTTTCATTCCTTGCACAGGTCGTCACTCAAATAATATTGCTCTGACCGGACCACTAAGGGAGCCATACTTGGCAAATATCTCTGTGTTAGCATCAGTTTCTAGAAGGGAACGGTAATTCAGGCGCTAGGGTTCGATCTCGGAGCGCCCAGTAGAAAAAGCATGGCAATCCCAGATGAGATATGCCGCCGCGCGTTAGAGGCGTACAGGGGGGCACGTAATCATTTCCTCTTTATAACTGACGAATTCATTGAAATAATCCTAAAAAGATTAAAAATTGGGAAAAGTGGGCGTGAATGGTTACAAACTGTTGAGAATCAAAAGCCAATGTTTGTTAATGATAATTGAGAGAACGTAGCGTCTAAGTAACGAATTATTTATTTGAATAAATCTAGAAACCTAAAATGTGAAAAAGATTAAATATCTGGTAATGCTCAGAACTAAAATACAGTGCTTGATGATGCTAATAAGAAAATTTAATATGTTCATTTATAAATCAACATTACAATAACTAAAAAAAAATGCAAAAAGAAGTTCAAAACTTGAACTACTCAGAATGAAAACCCAGTGCTTATGGTAATAAAAAGGTAGACTGTAATTGATCGATTACCTAATTTTAATATTTAAGAAATGGAAATTTTCAAAAAGGAGCACTGAGGTGTCAAATATTCGTAATGAAAGGCCAGTGCTTGATACTGATTAAGAAAATTCCATGTGTGTAATTGATCAATGACTTGACATAATAATAATAATAATAATAATAATAATAATAATAATAATAATAATAATAATAATAATAATAATAATAATAATAATAATAATAATAATAATAATAATAATAATAATAATAATAATAATAATAATAATAATAATAAAATGTTCATAGGAAAGGAAAGTCGCAGTATCTGTCACAGTTTTTCTGGGGACACCTAAACCAAGCCATAAGGGAAGGGAGGAAGGTGGGAGTGAAAGCGGGAAGAGAGAAAGGGTGCCGTAGTGAAGGGTTCCGGAGTAATGTTGTGGCTGTAGGAAGAAGGAAAAGAAAATGCACGGCCCTGCTACTGGCTCTGTAGCGGAGCCACCTCTGCTACCTCGTGCGGACAGAAGCGATCTTGGCCCTGATGGGGCTGGGATAGGTAGGTCACCGCCGCTTGCGGCGAGGGCTACCCTGCCACTGAATTTTTATCTGTTCTAGGCCGTCATTGCACCCGCCACCGCTTAGGTGGTGGACGACAGCTGTTGTTGCGGCGCGCGTCTTTCTCGCCTCTTCTTTTTTGCTTTCTTGCTTATTTTCTCGTCTGTCCGCACGAGGCAGCGGAGGTGGCTCAGCTACAAAGCCAGTTGCAGGCCAGTGCATTTCCTTTTCTTTCTTCCTACAGCCACAACAACAACAACAGAGATGTTGTGGCTGTAGGAAGAAGGAAAAGAAAATGCACTGGCCTGCTGCTGGCTCTGTAGCTGAGCCACCGCCGCTGCCTCGTGCGGACAGAAGAAAAATAGATAAGAAAGGAAAAAGAAGGAGAGAAAGACACGCGCCGCCACAACAGCCGTCGTCCACCACCGCAGCAGTGGGTGCAATGAAGGGCTACAGCAGATAAAAATTCGGTGGCAGGCTAGTCCTCGCCGCCAGCGGCAGTGACCTACCAGTCCCATACCCGTAGAGCCAGGAACAGCCAACCTTTACCGCCTCCATCCCCGCTCCGGAGTAATTTCGACCACCTGGTTATCTTTAACGTGCACTGACATCGCACAGTACACCGACGCCACTTCGTTTCGCCTCCATCGAAACACAGCCACCGGTGGCCGGTGTCGATGACTTGATATGGGGGAGGAAACCAAAGATTGAAAAACTGAGGGTATATAGGTGTAAAAATGTTCAAAATGGGAAGGAAATATTTGCCAATGCTGAATATTTGTTTATAAATAAAATAAAAAATTTTAAAGAACAAAAAGTGAAAAAAAAAACTTTGTCCTTGTGTGTGTGAAATATGAATTTTCCTGTCTTCGTCGAACGCGAACAGCTTGATCCACTCAACACGCACTCGGACAATTGTTTCAAGAAGCGGTGTCCAAGCTTACCGGGGACGGCATCACCCTTCAGGCAGTAAAAAAAATTACACATAAAAAGCGTTTGCTGTCACCAATTATGCTTTACCAATGGCTTAACAATGGAGTGTCAGTGTCCTCTAATCTTGTTTGTCGTTTTGTGTTGAGCTCGTCTTGTATTGAACCCTACAGATAGCATTCCAGAAGCTAGTGAACTGAGAAGGTCTGGAGTATTGCACAAGTGTGTTCATGATAAACGAATTGACACGTATATTTAGGTACAGAAATACAAGATTTTGCAGGGGCGGCCCTTTCACGACCTGCAAAGCGCGCCTGCAAGTGTTTCAAAATGATTGTCGGAGCCCTTTCAGAGCCCTTTGTCGCGCGTGAAGAAATCAAGCTTGCGAGGACCACCACGGTGGTGCAGTGGTTAACATGCCACACTACTTTACCGTTGCACTCGGGTTCGATCCCGACTGCGTTTCGATGGAGGCGAATTGGAGAGGCGTCTCTGTACAGTGCAATGCCAGTACACTTTAAAGATCCCCAGGTGGTTGAAATTACTCCGTAGCCCTCCACTAGGCTCCTTTTTCTTTTTTCAGTTTTACTGAAAACCTGTATGTCTTCCCTTCTGGCGCGGTTGTGGTGTCTACGGGAAAAGTGTGACAGAGGCTGCACCTTTGCATTCCTGTCAACCACCATTTTTATTACTTTGTGAGAAAAAAAGCCCTGTGGAAAGATCTGGTTTTGAACTTGCAGCTCAAGTGTCTGAGGTGATGGTGGTAGAAACATTTACTGCCAATAATAAAGAGGGTGGGGGCGCAGCCCCTTAATAGCATTGGAGAGGCCCCTCCATGTATGGAGGGCCCTCTTACAAAGCAAAGTCCTAAGACGGCTTTCCGAGTGAGACCGCTAGTAATAATTTTATGCTCCCAGTTATTTAGTAGTTTCTCCCAGTAATCTAGGGCAATCTCTCGTGGCGACTAACGGGCAGCTTTGTTTCCCAATCAGGAGCGCTATTTACAAAAATGATTGAAAAGTTTCTTCTTTTAAGAAAGAATTGTGATTGTCGCGTGCTATGGGGCTCTCCGGCTGCTGTGATTTGAGGAGAATAACGTTTAAGCCTGAACTCTGTCATTATTTCTTCTATATCTCAAAAGAGGAGTAGTTTGACCATATATCTGTCGCTTTAAACGTGAGACAGTGTGGCGACGGACACATTTTGATAAATTAGATCTAAGAATTTTTTTCAGCTACATTGGTTCGTATCCTATGCCCTATACGAAGCGAAAGGAATGTTATAAGCCAATTATCCACACGATTGCGTGCAAAGCCACTTAGAACCTCAGGGATAATTACTTATCGATATGTAGCAATCTGTTTGGCTGTAGCAATGGCCTTGGTTGCGAATACAAATTTTTGGTTAACGCGCAGGTTCAAAGGCTCCAAAGTGAACAAGATAGAAGAGACGGTAGACTCAGAGACGTACATCGTGGAAACCGGACACAAAGAGCCGGGTCCTACCGACGTTGTGGTGCAGCTTTTTGTCATCGACACTCATTCGGCCTCCAGGGTGTACTCCAGCGTCTTCAGCTGGAAGTGAGTAGACGACAGCCGTTTCCTTGCAAAGTCGCAAGACTGTGGGTAGCAAAAAGCATGAGCCTGGCGTTCTTGATGATAGTCGCGATCTTACGCTCTACATCAGCGTACATTAGAGCCGTACTCTTCGGTACTCATTTTGACAGCACCCCAACCTAACCTGGTGAAACGCTTCATCGTGGCTCACGTAAAGACGGTAGTGAACGTATCGAGACCTGGCTAGGAAAATAAAGACCATCCGGCTTATTTCCTTTTGCAGGCGTGTATGCACTTAAAGTTTACCTAGGTACCATTAGTTGAAAATCGTCGATGTGTTCCTGCCACTTTCAGGAATACATTCGTAACTTGTTCTGATGGAAAACTTTCTGACTACTTATATCTCAGTGGAGACCAAATGTTTTTATGTCAGAGCAGAAGCTCCACTCTCCGGCCTGCAACTCCCATGTTTGATTGATTGATTTTATTTCGGACGTATAGAAGAGGGCATGTGACAACACCTAGATGCTTAGCTAATTGCTATTTGAGATCTGTGCAAGAAGTGTCTTCTAATTTGCATGCATGAGAAATTATTTACATTAGCATTTTTCAAAAGGTTCTCACAGTAAAAATACCCATTTCAGACATTGCATCTATCGATTACACCTAAGTAAAATGAAAAATATACACAGAAAAAAAAATAAACTAGTTCAGTACACGTAAGTCTCTTTGTGAGCCAGCAAAGATAAGCAAAAAAACTAATAACACCAACATGAAACGCATTCTTAAACTTCTACCTTAAAATGCTTCTTCAAGAACACAGGAAAAGTATTGCTATGATTTAGTGTATTCGGGAAGTTGTTTCAAAGTTTGGTTCAAAGGTAAGAGCACAGCACTTTCACCATAAACATTCATTGTCTTCAGGAGATGGACATGATTTCTACTTATGGCGCTACGAGTTCATCATAAAGGCATAGTGAATAGGAATGAATGTAATCGGTAATTGTTTCTGACATGTATGTACAGCCTCGTCCACTTCTAGCTATAACACGGTCACTGCTTTCAAAGCGTCATTGCGTCCGACTCGGCCATGCAATATAGCTTAGTGGCAGGCCATGTGAAGCAACACGCCCGGGTCCTTCTGTGCTCGCATCGCTTTGCATCGATATATGCCTACGTCGGGCGCAATGTTGCTTTCAAAGCAGTGACCGTGTTATAGCTAGAAGTGGACGACCCTTACACTCAGTAGAGTCCTGTATTGAATTAACAAAGTAACTGGTAGTATATGGATCTGCTTAAGAGGTGACAATGAAAACAATGATGACAAAAGATGGCAGTGTTCGCCGAGTGTCGACGGATGGGCTTCAAGGCCTCGCAAAGTCAAACTAGGACTTAATTGTTTTGATGCCGATTTAGCTAGACTGCGTGGATTGCTTTCACACGAAAAAATGCAATCGGAGCGGTTGTACCAGCCTGGATACTCTTTCCGTAGCCGATCGCCTTGACCACTTAACCACAGCTGCGGGGGATAGCGCTCGTTATAACCGGGTTTAAGCAGGATTAAAGCTCTGCCATAATTTTTAATATTTGTTTCAGTTTTAGGTGCAGTGTAATATGTAAACTTTTTTCCCGTGTGGTAGGGGTAATTGTTAGCGTAGTGGCCCGGAAATAGCTTTTACGACGCATTGACTCTGTGGGTGGGAAGCGCGGCTGCTTCTTGAAAGGCCTCGGGGAATAAATACTCTGTGCAGCGGCCGTATCCTGATGCAGTCCAAATACAAAAGGTCCGCGTGGGGCCCGATGTCACACTTTAAAGGCCCACTGTCCACCCTCCGGTCGAAAATATTTTCTTCCCCGTTGACTGTGAGACTTCGCCCTCAGAACGCAAGGCCGCAAAATGTTTTTGAAAAGAGTAACTAATAACGCAGTTACAGCCACCCCAATCATCCGATTATGTCGTGTTTCTCTCCTTCCGTTCCCTCGCAAAGGCTTTTCACTCTCCTACCTGGTCGTCTAGCCTCCGCAAGAGAAATTCCCCTTCCTCCTCCGCGTTTGGCGGGAGGTGGGGCGTGGCACTCCGCCTGCGCAAAAAAAAAAAAAAAGAAAAGAAAAAGAAAACGGGCAAGGGAGCGCGCGCCTCTGTATTCAGTTGGGCCGTGGCGAGGAAAAAGCGTGCAGCGAGCAGTAGGCACCCATCCTTCACCCTCAGACAGCGAGACGGACCAATGGACGTCGTTCGCGAAAAGTACGTCATTACTGTGGTTCGACGGGCCAGTGCAGAAGACGGGGAAGCTGGCTTCCCGAAGGAGACCATGAGAGAGCTTTGATTTGTATTTTCGTTGCTTTGCGGCGCGCGTGTCACAGTAGCATTTTGCACAGACTATCTCCGGTACCTGATCGAAACACTAGGCTCCTTCGCCTAAAATGTCCTTCCCTGGACAATGGCCCTTTAAACGATCTGGAGCCCTCCACTATGGTACCTCTGATAGCTTTCGTGCTGCTTCAGAACATGAAACACAAAAATTACACCCTTATTTTGTTTCCGTGCTGTCGTTTTCGTCCTGAATGTAAAGCTCGCTACAACTGTTCTTCCCAAAATATAATGTTGTCTCAATAGCATGTTCCACTCAACGGCGTTTTTCAAGTGCACTTGCATTGAAGGTGCCACTTGCTAAAGAATATGACCGGTTGAAGCCTCCGAGCCGTAGGTGTGGTGAAGTCAGAAAGGGCAATGGGGACAACTGGTTCGCGGCAGCTGCTACTAATGGTAACAATGTGGATCACGTCAGATGTAGCCAATGAAGAGACGCACAGTGTCTCGCGGGAGCTGCAGTTGGTATATTTTATCGTCGCGTTCTGGCATGGCCATCCTTCATTCCTAAAATGGGCTGGTG
This sequence comes from Amblyomma maculatum, assembly GCF_055883805.1. Taxonomy (NCBI): domain Eukaryota; kingdom Metazoa; phylum Arthropoda; class Arachnida; order Ixodida; family Ixodidae; genus Amblyomma; species Amblyomma maculatum. The sequence continues at coordinate 133,844,346 of NC_139353.1, forward strand.
ATGTGCGTAAACCATTAAATGGTGGATATGGCTGATTCTTCTATCGATTCGGAAGCTAAACGTCTGGCTCGACGAGTTGAACAGGAAATGCTAGAGCACCTAAGGCGCGTTTATGTTAGCCGTGTAAACCAGGAGACATTTTTGTCGCCGTCTGCGTGTACAAGAATATGCCTAGACATTCCGAGTTATTGACAAATAGGCTCTATGCAGATGAACAATGTGGTGTTTAAATCTACGAGTTAAATATTTCAAGGCCTCATGACGTGTAACATGTTTCTAGTGTTGGCTGCAAAACGCTTTACAAGCTCCTGCTTTTATGAATGTTACTTCTTATAGATTGTTTGCAATAGGTGAGTGATCGATTCTAATTGTATGTATGTAGTACGTGAAAATACAGCTTCTTACACTCTTAACCTGATTACACATACCAAGGGGAACCTATGTGGAAACAGATTAAGAGTGTACCGTTGTGGTTGTGAAGGGTTGTTAAGGATTTCTGAACGCATCTTGTAATCTCGCGTCAGCATTGTTAAGTCGCTGCCCTGCATTCCAAATCTAGCACAACGGAAAAGGAGTGAATCTGCACGGACGCTATAAATTACTTCCCCTACATTCACCGAAGCTTTTCACTTCCTTCAGACTGATATATTTGAAGGTTCTTGTGCTACACATTTTTATTAGATTCTGCTCATTGCTTTCGCAAAATATCTCTTGCCCTTCCCTGCGTTTTTTATGGTAGAATTTCGCCCATTTTCGTATTGTCCATTGGGACGCAACACAATATTTTCTGTGTTACGCCTAAGTGGGTTTGGCGGATGAATTTAACTTGATCGTACGTAGCCGGCTGCCTGGACGGCAATGAATATTGTTACCTCTGATAAATGGTCCGGGCGGCTCTTAACGGCTACGGTAAAAGCTTGTGCTCAAACAGATGATTGCATTTTTCACCAAAGTACTGTTAACTCACTGGCAGGCTCAGTGTCGAAACTGACCTCTACAGCTTTAATAGGGAGCGGACAAGAATACGTAGTGCGTAGGGTATGCTACAGATGTTTGCTAGCGTCTCACTGCAGTATGGTTTAGTGATAGGAAGATCGTGAAATGCTAGTGCGGATGCCTTATATCTGGTATACAAGTCTGAAGATGAGCGGTTTCGAACGCTTCCACAGTATATGATGGTACAGCGGTACTAAAATATATATTTATAACCATGGAGGCTACGTATCGTACCACAGTGCAAAACATTTTGCTGATCCTGGTGCTAAGCAGCACTCATTGGGCTGTGAACAATTTCTTTTAATTCCTGAAGCGTTTCATTAGAGCTGTGTTTATCATTTCAGTATTATTATTGCATTTTCTCATGTTTTGCAGAAAGCTGAGCGACCTCCACTGTGGTCTCAACAACAAGTGTTTTGGATTCCGGTTAATACGAAGGTGAGCAGCATCCTGTAGCAAAAGAAAAAAAAATGGACAGGAAGGGGGGTAGTCGAGGCAGCTTGACAGAGGCATCATGAGATATCTTATTCTTTTTTGCTTTGTTTTTGTCCCGCCTCACCAGAATCGTGTTCGTGCAAGACACGCTTCCGGAAAACTTCTCCAAAGCATACGATAAATTTGCCCTTTCGCGTCCACGTTGCTATCAGCCGCAGCCTGGTGAGTGGTACTGAGATAGTGAGACATTTTGCATTGAGCTTTGGATGTGCTTTGTTTTATGGACGCTATCTATGACTCGTCGCTCGGAGAGAGCTTCCCAGGATTAGAGATCAGTTTGTCGGGACTAGATGCAGTGTTTTCATCAAACGGCTGATATTTGTGGCTCACACGAAAACGTTTCTTTGCAAATGCTTGTCTGAAGCAGTGTTTTCTTCCACGGTGAAGTGAAACTCATGGCTGCTGAGTATGAGGAATGCTTTGAAATAAGTTGAATGTCTATTGAGATTTCACTGGTGAAGATGTCGTTACTATATCTTCTAGTACCGTTACTGAAGAGACAAGAGTAATACGACGTGCGGTACGGGCACGTGTCAAATGGGATTGGTTCGTTTTCTGTTACGTCATTGTTTAATTTTGAGTGAGAAGCGTTTGCCTATGGGCGCGCACTCAAAACAGCGCGTGGGAAGACGTAGAAAGGAAGCTTGTGTTGCAAGTTCTGCAGAAACGTCAGGTATTCTATATTAACAATTTCACGGCGTTGTTGTCTCAACGCGTTCTAGAGGAACACCAGAGCTCAGAAGTGCGGCGTTCTCGTTACTACGCCGCCTCCCACCTTTCGGCGTGGCACGCCATTTTTCTCTCACTCTTTATTCATTCGTTTTTACCGTAGATTGTCAGTTTTACGTAGTGAAAGACAAGAATGACATCCGGCCTAATTGAAGGGGAAAATAAACGAGGCATTACGAAACATAACCGCTGGCTTCTAGAGTAGAGTGGAGGCAACTACAATGCAATTCTGTTATGTTCAGAGGCCTAGTCAACATGAATAACCGCTGGCGTTGCAAGACGACTGCAGCCCTCGGTAGCGCTGCGGAAGTCTTAACTCTAAGGCTGCCAAAGATGATGCATGTGCTCCGTAATTGAGTAAAGCAAGTACTCCACGGGTACACCGGCGTTTTATCCCCTAGTGATGGTGTCGGTCTTGAGTAGGCCTAACATACGGCTTCGAACTCGCTCTTAGCAGCGTCGGACGCGTTTTGCTGACAGTCTCCCGTTTGTAAATATAGCGGAGACCAAAACCGTGCAAACAGAACCGGTCATCTTGAGATGGCTTTTATGGGAAGCTAAAGGTCAACCTAATTGCAGACCTGCTGCGTAGAATGTAATTAACTGCACACTTTCGTGCTCTTTGTGATCTTAAAGCGACAATTTCGAAGGCTCCGCTCTCTTGAAATTCGACGTTGGCGTTGTGGGCCGAAAATTACAGTCTTGGTTCTGGCAGGACGCAGCTGCAGGCTACATGAAAGTGCACTGATTAGTCCCTTATAGTATTTTGCCATTGTTTCTATTGCGCCAAGGTTTCCGTTTAGGTCGGTGTGTCTCCAGCTTGCGACCAGGTGCATTTCCGAAGCTCTCTACTACCCCGTCCCCCATAGCCTCAGTCGCTTTGTGACGTTAAACCCTATAAGACAGTGCGATGGGGGCTATTTGGTAAGACATTGAAAACAGAACTGCACAAAAAGGAAGGGGTAAGAGAAGAAGAATACTGGACAACGCAGACTAACAACTGCTTTACTGCACCCCTTCCTTCATCACCAAAGCGCATGGGCACGAATAGAAAGCCAACACGCAAAGTCATCTCGTCAGGCCGAGAAATTCCAGCTGCTTGCGGTATAAGTGAATGGAAGCTTTGCTCACAGATTTATCAGGCCATAATCTTGATATTTAAAAGGCTTCAAGAAATTCCCGCTCTTTTCTTTCCCGTGCACAACCGATAGTCTTAGTCTGACCGAAAAGAGGAGTACATTGTTGTTCATCATTCTTGCAGGCCGTACAATGTTCAAATAGATGCTGCCCACATGTCCAATAAATATTGTAGGGCTGCAAGCATGATGGACAATAAAGTAGCTTGATATTATCGGATGTGCGCGGGAAAGATAAGAGCGAAAAGTTCTTGAAGCCTTTGAAATCGCGAGATTAGGGCCTGATAAAAGTTTAAGCGAAGTTTCCATTCACTAATACCGCAAGCAGCTAGAATTTGTCGGGCCGTCGAGATGATTTTGCGTTCTGGCTTGGCGTATTGGTGCGCATGCGCTTTGGCGATGAAGGAAGGAGGAGTTGGTGCAATAAACCAGTTGTTAGTTAGCGCTCGTCTTGTGTTCTTTTTTTCTTGTCCCGTCCTTTTTGCGCAGTTCTGGTTTTAAATTAATCATGTAAACTAAAGCAAGCTAACGCTGAAGTCGCCACGAACTGCCTGTCTTGAATAGTTAAAACATTAGTTAATTGAACATCGGCATTCTGCTTACTATAGTTGAATTAACACCTTTTCCGATGTCTTCCAACACTGGTTATACATGTTTTCCGGACCGGCCATTCTAAAAACTCAAAAAAGCGTATTTTGAGGACTTTATGGCTGACGTCCCTTCAGCATGTGCAGGAGTGGGTGCTTCATTCGCCCTTGTAAAAAAGGGAAGAAAGGAAAAGAGTATTTGCTTCAGAATCGCATTCACTGGTTTCTTTCCTGATTGAGGCTGACGGAGGTGCAGTAAAGCGCACCAGCTGTGTAAACTTATGCTCAACATTCTCATTTTGACGCGTCAAATAACCTTGCTGCAGATACGCGGCCCAAAGATCAGCGATATCTGGTGGTGGAGGCCGACTACTGTGGTCCCAGCGTTCTGCAGTCCAAGGTAATAGAATGCTACTAGCTTTATGCTGCGCAATTTCTTTCAGCGCACTGCTCAGCTGCAGCCGAGACCGTTGACGTCCCGTGCGCTTGTGGCGCGAAGGTTGTCTGAGGAGACAAGTGGCAATTGGTTGTAGTGGAGAGACTTTTATTATGCTATTTTAGCCCTAAAGTGTGAAACCTATCAGTCTGGAGGGCTGGCAGTGTGTAGTAACCGGTAGCTCGTGTCGCTCAGCGACTGCCAAAGCCCACTTCATCAGCTGCTGTTGCACAGCCGGTCCGGAGGTGGACACAGCGATGTCCCATCGCTCAAGGTCGGAGAGTTGCCATTCGGATGTGTGAAGAACAGAAAGTGGTGGAAATCCGCACAGGGGGGCCAGCATAGGGTGCATTCGTGTGAGAACAGTTCCGTGTGGTAGTGAGGGGGCGAGGGAGATATAGGTACATTAATGCAATGACCCCCGCAGTTGTGGCGCAGTGGTTACGGCGCTCGACTACGGGATTGAATCTCGGCTTCGGCGGTCGCTTTTCAATGGAGGCGAAAAGCAAGGCGCCCATGTGCTATATACGATGTCGGTGCACGTTAAAGAACCCCAGGTGGTCGAAATTTTCCGAGTCCTTCACTACGGCGTCTCTCATAGCCTGAGTCGCTTTGGGACGTTAAACCCCATTAAAGCAACCATGAATGCAATGACACCACATTACGTGCTGTTCTTTACCGATATACGTGGGACGGGGGTATTTACCTGAACAATGAAAAGGTGAGGTCTTAACGATAAATTAGGGAAACACGTGATATGCGCCTTAGGGGTATGTCGAGATTGCACCCTGTGGCCGCTGCTTCCACATAGGCAGGTCTAGCGAAGACGCGCAGTTTTCACCGCCTCCGAATGGAGAACGCTAAAGGCGCAGAAAAGCGGCCGCCCAGACGGAGGTTGCGTAGAGTAATCTTAATGTTTTCTTCTTTTTACGAACTCAATTATTTTATATTGTAATCGTTTCAGACACACTCGCGACATTTATTTCGTATCACGTCATGCTTAAATGCGAAAGCACGTCTTGGCTCATAAGTAGCATGGTCAGGATTTGTGAGCAGAGGGTGTTCACACCAACTCTTACGAAAGGAAAAACAATATTGCCACTGCATGGACTTCGAACCCACGCCAAATGAACAGATCAGCTTCCTTGGCCCAGTCTCGAGAACACAAGATCGCGAGGCGTGAGCGACTGCGGCGATAGTGTTGACGCAATACTATCACCTTATTCGATCATTGTACGCGTAAAACTGCAAGAAGCTTTCGCTCGTGCTGTAAATATCGTCTTCATTGAAGTTGTCAATGCAACCAGCTGTCGCGCATTGCACTGGACGTTGTCGTTTTCATGATGTTCCATTTGCGACGCTCCGTCATTTAATCTGGGTAAATACGTCATATACATAGACCATCTGGCCGAGTGCGATCGAGGTCCGCTAGCATAGTGTCGGGCGAATCCACCAGGCAGCGTGTAGGAACTCGCAATGCTTTCGCACTACTGCCCCAAAACAGTCTTAACTGCACCCGTGGAATTTTTAATCATTTTCTTTGTACTCGTGATATCATAGTTAACGTGAGCGTTTTGAGGTGTTTGAAATTCTCTCTCCAGGTTATGTGGTTGTGAAGTCGTGTCCCTGGCCGCCGATAAGAATTCTCGCAACCCAACAGCAACAACGGCAACGCCAAAGTCGGATTTGTTGCGGCATAGAAGCTTTATTCGATCACCTAAAGTGACACAGATGCTCTAAGAAGGCTGTATCTTCGCTGCGCGTATTCGGTTGTCGTTCTTGTGCGAGGCGAATTGGTTCTCTTCGCGCGTTTCCAAGCGTTAAGCTAATTCACCATGGAGTAAACAGATAGCTTTACTCCTGTTATGCAGCACCTGTTTTTATATAAACCTTTCTGCTGCAGGTTTCAACATATCATTGGCTGCTAGAGATGTGAAGCGCAAGTGGTATGACTTCATGGAAGTTCGTTAACCTAAACGAGCTAAGCATCTTTGGCTGTTGACGTTGTCAAATGTGCAGACTTTGGCAAAATAAATGGATAAGCATATATATTTGTTCTTAATAATTACAGTCAATCACAGACACTTGTCATGAGTCGGGAACTAATTTTGGCTCTTCTTCAGCCTTAGCTTGTTCCTGGATATCTATAGTTTATACATTGTGGCGCACAAGGGAGCATCACTTGGCAATTTTCTTATCTTCGATGTCATAAACCTTTTTTCGATGTCATAAACGGCGCTGCCCTTGTAACCACTGTGTCGAAGGGTTGCAGCGCATCAGGATTGTGGGAATCTGCGCCGGCCATAGCTGGTCGTCGGTGTTTATGTAAGCAGCAAAATCACGAATTCGAAGGTACATGTAGGCGATTCTGCCCTGTTCCGACAGCAACCACTCCAGCCGGTTCCGAGCGCCGAACTGCATTGAGTATGCAGCTACTCGCCCGGAAACGTCGCCAGTGTTAGGCATACTCACCTACGACCCGGTCGGTGTTCCTTGCAGATGCTGAGCAGGTTGCTCGACATTACGTGCAGGCCCGACTAGCCAGATGCCGCTCATAATCAATAACTTGGTTCAAATCTACTGTAGAAATATTACAGGAGCAGGCACGCTTGCTTTTATGTGCATGTGCGTGCGTACGGGTGGAGTTGTCGCTTTGAACAGCGTTTACACTTGATTGGCTCTTTAGTTGCTGTTCTGCAGGTACTAGGGAAATTACTACCCTACCAATGTAACCTGCGACTAGTCATATTTTAGCGTTTCATTGCGCTTACATTTTGCTTTTAGAAACCAATTTGAGTATTTGGCTGAACAATGCTACATTAGATACAGAAACATCTAACTTGACAGCTAGTTTGGAAGCATTGAACACTTATCATATTTGTAAAATCCACCGTAGTCTAAATCAGTATGAAATGCCAGCTATCCTCATCGTGAGCATTCGGGCTGAGTACCTGAAATAATAAGCTATGGACATGAGGCGAAAGCGCAATGAAAGTCACTTTGGCCGAAAATGTAGGAAAACATGAAATCATCTTCCAAAACGTTTGGCTACTCATTATTGGCCCAGCAGCTAGCCCCAGCAACATTCAAGTGCTTAGGGTCGTATTTCCAAGTATAAATTTCAACCGCTATTGAAATGGCACGCTTGAATATAGTTGTTGATTCATTCCTGCACGTTGGCCTCGGCGGGGAAGGAGCACTCCTTTGCGGATTTCAGGTCACTTTGCAAGCTTCCTCGTTGCTTTCGCTTAGCTTGCGGCGTCGACGGCGCTGCAGGTCGACGGCGCTGCTCTTCCAGGTGTAAGTCGCGCGGGCTATAAAGGTGATGTAAACTGGTGGGTAATTACGCGAGAACTTCCTGGTCGATAGCATTTGTCCGTTTTACGAGTTAACAGTATGCTCGGTACTTTAAAGTAAAATTACCTGATGAAAAAACGAGTACATAACTCGCACTCGCTGTTAGATGAAGTCTGCACTTGGTTTATGTAGCATGATTATACTAATAGAAAGAATGGCAAATAACCTAGTTTCTGCATTAGGTATTTAGAAATATGTCTATTTCACGAATGAATAGAGGCCCGCCGGGGTGGTGCAGGGGTTAGGGGGCTCGACACTGCTCAAGGATGCGGGACTGTATGCCGGCAGCGGTGGCCGCTTTTCGATTGAGGTGAAAAGCAATGTGCCCGTGTGCTGTGCGATGTCAGTGCACGTTGAAGAACCCAACGTGGTCGAAATTTATGGAGCCCTCTATTACAACGTCTCTCATAGCTTGAGTCGCCTGGGGAAATTGAACCCCATAAACCATCATCCAAATCAAAACACCGGTTAATTCCGGACAGACAAAAAACAGTTTTCAAAGGCGCAACATCGGCCACTGGTGCGAACCGCAGCATGCGGTAGACACTCGCAACAACGGAATACAAATAATAAAGCAGACAGGGATATCAGGGCTTTAATGCGGCATGGTTAAACATGATGCGGCGTGAATAGCGCGATGCGACACTTCCAGTGTTCCGAGCGGCACAAGGGAAACTGCCTCTTGCGTAGTAGCATTCCACAAAAAACAGGCATAACCCCTCCCCGGATGCACTGCTTCAGTCTTTCCACCCTTCGTGTATATATCAGGCGGGCCTGTGCCGCTCGTCGACTGCACAACAGTCCTCGCTGGGCTGCCACAGGCAAAATTCATGTCCCTCGGTTCCGCTGCCTTTATCGGTCGCCCCTGACGTGTTCATGTTCACATGCCACCCCTGCGATAACAGATCGCTCATAAGAAATCACGCTGCTCGTATATGCATCAAGTCAAATGGGAAAGAACGCGCCTAGTTTGAAGCCCTGGGCGCGCTCTTTCCCACAAGTCTTACACGGAAAATACTTCACTGTGGCATGCAACAAAAGGAGACTAGATATCGTCTTAGTCGTATTTGGAGTCGACAGAGTTAAATGGTATGTTTTCTAGAAAATCCGGTCCTGGCGTTTCGGCCTGGCCGTTGGGAGTGAAACATTACCGGTATGACTCTGGCAGGTGGTATTTGTCAGGTGAAATGGCCCAGCACTGATTGGCCGGCGGATTGTGTGACGTCACAAGGCCACATGAAGCGGCCGTCATCTCGGGCTACTCTTTTATGATGGGAGGGTCAAGTGGCAATCAAACCCTCGGCACATTTGGACCTTGAGTCAAGCACACTACTCCTATAGCCACGTTCATAAACCCGAATAAAGCTCTGCCGTGTCGGAATGTCTTCGTCTTACGGGGCAGCTTACGACGATATCCTAACGGGTTTGTGTGACATAATAGAGACGTAGATGAAGGGATAGGGGTTAGGCACGTAAAAGGGTAAATATCGATCGAATATTTATGGGAATCCTCGAAGCTAGAGTAGATTATAATAACGGAGTAATTACTCATCGACATCCACGCAAACGCAACCATACGGCAAGAAAGAAAACTATAACGCTTTTTCAGAAACTTCGTAGTAAAGAAAAATTTACCCTGGCCCGGTGGTCGATCCCGGGACCAGCACCTGTCCAGTGCAGTCAGTGTACCAACTGAGTTATTCAGGACGGCCAGCAGATTGGGTAGTAGGGCGAAAGCGAACCCCAAATCAGGACGAAATTTCAATCGGCTACGGTTTCTGAGAAAGCAGTATAGATTTATTTTCTAGCCATGTGGCTGCGCGTGAGTGGATATCAGTGAGTAATTACTCGCTTATTAAGAGTACGTATAAGCGAACGAGGAGCTACGATGGAAGCAGCACATGGTAGACTGCAATGATGTCGTGTGGTATCCATAACAGTGGAGTTTAAAGGTCCCCCAGTCCTGTTTTTGTTGCAGTATCTCCATTAAAGTTTTTTGCCATGATGACTTTTAAAACTGTTATAGAGTAAACCGTGATGGTTGCAAGTCCGCTACGACTAAAGAGTGGAACGTAAGGGCGTCTACACTACCTACGCTGCATCAATTTCTGAGCGTATATGTACTCTTTCCGGGATCTAAACTTTCGTACAACTGAAACATCATGGGGTGAATGCATTTCGCAGCTGAAACCCGCTCAAGCGCTCAGCATCATCGGCCAAGTGGCCTGCAGTCTGGCCGTTGCGGAGCGGGAGCTGCAGTTCGAGCACCGGAACCTGCACGAGGAGAACATCCGGGTGCTTCCGTCTACCAAAAAGAACCACCACTTCCTCATCGACGGCCGCACATGCTGTGTCAAGGGGGCAGGCATAAAAGTGACCATCTTTGACGACAACTTCGGCCGGATGACGTGTAGTGAGTTTCAACGCCAACTGTCTCGTTTTTATGATTAGCCGATCGACAAGGCACCAAAATCACACTGTTTGTTATCGGATTTAAGTTATATGGAAAAAGGTGCAGGCTGAAGTTATCATTGTTTCCTTGGTTTCGCTTCGTGCTGCTCTCTGAGCATCGATATAAACTTCGAAAGGGCGATCTTTTAGAACGCTGCTCTAAGCAGGCAGTGACAAGAAACAAAACATGCTTGTCGTTTTCAGAATAACTGTGGTATAGAAGGATAAATGGAAGGCTTTTTCAAAGTAAAATATTTTCTTTGTTCAGTGTATGCACGGTACTGTATTGTGCGGCATTGTATTGTGTAAAAATCAGCGCCAATATTTGGAATATGGGGAACAGGGCTCGAGGCAAAGCCCCATTAGTGGTCTATACCGCACAAAGACTGCAGCGAGGTCTGATTGGAGGCGCAATCCAGAGACTTTAGTACTCAGCACCAATGACCGCGCCTCTCGCCACTGCTGAGGAACTCGGCTGGTCGCGTTCCTGAGAAACCAGCCGTGAGGGCTGAAAAGCTCGTTAGCGGGCAGATGAAACGCATTAATCGTTTAGGGTTTTGCAACGCTTAAGAGATCGAATTATATAAATGCTGAGGGCTATGCATTTCCAAATTTAAGCCCTCGTCTTGACAGAGCATGCCTCCTGAGGCACGCTTCGGGCATTGCAAGGACTAGCAAGAGCATTCTGAAGTACCAATGGCCGTGGCTGCACTGCTGTTACTGCTGCTACGCAATTTACAGCTGTGACAGAATTTGGCGCCACCTTCGATAATGAAAACGCAGCTTATAGCACAAATTAAAGCCTTCTGTGGGCCAGGAGTGCATACGCAGACTCAAAATGCTGCGGTGTTAGAAACTTTTCTGTTGATTTTGGGCACAGAATAAATAACTCCAGGTGGAATAACCTTACCAGGAGCGTCTCTGTGCGGCCGCACTCAACGAGGTACGTCCAGTGAATGATCGGATTCGGCCTGTCGTTTTCGCAATTTCTCAGGCGCAAACAGTTCACGAGGCGTCTCATGATGATCATCCATGAGGACGGCTGCGTTTAAATTGTCGAGAGATGTTGCTATCCGTTGGCACGGCCTAAGAAAATTTAATCTGCATTCAAACGGCATTTGAAGATCCCTTGTATGTTTCCGGTTTCCGCATCAACAGATAATGCGGAATCGAAAGATCGCAATGAGCTGTCTGGCCTATATCACTCATGGAAGCATCTGCCAGAGCACATGCGCATGCCCCCTAGCTCGGGCCAAGATGGCGCTCCGTCTCAACAGAGCAACTCCATGGCTCCAATGTAGCTGCGGTTGAGTGACGTCATGGTTATCACGTGTCTAAGCAGAGGCGAGCGCGCGGGTATTTCGGTTTCGGCGACGGCGGCTGAGGGATGTGATAGCTACCACATCGTTCCTTCTAGATTCAAGGACAATCACGGCGCATACAGCAAAGAAGCTATGGAAGGGAGTAGTAAAAGCTTTCGCTTTTAAGACAGGAAGGTTGGGATGGCGCTAGTATTCGACTGAAGGTTCATTCAAACAGTACGACAATGTTAGAAAGACAGTATAGACATTTGACGTTAATAGGTACCGCGTCCCTCAGCGCACCTATAACACTGCAAGAAGCTAAGATCAAGATACTAGAGAGTGTTTGTTAGCGAACACGGCCACATGATTGAATCACGTCAGCGTGTGCATATCACCTGCAGTTTGAATAAATCTTATTTGAAAATCAGCGCATGTCCAGTGTTCCTGCCAATGGTGTTTGTTTTAGGCACTATGACGAAAGAGCAAAGCCAAATGGCTCTGTTCTACTTTGCGAGTTGCCGTAATTGGCTTGCTCGCGTTTTCGTGCTTTTAAAAGCAAAGCTAAGGGTGCTTTTTCCGCAATATTTGCCCATTTTTATGAATAGAACATTTTCGCGGCGGAGAAAAACTGCCTCGAACCTTTGCGCACAGCGCCACTCCTCCTCTCTGGTATGTGGGGAAGCGGTGGTAGCAGCAGGGGAACCGTGACACTTTTCCACAGGAAGGGTCTAGAATGGCCGAAAAGCCTCTAAGCTGCTCAGCTGATATTAGCAGGCGCCATTTTTACAATTTTTATTTTGTTCAGCCGTGCTTTTTTACATAACCTACCCCTGTCTTTTCTTATTTTCGCCAATTTCTTTCATTCTCCTGCCTGTTCGTTTCATTTCGACTCTCCGCCGCTCAGCTGCGCTAACATGTGTCATTACAAGAAAATGGTTTCTTTACTGTGTTTTGCGAATTAGCATGAAATTAACAGCCGAAAACAGAGGTTGGCAGAAGATAAGATTATCAGCAGTGATATCCATAGTTGTTCGTGTACACTATTCCAATATTCCACTTGCAACACTTTCATTCACGCGAAAATTAGCGGCCTCTGAATTTCAAGCCCAAACTCAAATTGTTTCGCCTTGGTAGCCTTTCGCGCGAGTTCCGAACGCTGTGTTTGTGAAAAAAGGGGCGGGCAAAACTGAACAACAGTGCAACAAGCGGTCGGTGTGTTAAAAGCGGATGATTACTCTTCGCGCAAAAATTTATGTGCCGTCTGGCGAAAACGAAAAGAACTATTTCGGAGCAGCCCGCTGAGATTTAAGAATATATGAAAGAACATGCATGTTCCGCTTGAAGGCAAGATGCCCGATATATATTTTTGTCAACTTCTTATTGAGTGAAGCAGCGCTGCAATACTTTTTTTTTTTCTGAAAACATGCACCTCTCAAGTTTTTCTGCAGATAATAAATGTGAATTTGGTGATGGGAACGACAGTCATTCTTTAAAATAAGCAATCCTGCGACAAGAAATGGGATATGAAATAATCGTTCTTGACAGAAAGTTTCACTGATGTCTTTATGAGTCGTTATTCCATAAGGATCTATAGTTCTTTTCCAGTATCCTATGGCCGGTAGGCGTCAACATGGCGGCAGTATAGGACGAACGCAGCTAGCGGCCAGTCGAAAACTGCCCTGCATTGCGTGTTTCACTGCCCACGTGGCGAGTGGTGCACCACCCTGTCTGCCCCATAAAAGTTACGAACTTTATAATGTCTCATCAGGCTTGTAGTCCTCGGTCGACCCCTATCAGGCTAACAAATTGCGGACACTGAGGGATAATGGCTTGACTGCTGCTGAACGCCTTTCTTTCCTTCAGGTGCTTTCAAAACGCAAACCATTCTGTGCGAAAGCTCCGAAATGCCGCTTTACACTACTTGTCTCTGTTCCGCGGATACCCCGCACATGCCGGCATGGCGGGTGCTCTGAACTGGGCCGCTAGATGGCACCACCTAAACAAAATGGCAGCACACATGATACAGCGGCCTATACTGCAAAGGTGGCACAGAATACTTGGTGGGTCTAATAATGGCTGGTTATTTCTACGGCTTAATCACAAGAAGCTGATTTTGCGCAGTCGAAATACATTCCTTTTATGTTCTGGTTTTTACATTTTGTAAGGTGTTCAGGGAATGGGTGTTTTTTTTCTGTTTTCTTTCTCTCGACAAGAACAATTTTTCTTCCTTGCAGACAACCAGATCATCATCCGCATGAGGAACTACAACTGCGTGTACAAAGAAAAAACAGCCATCTACCTCACAATGGAAAGGATAATCAAGTAAGCCTGCCTAGGTAGAAGACACACTATAGAAATGAATAGTAAACTCGCCTGATTGAAGCGTTTCCTCCCCGCCTCACGAGCCAAGTTATTTCATCATAAAGCGATGTGTTACTGTTCATTAACTGCGACGGTATTAGTGAAGTCAGACAAGCATACTGAAGGTCAACCCTGGAACCTTTATTACAAGGTTGTTTTATAATGTGAGCTCTTAAGGAGACACGTGTTTTTATTCGCGTCGTCATGCTACACTTTAGATGTCCCGTGACGGGTACGAGCGGAAAAGTGTATCAAACACAGGACTACAGTGAACTAGAATACTATCAGTATCCTGCGGTACTACTGCACGAAACATGCGAATAAGATTTGCCGCCAGTTCGGCAGGCCATACTGCTTGCTAAGCTGTTGCTTGGAAACTGAACTGTATTCAGTGGCGCATTTTTCTTTTAGCGACATTGCCTGAGATTTGTGATAGCAGATACAAGATGGCTGTTACGTTCTGCGGCCAAAGACCGGCAGTTTACGCTTTGAAAACCAGGCTGATTCGCAGAGAAAAAAAGTCGGTGCTTTATTACCAGCTTGGAAATGTATCAAGTAAAAGAAAGGAGAGGAATAATGAAAGAGGGCATCATCGACATCGAGGCATGCGCGGAGATGTCGAAAGGTATAAAAAGGTAAAAGGAAACGCTTTAGGCTAAACACGTGACAAGCGATCAGCAGGTGTGATGTGGAGGAAGCCCACAATCATGAGGCTTTTTGACTGAGCTTATTTAGTAGACAGAAACGCATTAAATGCGCTTTTGGCAACTTCATTGTACTCTGCGCTTATTGGAACCCTACGCATAGTATAATCATGGTGGCATCTAAAAGTATTTTCATGTAATGTGGCAAGTGATTTTCAGACAGTTTTCTGAGCCATTCGTAGCCTTTCTCAGTCCTCTGTAACCTTCATGAGTCATGCATGGCCGTTATTTTAAGCAAACACCGTTATATCACATTATTTTTTTATATTCGAGTGTTCCGTTAATATCTGTCTTTGAGTACATTCAAGTGTTGTCGTTACATACTACTTTTATATCGAAATTCACCTTTATATTCATGTCTCCACTATATACTCACATAACCATTTCCTTACTTTTACTGCGACTTCACGCCGTAGAAGGTGGCTAAAGGTTGTATACACACGGCAGACAGTTTTCGCGTCTACAGCACTCCAAATGCTTTGCATAAAAAACTGAAAAATTGAGAGCCAAAATCTGAGCGCGTGGTAAAAGAAGGTGGAAGAAAAATGCGTCTTTTCACTTTTGATGCTTTAGAGATGCAAGTTGAAACTGGCTCCCCGTGCGTAAGTAACGTCCCCCCACCGCTCTCAGACACTGAATCATCATAGCGTTGAGGCATTTGTTGCAGATTCGCATAATAATCTGCAGTCAGGACGACAAGGAAGAGGAAAAGGTTTCGGGACTAAGCGGGAGAGAGGCTAAGTGGGATTGTTGGCGCATTGATGGCCGGGGGACAGCCGGGAATTAAACGCATTCAGAGGTGCCCTGGTGTCTGCAATCTTTCTTCTATTGCATTCGCGATTCCTCAGACCAGCTTGAGCAGACGTGGGGTGCGCAAACTCACGCGCTGCAGCAACCGCGTACGCCTGTCTCCGCGGGCTATCCTTTTCTCTTCACATGTTGCGTCTTGTTTCTGATAATATGATTGCAGTGTGAATCATTCATCAACTCAGTGATACAACTACCGTGCCCTTTCTCCAGTACAGAATGCTGTTCTACTACGTCTGCTTGTAATGCAGGTACTTGCGCTTACCGAGTGAGTCGCTTAAGTATAAGTAACCTATTGTGTTGGAATTTATTTACGGCCTGAAATCTGTAATATTTAAATCACACTAGCTTGTTTTCATAGGTATCAAGTGATTGCTGTGAGAAAATGGGGTGTGCATATATATTTGCATTGCCGCAATCCATTTCTGACGGTAACACGACGGGTAGAATTATCGACTACTTTCTGCGCACTTTATGAAGGATATAGATTTTTGCAGAATAATTCACTACTGTGCAGTGAGGTAAGACTGGCAGTGCAAGCCCCTCGTTCTGTTCGTTTCTTGCACGGTAAAGCTTGCCTAGTTTCCCGCTTAACGGCATTGCACGAGATCATTGACATCGCCCAATGCGAGTACTCGTAGGCCTGTCTCCCGACACTAATACAGAAGATGCATGCACTGCGGTTGGACGACGTATAAAACAGTTATGCGTTAGCTGGGGTTTATGAATGATTCCGGTGCATTACCTGCAGTGAGATTTGCAATACGTATTTAAAGGAATGCAATTCTTTTATTGATCGCTTAGTCACGGAACAAATGGCACGGAAGTCACACGCGCACGCAAATGCTAAAAGAAAAGTAACGGGGCTACCACAAAACTTGATGCCAAACAAATTTGCGATATTCGCTGGATTTACCCTCGATGATTACTTTGATATGTTTAATGCCATCACTGATATCACTCCAAGCCCAATCCATGCAGGAGATGCCTAGGTAGCGTTAAGTGCTCGTGGAGGGTTGCAGCTTCACTTGCTGAAGGGTTTTGTGGGAGATGCTCGCGAATTCGCCAAGCACTTTTGCTACTGGTAACGAAATTAAAGAGGCATCGGCTCTCATATAGCTTGAAGAGCTGTGAAGAGACACCCAAATGCACGATGATGAAGATCTCGGAAGAATGTGGAATGAGAACAGGATAGAGAGTAGGGAGGGGACGGGGGTCGAAAAAGGCAGGAGTAGAAACATTCTCTTTTGAAATATGCTTTACAAAGAATTCTGTTTTGCAAGCGGGCATTGGAAACACGGCCTGTGATCAAAGTTTGTGGGTATAGGCCCTAAACCTCAGAGGCAAGTGGCACACAGGTAGGTGGCAATAGCTCAAGCAAAAAAAGTGCGTCGTATGGTCTATGATGACGTGCGCAGGGACCGCTGGGATTTGTTCCACTCAGAGACAAACGCGCTGTGGCTGGCGTACCTGTGCGGCCATTTGAGCGACTACCTGACCGTGCCCAACCCGTCGGGAGACTGGCAGCGGAAGTTGGAGCTTCTCGCCCTCATGCAGCGCGACCTGCACAGGTTCCACTCCGCTGACGAGTTCGCGCTCCACTACATCACCAAGATAGGACACGGTGAGAGAATAGGTTACTTTTTATTTGTCCATATCCGCTTTGTGTTAATATCACGAAGCAATGAGTTGGTGACGCGGTGCTGCATTCTAAATTACCGTTCGACGACTATTGGATCGGTAGATGTGACGGCCACATTACTGCACCCTCTAACACCACGAAGATATCTCGTGGAACAATAATAATTATTTAGCCTTAATTGACTGACTATGCAACGTCATTTTCTAGCCGGCTTAAGCTGGCAAGATTAGCGGGACTGGGAAGTGAACTGTTATCATCAAAACATTATGATCTGAAAAAAATATAGCTTTAAATTTTGTTGGAAATAAATCGTCAGAAGCGCTTGTAGCACTTGAAATATGTTCATTACAGTGTGCATACAGTACAATAATTCTTAACGAACACGCATTCAGTAATGAAACAATTATAGTGAATTCAAGATATTTAAATCCAGGACATTAGAGCTGACATGCTATACAAGATGTGTCTGGGAAGAAGTCTTTAACTGACTTGAAAAAAAGTAGTAGGTTCTAAGAAGATAAATAATATTCCATGAAATAACTCTATGCCACGCCGGACACAATGTGCCGCAAAACGTCTCTAATTATTCAGCCAATGAACTAAAAATCTCATTTTAATTATTTCACTAAAGTTATTCTCAGTAGGGAGTTCGAAGCCGTCAATAAGACTATGCCATATAAGTTTTTGAAACGATGAAAATTATTTCTAAAGTCTTGGACCGCGATCAAATTCGACGCCTTCTTTCCGCGCGAGACCGAAACAGAGGACAACAGGCGCGAAGGAATTCAGCTCCGTACAGAAGCGACGTCCGGTGATGGTGTTAAATATTGTAATGGCGCCGAATTCGAACTACCTGCTCTACTTTAACGTGTCACGCACTTCGTTTTGCTCCATCCCTAATGAAAAATTACGACAGCACTGCAGAACCTGCAGTGGAGAAATGCAAAAGCCTGAGCGCTGCTGTTTCACACGGCACATCACGCGCCCCTTGTCGAACATAACCAGCATTCCGTTGAACGTATCGCTGTACACCGGCGTTCTTTAGATAGACGGGTTTATTGAAAGGCAAAGCATAGAGCCTGCTACTCTGCACTGGGTAAGGGGAGAAGAATTAGTATCATGATGGGTGATGATGTGGGAGAAGGCATATGAAAATATACACAGGCACGGCAACTTGCATTACAAGCGCGAGTCAAGTCCGGTTGTGCACAAAAAGTGGCTAAGAGCTCGTACTGCCTGGACACACTTCCACTTGGCCTGCCAAGCACACAGTAGCAAATCCTCCAACAGAGGTCTCTTGTCCAAACGCTCCAAGGGAACGGGTAGCACTTTTAGTTCACGCGCGCGCACTGGACCCACCGATAATATATACTCCACAGTCTCGGGACCGCCTGAAGTTGACCGGCGTTCTATAATTGATTTACAGGAAAGGCGCTACATCGGCCACTCGCGAAGTCCTGCTACTGTCATCCTCACGGTAGACCAGGAGAATTGTTAAAAGCGTTAATTGTTTGGCTAGTTGGTGGCGTAAGTGTCTTCTTACTGTGTGTCCTGTCTTTGTGCGCTAAACAAGATCAATGTTGAGAGGAGAATTGTGATGTGCGTTTCACTATCCCGGGCGTGGTGCAGTTAAGTTTCTCGGCCGGGGATGCAAGGGATGGAGGCTCAATTCCCGGTTAAGACAGCATATTTGTTTTTCTGATGACGTCATCAGGATAATTGACTAGTGGAATTCCGCGGAGCCTCGCAAATCGGGACTTCTCGCGGACGCACTGACGGACACCCAGGCGAGTCATGAGCCAAAAAAGGCTTTCTATTTGAATGTTGGTTGTGGCTGGCATTTCGTTTTCTTCAAGCTGTGAAATAAAATAATGTACAGTCTTGAGTAAAAGTGGTGTACAACACAGCCGGTGGCGGAGCTCGGGAAAACAGCATTGCAAGTCCTCATAGCAACAGCTATCTGGGATCGAGACAATTGTGGCGGTGCCCCATGTTATCGACACGCATGTGTTGCTATCTCTGTCGCTTTCGCTGTCCCTGTCGTTAGATGGCGCTTCTATGCACTTTTACATTCGACGAATATGTTGCGGCGCTCCACTCCATCATGCGCAGCCATATGGTCCGCGGAATGGCGGTCCACGTGGACTCCAGCCAATCTATGGTGGGATTAGGAGGTTGAAACTGCTTCGCGGGTGCGATGAGATGCCAGCCGAGAACATCACAGGGCTCTCAAACAAGCTTCGCTGAGGCTTGCACGGCGGCATGCCAGCAATATTTCGCCCTCAAACATGAGGTGCAAAAGTTAGTACAGGCTAAATTTGCTGCACACAACCTATACTCATGTAGTCCATACGAGCTGAAGGACAGACTGCCGCGAAGAAATTCTCGAGGTACGTTGGCTCGTTGGACAGGGGTCAACCACCAGCCGTCCAGCTCACGCATAGACAAAAAGGCCAGCCGGTCACCGAGGTCAGTGCATACCTCACTCAGTTCTTTGCCCAGATGTATGCCTCCGCAGACACGAATGTCGTTGAGGCCTCCGCAGGCCTCACACCCACGATTAGTGAACACACCTAGTGAGACAAGACCACGCTGGACATTCTCACTCACTGTCGATCGGGCCATGGCTCATCTAACAGAACAGCCACCGGACCGGATGGCGTACCAGCTCATGTGATGAAGTATCGGCACGGTTTCGAGAGAGCAGCTTGCGTCTTGCTGACTGACATCATTAACGGGGTCCCCGTTCCAGGAGACTGGCGTCGGGGCCGAGTTGTGCTTATTCTAAAGCGGGAAGATGCTGCAGATAACCTTCATGACTACCGCCCCCTCACTATCATGAGTGTGCTCTATCGTCTGTTCGCACGGGTAGTGAAGGAGTGGCTGAATGGATGGGTAGAAGCGAATAGTCTACTAACAGAGCTCCAGAGCGGGTTTCGCCCCGGGCGCAGGCTCAATGACAGTTTGTACAGGCTGACGCAGTGTGCGGAGAGCGCTAGAAGAAAGGGGCGATCCCTGCTTTGTTGCCTTCTTGGATGTGGAGAAGGCGTATGACAGTGCGCCACATGCTGCCCTCTTTGATCTTCGTGATGCCCTAGGAATGCTTGGCACACTACTGGACGCACGTCGGAGGTATGCAGAGAACGCGGTGACGGCGCGATTCGGACCCGTGGAGTCAGATTGCATGAGTGTGACCAAAGGCTTTCGACAGGGCTGTTCCCTCTCACCACTTTTCTATATTCTTTATGCGGCTGGCCTCGAGCGAGCGCTCATCAGGTCAGACATTGGCTTCAGCCTAACGTACAATACTGTTGGGCTGGACGAAAGCCGCCGGCTACCAGGACTAGCGTTTGCGGATGATATGGTGCTGACGGCGAATTGTCGAAGCGACGAACAGTCGCTGCTGGACATCTGCTACAAAGAGGTAACCAGGTTCAGTGCCAAAAAGTCGGCCGTGGTCCAACTAGCAGGTACAGGTGAGAGCGAAGTTGACCTGACCCTTTGCGGAGTGAGACTAAGTGTGTGCACTGAATATAGATATCTCGGCGTGCTGCCCTGCACACAGATAGACATCTACAGCCTGCACGAACGCAACCTCCAACAGACCGCCATCCGGGCCCAGTGCATCCTCCGACGGCGAAGCTCGTGGGGCTGCAATCATTTCCACATGGTGCGGGAATTGTGGAAGTTGGTGCATGTGCCTGCATTGACGTTCGCGAATGCTATGATATACATCTTGGCTGGCATGCGCGACTGGTTAGAGCGTTTCTGTTTCCTTATTGTTTCCCTAGTGTCTCTTTTTTCTTATTTTACCTTCGGCCTGCGCACCAGTTCTGGTATGGACCTGTTTCAAAGGATATGGCTCCGATCCTCATCGTCTTCAACCCGAGCTCCGCCACCGGCTGCATTCTGTATACCATGGTGGACTAGAGGACTAGAGCTTGTAGTTCGAAAGAAGGCTGTAGCCACTGCTTTGCGTCATCAGCGGGCATCGATTCTGTGTGCAGCTTCTTGGGTATGTCTTCTGGTCAGTTCCGGTTTCATGTAAAAAAAAAGCGATGGGTTTCCTTCTGGAGCAGCGCTTTAGGAATAAAGTTTTTCTTCACTGCAAAAACTGATATGAGATCGCTTTGCTCACGGCTTCGAATTACCCGTGGGGCTAACCGCTTAATTACATTAGTAAAATAAAACTTAATTAGTGGTTCAGGGAAATAAATGGATGATTAGAGATATTTTTAGGGCATACTGTGCCTACCTGGGGTGTTTTTGAAATATAACTTAGTCTTACCTGGAACACCCTGCATATCAAAGGAGTATGTATACATCTAAATTTTTGGCTGCGTGATTTATGATCTCTAACCATCCGTTAAAGGTAAATTGCCTACGACACTTAAATAAATAAAATAATTTTTTGTTTACGTCTAATTCAGTTTCGGTTTCAGCACCCAAGCGAGGGTTGTGACGTCCAAGCGGAGGATAGATTATTGGAGGGAAGCAAAAATCTGCTACATAATTTCTCACCGCAATGATAAAGCCAGCCAGTCTCGAGAACAAGAATCACAAGAAGTAAAGAAGCAACGCTTATCATCGCAGTTTTATCATCCCTCACTGACCTGGGTCCCACTTTGGCATCATAGCTCTTTCTCTGGCGTTGAAACCAATACACAAGCTTTGGAAAAACCAAATTCTATAGTAGAGCATTTTGCGCTCGTAGGCGGTTGCCAAGCGGATATCTATGTACAGCAAGTTGATACGCATCATATGCTTCACAGATTGATCCTTGTTGTGTCTGGTCGTACAAGCTTTTACGTTTCTTGTTTTTTCTTGTCACTGTTAGCACTAAGCTCGCAAAAATCGAACAGAATATGAAAGTCGCGAGCTTTTTTCCCGCTGATCGTGCAGACACAGAGTAGCGCCAGTTTGCCCATTGAATCGAAACATCGTGCTTCAATATTGTGTTTTAAATGCGTTAGGGAAATTATTTGTGATCATAATGTACAACCAGTTGTGTTCGCGGCACTGACCTTTTGTGCCGGTGTTGCGTCCTGAATGCGCGGCTGGACAGGGCTGAATAAGAAAAGGTTGGTCTAGTGCCGCGTGTGAAAGCTTTTGAAAAAAGAACTAGGTATAATAAGGGCAGAAAATGAGAAATTGCTGAGACAGCTTCCTAAAATAGAAGAAATCAAGGCCGGTACTGTCGTTGGAAGCAACAAGGACGAACATTCCAGTGCGGCCCTGACATGGACAGTGAAGGCAAATTAGGCCAGGCAGTGCCGAACCGGCAGAGCTATATTCAGACGTAGCTACTAAGAAGTCTGGAAGCAGGAAGAAGTAAGGAACAATGAAATTCCCAGAGAGGACACGGATAACCCGAAGCGGGCTGCTTGAGCCTGCAGTTGGGAGGGAGAGAGAGAATTCCCGGGTTCTCATAGGCAGGGATTCCAACATGAGCATGTGCAGTCGATCTATCATGGAATGTGTCGAAAAATTCTGCAGGGCGTAATATGGGGATAGCAGCGGGGCTAAACGATGTCGTCAATGGTGGCGCTGTAGGGATGGTGGAAAGTTTAGCTCAGGGAGTCGACGGTATCGGGGCGATAACACAGCAAGCGCAGATCGTTGTGTGCACAGTACCAGAGGTGCTATGAACGAACGACAAGCTTGCAAAGGACGTGGTGACAGTGAATCATCACATAAGAAAGTTAAGTCTGAAGAAACCTTTTAAGGTGGTTGAAGTAAACAGAGAGGTACATAGAGCAAGTTGTGACAAAGCTTTTCAACGACATGATATCCATTTTAACAGAAGGGTTGGAGCAGAGATCGGCTGGTGCCTGGTGGGCAGGGCTGTAGCTTTTTAGGGGGTCCCTGAGGGCTCCAAGCGCAGGGGCAGTTGAAAGTGAAGCAGAAGAAAGTGTAATAACGCAGGCTGAGCCCAACAAAATGGCAAAGAGGAGGTCCTGATAGAAAAAGTACAAAAAAGAAATTTAACGCTAGGATCAGGTACTTAAACATGCAAGGGGGCAGAAAGAGAGCGAAGTGGCTAGAAATGGAACAGCAGTTGAAGGAGGACAAATTAGGTGTGTACGGTCTATGCGATACTCCACCGTCTATAGAAGGCTACGTCTGGGAAGTGTGCAACAGAAAGGAGAAAAAGGGGGAGGGTAGCTGTGTTGATACACGAAGAAAAAAAATAGCAAAGAATAAACTCATCTTGCAAAGAACGTATCTGCGTATCGGGAACAATTGCCGGCATAAGGACATGGCTAGGAATAGTTTATTTAGGGACAGGACACCAATGCAGGCAGGGAAACAAGGATCTCGTTAAATGTCTCAGTGACGATATAAGCCAGTTTGGAGACGGGGCAGATATTATTTACTGGGGGACATGAACAGCCACATCGACGATCTGGATGGATACACGGATTGTAACGGGAAGTTAAGGCTGGATTTCTGTGAGCGACACGATCTAGTTATAGTAAATAGAGAAACAAAATGCGAGGAACAAATCACGTGGGAATTCCGGAACAGGCAGACGACCATTGACTTCAGCCTAATGTCGCAGGGAGTGTATAGCAAGCTCACAAAAATGGAAATAGACGAAGAAGGGGAGTGTAGTCTGGGAAGTGGTCATAAACGTATTCGTCTGCAGATGTAATACTTGATGAAAAGAGAAACGGAACTAGACAGACAGTGAACGCAAACTACAATCAAATAACGGAGGTAGCAGCAGGCAGAGAGGAAGCAAGAGAGAAAAGCCTCATGAAAGACTGGGATTATGAACAGGTAGAACTACTCATGAGGAGGAAAATTAAGGAGGAAACAGCTGGAATGGAAAGAGGAAGCCACGTATCTGGTGGAATAAGAAGCCATTGAACAACGACAGGCAGCTTCAATGGAACACCGAAAGGCAAAGAAAGCACATGTATCTCGTGAGGAAACAGACCAAAAATAGGAACCGTATCGATCATAGAAAACTGATGTACAGGCCCTTGTCCAAAGTAAACTCAACCAGTCAAATGATCGCTGGATAGCTGAAATCTACGATGGCACTAGAGGCGGACCAAGAAAATTCTGGAACCACATAAGGTGGCTAGGTAAAAATAATCAATGAATGTATGAACGGATTGAAGATCACGAGGGAAATTGTTTAAAGGGAGACAACGCTGTGAACTACATTACATCAGTTATAGCCGAATCATTTAGGAGCGATGATAGGCTACTATCCAAAAATCAGGGAGCACCACAAAATAGCCGGATACGAAGCAACTTAGAACTGACCAATCCACGGGAAAAAGGAGAAACAAAATATTTATAAAAGCCCATCTACAGAAATAGATGAAATTCTGATCATGCTGATTAATGAACTTGGTCCAAGAAGTAAGGAAACGTTGTTAAAAGCTTTGAAAAGAGTCATAACGAATAAGCAAATTTCGGACAGATTTCGGCAGAGTAAAATGAATTTGATTTATAAAGAGAAAAGAGAAAGGATGAACATAAAATCCAACCGGTGGTTACCATAACATCTGTTATATACCGGTTGGCCAGAGGAAAAAAAACGAGCATGCTAGCAACAGCTACCATCCGGTTTCAAAGGGGAGGCTCCTATATTCCATCTATCCATCCGTCCGTCGAGTGCAGTCCCTAAGGATGCGGGGTTCAATCGCTGCTGTGGTGGCGGCTTTCCGATGGAGGGAAAGAGGAAGTCCTGTTTGTGCTGTGCTATGTCGGTGCACGTTGAAGAACAGCGGGTGGTCGAAATTCTCGGAGCCCTCTACTACGGCATATTTTACAGCCTAAGTCGCTTTGGGACGTTAAACCCCCGAAACCAACCAAACCGAACCTTTTGAAAGATAACTAGAATAACAAAGTGAATTACACATTTAGAATCACCTTAAAAATTCAGTCAAAAGTTTCCGAGAGCTTAATTGTGCTTGAGCGGCTTCAAAAACAACACTGTGCAGCATGCAAGATGTTTATGTTCGTTAAATAATGTAATCGCATTTTTAGTAGGCGAAGATTTCAGCTGTCCAAGGAAGATATAGCGATCGGCTGGTAGCTATATTGGCACTTATAACTGATTTTATGAAGAACAATAGCACGCCTTTTAGTGAACGAATGCAGGGGAAGAAGGACTTCGTTATGAGATTTCTAACGCTTTTGGGGCCGCCATATAGGTGCTACTGCAAATATCCATTGCGATTATGCGCGCGCTGGAAGCTCAATGTTCAGCATGCTGGAACCCGTATCGCCATCTAGATGTGTCGCTTGAGACCTTGGCTTTCGTTTTTTGCTTAGTGTCTTTTTTTTTCTCAGTAGGTTGTGATACAGAGGACAATTTAAGTCGGAGCATGGTGGCCTACGATTGAGGTGCCGTCAAGAAACTGGCGTCAATCGCGGCAATCAGCTGCTTTGATTCCGGATGTATTTTATGATACTTTATAGTGAGAGGCCAGAAGGCGAATTTGAAAGTTGCGACTTCAGTTCCAACCGTTATACAGCTGCACAATGACTTGGACTCTTACCGACTATCTGAGTGAGGAAATTTACGTATGCGCTCATTCTGCAGAAGATGTGGACGATTTCTAAATATCTCAACTATTTTGTCTCTATTCGGTAGGGCTTCCACAGACGGTACCAGCGCAGATGTTTGTCTAGTTTTTGCAGAGATGAGAACCCGGTGTGCGCCTGAGCGAGGGTGCGGGCGTGGCACTCTGGATATGATGAGATAACTTTGTTATTTTGTTCGTGTGTCAAGCGCTACGAGATATTTGTGAAAACAAAAATGAATATGCCTAGAAGAAAAGTTTGGCTCCCCAGTCTTCACGATGACAAGTAAGCTTGCACTCCTCAATTCACCGTTCCGCACAAAGCCCGCTCCATGAGCAGCAAAAGATTAAAACACCCCTGTTTATACTATGAACAGAAGGAAATTCCGGACTATGACTACTATTTCTTGGCGAAATTGCAAAGTAAATTTCAGTCTCAACGGTTCACCGGAAATGTTTACATGAGTGGCAAAACAACTTCACCGAACTGAGTAGGGAACATTGGTGCCAAGAAGCGAAGAGAAGTTATAAATAAGCCCGCCACTTTTTAATTGGCTCAGATTTAGAGAAGAGGAAATTTACCACACTTTGGGGGGGGGGGGGGGGTGCGTTCTGGAGTCGCTTTCCTAGGGTTTTTTACATCCAATGTGAAGCGTTTCTGGTTGTGATAAAGTTTGTAGCTGCGGTTGTTTTTTGTCTTCTGTATGCTAGATTTAGGCGTCACAATGTTTTCTTTGAAAGGCTATTTTTTTTGGCTGCAATTCGAGATACGTTATAAAGTTTATGGAGACATGCCATTTATTAGGCGAACTTGGTTTTACCGTTTCAAGCTGCCCATTTTTTGTCGGTGGTCCCAAAAGAGTATTAACAAAGACAAAACAAACCTACAGATAACCGTCCCAAATTCGCACAACTTAAAAAATGAGAGAAATTCAGTAAGTGTTATACATTTTGGAATGTCTTAGTTTGGGGGTTTACTTGCATATTCAAGCGTTTCCAAATATCAAGAATTGTTTTCAGAAATGTCTTAGGATTTGAGTTTTTTATAATATATTTGTACGTTGCTGAGGCACTTAAATGTTTTATACTTCGTTATGCCAAAATAGTACACTTACATTTGTGATTTGTGAAAATAGGGATTTATAACCCCTATATATGTGGCTGTCGGTTTCCTTCTATAGATAACGTAATTTAGCCCGTCAATTTTTTCTGCACTGGTTTGCGGATTACGTTAATGGGAGCTTCTAATCTGGCGGCATCGACGAGGCAGGTAGCGAAAGTGTTATCGCACAGCTACCGGCCTCCGCGTTAGATCGCATTCAACGTGGCACGCGTGGTTCACAGGAAGCTCCATGTTCGCTTTTATGATGGTGAACAATCATAAGTATAGGCTACACGAAGTATAAATACCTAGGAGTAGATCGAACCGTTGCGATAGTTAAGTGATAAGGCACCGGACGCAAAATTCGGAGATCGTGGTTTCGTACCGTCCAGGCAGCTCGTAGTAGTTTTCTTCTTTCTAGCTAATTATCTCCACAATTAGCCTGTGGGGAGCGATCTCCCATCGTCCCCTTTAAGGTCAGCCTTCCTCCGCGGTAGTTACTATAGCTATCGCGGAATGGCGCCAGCATTATTGGTTAACAATAAAAATCGAGAGATAGTGCTAGCGTCGCGGCAGCACAAGGGCCACCCCAGATCATCTCATCGCACCCGCGGACAAAGCCAAGTCTTTTCGGCATCGGGAACTTGGCGCGAGCGGAAGTATCCTCGCGCGACTCAGCTGTCGCCGCCAAGGCGAAGGCCTCGCGGTACTTTTCCCACCTTGTTGCTCTGTGCGGCTTCGGAGTTTATCCCCTGCCCTAGCGTGGGTGAACATTCGCTTGTAGTCTTGCTGGTGAGTCGGACGACCTAGATTCATTAGCGTGTTTTATTGCTAGCTGGTGTCGTTGTCATTGCAGTAATTTGTTTTCAGGACGTGTTGTCCCTTTGTTTCCAGGACCACTGCCCGCAGTGGTCGGCGTGCGCTCGGTAGCGCACTCGATCACAGGGTGGGGCCGGCGGTTTGAACTGTCAGCCGCGATTAAGCGGGGAAAACGCATTTATCTTTCTGTTACAACTCCACAAGCTATACAATGCATTAATAATTATGTAGGCTCGTTAGGCATGAGCGGTACCTTGTTGGAGTTCTAAAAGAGTAACTACAGTTAATATATAGGAAAAAAGAATCCTACCATCGGATAGAGCACCAGGGACAGGTGTGCAGGTTACAAAATGGTTGATGTGGGTTGAATAAGTAATAATTAGAGCCAGTGAAGTGTATAGTTGGGACCCAAGATAGCAGCCACCCAAAATGTGGTTTCGGCCCTTAGCTTCCGGTCACGTGTCTCAGTGGAACACCCCTTGTCGTTCCTATGAAAAGTTAACCGGCATTCTGTAATTGTTGACATGAAAGGCGTTGTCTGTCACGCGCGGAATCCAGCTGACACATCTCGCTGACAACACAGCAAAGCTCAGCTCTACGCATTTCTCCAGTACAGTTTTTGCAGTGATCTCGAAATAGTTTTGAAGCGAGAGCTTCATTCACTACGCCAGGCAGTTCGAGCCGTCGGATATGTAAGGATCTCACGTTCAGGTGACCTTGCGAGATACAGCGCCTTTCTTATAAACCATTTTAAAATGGAAGCGAAACTTTGTTATTCTTGCGGCTGTAGGAAGAAGGAAAAGAAAATGCACCGGCCTGCTACTGGTTCTGTAGCTGACCCACCTCCGCTGCCTTGACTGATTGATTATTAGGAAGGGAAAGGCGCGGTATCTGTCGCACTTGTTTTCTGTGGACGCCTCAACCGCGCCGTAAGGCAAGGGAGGAAGGTGGGAGCGAAAGTGGAAAGAAAAAGGAGCCGTAGTGGAGGTTCAATAATGGCAGCGTTTGGGCGAGTTGGTTAGACATGTTAAACATAAAATAAAAACGTAGTGGAGGGCTACGGAGTAATTTCGACCACCTGGGGATCTTTAACGTGCGCTGACATCGCACAGCACACTGACGCCTCTTCGTTTCGCCTCCATCGGAACGCAGCCGCCGAGGTCGGGTTCGAACCCGGGTACTCCGGCACAGTAGTCGGGCGTCTTCGTGCGGACAAAAGAGAAAATAGAGAAGAAAGGAAAAGGGAGAGGGAGAGAAAGACGCGCGCCGCAACGACAGTCGTCGTCCACCACCGAAGCAGTGACGGGTGTAATGACGGCCTACAACAGTAACTGCCACCCTTCACCACATCTACCGCCACGAAACTTTCACTACGCTAGGTAAAGCAGGACTTCGTATGACAGTACTCCCCCCAGTACTCCCCTGATGGGGCTGGGACAGGTGGATCACCGTCGCTTGCGGCGGGGGCTAGCCTGCCACAGAATATTTATCTGTTGTAGGCCCTCATTACACCCGCTATCGTTTCGGTGATGGATGACGGCTGTTGCGACGCGTGTCTTTCTCTCCCTCTTCCTTTTCTTCTTTATTTTGTCTTCTGTATGCACGAGGCGGCTGATTTATTTATTTATAGGAAAGGAAAGGCGCTGTAACTGTCTCACTTGCTTTCTGTGGACACCTCAACCGTGCCGTAAGGGAAGGGAGGAAGGTGGTAGCGATAGTAGTAAGAGAGAAAGAGGAGCCGTAGTGGAGGGCTACGGAGTCATTTCGACCACCTGGGGATCTTTAAGGTGCGCTGACATCCCCAGGCAGCGCACGTCAAAGCTCCCCAGGTGGTGCGTTTCGATGGAGGCGAACGAAGAGGCGTCCGTGTGCTGTGCGATGTCAGCACACGTTAAAAATCCCCAGGTGGTCGAAATTACTCCGTAGCCCTCTACTACGGCTCCTCTTTGTCTCATTCCACTTTCACTCCCACCTTCCGCCCTTCCCTTACGGCGCGGTTGAGGTGTCCATAGAAAGCGAGACAGTTACCGCGCCTTCCCTCCCTATAAATCAATCAGGCAGCGGAGGTGGCTCAGCTACAGAGCCAGTAGCAGGCCCGTGCATTTTCTTTTCCTTCTTCCTACAGCCACAACAACACAACTTCGTATGACAGTAAATTTGCCCTTCAAATGACCTCGCCCTAATTAGATGTGGGTGTCCACGATCACATAGTGGTCACCCAAGGGGTGGTGGGGACGAGGTGGTGAAGGGTGGCTCTTCCTGGCCCTACGGGGCTGGGACGGTAGGTCAACACCGCTTGTGGCGGGGGCCAGCTGCAGCCACCGAATTTTTATCTGTTGTAGGCCGTCATTGCTCCCACTACCGCTTAGGGAGTGGGAGGCGGCGTTACGGCGCGCGTCTTTTGCCTCTTCTTCTCTTCTTTCTCTTTTCTGTCCGCACGCTCCTTTCCTTTACGGCGCGGTTGAGGTGCCCACAGAAAACAAATGAGGCAGTTACCACGCCTTTCCCTTCCTATAAATCAATCAATCAGGCAGCGGAGGTAGCTCAGCTACAGAGCCAGTAGCTGCAGGCCCGTGCATTTTATTTTCCTTCTTCCTGCAGCCACAACAGCAACAACAAAAAATTAGAGCACTGCAGAATCTATATTGGAGTAATGCGAAAGCCCGGATGCCGCTGTTGGTGGCTTCTGGTTGCTTCTAGTAGCTTAAATCACTTCCTGTTTGCCCATTTTAGTCTTTGGACTTTCAAATTGCGCGCCTATGCCTTCCTATGCCCTTTTGTGGCTCTACTTCCGGTTGCCTGACGCCACATTCATGATGTCATATCCACCATGGCATCCATTTCTCTCTTTTCGCTGTCACTCCCACCTTTTGGCGCTTTTTATTATTTTTCAGTGCACGCGGAGTACGGCTACCAGCCGCACACCTGCAGCAGCCGCACCTCTACCGGTCCGACAGTGTACTCGGGCTTCCTGAGCTTCCTTAGGTGGAGAGACCGCAAGAGGAACGACGGCGACTCTGGAGGCAGCACCGACGGAAGAGCGGGAGTGGCAGCTAGCAGTGCGCCTGCAGTTCTGGACGACCGACGTCAGCACTAGCTTGCAGTGGACACGTTCGGACTCGCCTAAATCCGTTACGTCAACGTGCGAGAAGACAAAGTATGAGCCGAACCAACAGTACCAGTAATATAAACGGTGATAGACATCTGTATCGCCGGAACACAGCGTCTAACAGCTATCCCTGAATGAATGCGCACGATGGGAGATTAAAAACATGGCACGATTTCCGATTATGGCGGTGTTGTTCAACAGAATAGTGAACTGCCGACTCTGAAAAAAGAACTTTTTTTTGTGGTTTCTTTCAAATAGGCGACATTAGCCGAATAATTGGCATTTTCCCGAGAGTTACTACCACGACAGCACTATCCGGAACTGCTGCATTCAGGTTGTTAATGAGAGGACTCATGCCAGCGCAATTAAGGCGTTTTTTTTTCTCGTCGCCCGTCGACCAGTATTCGGCCGCTCGCCTGCGTAACAGCACAACTATAAAGGGATTTAGAAGTGCGCATGCTCACTTCTAAATGCCCACTTCCTACCGCGATGCAAAAATAAATTTTTGAAACCAATTCAGCTTCAACTGATATAAGCTGTACTGCTTTTAAAATACATGTATAGTGAAACATACCTTACTGCTAGTTGTGCAGACGCGAAAACGTTTTACGTTTGCCGTCATTTACTTAAACATCACGGCTTCCGCACCTCCCCCCCCCCAAAAAAAAAACACAACCGGAAGACCTTTCTCTCCATGAAAAAAAAAAAAAATACTTCAAACGATTTTTCATACAGGAGACTGATCGTGTGCCATATGTACCTGCCCGGAATCAGCGAGGCGCTCCGACGCTTTTTTCACACGCACGTCTATACTACACATATTGCATGTTTCCAGTGTATTTCGATTTCAAGATGAAATCATGCCTACACCTCGGCGGAATAAAGTTATCTAGAGCGGTTTAATGTCTAGTGATGGTTGAAATGATATTATGAGTTCGTGTGGGCCCAGTGGTTTTTCTTTCCTGCACCGTCATATTAATAGCAGACAGTCGAGCAACCATCAACCCAGAAATAAGTAATAATGAAGGGCCGGAACGAATTCGATGAAACTAAAATATCATCACCAGTGTTTGCCAACGTAGAGCCAGGGTGTCTGTTTCTGATGGAGCCAAAGTCGTCGCCTCTTCGGACGCGGTTACCGAGAAGCAGACCTTTCGATTTTTCTATCTATATGTCTTTTTCCACTCCCTTCTCTGTGTTTGTAGCAGTGATCCGAGCTCACTATTGTGCCACACGTACTGGCCAGTGCACTCTACTTCTTGTCATTCATTGCAGTCAGAGTAGCAGAAGCTTTCATAAACGAGAAAGCTACGAACACAGCAGATAGCGTGAAACACAGGCACCTTGTGCGGAGTTTCAAGCATCGTTCTCCGTGAAAATTGAACATATGTGTACTTCAGAGTACTGCCTGCCGCAAACATGAAAGCACTTGAAATATCAAGGCATCAAATATTTTTGTTTTCATAGGCACCAGCATTCACGCACCACCGAAACGTGCTAATGTCTATGAATTCTATGTGTTTCAATCCTCCTGTTGCATAATAGTACTTCTTCGCCGATTGTAAACACACATAAGCCCAAAAAGGAGCAGAAATTGTGGACGTCGCTTATATACTTCTTAGTGCTAAATTCTGAAAATCCTTATAAGAAGTTAAAATGGAAAAATCCCTTTTTTACTACTGTCACAAAATTAGAAGTAAAATAGAGCCTCGACAGGATTATACTCCTTCCGTAAAGCGACGTTCGTAGACATAATTACTTATCCAGTCCTTAAAGGAGTTTAAAAGCTCCTTGCCTAGTGTCTGGGCGTCCGCCCGCTATCTAGCGGCAGCTTCCGTTTCGGCGCGCCAACCGGTGAAAACATCCTCATAGCTGCTGCTCGTTTCTCGAATCTGCTTCTGTTTCTTCACGCGTGCTTACCGTGGCACAAGACATCGTTTAGTGACGACATCTGCAGCGGTATGCTGCGCAGACTGTGGCTTGATGATGCCAGCAATTTCAGGGAGAGCTTCGTGCTGCTGATCCACCGCCAATGACGCGAGAGGCCAAGCTTCGCCGGATTAACATGGCGGTGTGCGATGCATCAGCATCCCTTCCACCTCCTGATCTCTGCCCGCTTCTTTGTGCGCGCTTGCTTTGATACAAAAGACTGGACTCAATCAACCTGTCTAGCAAAGTGCTGTGCGAAACTGTGTTGAATCAACTCAGGGACACTTGTAGTCTGCGTAGCACACGAATATTGGCAGATGCCGTTTCGACGGGTTGACATGGTGATCGGTGACTCATGAGTTTCCTTGATGCCGGTAGCCCATCTTTTGTTCGCTGCTACTTCACGTGCAGCAGCCGAGTTTTTCTGTTTAAGCCACTGTGAAATATACATGTGTAGCGACAGGCTGAGATCTCCGGAAGGAATTTGGGGGTGCCGAGATTCAATTGTTCCACTGGCGCTCCGTGGAGCTAACTTATCCAGCAGTCACTGAGGTCAGTACTTTGACAATTTATTTTTGCATGCCGTAGAAGGAAGGCAATGGCAGTGCAATCGTGCCTCGTTGCATTAATATGTCTAGCTGTAAGCATGAACAGCTCTTTTCGAAATGAGTGCGGTGAAAATGAAGCCTATCGGGCCTCCTGTTATTATAACGTCATGAATGGGCACAAGAAAAATACAACCTGCACTAATAAATGATTTCCTTTCCCGCGTTTTAAAAACATCGTAAATGACAATGACACAAAGAAGTGGTACAAATTGGAAAGTTTTTATTCTTGGTGGATTGCAGCTGCGAGTTTAGGTCGCGGACAAGTAGTAGAAACGAGACTGCCAGCTGCTGCTTTGGTTTGTTGGGCGTCCAATTAAAAATGGTCCTCTTCACTTTGGCCCATATTTTTCTGTGCCGCAAATGCCTTGCCTTCCATTGCCCTCAGCTGTGCTCACTGATTCTGCTGGCGTCCCCATGCTATAAGTCCCTAACCCATTTCCTGCTTTACCCCTTTGCGTCATGCCGAATGTCATGGCGGTATACAAAGCACTGCGTAATGTGTGTAACGTCGGAGTCAAGGCATACATTCGGATTCGACTGCATTACTGGTAGTGGGGAATGCGGAACTTTGTCCTTAAGTGTGTCCGTTCATATCACGCCTGTCAGTGATGCAAGACACCTCCTGGTCGTTCTCCTGGACACTTGCAGCCGCTAACTTGCCGTCTATTGACTTTTGAACGCGTCGGCATTGATTTATACCGATCGCTTTCATACACTGTGGCCGGCGACCGCTGGCCTATCATGACGGTTGTCTAATGCGATATGCAGAAACTGCTACTCATCCATTTGCCACAGCGTCTGACGTAGCCTGTTTCATTTTGCAGCGATTCGTTCCTCGCAACGGCTCACCTCACGAGCCACTGCTTTGAATAGCACGATAGATCTGCTACAAGGTGTGGTAGGTGGTTCGCTTGTTGGCTTAGCAATGCACGCCTTCAAAGTTGCTTCCGCCATAGAGAGAAGCTCGTGTGCTTGTTCCGCTTCAGTTCGTACCTGTCTTTACCGAAAGTTTGCTATCCTTTGATGTTTGGTTTGGTTTGGTAAAACTTTATTTCCCACAGTAGGGGTCCTGGAGGACACTCGGCTAGGCGCCAGGAGTAGAGGGCAGCTCCCACGTCGGCACAGAGAGCCCGAAGCTCTCCGTTGCGTAAGTTCGAATGACCAGGTTTGGTTTAATGCGATAGCGGTACTGTCGGTGAAGAATCAAGAGAAAGCATCAGGCTGGTGATAGTTGGCTTCTGGCATGGCCGGACACTGACTGGTTGTAGGGTAGCCTCACATCATGGACAAAACCACCTGGCCAGATCTATCTACTCGGGCCTTTGCTTTGAGATGGAAAGGTGCCTGTGATTAGAGTAAGCATTCCAGGGTCCTTGTATTCGGTGTCAGACCAACCCCCCTCACCCTAGTCCACTTAAGCCAAGCGTGACTTTACGTCGGGCAGCTTTCGACGTCAAGGTGGAAGGAGCTATCAGTTGGGTGGGCTGCTTTGAGAAGGAAATTGAACAGTCCGGGGCTCTTGGTTACTGAGTCA
Organism: Amblyomma maculatum; assembly: GCF_055883805.1. Lineage (NCBI taxonomy): Eukaryota > Metazoa > Arthropoda > Arachnida > Ixodida > Ixodidae > Amblyomma > Amblyomma maculatum. Next base: position 133,878,998 of record NC_139353.1, read on the forward strand.
GAAATGCATAGCCCACCCGGGCACGTCCATGCAGCTTGGCTAAAAGCACGACTCTGTACTGAATACATCTTCCCAACCCATGAATAATGTAATGTAAATGAAATCTTCAGCAGAAAAGCTCAATATCGACGATGTGTATGAATTTCAAAAGCTTGTTTGCGCGATGCGTTGTTGCGACGCCCGCAACGGCGTTCGCTCTAGTGGCTCACGCCACAGCACGATGCCCCCTGTGCCCTGCCGGCTTCTTTCCCGACACTCTCATCACTTATGTTATTCTTACGAAGATAGCCTTCTTCACCATTCTTCCTCAGACAACGTCCGAGGCGCTAGGTCACATCGTGCAGTGAGGTGATTATGGCACACATTTGAGGTAGCCAGATTCTAACGCATCTGCTAAGATGCGCGCTAGATGTGAAGCGAAATGAAGGTAAGCATCACCAGCCAGTTTCTGTGCATAATGGTTGCCTTCTTCAGTAGGCTACTTGCGTAGGCCACTACTTCACTACAGTGAATCCCAATTCAATTTGTAATAGTAGTCAAATCCAATGAGAACGGCGCAGCCTGCTTTGGTGCCCTGAGCTGAATTTACCTGAAATTACGTACTCTGTACGCTGAATAAAGCTTTTTGGGTCACAATTTTGATATGAAAAAGTAGAAATCTTGCGCTCTATAAAGGTTCTAAATAATAACGAGGTACGAGCAAGGTCGTGTCAAGGGCTATAGGAAGGGGTGGTGGTGGTGGTGAAAACAAGTCTTCACAAGGAACAGGAGGTTTAGTAGAATTTTTGTTGGGCTAGTTGGCGCATGTTATAAAATGCCAACAACGAATGATAACAACGAACAACGACGAACGTCCGTGTCACTTGTGTTTCTTCTTTGTTGGCGCTTCTGGATGTTATAATAAGAGGGTTGCTTGGACCAGTCCATAAGGAACCAGGCCTCAAAACTCTAGGTAGAGGTCAGTAGTTAGGGACGCCAATGGCGGTAGCCGTCGCCAGAGTACAACACTCGCTGCTGTTGACAACGACGCATACGGCCTTTTACGCAAGGGTGTCAGTAAGGTTTGCGCCTTAAAATTGAAGTTCAGCATAGCATCATCTAGAAAACTTTTCAAAACACGCACTCGAACTAGTTATGATACTTTATAGCCGGACATATACGTAACGAAGAGCTAGGAGGACGTTAAACTTCGCCTTAAGAGTAGACGCGATAGCGCCTTCAGCATCACCTTTCCATGTGATGGCGTTAGGATCCGGTCTAGAGCAATGAATCTCGCGAAAAGCAACAAAACCCTGCTCGGCGCGTAAAAGCTTTTGATTTCCTTGTTCAGAGCTCGGTTCAGCCACAGCACAGGAAAGTGCGCGACTGAATTTCCTCTTTACTGACATTCTATATGTTTGGAAAATAAGTTTGTTGCATCGAGGCTTGACCAAGGCAAATCAGGATGAACGTTCAGCACAGTCTGAAGGTAGACTTTTGTATCTAGTAGAGCGTACGCTCTGAATGTGCGGACACTCAGAACTGCTGGTAATTTTACGAGATTACCAGAGAAGGAACGACCTGAGAGCGTTGGAGTAACATACTGTAGATGAAAAATGCCATCGTGGCGACTCATGACAAGAGAATAAACAAATGCCCAACACAGCATTGTTAGAAAAGACAAGGTATATTGGCCATACAGGAACATCAGTACAATTAGAGGTCACAGGGCCACAATAAAGAAGTATACAGGTCTTCAAAACAGCAAAAGCTGAAAGGTCGATCCGTTCTGAATGTGTAAATCAGACAGGGTGGCGTCGTCCTCTGTATCTCTGCCATCGAGGAGGAGAACCTGCTTGTCAACCGAGAAGCCCTTCTTGTCTTGGATCTCATTCTTGACGTCTCGAATCGTCTCGTTCGGCTCAACCTCGAGAGTTATGTTCTGCATCAATTTTCGCTCATCCATGTACTCCACATATATCTCCATAGTGTCTTATCGTTGTTCTGTTGGGAAAATAGAAACAGTATGTTGAGTCATGCGGCATACATGATGAGCTGATAACATCCACCCGCGTAAAGAAGGGCCTAACTACGTAGGTCTGACAGTTCAGGTTCAAACATAGCAGGTTACCTTGCGAACACAGCCACACAAATCACCATGAAGGGCCTAACTACGTAGGTCTGATATTTCAGGTTCAAACATAGCAGGTTACCTTGCGAACACAGCCGCACAAATCACCATGAAGTGCGTATAGTTTGTTTAAGGCAATCGAAGTGCTGCAATAAGGTGGCCCGCGACGGACAGAGGTAAAACATCTGAAAACGGCATTGCACGACAGCGCATTAGGGCTTAAATAATCACGACAACAGCAGGAAACCGCGAGCGACGCTACTCTACGTAATTGAGCAATGTACATACCCAATAGCCTAAGACCCTCATCATGGTAGGTAGAGCTGAGGAGAGTACAGATATCGAACCACGTGATCCAGCTAACGTGACAATTTGAAGCCAACTATTGTTTTTATCCTGTTAGTACAGAAATGAAACATTCCCGCTGTCAGGCAGCCAACGCACACCAGAGGCCCCAGTAGGTCCGATGTAGACAAGTGGGACTGCAGCAGCCATCATAAAACCTGCATCGGTCCCCGATGGGGCAAAAGTGGGTAAGCCCCATTTGGACTTGCCCATGTTACTACTGCATTGGTCCCATAGCGGCGTTGCTCGGGCTAATGTAGAGCATATTCCTGCATCCAGACCAGAAGGGTCCCTTGTCAGATATTTGAGGGCAATTCAACCTAAATGTTGGCTCTTTATGGGAAAGCCCTCATAGATCAGAAATGAGGCCGCCCCCATTAAATCTCTGTGGGACCTACGTCGGCCGTAGTGGGGCAAGAAAGCGGACATACCCACATGCTGCCCCAATCGGCACCTTGTAGGTTACTTGGGGCAGGTGGAATATGAATAAGAGCTCAATTTGGGTAAGCCCCAGAGAATCCCAAATGAGGCAGTTTTAGCTAAACCGCTTTAGGTCCCACATTGGCCGTAATGGGACTGCAAGGCGGGCGTGCCCATATGGTACCAAAATCGGTCCCTTGTAGGGAATTTGAAGGCACGCGTGCAACAGGAAGCGGGCTTTAAGTTCAAAAACAACACCCAGCCCAATTCGGGCTGCCCACACAAAACCGCTGTAGGTCCCACATCAGCCATAATGGGGCTAGAAGGCGTGCGTGCATTTCTGCAATCATTCTTTGGATCCTTTATTTTCATCAGACGTTGCCCTAAATTACTATTATAGATGATTTGTATAACAGTTGCTATTTTTAGTCGGTTAGAAATATTACATGGCTTTAGTTCTCGCGCTCATTCAAATGGCGCTAAAATACTAAAACATACTGATTGCTAACTGTTGCTCCTTATGTGGCTGCCGTGGACAGCCTTAAACTCTCAGCAAGGTTTCTTGGCCCCACGAGGCTGGGGCGGTAGGTCAACGCCGCTAGCGGCAGGGGCTAGCCAGCTACCAAATTTTTATCTGTTCTAGGCCGTTAGGTGGTGGGCGACGGCTGTTGTTGCTGCGCGCGTCTTTTCTCCCTCTTTTCTTCACAGCGAAGGCAGAGGAGTACGCGGCGCAATTGGCAAGGCAAAATTGGCAACAATTCAGCGACTCCCTCAACGGAACTTTGAGCACAGCGCGGACGTGGCATATCCTCAAGTCTCTCATAGATCCAACCAAGACCAAGGCAGAAAACAACAAGGTCATCTACCGGTTAATCCACCAGTTCGAGGGACCAGACTCAGAACTCCTGGAGAAAGTACGCGTTAATTACTTCGGGGACACAAACCCAGCGGCGTACGAAGAGCACTACCGGGGAAGAGAAAACGATACCCTGGACAGGCCCATCACGCGAGAAGAGGTCTACGCAGTGATTCGAAACACGACCAGAAACACGGCCGCAGGTGCGGACAAGATCAATAACGCACTCATCCGCAAGCTCAGTGATGACCGAGTCGCTGAATTAACCGACTTTCGCCACAAACATTGGAAAGCGGAGACCGTCCCCGAGGAGTGGAAGCATGCGGAAGTAGTCATGATTTCTAAACCGGGCAAGAAACTACAAATTGAGAACCTCAGACCGATCTCGCTCACATCGTGCCTTGGGAAACTGTACGAACGAGTAGTGATGCTGAGACTACAACAGTACATGGAGGACAACGAACTGTATCCCCACAGCATGTTCGGTTTCAGAGCAAAACTATCGACACAGGATGTACTACTTCAAATCAAAGAAGTAGTACTCGGGAGCGTCCCCAAGAGCGGAGAAAACATAATAATGGCATCGGACATCAAGGGGGCTTTTGACAATGTCAGTCACGAGGCTATCCTTACGGGCATGAACGACCTGAACTGCGGGAGGAGAGTCTACGGCTACGTCAAAGCCTTCCTGTCAAACAGAACGGCAGCAATTGGCCTGGGGGACCTCAGATCAGACAAATTTCATACGCCAAACAAAGGAACACCTCAAGGATCGGTCATCTCTCCTACGCTCTTCAACACAGCCATGATTGCCTTGGCAAAACAGTTGAAAGAAATTGACGGCATAAACCATGCCATGTATGTCGACGACATCACCATCTGGGTCAACGCAGGCTCGCTCGGAGAGAAAGAAGAGAAATTACAAAAGGCAGCCACCTGCGTAGAAAACTACGTCAGAGCAAGAGGGCTAGCATGCTCCACCGAGAAATCCGAGCTCTTAAGAGTTTGGAGAGGAAGACACAACCGCACAGTCCCCACTAGCGACGACTTAAAGCTAAACGTCTACCTCGAGGGGAAGTCGATACCAGAAAAAACACTCATCAGAATTTTGGGGATGTGGATACAGTCAAACCAACGTTGTACCCACACCCTCGCCCTACTCAAGGCACCCACTCTACAAGTGACCCGCATGATCACGCGCATCTCGCGTAGACGTCATGGCATGCGAGAGGAGGACACACTCAAGCTGGTTAGAAGCCTGGTAGTCAGCCGAGTGACATACAGGCTCCCCTACTACAACCCCATCAAGAGTGAGGTACAACAGGCGGACGTGATTCTACGCAAAGCCTACAAAACCGCACTCCACCTTCCTCACAGCACTTCAACCGAATAGCTCCTAGCCCTAGGACTACACAACACTTTCGATGAATTGAGAGAGGCACAACTAGTCTCCCAAGTGCGCAGACTACAGCAGGCCCCACCTGGCAGGGAGCTGCTTAAGAAACTGGGCCGCGCCGATCACATTCAAGAGATACCGAGGACACAAACAATCCCGGACGAATATCGCCACACACTAAAAGTAACGCCCATACCCAGGAACATGGATCCCAACCTACACAAAGCACGCGGAGAGGCAAGGGCTGAAAATCTACAAAAGACATTAGCACCCAGAGAAACGACGGTATACGTGGACGCAGCCACATACACCCGAACAGCGGGGCAGTACAACAGCAATGTGGTAACAACAGTGATTGACTCGACGCTACGCGAGATCACCAGCGCATCACTACAAGACTGTACGATAGTCGAGGCTGAGGAAGCGGCCGTTGCTCTAGCGGCAGCGGAGGGCTATCGATCTAAACGGTCTCTAACAATCCTTACAGACTCGCAAACAGCATGCTGCAACTATCTTCGCAGCAGAATTGGGCACAGAGTGCTCCGCATACTTCGCTCTGGGGGCCACATAACACGACAACCAAACGAAAAACCAATCAAGCATACGATAGCATGGACGCCGGCACACGCGGGAGTAACAAGGAACCAACAGGCGGACAGGGTAGCTCGAGGGTACACTTATTACCGAGCATCCAACGTAGGTGGCCTCGAGGGGAACCAACCTGTACCCCAAGATTATTCGGCGATACTAAACCATTACAAGGGCTGCAGAAAGCGGTACCCACCACCACACAACTCCCTTAGTAGAGAGGACTCAGTCGCGTGGAGGCAGATACAAACGGGCTCGTACCCGAACCTACACGTACTCAACAAAATGTATCCCACACAGTACACTGACAACTGCCCTTGGTGCCAAGAACCAACCACGCTGTACCACACAACGTGGGCATGCCAGAGGATAAGCGTGGTACCCGTTATAAGAAACCCGAGTGCGGAGCAATGGGAGGGAGTGCTCTCCAGCGATCGCCGAGTCGACCAAGGTCTGATTCGGCGAGCACAACTGGCAGCAGCATCCAGCGGAGCCCTGGACTAAGGGCAACCGACCTTTGTCTTAGAAGATGGACGAAGCCATCTGAAAGCCGCAGAAGACAAGCCAATCTAGAGCTAAATAAAGTTTTTCACTCACTCACTCACTCACACTCTCTATGTTCTGTCCGCACGAGGCAGCGGTGACATTGCACAGCACACGGACGCCTCTTCGTTTCGCCTCGGCGGCTGCGTTTCGATGGAGGCGAAACGAAGAGGCGTTCGTGTGCTGTGCGATGTCAGCGCACGTTAAAGATCCCCAGGTGGTCGAAATTACTCCGTAGCCCTCCACTACTGCTCCTCTTTCTCTCTTTCCACTTTCACTCCCACCTTCCTCCCTTCCCTTACGGCGCGGTTGCGGTGTCCACAGAAAACAAGTGAGACAGTTACCGCGCCTTTCCCTTCCTATAAATAAAAAAATAAATCAGGCAGCGGAGGTGGCTCAGCTACAGAGTCAGTAGCAGGCCCGGGCATTTTCGTTTTCTTCCTACAGCCACACAAAAAAAAACAAGGTGGTAGCTACTCCGAGGGGGCTGGAACAGGTAGGTCACCGCCGCTTCCGGCGGGGGCTAGCCTGCCACCGAATGTTTATCTGTTGTAGGCCGTCATTACACCCGCCACCGCTTCGGCGGTGGACGACGGCTGTTGCGGCGCGCGTCTTTATCTTCCTTTTCTTTCTTTCTCTATTTTCTCTTCTGTCTGCGCGAGGCAGCAGAGGTGGGAGGGGCTCTGCCCTGATGGGGCTGGTGCAGGTGGGTCACCGCTGCTTGCGGCGGGGGCTGGCCTGGCACCGAATTTTTATCTGTTGTAGGCCGTCATTGCACACGCCACCGCTAGTGGTGGACGGTCATTGTTGCGGCGCGCGTCTTTCTTTCCCTCTTGCTTTACTTTCTTCTCTATATTCTCTTCTATCTGCACGAGGCAGCGGAGGTGGCTCAGCTACAGAGCCAGTAGCAGGCCCGTGCATTTTCTTTTCCTTCTTCCTACAGCCACAACAACAAGGTGGTGCTCCCTTGATGGGGCTGGGACAGGTAAATCACCGCCTCTAGGCGGGGGCTAGCCTGCCACAGAATTTTTATCTGCTGTAGGCCGTCACTGCACCCGCCACCGTTTCGGTGGTGGACGACGGCTGTTATTGCGGCGCGCGTCTTTCTCTCCCTCTAGCTTTTCTTGCTTCTGTATTTTTTTTGCCCCGCCGGGGTGGTGCAGTGGTAAGACGACCGACTACTGTGCCGGAGTACCCGGGTTCGAACCCGACCTCGGCTGCTGCGTTTCGATGGAGGCGAAACGAAGAGGCGTCGTGTGCTGTGCGATGTCAGCGCACGTAAACATCCCCAGGTGGTCGAAATTACTCCGTAGCCCTCCACTACGGCTCCTCTTTCTCTCTATCCACTTTCACTCCCATCTTCCTCCCTTCCCTTACGCCGCGGTTGCGGTGTCCACAGAAATCAAGTGAGACAGTTACCGCGCCTTTCCCTTCCTATAAATAAATCAGTTTCTTCTGTCAGCACGAGGCAGCGGAGGTGGCTCAGCTACAGAGCCAGTAGCAGGCCCGTGCATTTTCTTTTTGTTCCTCCTACAGCCACAACAACAACAACATTACTGTTCAGGACACATCACCATAGCCTGAACAAGAATCACATGAAGTCATTTAGGCTAGATAATTGTTATAAACTATTGTAAAATTTAATATCGTGGCTTTTTAGAAATGGCAAATATGTATAAACATTACTTAATGAGGTGCGTAATTATTGATTGGGAGAACTCGGACTAGGGCTTCTCATCAAATACGTGCGCCGGACCCTTATGAGAAAAATTTGGGCAAGCCCAAGTGTGGCTTGCACTATAGAACCCTCATCGGTCCTATGTCTTTATTTGTGGGGCTAAATGAAATAAAATGTTTATCCAGACCTGCTGCCAAAATCTGTCCAAAGTAGGACCATCGTGAGGAGTTGGCGGGATGTGCCGCTTTCGCAATGCAGGGAAAAATGTGGGCAGCCCCACAAGGGCTGCCTGCATCAGTCCCTAGTGGGGCCCATCGGAGGTCTGTCGATAGCCCTCTTCAGGCCTACGTCGGTCCCACTTGCAGCACCCACATTGAGCCCACCGGGGCTGTCCTGCATTGCCTACAACGGACCCACTACCCCCCCCCCCCCCCCCTTTCATGGCCCACTTCGTGCTACTTGGGTCGCGCACATTCCATACTTTACCTTTATCATGTAGGATGTACTGCAAGAATTTGCGCCTACCTGTAATGATCGTCTTCAGCACACCAAAGAGTACAGACAATGCCGATTCTTATTCGACTAGAACTGTGCTTAGCAGCTGTGCTGTCAGGCTTTGGTGTGGAAGGCTTCCGATTGCGGCAACCACCCGATGTGACAAAGTTTTAATACTTACTACCAGTGTCGAAACTTTCCATTAGTCCCATATATCCAAAATGGTGGTGAGAAAGTGCTGAAAAAAGGATATTTACAGAAATGCTGCGGTGCCCGCTCTTAATAAAGTAATCTATGTTCAAGATGTCGGACTTCAGCTCAGTAAACAGAGCAACCTGTCAACAAAAATCTTCGCCTTTGAGCTCTCCGCGATAGCGTTATCAGGGCCGTTCGCATCGCCTTTTAACGCTCTTCAGCCTCACAACGACATGCTCTTCCTGGCACACGAATCCTTTGTTGTATTTAGTCTGGCGCAAAATTTCACTCCTGCCATGATTTTAATCACCAATTAGATAACCTATGTTCATTATGTCCTCCCTCTTAAAATCTGTACTCAGTTATTTTCTCGCGCCATCTGTTGCGGCAGCGCCGTACGATCAAATGAATCTACCAGTGAGCGCCGCATTGCAGGTAAACAAGGCGAGATATTTATTTATTTATTTATTTATTCAGATACCCTAAAGGCCCGCTGGGGGCATTACATAGGGGGGGGGGGAACATAAGCCAGAATACAATTCATTGTTAAAGAAACAATCAATGAAACAAACAAGCAAACAAAAAAAAAGAACAAACAGAGCAATGGAGATGGTGAAGTAGCACTCATATAACAACACACCCAGAGATAACATAGCATTATATCCTAGAAACTGAGTTTAGTGCAATCGCGGGGAAAATTCATGCAAAAGAAAGAAGACAGCGGTAGGAAAAGAGACGGCAGAGTGGTCCAAAACATTTACCGTGAGTGTAATGATTCAAGGTAGGTTTTCAATGCTGACTGAAATAAAGATGATTCTGTTATCGTGGCGATTCTGGGCGGCAGTTCATTCCATTCTTTTATTGATATGATTAATGGTGATAAGATTAATTGATAAGATTAATTCCGTCCGGGCAAAAATGGGTTTAACTTTATGGGCATGATCAACGCGATGTGACGTATGAGGGGCTGGAGAAATATGAGACCGGGTTGAACCGAGTGCTATTATGTTAAAGTGTATGAAAATACGATAAACGGGTGATTTTTCTGCGCGCTGATAGGGATGGCATGTTGAGTGTTTCCTTCAGAGATGAAACGCTTTGATATCGTGAATAGGATGACAAGATGAATCGAGCAGCTTTATTTTGGACGGATTCAAGAATGTTAGTTAGGGTGATTTGATAAGGGTGCCAAATTATTGATGCATATTCCAGAGAAGGACGCACAAGGAAATTATAAGCTTCAAGTCTGGTGTCCCTGTCGGCGAGATGTAAGCGACGCTTGAGATAGCCAAGTTTCTTTTGTGCTTTAGACGTGATTTGCTCTATGTGGTCAGTCCATGTTAATGTAGAATTTAGGTAGACGCCAAGGTATTTAATCAAGGAGACCGAGTCTATTAAACCATTATTTATAGTGTAGATATTGGGAGAAGACTTTGAACCTATGGAAAACTTTATATGTTTAGTCTTTTCTGCATTAATTTGCATCTGCCAGTTGCAGCACCATGCCGTTAGCTTGTCTAAGTGAGATTGCAAAGTAGTTGTGTCGTTAGGGCTGCTTATATCTCTGTAGATTATACAATCATCGGCAAAAAGCCGAACTGTAGAAGTAATATTATCAGTTATATAATTAATGTATATTAAGAATAAAAGCGGGCCTATTACCGAACCTTGAGGGACACCAGACCTGACTGGTGCTAGACTGGAAATAGTACTGTTCAGTTTAACGGCCTGAAGACGATTGGTGAGGAATGCTTCAAGCCATCTTATTGTCTTATTATCTAACTCCAGATTGCGTATTTTCATTAGTAATCGTTTATGAGGTACACGGTCAAAAGCCTTTGAAAAATCGATAAAGATGCCATCCACATAATGAATCAGATGCAATGAAGTATGAATGTCTGTTACTAGTTCGTAAAGTTGAGTCTGGCATGAAAGCTTCGGACTGAAACCGTGCTGATTGTTTATCAGCAAATTGTTTTGGTTCAGGTGGGCCATAATGTGGGAGTAAAGAATGTGCTCGAGCAGTTTACAACTGATTGAAGTTAGCGAAATAGGCCGGTAGTTGCCGAAAAGTATTATCGCCAGATTTAGGTATTGGTAGAACATAGGCTAATCTCCAGTCATCAGGTACACATCCAGAATCAATTGATTGTTGAAATATAAGGGAAAGTATAACAGCTGAAAACTCACTTGTTAGCCTTAGAAGTTTAGCACTCACGCCGTCGGGCCCTGGGCTAGTCTTGAACGGTAGACGGTCTATAGCGCACTTCACGCCATGGGCGGTGATGATAATGGACGGGTATGCAAGCGGGATGCTTAGCCTGGGGAGCGTAAGGGAATCGGAGATTGGATGTTCTTGTGTGAATACGCTGGCAAAGTGCCTGTTAAAGTGTTCGGCGCACTCCTCTGGTGGTAGTATGTTGCCATCTGTCCCTGTCATGGCTGGAATGGACTGATTTTGCTTAGGATTTACCATATTCCAGAACTTCTTAGGATCTGTTTTTAAAAGATTTGGGAGAGTGCAATTAAAATATTTCTTTTTCGCATCAGCAACTGTTTTTTCGGCAAGCCTGGAAATTTCCTTGTATTTCTGCCTATCTTCATGGGCATTTGACCTACTAGCTTTTCTATACGCTCTCTTCTTCCTGTTTAGGTGCCTTCCAACATCCCGAGAGAACCATGGGTCGCTTTTACGAGATGTTATTGTACATTTGGGCACACATGAATCTTCTATATATTTTAGCTGATCTCGAAATAAGCACCAGTTTTCATTAGTTGAACGGCTCGCGAAGCTGGAGTGAAACTCGGTTAAAAAACTATCTAACATGATATTTATTCTTTCGGTATCTGCGCGCGCATAGTTTAGTATTTGTTTTTTTTATTTTTGTTTTTTCAGTGCGAGGTAGAGACAATGAGCAATGAACGGCTCTGTGATCGCTGATGTTTTCCATGACTTGAGTACATGTTATTTGTTTATTTGTTACTCGCTTATCTATTCCGTAATTAATTTCTTTCTAATGAAGCACCTAATCATACGCTGAGCGCACCTTTATTTGGAAAGAAGCAATGCGGTCTTGTGGCGGGGTAGTTGAGTGCGCGCCTCATACTGCGAATGAACTATGCTCGACTCCGCGGCTTGCGGCAAAACGTTTAATGTTTGTGCACTTGTGATTTTCACGTGACAACCACAACGCCAAGACCGGCTTTTCTGCAACATGGGGCCCTGAAAGCTAGCGTGTTAAAATGTGTTGAAAAGATAAATTAGCAAATATAATTACACATAAGAACACAAAGATAATTCAGATCTAAAAGAAAAACATGCGCTTTGCAGAATGTAAAGGCAACAATGGCTTTTAGTTCCCTAGTCGATTATAGATGGCGTTACAATGCGTAAACAGCTATGGCTGTATTTGGCTGGCGATGGCAGATGCGTGGATTTCGTGCCATCCCAGTAAAATATCGATGGCCTAGCTCGTAGTCATTTTCTGCATGATCATCAATCGTGCCTTCAATATCCCGGCGAACGCTCCAATCAGCGCCTTATGGCACTGGAAATGGTAAAATCCTTAAGAGAATTGACAGGAAGCGCACCTCAGAAATCAGTATATTGTGAAGTGGTGGTGACGATGCCGTGAGAAGACTTTATTTTCGCAAAAATCAACTATTCATTGAGCAGATTAGCGCCCGCAAAAAAACTAAGCAATTGGCGACGGCGATAGCAACAACATTGCTCAGCGGTAGTCGATCTACGAACGCCCGTTTCACGCGTCAGCGCTCGATTTAAAGGCAGAGGAGAAACATCTAGATTAAGCAGCAAAGGGTGACTGGCACAGCCTAGAATATTGCAGAAACATACGCGAGTGGCCGAAATCTTCGAGAAACAACTCGGTGCATCTCACGCGATGCACCGCGTGAGATGGACGACTCCGGGCCGCACCATGGACTTGGTACACGGCCACAGTCATCCACGAGGCGAAAACGATCAATGGTCGTAGCTTCAGGGCGCGTAACATAACTCATGCAGAGCTTTGGCTGTTTCCCACTCCTACTCATAGTATATTGCCGCGAAATGCTCCAAAACTGTGTTTGTTCTTTTTTAATAGCCGTCGGCATGCGGCCTTATCACTGTGATTCTGGATTGCGTATCAGTTCTGTGTTCTTTGTTAATGCTCGATGTCGCGGCACGCACCTTTATCAGTTTCGTTGTAGCGCAAGATGCACCGAGATCTGTCTTGAAGATTCCGCCCACTCGTGTGTCTTTCTACAATGTTTCAGGTTGTACTCGTAGCAGTTGCGACGTTATCTAGATTGTTTTTAGCAGCCTTTAAATTGAGCGTAGACGAGTGCGACGGTACTCTTTGTTCGACGATCGACGAGCACGTTTGTTGCTATCGCCGCCACCGAGTTGCTTAATTCTTTTGCGGGCGCAAGTCAGCCCAATAATCAGGTAATATCTTCACTCTGCGCTGATCGCGAGTGTGTACCTCCTCGAGGCGAAGAAACCGACGTTCGTCTCCTTGAGGCTAAGAAACTGAAGTTATTCTGTTGAAGCGGGACTGATAATTTCCTGCCGCACTCTGACTTCTGTAACTCCTGTGTCCCGCGGCGACTTCTGATCAGACTTCACACGGTGACAATATCAGTACCATCAAGCCTGTGTCTTCCTTTAGTGTCTACGGCCTTGTCACCACTACGTGACATCTGGTGGAGGTGCTGCCCTTGATCCTTCAAGTGAAGACCTCAGCTTTGTTCCTGTTACCTGGGGCACCAGCCTACGGGTCACCGAGCCAGCCGCCGACTCCAAGGCCTACAATGGGAACACGGCCTGCTGCCTGACCCCGTTCGATTCCAGAAGGCATCAACTTCGGAAATGGCCCAGCCAACAGTACCAGTCGTCTTCGTGCAGCCCCGCGAGCCCCCAATCTTCCAAGGACTGCCCCGTGAAGATGCGGAAGCCTGGATGGACGTTTTCGACCATGTGGAAGAATTCAACGGCTGGAATGACGCCGCGAAACTCAGGCAAGTCTACTTTGACCTTCAAGGACATGCCCGAGTTTGGTTCGAAAATTATCAGGCAGCTATGAAGGATTGGGAGATTTTCAAGGAAGCATTTTTGACTGCCTTTTCAAGCGTCGTTTGAAAGGAAGGACCCCAGGCTCTCCTTCAGTCAAGACTTCAACTCCCTAACGAGCTAATCCTGGCGTACATTGAGGAGATAAAGCCCCTCTTTCGCCACGCCATGACCGAAGGTGAGAGAGTCAAATTTTTAATGCGAGGCGTTAAAGAACCGCTTTTTGCAGGTCTTGTTCGAAATCCGTGTAAAACCGTGGCGGAATTTGAAACGGAAGCGGCTACCATTGAGACATTGGACACCCGAATGCGCCACTACGAGCGACCACTTATACCGGACTACTCAAGCTACTACCCGAGCGCATATGCAAGCGGATAGAATCTTCGGGACCACATCCGAGAGATCATACGAGAGGAGTTCCGCCGATTGCTACCATCATCACCACAACCCCAGGTGGCGACGCTCGCGGACGTCGTACGTCAAGAAGTCCAGCAGGCACTGGGTGTTCCTCAAGCGACATTCCGATGGATCCAGTTCATGAATCAGCAGTGAAGAACTATGCAGCTGCATTACGTCGTCATGCACCCCGACGCGACCTCCCAAGCCAACGCGGCCTCAAAAGCCCTCGTTGCTACCATCCTGTCCCCGAAAGCCGCCCCTTGGTCCCTGCCCGCCAAGTGTACCAACGATCTCCAGGCCTCAGGAAATGCGACGCCTGGAGGACATCTAACAACCGACCGCTCTGTTTCCATTGTGGTGAGGCAGGACACATCCTCCGTCACTGCCCGTACAGGCGGATCGGCCTCCGTGGTTTCGCTGTCGACGCCCCACGACCTCGTCTTGGCGAGCGACCACAGGAAATCAACGACTTCCTGCGCAGCAGAGAGCACTCGTCGCCAAGGCGTCTGTCACGCTCCCCATCGCCGTACAATGCCCGATTTGCGTCGCCGGGCCGCGGTTACTCTCAAGGACGGTCTCCTAGCCCCCGTGGGGGAAACTAAAGGCAGCAATGTTTGGAAGTGAGGTTGCTCAACGGCGAAAAGACGAACATCCTCCGCCGCCGACGACCACTAACTACGACGCAGCCATTTCATTGCAGCTCCACACGACGACATCGACGACAACACGACCAGAGTGCAAGCCGACACCGCCTCCCAGCGAAGTAACAACGGTATGCCCCGGCCATGACCTGAAGAAGCGACGGAGCCGAGATCGGACACCAAGGCCCACGTGCAGTGCGAGGACGCGAACAAGTGGCTTTGAAGTTAATGTCGATGGTCGCGTAGTCAGTGCCCTAGTAGACACCGGAGCTGACTATTAAGTCATCAGTGGACCGTTAGCCTCCCAGCTCAAGAATGTTAGGACCGCTTGGGATGGCCCGCTGATTCGGACCGCAGGTGGCAACCTGATTACTCCATCGGGGCGATGTACTACCATCATTGAACCTAGTGTTTGCCTGCAAACCAAAGCAACTAAACTAACGAACAATTCATTTGTTTAACTCCAGGTATTCAAAAAATTAGTCCTCCACAACGCTGTCCTTCATGGCCTGCGGAAATTTGTGAACTAAACTCAAAAAAAGCAAATATACTTCCCATCAGCCCCTCCGGGGTGGCGCAGTGGTACGGCGCTCGACTACTGTTCCCAAGAACGCGGGATCGAAACCCGGCCTCGGCGGCCGCTTTTCGAAGGAGGCGAAAAGCAAGGCGTCCGTGTGCTGTGCGATGTCAGTGCACGTTAAAGAACCCCAGGTGGTCTAAATTTCCGGAGTCCTCCACTACGGCGTCTCATAGCCTGAGTCGCTTTGGTACGTTAAACCCCACAAACCAACCACAAACCAACCATATTTCCCATCATTCTAAATGCACGGCGTCGGAAGAAAATGCTTTCGACCGGGGTGGTGCAGTGGTAAGACGCCCGACTACTGACCGGAGTTCCCGGGTTCGATCCCGACCTCGGCGGCTGCGTTTCGATGGAGGCGAAACGAAGAGGCGTCCGTGTGCTGTGCGATGTCAGCGCACGTTAAAGATCCCCAGGTGGTCGAAATTATTCCGCAGCCCTCCACTGCGGCTCCTCTTTCTCTCTATCCACTTTCACTCCCACCTTCCTCCCTTCCCTTACGGCGCGGTTCAGGTGTCCACAGCTGCAAGTGTGACAGATACTGCGCCTTTCCCTTCCTATGAACCCCCCCCCCCCCCCCCCCCCCCCCGAACGCTGTTGATTTTGAGGTTTGCGTTTTGATGGGTCACAAAGCGCCTCAAGCCATGAAGGGCAGCGGGGTGTTCGAATGCAATTTTTGACTACCTGAGTGTAAGGCCGCAGTGATCCGCTTTCCAGTATTTCGACGCGCTCGCCTTACAAAGCGACGCAGATGGAAGGACCGAGCGCTTTCCAGACCTAGGCGCGGTGGATTGCACCATCCCGGCCAACGCGCTGCGCCTCCTCGCCCTCATCGACATGGGCGAAAAGGCACGCTGGCACACACATGCATCGCACCGCATGCACCCGGTCCTCCTAACTTCGTGTCCTTAGGAAGGCCACGCGTGCAACCCATGACTTTGAAAATTTTTAGGCTTCTGTAGTGAGCCCGAGTGGAGAAGTACAGGTTTGAGGACGCTGTGCTATTTGCCCGCTCTCTCCCCAACTTCCGACGGTAGTTATTTGAGAGCGCGCTGGTTCTGGCTCTCGATGAAGCTATGGTTGCGGTAGCAAGCAGGCCCCAGCTTAGAAACCATAATAATAGCTACGAACGGAAGTTTCAGGTAGCACGCTAGCTCACGGAGCAGTGTGTCAAGTGCCGTCGCTTCTCTGCTTTTTTGTAAATAACGTTTTCTGTATTGTGTGTTTTTGTTACATAAAGTGAAGGTTCGTGTTGTTACTGCACGTTCGTAGTCCTTCGGCTCACTGTGTATAAACTACACCTCACCCGCCAAATGGAAGAGCCCTTTGGAAAGGTGCGGGAGAAGAAAAAAATGCGACGAACCTGATTTTACTCGCACAGTCGACAGTATGATTTGACAGCCGAAGCACTCCGCAAGCACTTCGTGTTACTTGAGCAGTCGCAACGTTATCTGCACTCACCGAGTTCGTCGGGCAGTTCAAGGTGGGAGAGCATCACCGCGTGCAAGAACCTAGGGACCCCAATAGCTGACGGTCATAGGTGCGCGACGAGTGGAAGTGCCCCACAGCGAGGCGCGACGTGAGAAGGAAGCATCAACTGTTGCTGAGGTTCCGAGATCTCATGGGCGTTCGGTGCAGGAGACTCATCGACGTGTGCAAAGACCCAGAGACCCCCAGAGGTGACAGCCAGAGGTAGCAACGATCTGAAGTGCCCCACAGCGAGAAGCGACGGGAGAAGGAAGCATGAACCGTTGCTAAGGTGCCGAGATTTCATGACTGTTCGGGGCAGGAATTAGATCGACGCGTGCAAGGACTCAGGGATGTTTGGTTGGTTGGTTGGTTCACAGGAAGGGAAAGGCGCAGTATCTATCACACTTGCTCTGTGGACACCTGAACCGCGCCGTAAGGGAAGGGATGAGGGTGGGAGTGAAAGTGGAAAGAGAGAAAGGGGAGCCATAGTGGAGGGCTACGGAGTAATTTCGACCACCTGTCAGCGCACGCGGCGAGAGAGCACAGCCGTTCCTCAGGTGAACGGGATTTCTTGCGTCCGTTAGTGTGTATGGCTCACACATTTGGAGCGAGAGGTGCGTGGTGTCGGTGTGTAGTAAATAGCATACATGAAAACTAAAGATCTAGTGAAAATTCGAGAAACAGAGGCTGAAAGGGAGGCTCGGAGCCGATAAATCCAAAATGAAATGAAAACCCAAAGTAGAAATGAGAAAGATGGAGCTAGCAGCTGAGCTGGAAATCAGATTGAGGCAGAATTGAGCAAGCACGAGCTCGATGCTCAAAACGCGCAGAGGCAGACATCCGAAAGGCTCAAGCTGGAGTTAGAATATTAGAAATAAAACAAGGGCCTTGTGGACAGCTAATCAAAACAGGTAATAAAGCAGAATAAACTAACTCGAACGCTTTGAAAGAGCAGCCGCGAACAGTGCTTCTAAGCAGCGGGTTTGGCGACGAAACAGCTGCGCCTTTCCACGTTACCGCGAGCAATGAGCTGGCGGAGACGATTTTCGCAGGATCGAATGAGTCAGTCGGCGTGCGGGAAGCAATGCCTGTCGTAATGTCATACGACGCGGAGAGCACAATACAAGCTCTAGAAGTAGTGATGCCCGCGTGCGTTCAGATTGTCGAGGTAGCAAATATAAGAGTCCGATATGCCCCCATGCACACAGCAGGCAGCGAGAGAGGCGACAATCGCAGAAAAAACGATCATAGAACCCATAGCTGCAGTGTGGGGCGAGGCCGGATCTAACGCGTTGACTGGAGCGGAAGCAACATACATTCCAGAGATCCTAGTCGTAATCGCAAATAAAAAACAAGTTGCCACAGCTGGTGATTCAGTAACAGCGATTGCAAACGATACCATCAGCGAGATCACCGATAAGGCGTTGACCACAGCAGATGCGATTTACAGGACAGCGGTCTCAGTACTGTCGGAAATACCAAGCTCGGTCACACGATAGGTGCGGAATTAGCCACCGCTCGAAATCGTGAACCAGAGACACTCCGCGACGCAGCAAGCGCCCCTCGTGAAGGTAAGCGTGCAGTAGGCAGCATAAGTGAAATATAAGTGAAAGATATGCCAAGACTGCGGGTGCACATTTGCTGGTTTCGTTGGTTAGGTTTGCAGGGAAAAACTAGGTTCATTATTCCTCCCTATCAATCTAAATGCAGAGCATCGAAAAAAAAAAAAAAACATTCTTTCCAAGCAAAGAATGCTGTTGGTTTCGAGGTTTGCTTTTTCGTATTTATGGGTCACAAATTGCATCAGGCTTTGACTGTGTGTCGGAGGACTGCAATTTTTTGACTACCTGGAATTAATAATAGTAATGCATTTGTTGGCTGAGTTGGTTTGGTTTGCAGGAAAAAAGTAGGTTCAAAATTTCATCCTATCGCACTAAATGCAGAGCGTCGAAAGAAAATGATTTTGCTACTTAGCCACGCAATGAACATTGTTCATTTTAAGGCTTACTTTTTTCGAGTTTTCGAGTTTATGGCTCACACAGCGCCCGAGGCTATGAAGGGCTACAATTTCGCGACTACCCGAGGTTGTCTTGGGCCGCTCTTAAATATTCTGGTCATGTTTTATAGCAAACATTCAGGAGATGAGATGATTTCATTCAATAGCGGAAACGTCTCCGTTTTATAGAACATCTGACATTACATGTTGTGCGAAGGAAAAATCACAAGATATGCTTCCAGGTTGCAGCCAGCAATACTTGACACAGACATGTTACTTGGTGCGACATGACGAGACCAACTGTCATGGTAGGAGCTTCGAATTTGGTTACCTCCGTTGCATTGGCAATTTTGATGTATGATTCTTTTCCCGAGCATTGTATTCCAGAAGAGCAAATCACCAAGCCGAGGGAAATCTTGGACCCATCGAAATCGTGGGTACTCTCCGATTCCAGCGTTCAAACGCGGCATCTCCCGAATGGGACTTCGTGGCACCTGGCACTGGAACTTGATGCCTCTACTGGGCAGCACATGAAACTCCGCCCAATGGGCTCTCCTTTTTGAAGCAGGACAGGAGGTGGCGCTCGGTGCACATATACGCGCGCGTGAGCGTCGTGGGTCGCCACACTCACAGCGATTTGGATGCCTCAGGATATGCCGACATGCAGCACGAATGCTGCGAGAGGTGCGCCTATGGGTCGAGTGCACCATATTCACATTTCTGGGTTACATAGAGGCTTAAATATTGGCACATTTTATATATCCCGGAAAGTAGCTGGGTCAGTTGGTACATGCTTCTTAAGAAAGCAGCGCGCTATTGCGTCAGTGAGATTAAGAAATTCGCAGCGGTCAAGTGAATGCCGCTAGCATAGGATCGGGTTAATTGGAGGAAAATGGGAGATGCCTTCGCCCTGCAGTAGATATATTCCGGCTGATGATGATGACGATGATGAAAAATTTTAGAGAATAAAAATGCAAATTACAGAATATATATTATTATCTCCATATAAATCCGTCCAAAAAGCATCACTTAGGCTGTAACAACTGTCATGTAATGAGGAGTATATTTTGCATCGACTCCTCGGGATTTGATGAATCATTTCTGCGCATTAAGGCGACAGCACCATGGAGCTCACGCCACAGAAACTCAAGCGACATGCGGCGCCTATCATCGTTAAGAAATCATCATTCGTTAGTTGTAACGGAAGTCAACAAATCGGCAGAGGGCCCAAATAGTCAAAATTGGCAAGATGGTTTATGTATCTGAGTTACTTCGGAAAATATTAAAGAGATCAATGAAAGAAAATTGTGTTTCTGGTCTTGCCCACCCAGGTCCTCAAAGTTATAAGTTCGAGAAGAAATTATTTTTTATGGTAAAAGAAATGTCGTTCGGCGTTCCGCTCGATATCTAAAAATTAAAACCGGTTCTTTCGAACGCTATTGCAAACCTTTCCAAGTTTCGGGGAGGGTAAAAGGATGCCCCTGCGCCGCTGAATACTTTCAGTGGCTGATATCCTTTCAGTCGTCCTAGACCAGCAGAATGTGCCTGTGCAATGCACTCACCTGAAAATGCATTCTGCAGAACAATCAGTGCAATGGTAGCTACTAGAAGAACTTTCATTGTCTATGTCGACGCGATGAATGTTGGGAATGCTATTCTCTTGTGTCTTTAACTGATTCAGAGGGCCTTCATCGGTGCTTTTATTTCAATTTCCAGCCTCATCCGGCGGCGCTGGAGGTCATAGACTTTTGCGTATTTTGCATTTATTGATGGAAATTTTCAGTCAGGAGCAGTTAGTTATGGATTATGCGAAACAAAAAACAGAACAACCGGTCCCTTCACTGTAACGCTAATGACAACGAGAACATACATCCGCTTAAACTTTTGCTGATATTCGTGACACGGTTTGAAAACTTAGTGGTCAGCTGCTTTTTATTTTAGCGTGTCCTCTCATAGGAAACAACTATGCACATCAGCTGCTGTAGGCGCTGCTGTCTTTTCTTTCCACGTGTCCCTCCACTAGGGTGACTCCGGCAAATCTGGACGCAGCTGACGCGGCGGCAGCAGGAGCTCTCGCTCTGTCCAACCATGGTCATGTTAGAATCAGAACGAGGTTCCTGTTAGCGATCTAAAACTGATGCTTATAGATAGAGAGTTAGGAGAGAATCGGCTTCGGGATCATTGGGTGCTGATTCAGCCACCCTACCGTTATGTTACGGGGGGAGGAAGGGCACAAAAGAACAGCGCAAGAGAAAACAGGTTGCGTTAAAAGAGAAACTAAAAGCAGCGCAATAACCAAGCAGCACATGGAAAATGTTCGTGAAGACCAACCACCACTCATAAAAACAGCACGCGACCAAACCGCGTACCAGAAAAAAAACATCACAGCAACAAAACAGCACACGGAAAAAACCAGAACGACAAAAGATCACTAGAAAAAAAAAACAGAATGACCATAAAACAGTGTAGGGCACAACGATGCAGCACTGCTAGGGCAGTCGATTATCATAACCACAGTCACGCAGGGTAAAAGGACAACGCATATACTATCTAAGGTCGGAGTTAGGGACTGTTGTTTTCGTTGAACAATTAAAACAACTTAGTTATGATCTCGTCTCATTTCAAGTCAGATAGCTGTTGACCACGCGGACTGACTGACAGAGGACATTTACAAGGAACCCAATACAAATTATGTAGCAAAATAGACTGAATTAAAATAATTTGATGGCAAAAACTGTTGAAGCGGATAGGCTAATTTTTGGTCTAGTTGGAATTATTCGATTGTGTCCCAGCCAGTTTGTTACCTCTAAAATGCCTTGCTGAAAGACTTTGCAAAGATAATTTATTTTAACGAACATAAGAAAGACATGGCAAATTTAACTTCAATATATCTTGTAACTGAGAAAGAATCGCAGCAGCCATGATAGGTTTTCTCAGGCGCCAGCAATGTAGAAACTAATCAGCGGGAAGAAGAAGAGACACTGGCCATGGGCTTAGTTAAGGCTTTGCCATAAATGAACCAATGCAGTGTGGCCGTGTGCCGGCGCCACAACAGCGGTTAGAAATGTGGCAGTATTATCTACCATTAAGAGGGACAGTAAAGAATTAAAGGATGCCACTTGATCAGTCCGATAAACAGCGAGTAGGCCTGGGATTGTCACACAGTAACAGAGGGGGGGGGGAGATAATTCGGACCAAGTGTCTCTCTATTAAAAATGGATGCTTTGCATATAACATAACACGCCACAAGTGACAGGGTAATTACTCTGTGCCCTACACGAAACAATTGAAGTGCATTCTATTAGACACAGAGATCAATAACGTGTGACTGGCGTCTCCAGTCTGACTCCTTGTATAAAAAAGAAGCGCGTGTGCAAGCATCGCAGAAACCGCTCCTCGCCATCTCTTTCTAGCTAGTCAGACAGATGACGAGTTGCAGATTCTGAAAGGCTGGGTACATTGCGAGGACGGGAGTGCTGCGTGCCTCAGCGACACCACAGCACAAACAGAACAACAGTAAGCGTGGAGTGTTCAAAGGTGCGGCGGCGGCTGGCTGCAGGGCTCACGTGAACGTTGAACATTCTATGTGCAAGCCGCCGCATCTTGTTCGCAACGACACTTTCGAAAAAGACGGGGGCACCACAGTTAACGCACTGATCGTTGGGCGCTACACATCATCTGGCAATGCGCTGTCGCATGAGGAGGACGCTTCAACGCCTGTGCGAATCGAAATCTCGCACTTCATTGGGAAGTTGCTGTACTGCCCAATCTCACCATTTCGAGACAGCGGTCTCCTGTTTGTCAGCCGAAAGCCTGGAACAGGAAGCTGATACGTAGGTATAGAAGGTCGCATCGAGCGTTGATTTATTCTAGGCTGCCGTGCGGTAACAAGTCAGAGGTCTTCCGCAAGCGGGTCGAGGTGACGCCTAGGTGAAAGAAGCGCCGCGCTATACTCAACGAATAAGTGATGAAGGACTGACCAGGGTACGGCGCACCTGTTACTGGCCTCTCCACCAGCTTCAGCGCAAGCCCTCGATCCACCGTCGGGATGCAAGGCAGACCGAGGCCTCCCATTCTCGTTGAAGGGTGTAAACAGTAGCGGGCCGGTAACGCTGTTCCTGCATCCTCGGAAAGCATTTAACACCTATAATTTTCGCTTACATTTTCCGTCACGGTTCCCTACACAAAGGCAGGTGGACATCTCTAAATGGCCTGGTGCCTATAAGAGCACTTTCAGAAATTCCCGCGTGTTGTAGAAGTAACCGTAACTTCAGTATTGTTAAGGTTTATTTTGAGAGTGATTCTGCACCTTAGCCTGGTGCGCACACCTACAGATGGTGAGCTTCCTTTTCCTCAACCTCTATTTTGGAGAGCCTCGTTTTCACACTTCCTTGTCCTCTTCTGTGCGCATGCCTGACATTTTCGCCTTCGCAGACGAAGCCCCTGGGCTGTCAGTGGGAGACCTGAAAGTGGCAGCGCTTCGCTCTTGCGACATGGACTATTTCTGTTTTCCGAGAGAGGCGACCTTGGGAACATTGATGCGTTTGAGCACAATACATAGGTCTGTGTAGTGCGACAATAACCTCTGGGACAAACCAAGCTTGCGGAGAGGTGTCCAGAGCCACACTAAGTCGCCGGGAAGGTAGAAGACATCCTGATGCCGACGATCGTAGCGCTGCTTAGAGCGTTCCTGCGAGGCCAGAGTGCGTAATCGGGCGACCCGACGAGCCTCTTCAGCGCTTCAGAGGGTGCCCTAAACAGAAGGATCGGTGTCGAGTGAGAACGGCAAAATGGTATCGAACGGGCGCAGAGGAGGAAAAATGGACTATAATCAGTTGTCTCATGCTTCGAAGTGTTATAGGCGTAAGCAATGAATGGAAGCACGTCATCCCAGTTCTTGTGCTGCGAGTCAACATACATCGCAAGCATGTTCGTCAGAGTCCGGTTTGTACGTTCAACGAGGCCATTTGTCTGGGGATGGTAAGGCGTAGAGTGACGCAACTGGCAAGTATAATAGCACAGAAGCTGCTCCCCAACACCTGCCGTAAACTGGCGACCTCGGTCACTGATGATAACACGAGGAGGCCCATGACGGAGGACGACAGCGTAAAGAAGAAAGAAGGCGACGTCAGCGGCGGTAGCGGAAGGGATGGCGGCAGTTTCACAGTAACGCGTGAGATGATCAACGTACACGATGACCCAGCGATTGCCTTTGGACAAGCGGAGAAACGGGCCTATGAGGTCAACACCCACTTGCTCATATGGTGTGGTCGGTGGTGTCACCGGATGTAAGTGGCCCGGCGGAGAAGTCGTGGGGAGTTTAAACCGTTGGCACTGCACGCAGGAGTTCACGTAACGCTGAGTCGTTCGAAGCATATTTGGCCAGTAGAAACGTTCCTTAATGCGGATGAGAGTCCTGGCAAACCCCAAGTGTCCAGCTGTAACGTCATCGAGCCCAGAGTGTAGAACAGAGGAGTAGAGGCTAGCTGGAACGACTAGCCGCCAGACGAGTAATTGTTTTTGATACAGCAAACCATCGCGAATGAAAAAAGGGTTCGCAGATGTCGGATTGCGAGCTTTTTAAAAACGTGATACCAAGTCTTGATCTTTTCGTTGTTCTCGCTGGAAGGTGGCAAGAGCTGGAAATTGTACGGAAACGGCGGCAAGAAAGTCGTCAAAGTTATCATCGCAGAGGGTAGTTGCGAGAGGCAGCCGCGAGAGGCAGTCAGCGTCAGCGTGTTGGCGGCCACTTTTGTACGACACTGTAAAGTTGAACTCCTGAAGGCGTAATGCCCAGCGGGCCAACCGACCGCAGGGGTCGCGTAGATGCACCAGCCAGCAAAGCGAATGATGATCGGTGATGACTGTAAAGGAACTTCCATAAAGTAACGAGCGAAACAGCTGTACGCCAAAAACGATGGCAAGGCACTCTTGCTCCGTCACGGTATACTTGCGTTAAGACTTGCTAAGGATGGGACTTGCGTAAGCGGCGACGTGTTGGTTTCCGTCATGCCGTTGTATGAGCACAGCACCCACGCCGATGCCACTTGCGTTAGTGTGGAGTTCAGTGGGAGTTGTCGGGCTGAAATGAAGCAGTATGGGCCACGAGGTAAGAAGAAACTCGAGCTGGCGAAACGCAGAATCATATTCAGGAGTCCATTTGAAAGAAATATTTTTCTACAAGAGGCTTGTGAGGGGGTAGGCTACGTCAGCAAACTTAGAGATGAAGTGTCGAAAGTTGGTTGGTTGGTTTGTGGGGTTTAACGTCCCAAAGCGACTCAGGCTATGAGAGACGCCGTAGTGGAGGACTCCGGAAATTTCGACCACCTGGGGTAAGAGCTAAGTCCCAGGAAGCTCCTGAGTTTTTTCACAGACTTGGGCTCTTTGACGCAGCTGACAGCTTCAGTCTTCAGTGGGTGAGGCCTAACACCGTTTTTGTCAACCAAATGCCCAAGCACAACAATCTGGCGTTCACCGAAGCGACACTTCTTAGAGTTCAGCACGAGACCCGCTTTCTCCATGCAGTTAAGGACCACAGTTAAACGGCTGTTATGCTCGGCGAAGGTCTTCCCGAAAATTACCACATCATCTAGGTAACACATGCAAATTTTCTCCTTCAGGTCACGGAAAAGACTGTCCATACATCTTTAAAAGGTATTCAGAGCGCTGCATAGGCCGAAAGGCATCACAATAAATTCATATAACCAATCGGGGGTGACGAATGCCGTCTTCTCTTTGTTTTTCGGATGCATCGGTATCTGCCAGTATCCGAACCCTAAATAAATAGTTGCAAAGTAGGAAGCTGAATGGAGGCAGTCAATGGCATCATCAAAACGTCGGAGCGGGTAAACATTCTTCTTTGTGACAGTATTGAAGCGGCGATAGTCGACACAAAATCGCCAGGTGCCATCTTTCTTTATCACGAGAATCACACAGGTGGCCCATGGGCTGGATGATTCATGAATGATTACTCTTTGCATCATATCACGGACCTTTTCATCAATTATCTTACATTCTAAATTTGAGACACGGTATGGCGTCTGTCTAATCGGGTGTGCAAATTCAGTGTCGATCATGTGGTGGGTGCGGGAAGGCGGAATCGGTGGCGACGGATCTCGACCAAAGTCGAACACGTCCACATGTTTCATAAAAACCTCCATCAATATTCGGTCGTCGTTGGTGGATAACGATTCGTTTATCATGGACGGAAACTGGGAATCGGCATGATCGGGACGTCTATTTGAACGTGCAACGCCGTCACTGAACGCGGCGATATGCATAGAAAGGCGTTCTTCACAGTCGGCGTATTTCAAACCACGCGGCAATATGGCAGGTTCGTCGGAATGGTTGACAGTCCAAAGCGTGGCATGGCCCTCGTTCATTCGAACAACGCTGCGGGGCACCAACACACTCGTTTTGGCACCGGAAACGGAAACGGGTTCCACCAGAGCGTCGAAGGCATTGGGAACCGCACCCGAGGACACAACTGGGACGAAGACGGCGGACATCGCCGGAAAGACGGTATTCTCGAAGACAGAAAATACTTGGACAGCCCTCGGCGATTCTTCTATGAGGGCCGATCGAAGGCTGGGTCTTATTTATCTCGCCACTGTTGAAGTCAAGGGTTGCGCCACACTGCTGTAAAAAGTCAACTCAGAATAACGCCGTGCGTAGAGCGAGGGAGCACCGTAAATTCAGTTCTGAACTCGTGTCCAGCGATCGCTACATTTACATAACAAATACCAAGCGGAACCAACAATTTTCCCCTACACCTCAAAATATGACAGTTCTATCTCAAACAAACATAATTTTTGTGGCCAAGACGGTTCTTAAAATCTAAGCTCATCACGGAAACTGTAGCACCCGTATCCACTAAGGTCATAACACAAACACCATCCACTAACGCTTCCAAGCGGTTCTTCAGCATAACGACCGGTAGAGAAATTGGCAATATCGATGACCTGGCGACCGCACCTCCATCGGCCGCACACGCTAGTTTCCCGGTGGCGGAGAAGAACGGCGGGGAGAAGGCGATTGTCGGGAGCGGCGGGCAGGAGGAGTCAGGCTGCGATCAGAAACGGGTGAGTCGTTGCGTGGTGGTGAGTAGCGGTAGGGGCCCGAAGGAGGGGGATAGGTCGGGTCAAGGACTTTCGGACTCACAGCAGAACGGCGATTTGACCATTGGCGCTGGTAGCGTGGTGCCGGGTTCCGATGGTGGCAGAATCTGGATATGTCGCCAAGCATACCACAGCGGTAACATACTGGTAGTTCACGAGCACGGTCCAAATAATAGTCCTCCGAAACAGGATCGAAGCGATCAGCAAAGTCCAGCCGCTGGGGTCGTTGTGGAGGAGGTGGCGCCCTGTAATGGGAACGTGCTAGGGGAGCAGGGCCGTATAAGTCGTTTCAGTGGTCACGGACGGGAGGAGAAGCGGTAGAACCCCAAGAAGAGCGCTGGATGGGAGCTGCCTGCAGGGAGCAGCTATCATAGGGGATTGCACTGCAGTTCACAACATCTTAATGGCGGGAGAGTTCATCACGGACAATTTGGCGAATCATGTCGCCCAAATGCGGAGGCTCATGTGAATTCTCGTGAGAATCCGCGCTTGCAAAAATGGTCACGTTAGGCAGACGGCCGAGTTTTGGGGTTATGCGACGCAGCTTTAAAGCTTCGAATGTACGACAGTGCTTGATCACGGCAGTGGGAGAATCTAAGTTTTCTTTTGTAATCAAAAAATATACGTCCACCGCGATGCCTTTAAGAGGTGGCCAACTCTGTCTTCGTCAGACATGCTCGGATTCACCGCTTTGCAGAGTTTTAGGACCTCTTCAATGTACATTGTGCATGTTTTGTCAGGCACTTGGGCTCGTTGGAATAAAGTCTGCTCAGCGCATTTTCGTTTTGCCGTGGTATCCCCGAAACAGTTTCGAATCTCCTCTTCTAAACGATCCCAGCTCGTTAGGGACGCTTCATGGTTCTGAAACTATGTCAGGGCTGTGGCGGTAAAAAAAAAATATTTGCTAGCTTTACTGTGGTATCCCAGCGATTGTACTTGCTCACCTGCTGGTAACTGGTGAGCCACCCGACAACGTTTTCGCCAGCCTTGCCAGCAAAGATCCGCGGCTCACGGTAATGCTTCCATACGGATGCCACTGGGCCTGGCTGCCGTGCGTCGCCGTCTTGGAATATTGTGGCGGTCAAAGGGGGAAGCCCAGCGAGTCGTCGGCTCGAACGAGGTAGAGAAGAATCCGTGGTTATCATTGCAGCACCTGCCACCACACTGTTAGCGTTTATTTAAAGAGTGATTCTGCACCTTGCCTTGTCAGATGGAGGGGAGGATAAGCCCCCCCCCCCCGCAAAACAGGAGGGGGGGGGGAGTTTTTTGTTTCGGGGAGCGGGCGTTATCCCAGCCAAGGGGCTCATGCAATCTTGATTCGCTCCGCCTGGATGGGTTCGCAGTGCGAATGCACCGCCCACGCAACGCCCTGGCTGATCGAAGCCTGACGCGAGCAAGACACCTAATAGGAGACTTCTATTCTTCGATTTTCTTCCTTGAATATGATCATTGGGTGTCCCCAATTTTCATAAAATTTCTTTGCGCCAAGGTGCCGTACTTCTTGCTGAAGGTGGAACCAAAGCTCCTTTCTGATCTTATTCTTCACTTCGAGGAGACACGGCGTCTTGGGGCTGAAGGCAGCGCGGCATCTCGCTACCCATATTTGGTAGTTGATTTCTGCGAGTGCCAAGACGAATTGTTTCCGCGCTTCACTGGGCAGCGAATTGAGGTACCTCAACATGCAGTACGGGATGCCTGGGAGCTTGAACAAATCTCTCAGTCGATCGAGGAGCGCGGTTGGCAGGATGAAATCATAAAAAATGTGCTCCGCGGTCTCTCGTATTCCACAGAATGGGCAGGTGTCGATTTGGCCCGATAGTCTTGACACGAATGCTCGTCGGCGGATTGGAAGTATGCCTCGCGGGAATCGCCGCACGGACGCGTGACGTGCATCGAGGAAATGAGCAGTGATGAAACTCCACATGGAGCGCTCGGCGGGCATTAGTTCTTTCGATAGGTGTTTTGGAAGTGCCGGTATCAGTAGGTCAAGTGCACTTTTAAATTCAATACCGAGAGGGTCTTCGGCAGACTTTTCCCTTTAGCCTGGTGCTCTAACCAACAGATAGTGAGCTTCCTCTTTCTCAACCTCTATTCTGGAGAGCATCTTTTTCACACTTCCTTGTCCTCTTCTGTGCACATGCCTGACAATATTACATCCAGTAAAGAAGTACTCAATGTGAACAGTATTTTTAATTTACTAGCTCCAATAAAGACATGATGAAGGCGGGATGACTCCGGGGCTTCCACGTGGCGCCGAAGTCAGCACCAGCTTCATGGCTGGCGCCGAAAAGGGAATGCAGTTTTTTGTTCCTGGCATTGGTTCGCCTCCAGAGCTGACTCAGAAAATGGCAAGCCTTGATATAAAGAATAGAGGATAGAGCTGAAAAGGCATTCAAGCTATGAAGGAAAGGGGCAGGGGGTGCTGAATACGCTTTAAGACAAGAGAAGAGTAGGCGCGGTCGCGTCCACTTGTTGTAAACCGGTTGCTACTTCCGTAGGCGTGTAGCACGCGTGCTAGGTGTCAAATATTGGCGCAGAGAGATCGAACCAAATGTCGATACTCTGCTCTCCGCTCAGCTAATACGGTGCTACTACGCGATCGAAAATTCTTTCAGTCTCGATATTCCACTCGTCGACTGGCACTTTTGTTGCTAAGAAGCTATGACCACTGATAAGTCGCCATCGGTGATATCTTCCCCGAATGCTGCGGGCGATCGCCTATGGAAGAGACAAGCAAGAACGCTATTAGAGCCCGATCTCCCAAGGAAGCGTCAGACTCAGAGGACAGAAGAGGAGCAAGAGCACCAGAATGAGCTATGTGTGTTACTTCAGTTATCACTTGCCGCTACTCGCTGTGATTGAAACTATGTTTTTTCACTCGAGCCGACATAACAAAGGTCAGCACGAATGCATTCCTGCAGTGCAGTAATCTAGGTGTAGCACGGACTAGACTGCCAATGTTTACTTTGTGAGTTGAAGCTTAAGCAATGTATACCTGCGGTGTCATCAGCATATTGAAGAAGTCTTGAGGCTGGTTTCAAAAATCACAGAACAGACATAGATATCAAAGCAATGTTAGCTTCTCCAGTCGAACGGAATGATTTTGGTTTGGTAAAATTTTATTTCCCACAGTAAGGGTCCTGGAGGACACTCGGCTAGGCGCCAGGTGTAGAGGGAAGCTCCCACGTCGGCACAGAGAGCCCGAAGCTCTCCGCAGCCGCGCGGGCCTCCTGGACAGCCCGAAGCTGATCATGTAGTGAAGCACTTTTTAACACTTTGTCCCAACGTTCCTTGTTCTTGGCGTAGGCATCGCTCGATGCACAACCACACAGCATATGGTTTAAGTCTACACTGTCACTGCACCGTTCACACACATGTTGTCCGTTGTAGTATGGGTCGATGTGCTTCATGCGCCAGGGGTTGGGGTATGAGTTCGTTTGGAGCAAGCGTAACGTGACTGATTAGCTGCGGGTTTATTTCTTATCCGGAAGGGGAAATGCTCGTCTGCCTAGATAAAAGTGCTTAGTGAGCTCGTTGTACGTGAATAATTGATCTCTGTACTCAATATGTGGAGTAGCAGGGGAAACCGGAGGGACGCGGTCGATGCGTCCTCGCGCCGCCTCGTGTGCGATCTCATTGAGATTCCACAGGCCGCCCCCTAAGCTGCCCATGTGTGCCGGGAACCATACGATGGAGTGATTGGTAATATTACTTCCGCCTAAGATCCGTAGCGTCGTCTATGGTGCGCGATGCCGATAAAATTCTTTGGCCCTCGCATCGGCCCGCATTATTAAAATGGTGCTTCTGCGAAATTTGTTAAAGCTTTTGGTCAACTGCAGAGATATTCTGATATCGAGTGAAGCCGCCCAGACTTGCTGCCACTGTCCGCGCTCCTGCATGCGGCGCGCGTCCCAGTAAGCTGCGGAGTCTAGTGGAGCCAGTCCGCCTCAGAGAACAGGAGACCAACCCTGCCTGCCAAGAAAGGTACTCAACGCGGAACAAAGTCCTCCAAGCAGGCTGACTTCCAGGACCAGGAACTGTACAATGGAGGCCCTTTCACCTTACTGCTCGTCGGATGGCACTTGCGCCTAGCGTGTGTGAGCTGTTTTGCGGTAGTCATTGCAAGGCTTATGTGCACCTCGCGTACGGCATCCAAGGAGCAGCCCTCGACAGCTGTATGCAAGCATTTAAAGAAAGAGGGGGATCCGGTATTCCTTTGCTTCACTACGTTGCCCCCTCCCCCATCGTTGGGGTGGCGCAGCGGTTACGGCGCTCGACTACTGCTCCGAAGGACGCGGGATCGAATCCTGGCCTCGCGGCCGCTTTTCGATGGAGGCGAAAAGCGAGGCACCCGTGTGCTGTGCGATGTCAGTGCGCGTGAAAGACACCCAGGTGGTCGAAAGTTCGGGAGCCCTCCACTACGGCATCTCTCATAGCATGAGTCGCTTTGTGATGTTAAACACCACAAACTATAAACCAAACCATCGAGCGTTTCTTGCAATTTCTTCAATGCCATCCAGGGCTCTTTGCAATTTGTCTCCCTTTTCTCCCGCTGATCCTGTCGCCGTCCACACCGTAATGTCGTCGGCGTAGAGTGCGTGACGAATTCCAGGTATGCTTTCCAATTTCCTCGCTATTGGCACCCTGGCCAGATTAAAGAGAAGGGGCGAGATGATAGATCCCTGCGGGGTTCCTATCCCGGCAGTTTCTCTTTCGTTGGTCCTGATACCGCCGATACTTATCGTTGCTGTCCGGATTCTGAGAACGTCCCGGACGTAATTGTACGTTCTCTCCCCGCACCCGGTTTCCGATATGCTATCGAGAATTGCTTTGTGGCTGATGTGGCTGGCCCACACGGGTCTCTCTGAGCAGCGCTGCCTGCTCACCAGGGCCCGAGAGACAGCCCAGGCCAATGGTATCCTGGACGGAGGAAATCACCCATGCTATTCCGTTAAACAATTAAAGTTTTCTCTCCTCTCTCGGAGCAAGCACCGGCTGGGTGAGGAGGTAAACAACTCTTATTGATTATAGTGTAATATAGGAAGTGTAAATAGCTATGGCTGAGCGACCGAGTGGTCTAAGGGGAGATTCGCAAGAAGACAAGAAATCATCTGGATCCGGCCGGCAACGCGAGCGGTCGTCTCTCACCGCCAGTTCCGATGGATGCCAGGGAATAGCTGACATAATTATGGAGAGCCGTCCGTCTTCTGGTTACAAGCAGCGAAGCAACCGGTAAATACCTTCTTGTCACCTTCCGCGGCAGACGCCGTGCCATGGCCGTCAACGGAAAATGCGGTGCGCATGGGGGATCCCGGTCGCCATCCCAGGCTCTTGAGAACGTTCACCATGTTATACGCCTAACCCCAGCCGGTAATTCCGAAGCCATTTTCGATTTGAGCAAATGAACGCGCGGAACGTAAAAAAAAAAGAGGATCACTATCCTAAACTTGTGGAATTAGTAACCGTGGAGAAAACGCCATGTTCTTGTATGAAGCTAAAAACATATTATGGGATGACTTTGTAAAGGTACCGAATGCATCTAGATTTGAAGAGTCATGCTACTTTTCAGGCCACTCGAAAGTCTCGACTATACTGGTGAGCGCCAATTGCGAGAAGGATCTTCAGGGGAGAGGAAGAGGCAAATACTATGTCACCTGGCACATGAAAGAAGAGGTGTTCTTTTCAGCCTGAATTAATAGCGTGTTGGGACTGCCTGCACCTTTTTGTGTGGTTACGTTTTTATGTTAACAGCCACTTATTTGTGTTGTAATCCGATTTTTGATCGTGATGCAGTCTGCATTGCAGACCCTGCATCCAAATAAAATTCGCGGCAGTTTGCCTTTCCTGGAGGCATTTGAGAAAGGAAGAAGATACCATTTTGAGAGTCTCATATAGCACCGAAAAAGAAGTGGAGCAAAGGTTGCTGGATTTATAAGCCGACTACGTGATGCTGCTAATCGTTGTGGAAGGCTTCGTTTTAGGAGCTTTGCTGAAAAGCATCTAGCCGGATTCTTTCAAGTCACCAGGAGGACTACAACTCGCCGGTTGGTGCAGAGTTTAAATCGAAATAATTCAACATAGTAGACCCTGAGTGTATAAGCATGTAGAAATTGTTTTACAATGACTGAGAGAGATAATGTCTGTGCGACCTGTGAAGATGGGCTTCACAGCCAGTCTTAAGATGACAACGCCTATGAGGAGCGCCGTAGTTAGGAGGTCCGGTAATTTTCGCCATGAGGTGTTCTTTACCGTGCAAATGAGTTGACTGAAAATGCACAGTACACGGGAAATTGCATTCCGTCTGCATCGACAGTGGCTACCGCAGGAGATACTGAACTCGCGGAGTCGAGAACAGCTGTGTAGTGCCTAATAGACAAGCCGATGAGACAGCTAGGGTTGAATAAAAATACACAGCTGCAATAGCATTTCATATTATATGCTGTGACCTCGACATGTTGTTTACATAACTGCACAACAGATGTTAAGCAAGTTCACATTGGCATGCCCAAGGGCAGTACCCTAGGGGCCGCTGTTGTTCTGCTTATATGTTAATTATTTTAAAGCTATTGAAAATACAGTAAGATGTGCGATGCACGCTTATGGTACCACTTTACTGCTAAGCGAATGAAATCTATATCACTTATTATCAAAGGCGAATCGTACTTTTCTAACATTATCAGTACTAATACAACAAAAGTTGCCCTTTTCATGTCCAAAACTGCCAAGAAGACATATAAGATACACTGGTACTAAACAAATCAAATATCTTCAGTTTACGGTTATATGGTGTATTGTATTGTTTTAAGGGCATATGTAATGGAATGAGGATACTGATTTTGTCGTCTCTAAAATGTAACGTTTGCCGCAGCCCTTTCTAAATTGCGATAATATTTATCGAAAAGCATCAAGCTTTTACGGTGGTAATCTTTATTTCTGTCAAATATCCCCTACTGTAACTAGGTATTAAGTATTACCACTGACAAAGTAGTTCGAATGATCGTGAATGTTCCTTATGGCAGCCACAAAAACCATATCTTTAGAGAACTGAATCGATGTGACAAAATTTATAGAACAATGCTAATCAATAGTTACGAGGTAGGTATGAAATAGCAATTTCTTTTCGAGTATTGCAAATGTACCTCGAAAAGCATGCACGCGCTACAGTCCCCAACATCAACAATCGGAAGTTACACGGATCCTCAGTAATTATAAAGAACAAATGATGAAGATTGTTATCCATTTTTATTGAATTCACTAATATTTTATAATTCATGAGATGTGTGAAACTGTATGATCATGTATTACTGTCATGTATATATGCTTGTTTTGATGCCACGTACATATGACCGCGGACCACGTCAAATCAATCTTGCGAACCCTCGATACCGTTGTTGTTGAAAATGAACTGATTGACTGAACTTTGTAGTGATGGTTAGTGATTGCTTACTCAACTAAGAATAAAAACAACTTTAAGAAATGAAAAAACGATTACCCTGAATAGGTGAATTCACCGTGGCGATCGAAGTATGCTAAACCTAGCGGGAGATTTAAATTCAGGAGAGAAACGAAGCGTTTGGTCTTTCAACCCCTTTATGGCTTCGTCACTTTCACACCTTTCCTCTGGCTAGCCTCAAGGGATAGCCAGTGTAATAGCAATCTTTCTTTTTAGATCAGAAAATTGGGTTCCCCTTTTTATACTCGTAGGAGTTCAAGCACGTTTTTGTTCTTGGAATCACTCTTCTTAAACTATGGGCTATTATTGTTTGACAGACACTAATCAGCTCACAGGTGTAAGCTATCACACAATGTGAGGGACAACTCGAGGTATTTGTAATGCCCCGATTTATATCCAGGTTTCACCACCTTTGGATCGCCCTGGAACTCTGTAGATTAGTTCCCGCATAACTTGGTGCATTGCGACTGCTTGCTAATTGTTGTGTGTGAGAAAGCAGAGGCAGAAATGAAGAGATTTGTGAGTAAGAGTGATGGAAAGTGCATGTACGCGAAAGAGGATATGCAAAGTGAGAGCGACCCGGAGCCTTTAGCGCTCATGTCATGCTCTTAAAGGTGAACCTAAAGTGGCGTTCTGTGCGCCTGAAATTTTTTCAAAACCGGTTCTCTCAAGCCCCTTTTCAAAGCATTTCTACCTTTTGGAGAATACGGAAGGACATCTCTGCTACAAGAACCATTTGCTGGCAGATTTCCGTCTTTACAACGGACACAGAGCGTCCCTGCATTCCACTCACCTTCAAAGGCTATTTTCAGTATTATTAGAGCTGCGTTGGCGCTCACAAGAACAGTGATTGTTCTCTCTCGAAGCCGCACACAGTGGCGAGAATGTTGGGCCGCTGTGGCTTTCCGTGGATCCAGTTGCCTTCCACACTTCTTTAAATACAGCTTTCAGATACAATAGAATAAGTTTATTTGCTGTCTTAAACACAATTATAAGTCCGACCTTCTTAATTGTTGTTTGCGTGCGGGCCCGTACAGTCAGTTAAATATGTGAACGCACAAAATCTGAATTAGAACAAAGAGAATAACAAATATTTTTCGCAGCCTTGTATCAATGGTCATTGTTATGCGTTGCTTACGTCACAGAAAGAAATAAAAAAACGATCATGAGCCCAAGAAAACAGACATGTCAGATGAAGACCCTTGTGACGAGGAGAAAGAAAGAAAGAGGTGCTTGAAAAAAAAGGGAAAAGTGTTCAAGTTACATACAGAGCAACACCATGTTTAAAATATGAAAAATGAAACTAAAATATGCGCATTAGCACAGCTGGTACATATTTGAAAGGAGGAGCAAAAATATGATCTTTGCAAAAGGAAGGAATATTGAAAGCACTTACGAAAAGCAAGTTTTGTCTAATGGTATCTAAGCTCTAATGAGCTTTCTTATCTCGTTGGCAGTGTAGTGGTGGGGTAGGCAATGATTTTTTTAGGTGATACGGTATAGTAGGCACATGTTCTTTTCCTTAAACTTGTAAAAAGTAGTGGAAGAACACTTTTTTTTGGCGTAGTGAGCAATGCTTAAAAATGGCGATTTAAACGTACTAAGGAAATAATGCTTTTTGAGGGTACCAAATTCAAACCTTCTTACATGTAACATGTTTAGGTGAAGCATGAATCCTGCAGCTTCTTCACATGATAACAGAGATGTAATTCGAAATGGATTATAAAAGAATACCAATTCAATCCCCATACTCTAGCCCTAATTTCGCTGAGAGCTGTAGGTCACTGTGTTTTATATTCGTGCATAAGTTTGTAATAGATTGCTAATCCATAATAACTAAAGCGCACAGTAAGGGAAGACAAGACGGAGAGGTGTCCGGTTCGCCACCTGCTGTGGACTTGAGCGGAGACCAGGGCGTCATGGACACGGACTCTCCAGGAAATAGGACTGTCGGCGACGAAGGAGGTGGATATATGAAAACGGCTACTGGACAACACTAAACGCAAAAGCGCACTCCAGTTTCAGGTAAAAAACGATCTACATGACTTTCTATAGTATGCCTTATGGCAAGTTATCGAATGAATGAAGCCTTTATTTGAAGGACGGAATGGCTCTCGGCTACAGTTTGGGTAATTAGGGAATTAGGAGGGATGGGAGTGCAGCTCTGTCTTCACAGTTCATCAATCTGTTGCTCGTTGCTTGACATGCTGCCGATCTGCGCGCTGTAAGTCGACCTCTCTCACACCACTCGAAGCCGGCCACTCTCACTGCCATAGGTGGCATGAAGCGGAGGACAAAATATTTTTTGACACAAGGATATTCGGGGCCCCCCCGCCTCCTGGGTCGCCGCACGACCGCACTGCACTCAAACGTTCATGCTCAATCTGTCCATGACGGCGGCAGCCCGGCGAAATGCGATCTTTCGCTTCGCCGAGTCCTTGAAGCGTAGTGTGGTCCCCCAGTCTTCCCAATTGGGATTGGCACCGATCTGCCAGGGGGAGGAGACGCCGGGAAGGTTAGTAGGATATGGGTCAGTGTCGCTTTAGGGGCTTGACAGAGAGGGCAGGTTGGCAGGATTGATTGATAGTGAGATAGTAAGGAGGAAGTAGGGAGGGTCCTTGTTTGCAATCGTCGCCAGAGATGCTGTTTCGTGGTGGTAAGGGAGGTGTGTGGTGGTGGGTATTGTTGCCGTTCGGCGCGGAAGTGTGCGGGGAGCTAGCGAAGGTATGCATGCGCTCCTTCGAGAAATCTCCCCCGAGTTTCGCCTGTGCCCGGTTTCTTGACCCTCGGGTTAAGGAGTCGGCGGCCTCGTTGCCAGGATTTCCCGAGTGCGCAGGCACCCAGATGAGCTCAACGCGTCGGGTGTAGTGGGGGTGTTGCAGCTAGCAGACATTTGGCCTCTAGCGTAATTTAAGATTGAGGTTTTGGAGTCGCTTATGACGTAGTTGGCACTAGTGTCTATCAGGACCATGGCGATGCTGGTCTCTTCAGCCGTCTCTGCTGTGGTGCCTGGTGGCATTTCGAAACTGAGGAGGTCGGTATTTCATTGGTATACTACAGCCGTAGCTCCCCGCTCGCCTACAGCTGCATGTAAACATACCGCATCCGGGCTGTTCCCGTACCATTTGTGCAGTGCTTTTGCCCGTGCAGTCCAGTGGCCTTGATCCCGCAAAGGGTGTTTCGAGGTAGCGGTTCGAAGTAGAGATATTCCCTGATGTGGAATGGAAGCGTGCTTAGTTTTGGATCGTTGGCAGGGATCCTGACGTTACGTTTGTGCAATATTTGTCTACTTGAGGGTGTGACAGCAAGGCCTATG
Organism: Amblyomma maculatum; assembly: GCF_055883805.1. Classification (NCBI taxonomy): domain Eukaryota; kingdom Metazoa; phylum Arthropoda; class Arachnida; order Ixodida; family Ixodidae; genus Amblyomma; species Amblyomma maculatum. Next base: position 133,916,667 of record NC_139353.1, read on the forward strand.
TATTGGGCTTGAAGGTGTGCTTTACGTTATGTGCGTATTGTATGTGCAGCCCCAAGGCAAGCAGTTTCCCGTTTCTTGTGTTCGCTAGTAGATTCAGAGCCTTTCTTGTCGCTTGCCGAATTATGGCGTCTAGCTATTGAGTTTCGCCAGTGGTAAGTCTAAGATAAGGGGTGGCATAGAGGATGTGTGTAGGTGATGGTGGTGGTGGTGAAAACGTTTATAGCTTCTTAAACCTTATTGTCGGTATCGATGGGTTGGCTCGATATCGCGTAGGGAGGCCGGGAGCTTGTGGCTCTCAGCGACTCTTAGAGCCCAGCCCGCCAGCTCCTTTTGTTCAGCTGGGTCCGAGCTGGACACCGCAATCTCCCATCGCTCTATGTCTGTTTGCGGGGTGGGCGGAGCTCAGAGCACATGTAGAGGATATGATGAAAGTCTGCTTTGGTTGCCCTGCAGAGGGTGCATACAGGGGAGAAAATTACGGGTGGATATGGGCAAGGTGCGCTGGAGATAGGAAGGTACGGGCCTGGAGCTGTAGACGTGGATTATGCGGAGAGTATCAGCTTCTCAGAGTCCGTGCGCGTTCCCCGTGACTCTTCTTATTAGTTGCGCGGTCGCGGCGAGGGTTTGTTTCAGCCTTTTTAGTGTCTCCTTGTTCTTGCCGTCGGTTGGCAGGTACATACCATGTATACGTAGCATGTTCACACGAGGGACGCGTCTACCTTGGATGTGTATCTCAATGTTCGCGTGGTAGATCCCACCTTTCAGCGGCAGGAATAAGAGCTGATTTCTCTGGAGAACATTCTTGACCGATGGCTTTTGTGATAGTGTATAGCTATGGTGTCCGCTGCGATTTCAAGGGTATTTTCGATTTGTCCGTCGGACCGGTGTGTCGTCTAGAGAGTAATGTTGTCAGTATATAGCGTGTGCTGAAGGTTTGGGATAGCTTGTAATCTATGATCAAGGGGAATAAGCGTTATAATAGGAAGGGAGATAGGCCAGAGCCTTGTGATGTCCTAAGCTGGCCAGCGTGCAGGGTTGTGTGTGGATGTCGACGTGCAGCGTGGCTGTTCGGTTTTGTAAAAAGGCCTTCATGTATCCGTGCACCTTGGTACCTATATTACGTTTCGTCAGTGCTTGTAGAATGCCAATGTGTTTGAGGTTATCGAAAACGTTTTTGAGATCAATGCCTAGAATTGCCTTCGCATATGCTGGCGCGCTCGTGTCGAGTACTTCAGTAGTTATCTGTAGTGAGGCATCCTGAGCGGAGAGCCGAGGTCGAAAGCTTAGCATAATATGGGGGTACTGTGAGGTTTCGCCCATGTATGCTGTAATACGTGCTAACACGAAGTCTTCAAAGTAGCAACTAGAGAAGACGGGGGCTCGGTAGTTTGCTGCAGCACCCGAAATTCGACCACAAAGGAGGCGGAAGAGGTGGCCATCGCGCTAGCTCTAGCACAACAACAGGTCAAAACTATAGTTACAAACTCGAAATCAGCGATTAGAAACTTTGACGCGGGCCGCATTTCGGTCATAGCAGCAAGAGTGTTGGCCAGTGGTCCACCACCGGCAGAGCAGGTCGCGCTCATTTGGACACCGGCGCAACAGGGGTTGAGGGGGAACGAGAAAGCGTACGTACTGGCCCGAGGATTAGCTACATTCCGGGATCCCAGTGACGACGTATGCGAAACCCCGTACCCCTTGCGCGATGAGGAGCCCCTACAGTTCGACGATGACCTTAACACCTACCAAGATGTCCTAAATCATTACAAATTAGGCAGATCAGTACTACCAAAAGGGTGTAAGCAACTCACCAAAAGCGAGGAGGTTATGTGGCGTACGCTACAGGCCGGAGTATTCCCGAACCCCGAAGCTTACAGCAAGTGGCACCCGGAAAGTTTTAGCCCCAGATGCAAACGTTGCGATGACATAGCGTACATGATCCATATAATATGGACGTGTCCAAGATTTGGAGAACCTGACAGAACAGATGAGTCCTGGGAGGCACTACTTCTCAAGCAGGACGAAAAAGGGCAACGAGAAGTCATCCGTCTTGCTCTGGCCGCTGCTCAGATCCCAGGGATCCAGGTCGACGGCTGAGGGGGAGGACATGGTTGGGACAGAGCTTCGCCTCGGATCCTCACCAACCCTTTGACGGGTGCAATAAATATTATTTTTCTCTCTCTCTCTCTCAAAGAGTTTCCCGATGCAAGAGGTGAGTGATATGGGGCGCATGTTCGTAGGGATGATTGGCTTGTTCAGTTTCGGTATAACGATTATCTTCCTATGCGTCCATGCGTTTGGGAGCGTACCGGCTTCCCAGTGTTGGTTGAATAGGTATGTGAGTGTATGAAGGGATCTGTCGTCGAGATTGCGGAGTATGGAGTTGGTGACTCGGTCTTCCCCTGGTGTGGTTTTGCGAAGTTTCTGGAGAGCTGTTTGTGCTTCGGCGAACGTGACCTTCGCGCCTAGCTGAGTAGTACTTTTGCCAGCATAGGGTGGTAGCCGTTGTGGCTGCCCCGGGGTTATATATATATGTTTGAGTGGCGCCAACAGTGATTGCGAGTCATCTTTGTACTGGTGAGTTAGGCGTGCGATAGTGTTACGTTTGATTATTTTACTCTGGGTGGGATCTAGAAGGTGTTTGAGCAGATATTATGCACGGGCGGTAGTAAGGTGTCCTCGCAACCCTTCACCTATTTGCGTCCAGTTTTGCCGGTAAAACTGGTTGCCATGTTCCTCAATCTGTGCGGTAAGATCTCGTACTTTCCGCTGAAGTTTCATATTGTGCTTCCGATTGGTGAGCCGTTTGGTTAAGCTGGTATGTGCTCCTATTAAGTGAGCCATCTTCGTGTCGAGCGAGGGGACGTCTTGCTGGGATGTGTAGTGTTGTGTGTTGGAGTCGCTATCGTGGAGGAGGCGTTGGTCCTAGTCCTCTAGTGTTTCTCCTGGCTCTGCGAATGACGCTGATGGTGCTCTCTAATTTTTTCCCAGTTTATAAAACAATGTTTATATGTATGCTTCCGCCATTTGGGCCCTGTGACGTTGTGCGCTATGATGTAGTGACCATTGCCTAGGGTGTTTCGTGTTAGTTCCCATTTCAGGTGCCCTAGATGTTTGCTTAGCGTTAGATATGGACCTCGCCCTGTCGCGTGGGCAGGTCGAATTTGTTGAAGGTAGTCATCTCTAACTGCTGTATCTGGTTGTAGCCTGCTTGGTGCGGTTGTAGCCCATGTGTATTTCGGCGCTTGATAGAATCTGATCTGCTAGGATGGGCATATCGTAGTGTTGAATAAGCTTAATTTTGTTTCTTCCTCGTGAAAATGATGCACATTGCCATATAAAATGTTTCACGTCAGCTGTAAACTGTTCCTGACAGTGGGTGCATATGCTGTATTTGAGTGTTTCGTGTCTGCCGAAAATCCACTTGTCAAGTATGTGTGGTGTGTAGGCTGCGTTTGTTACTACTTTGTTGCGAAATATCTCTTGTGATCGAGTGAGCCCTTTAGTGTTGTCAAACACTGGAATTGGTGTTGCTTCATATAACCTAAGCCTGCTGTCGTTTTTTTACTTCTCTTAATGTCTTGCAAGGGTGGTATGCTGACCAGCGTAAGCAGCTCTTCATTCCTCGTGTGCTTAGGAAGCCCAGTAATGGTGCGAAGAGTGGCCGCAGTGTATATTTTTTATGTCTTTCAGGTCGCAATCAGAAAACTCATACACAGGTGCCCCGTACAGAATCTTCCGACAGCAACCGCTCTAGACAGTGTTTGGTACGATTTTTGCCGGGCTCCACCGTACTTGTTTGAATCCGACGAATCATATTGAACATCGCAGTCCAGTTACACTGTAATATACGAATCCATTTACGAGGACGGTTGCAGCTAGAAATCTAAGAAAAAATAAAACGGCAAAGACAAACGTTGTAGCCGTAATGGAAGGTTGCGGAGTGATTTAGACCACCCTGGGAACTTTGACGTGCACTGATATATAGCACAGCACACGAATGTCTCTCCGTTTCGTCTCTATCGAAAGCAGCCGTTTGCTGTCGGGTTCGAACGCGGTACTTCGGCGCGTAGTGGAGCATCTTAATAACGGAGCCACTGCAGCAAGACAACATGGTAAGCTCTTTTGAAGCGAACGTTTCACTGCGCTAAGTTTTCCAGCCGTCAGCATGGAAGCAATTTTGACGTCGTAAAAATGATGAAAAAGAAACAAATTCTGAACCGCGCAGTAAGGGAAGGTAGGAAGATGGGGTGAAAGCGGAAGGAGAGAAAGGAGTGCCGTAGTGGAGCGCTCCGGAGTAATTTTGGCCATCTGAGGATCTTTAACGTGTGCTGACATCGCACAACACACGGAGGCCTCTACGCTTCGCCTCCATCGAAGCTCAGCTGCCGGCGGTCGGGTTCGAACTCCGGTACTTTGGCACAATAGTCGGGCATCTTAATCACAGCACCAACGCGCGAGGCTAATTATAATTAGTCCACAGCAAAGGAAACACGCAGTCTCTCACACGTGCTCTGTGGACCGCTGCGCTGTGCCGTAAAGGAAGGGAGGTAGGTTGGAGCGAAATCGGAAAAAGAGAAAGGGGTGCCATAGGTTCCGCCGTAATTTCGATCAACTTGAGATTAAGTGACATCGCACAGCACATGGACACCCACACTTCAATAGGTGAAAGTCACTTGGAAGTCAAATTTAGTGTCACGCGAAAAGAGGCTCTATCTACCGTAGTGAACATTTTGCTTCAATTGTAAATTACCTGTTAATTAAGAAAGGAAGGGGCAGTATCTGTCAAGGACACTTGAAGGTGAAACCTGGCGTCACGCTGACGGCTCGAAAAGCTGTTGTAGTAAAGCTTTCGCTTCAAAACGGAACAGTTACCATGCAGTATACCACTCACGTGACCACCAGGATCAAGGCCAAGCTCAATGATAAGTTTCAGGGGAGGGCATGTGGGTGGCCGCGTTGTGTTAAGCGATATATCGGAAGAAGTGGCAAATAAGGTGATTTGTCACTGCCATTGACAACAGAGGTGGTTCAACGAGACCCTGCTAAGTCTAACCATAACATATGCCAAGTAACCACCAAGACACACTACTTTACTTACTATCCGAGTATTTTCGTCGCAATAAATAATGATGAAACAAAGTGAAAACGTTGCAATCAATTAAGATGAAACTAAGTGAATCTTGTCTCATAGTGTGTTTATTCCAAGCTGGGCAATAAGCGTAGCCAAGCACATCGAGCTCCGGAATTTACCGTCTTTTTGCCAGACCATCAACCCTGGGACCTCCATCGCCCAACTCACGTCATTTGGCAAGTACCTGGGATCATTCTGACTCCTCATGTGCTGAATTTGATAGCTTTTTGGCTAGGAACCGACTATATATAGGTTCCGATGATGCCCGAGGCTCGCTAAGCCTTGCCACGGATCTCGATTGTGTTACCATGGCAACGGCACCGCCGCCGCCACGTGCCGTGGATGAATGTCCTGGAGAAACACGTGCCCACGCTGCCGAAGCACGCGCCAATGCCTCAGACGCCAGAGAAGAACGCGCTCATACCTCTGAAGATTTCGATGCGTCTGAATGGATTACCCCAAAGAGGAAAGGCAAACAAAAGATTCCGGCGACACATTCCTCAACGCTGAAAACTGTCGTAATCAGGGCACCAAGTACACTCAATATCTCTCAGGTTAAACCCTACGAAATTCTTCAAGAATTTTCCTCAGCAGCAGACATGGCGCCACATGAGCGACAGGCTCTGACTCTACAAATCAAATACCACCAGAATGTCATCCTTCTGAAGACCACCAACGAATTGACCGCCCGAAAGGTAGCAGCACTTTTCTCGTTATCCATCCGAGCCAAAACTCATAACATCCAGTCTTACATGACGGCCCCGGTGGCATCGTGCCGGGGCGTAATTCATGGAATCGAGAAAGGTCTTTCAGAAGCCGAACTTTTAGAAAGCCTTGAATCGTGGCATGCGACGATCCTGTCCGCTCGTATGATGGGACAGACCGAGTCTGTATTAATAACTTTTGAAGGCACCCATGTACCTCGACAAATTCTGTTCCGCCGCGTCTTGTACAGATGCAAGCCTGAAAGACCAAATGCTTTGAAGTGCAGCAGGTGCCGTGAATATGGTCATCGGCTGCTGAACTGCCCTCACCCTCCGACATATCAACGCTGCCCCACCTGCTCAGCCCAGCTCAGCCAACAATATGAATCACATCGTTGCTCCGCCTATTGCTTCCACTGCAGTGGAACCCACCCAACTTTTGACCTCACCTGCCCTGCACAGAAACAACAAGACCAAAAGAGCCACAAGGCTGCATATGACCGAAGGAAGAGTCTCAGGGAACAGCTGGAACCTTCTGTCCAAGACCAGAAAAAGCCATCTAATTCCCAGCGTCCCACTACAAAGCGACTATTGACTACGCGACAGAAAATGTCTGGTCACCCTGGCAAGAAGAACACGCAACCCCTTCATCCTCCGACTCGCGAGGACTTCCCCCCTCTGTCACATGCAAATCAAGAGACGGCACCACCCCCTCGGACCAATGTCTGGCATCAAGAAGTTCAAGAACTGCCAGCTGCCCCACGTCCGCTTCTCAAGCCAGCTACGCTCCCACCACCGGGTAAGCCGAGCCCGCCACTTCCCATTTCCCCTCCCAAACCTTTCTCTTATACATCTTCCGATTCCGCACCAGTTATCACATCTGAGAATTATATGCGTCACATAAAAGATCGAAATGACCCTATTATCTGGTACCTTGCAGAAGAAATTTCCGCCATTCGCCAAGCATTCGAACTCATGCATACCCTCCTTAGCAATCTCCTGCAGGATGACGAACGCATGGATTTCCTAAATCATTCTCTTAAACGGCCCCGTCCATCTACATCCCCTGAAGCAACTGCTGCATCCTCTTCTGTCTCTCCCTAGAAGCGCGCTAACGTAGCTTAAGAATGGCAGGGAACAACCACATACACATTGTACAGTGGAATAGCAGAAACCTGCGTACCAATCGAACACTCTTTATCCAATGGCTCCTGACTTTACCCTCGCAGCCCCACGTCATTCTCATTCAAGAATCGCGTGCTTTTAAAGGTATTCCGGGATACCGTGCCCTGCATGCAGCGCATGACAGCGACTGTGCCCCATTAGTGAGCACTTATATTCGTCGGGACATCCGATTTGAGGCCATTGAAGTCCCCAGTCGTCTTGAACGTCACCTTATTGCATTTACACTGTATTCTGATCACTTATCTCGCCCTTTGTCCATTCTAAATTTTTATAACCCTCCTACAGAGTACACGCTTTTCAAACCGCTAATGCACTTTACTTCAAGATTGTTTCGAGACTCCGACTTCTTGATAGGTGGGGATTTTAATGCCCCGCACGTTATCTGGGGTTACCCACACACCTTCCGACCTGGCCGTATACTTAACGACGCATTAAATGGAGCTCAATTAACTGTTTATAACATCCCAAACTGCATTACCCGGGAAGGTTACAGGAACCAACAATCCACCATGCCAGACCTCACAGTGGGCCGCGGACTGCGAGAGGTCACCTGGCAAGTTACAGATGAAAAATTGCTCAGCGACCATTACATTATTAACATCACTGTCCCTAGCCGTACCCGTCCGCGTAAACGTAAAATTTCCCACACAAACTGGAATACCTTTCGCACTATACGCGACACCTCTCATACTACTGGCAGTCTTCAGAGCTGGACAAAAGCACTCAAACATGCTCAGAAACAAGCTACGCAGGAGAGTTCCACTTCAGCCCCGTCAGATAATCCGGACCCTTACCTTGTACGCATCTGGAAGAGGCGGAAACGACTCTTGCGCACTCTTCGCACTCAGCCCAACAATGCTCGCCTCTCCGACTGAGTCACCGAATTGACGCGACAGGTTAAATAACACTGCGTTACACTTGACACCAATCAATGGAACAAAATTTGTAACACCATTAACGGCACACTAAATCAAAAAAGAACCTGGCATTTACTCAGAGAACTACTCGGGCCTCAACCGGCGCCTGTTCCCACTCTCGAGAAGCACTATTCTCAACTAGGCGCGGATGCCTTAACAGCCCAACTCCGCGATCTCTACATTCCTCCTCCCCTACCCAGCCTTTATACTCCGTACACTGGTGCTTCCAATGTAGAACTCGATCAGCCGTTTACCCTCTGGGATCTCGACTGGGCGCTAGAACAGCTAAAGCGGAAGTAGGTCCCAGGTGAAGACCAGATTACATACTCACTCATTCGAAATCTCTCTGACAAGGACAAAGAACATTTTCTCAGCATTATAAACTTACATTGGGAAGAAAGCACACTCCCAGCATCTTGGAAACAATCACTTATAACCCTACTTCCAAAGCCAGGAAAAAAACCTGCGCTTCAAAACCTCCGCCCAGTTTCTTTAACATCATGTCTAGGAAAAACCATGGAGCGGATGGTGCTCAATCGGCTCGAGACTCATCTTGAATCCATAGATTTCTTTCCCCCTCAACAAATTGGCTTCCGAAAAGGTGTGTCTACTCAGGACCTATTTTTTCTCCTCATGCACGAATTTGACCCTCCGCCCACTTCCCAGATCCAAGCCATAGTGACCCTTGATGTGCGAAAAGCTTTTGATAACCTTGCCCACGATCCTCTATTAAACATCCTTGCCTCTACTGGCTGTGGTCCAAAGATGTATGGCTACCTCACAGCATTTCTCCGCGACCGTACGGCCAAGTTCCGTCTCCCCGATTCGATATCTGATCCTTTCCCCCTCACACGTGGTACTCCTCAGGGCGCTATTCTGTCACCCACCCTTTTTAACCTTGCAATGGCTCCCCTATCTCGTACTTTAGCGTCTATCACAAACCTAAAACACACATTCTATGCAGACGACCTTACTCTTTGGTGCACTTCTGGGTCTCCTGGAGCAGTAAGGAGACCCTACAGCAAGGTATCGATGCAGTCGTTAGTTACCTTGATAAAGTAGGGCTATCTCCCGCACCTGAAAAATACGAATTGCTGCTGATTGCAAAAACTCGGTATCAACGCCAACATAACCAGCTGATCAATCTCACAATGGCAGGTCACCCCATCCCTCGGGTATCATCCTGCCGGATCCTCGGACTTCATATCCATGAGTCAACCAATCAGGCCAATGTATCTACAACCGTTAAAGTTTGCAATCAGCTTACGCAACTAGTTCGCCGCATAGTCAATAAGCACGCCGGGCTACGCGAGGGTCAAGTCAGGCAGCTTGCCCACGCATTAGCACTTAGCAAAATTTTATTTACGATTCCTTACCTTACACTAACTTCTTGCCAAAGACATCAGATTGAGGTTGCGCTTCACATATTGTACAAGGCCGCCCTTAACGTCCCTGTACATACGTCCACTGATCGCCTATACTCTACGGGGCTGTTCTTGCCCCTGGGAGACCTCATACAACAACATCGCGACCGGCAAATGGCACGTCTTTCTAGCACCAAACAAGGACATTCGGTGCTACAGCAGGTTGCACTCAAACCTATAGACCTCCCTATAATTACCCCTCCTTCTTCGCTCCTGGATAACCTCAGAATAATCCCCATTCCAAAAAACATTGCACCCGACACTAACACAGGCAGACGTTCCGCTCGCGTTTCCAACCATGTTCACCCGACAGATTCCACGATCATTTACACAAATGCATCACGAACTAACGTCGGAGCGGCTGCTTACTCAATTCAGAGCTGTAGCGATGTAGTGACGCAAACCCTCGGTCCTTACATAGATCCTCCTCCTACAGCGACTCTCGAGACCCTACCAATAGTTACCAGTATTCAAGACTTCGCACAAGCACCCCCTAACCCTTCAGGATATACCATATACACTGATTCAATACAAGCTATACGCGCCATTCACACGGGTCGCATTCCTGAAGAACTACACGATGATCTACACAGAGCTCTTATCAAACTACGTCCCCACACTGTAACACTGAGGTGAATTCCTGGTCACGCTGGAATCCCAGGCAATGAGGTAGTGCATCGCCTCGCCCGCGAACTTCAACACCGGGCGCCTGGGATTCCCTGGCCTTATCCACCAACGTGGGACACTACTCTTCACTACAAAAAAGAAATCAACTTTCACTACGACAACATTAGAGAAACACTCCGTACACTTCCTCTTCCTGATAAATCTCTCACTACCACGCAAATCCGCATTCTTAGACGCATACAACTAAATACACTGCTTACTCCGGCCCGATCTTTTCTATACAGAATCATACATTCCCCTGCATGCCCAAATTGCCCAGAACACTATGCAAACTTGGAGCATTGCATCTTTTCATGCCCTGTCGCCCTCCAATCTCCTCACTTTCCACACCCTCCTCCCCCAACTTGGCGGGCTTGGTTAGCCTCTGACCAGCTGCAAGATCAGTTGGCCTTGGTGACCCTGGCCCAGGACATTCTTAACGCTTAATGCAATGCGTTAAATAAAGTTGTTTCCTCCTCCTCCTCCTAAATCACCAACTATTTTATATACGCACCATATGATTAACTGCCTTTGATGTCTTTTCCTTTCCCACATATAACAGTGTTACTAACTCCCCGGACATCCGTGTCCAGATGACGCAATGAATATGCGCCCCAAAAATACCTATACAGGGACGATAGCGGACCCTGACAGCGGATAGCGCACCCTTGAGAAAACCTCGCATGTCTCCCTCCATTTCCTTTCATTAAATTATTTTTTAGCCTATTATCCCTATTCATGCGGACTTGTTCTTTTTATTTGAGTAAAATGGAACGTGGACCTATACATCGTGTTAGTGAGAAGGCACGTAAAATATCGTTCTGAGATAATATCAATTAAGGCGATATTTTAGCAGTTTTTTCAATAGGCGGCGTCAAATAATTTTAGAAAGAAATGTTTATTTTCTTATCTAAAGTTTAGAGAAACAAAATTGGCATTGGCTTAGTTCGGCTATGCCAGGATTTACGTAGTGAGAGGTACGTTTCCCTGGCTGAGCTTGTTGTGGTTACTGTATGTTTAGCAATGTGAGACATTGGGTATGCACATCTTTTAATAAGGCGAAAGCCTTTGTTGCCTCATCGTTGGCAGCAGGAACTGCAGGCAGCCGCTGTCGGTAGTGTGTGTCAATGTTTCGAGAGAGATAGTTTAAAAAGTCTAGAGGGCACTTTGGATCCCTAAAGTGCGATGAGGCGAAATCCATTATAGCGCGGCTGATCATAACCCTCCACTACGGCCTCTATATCCCTGTACTTTTTACTCCCCCTCTCTCTCTACCTATACGGTGGGGTGCATGTGCCCGCGGAGAATTGTGAAACCTAGTGCAGCTTTCCTATCCGGTAAATCAATTTTAAATGCCACTTATGCCTGCTGTACTAACGCCTTCTAAATATCTGGGGCGCCAAATGAAAGGCGCCGCACGGACGACTGCATCGGACCCCCGGCTGGTCAGCTTCGTCTATGCATGGTTGGTTGGTTGATTGGTTGCACAACATTTAATTTAATCGGAAATGGGCGTCCTTTCCCCGCCCCCGGCATGTGTGCCGTCCGCGGATTAGAGGCTGGCAGGTAGCCCTTGGCTTGTTGTGGCCTCTTCCGCCAGATGGACGATCCGGTGCTGGATAGCAAGGTCCGCGCTTCGCAGCAGGGTATCCCAGGCTTCTCGATATGTTATACGAATAGCCTGGTAACGTCACGACCAGTCGTGACGATACATGGCGCGCCCCTTGTCGACCTCAACCTGCATTCTATTGTACGCATCAAAGTTCCCCAGCGTTCTATAGTTCGTTTACAGGAAAGAAGGCGCCTTATCTGTAACTTCGTGGAATCCCGCTACTATCACGGTAGACAAGTGGAATTATGATGAACGTTTCACGATCCGGGGCCTGGCGTAGTTGGTAAAGCGCTCGCTGGGGATCCAAGGGAGACAAGGTTTATTTATTTATTTTTAACTATCTCCATGGAAAGTGCGACAACCTCTGCCGCAGATTCTGCCGACAGCTCCTGCTGACAATGATGCGGCATTAAAGACTTTTGCCTTAATAAATAAACCTTTTCTCGCCGTGAATCGAGGTTCAAGGAGATGCTGCCGATTGCAATCAGACCGTACATCAAAATAGCGACCCTCGCAAAAACGTGGCAATGAAAATGCGTGCTGCTAGGAGAGGAAACCGTGCTCAAAGAATCGACAACTGCAGTAGTGACCCAGCTGCAATCTATGTAGACGCGGCCGAAGCAAAGGAAGATAAAGGATTGAATCCCGGCCTCGGCGGCAGCTTTTCGATGGAGGCGAAAAGCAAGGCGCCCGTGTTCTGTGCGATGTGCGTTACAGAACCACAGGTGGTCGAATTTCCGGAGTCCTCCCCTACGGCGTCTCTCATAGCCCGAGTTGCTTTGGGGCATTAAACCCCAGAAACCAAACCAAACCAAACCATCTGAGTGCGAGCTGCAAAAGATGAGCCCAGGGGTTTTGCCGTAGCGACAGTTGCGTTAGCAACAGAGGCCGAAGAAGTCGTCATTGCATTAGCCATCTGGTATGGTAGCGTAGGCACAATAATTATCGACTCTAAGATTGCAATAAAGAATTACAACAAAGGTCCTGCTTGCTCTGCAGCCGCAGGACTAATAAAAAACAGCCAGATGCTAAGCCGAGTAGAAATAACTGGGTCACAGCACACGAGGCAATTCATGCGCACGTGAAGGGTAATCTATTTGCCTAATCTTCAGAAAACCGGGATGGATGAGGGAGTGTCTTGGAGTCCACTCTTAACGAAACTTACACATTCCACGTTCCACGTCCTCGAGACGTGGAACTTGACCTTCCATCATACCCATACCTTACCAGAAAACAGGCCTAAAACCTACGTAGAACCATTGCGTGGACTGTCATGAACCCTGTCCTTGAATCGAAAATTAGTGAACAGCCCATCGATCCCAACTGCTTGTACCGGGGTCACAAAGCAACCGAAGAACACTTCCCCAACAAAAGTAATGTCCAGCTCTCAGTGCAAATGCTACTCTGGTGCATCAAACGAGCCGCAGATGCAGAAGCAGCAAATCGAACTTTAAACTACCGTAGAGAAACTTCCCTCAACAACATCTACGATCACCCCCGCCTCCCAATGATGACGGGATAACGGCGGACCATTAGAGTGTGGCAGTGCAACTGCAGAAGCTTTTGCTTAAAACGTAGCAATCTGCAGCACTACATCCAGTACCTTCAGCCGATGAAGCTCCAATCATAGCACTACAGGAAGTCAATGCCCCTACAAAATATTTAATTACACTTCGCACATACCCGGCAAAGCCTTGCAACACAGTGGGGCGACTGGTACGTCGCCTTTATAAGGCCAACTTCCTGGTTCACTTTCACGACTGCTCAAAATGTAATAATTTGACGTTAATATGAAGTTCTAGAAATAACTTCGAGCACATGGTGAGCATTTTGTATAAGTGTGCCTGCTTCATGCGTTGGTGTTGTTTTTTTTTTGCTTTCACGATGATCTGATAAATGCTATGATGATAGCCAACGTGAACCAGTTCGTGGTAGGGCTGAAAAGCCGCAGCGAAGATGTGCGGTTCAAGACCGCCAACGAACTGCACCCTTATGTCACCACCGAACTCCAGGAAATGCGCACCGTCTTGGCCATTGTGAATCTTGTGTAGGTGGATTCTGTCAACACTGGATCAAGAAAATCGTTTTGAAAACTACCTGCGCAACTTCCTGCCATCAAATGATACAACAGTTACAGAGCTTGCAGCATATGCCATCGGTCGTCTTACAACCGTCGGCAGCAGCCTCACGGCTGAATACGATGACTTTGTTATAAAGCGTGCCACTGAGTGGCTCTGTGAAGAGCGCCATGAGGGAAAGCGACATGCGGCTGTGCTCATTCTTCAGGAACTAGCCATCTCTACGCCTACCTTCTTCTTCCAAAACATCCAATCAATTTTTGACTGCATCTTCAATGGTGTGCGCGACCCCAAGCCCATGATTCGGGAGGGTGCAGTGTTAGCTCTTGACTTTACTTTTCTTGATAATTTTCTTGGCTTTACTTTAAAAGAAACGACAGAGAAATTGCTACGGCAGAGGTTTTAAAATAACTCAGGTTGATGTTTTTCATCATCGTCACCTTCAGCAACACTTGCTGCATGGCTAGCTTCATTTAAAGGCAAAGGCCTTCCCCATATTCTATTCAACTCGCCCGGTTCTGTGCGAGCTGCATCCGCTTGATCCCTATAAACATATCTCTTCCACCGCATTAACTTTCTACAACCCTCTTCTATACTTATAATTACAAATGATTGTGAAGTCTCTCCGTCAAAGCCCGTTTCTTCTTGATTTAGTCTTGCATGTATTTAACTCTCCCTTGCTCGCTTACAAATTCTGCATGATTCCCGTCTCTTAACGTCACCCTCTCAATATCCGCTTGCCTCAACCTCCGGTGAAACCTTTTTGTTAGTCTCTGCGTTTCTGCCTTAAAGATGCCTGAAAGATATAGCTAATACACAGCTTCCTGCTAATTGATACCGTTGAGATTCATACTCTGACAATGACTGCCAAGTGCGCTTTATCCCCATCAGATTCTTCTGGTTCGTTTTCTTGGTACGATTCTGCGGTGACTACCCGTCCCTAGCAGGTGGATTCTTTTACTACCTCGGAAGTGTCACGACTATCAACAACTCATGTTCCCTTTCAAGCCGGTTGAACATTACTTTATAGAGTTCAGGACATTTATTTTCAGGTTTAACATTTCGTTAAATCTGGCTAACTCATCAGTCTTTATTTGCAACTGGTGGTCTGAGTTACTTACAAAGGACATGTCATCAGTTAGTTGTAGACTGCTGAGTATTCACAATCAAATCATATCCCTAATTCTCGTTATGAAGGGAGCGCAAAAAAGACGAGTAGAAGGCGATACGACTCAAAGAACGCTAATAACAAATGGTTTAGTTTTGTCTCCAAGCTAAACTTGTAAATGTATTGACATCGCACTCGCATATTAGGGCGACAGCGGTTATTTTTAACAGGTAAATTTTATTAGATTTAAATAACTTTTATCTTCTCATTTCTCATCTCCCCAGCAAAGCAACAAATAACCAAAATAACCATCTAGCAAGAGCACATGAATACCGAACCAGGTGTACACCAAAACCCAATCACGTTTTATATAGTAGCCTCTAGAAAATGCGCTCGGCTGGGTAAAAACATCGATTAATAGGTGGTGCACTGAATCCCTGGTTTATACGTAGAAAGAAGAAAACGCGAGAAAGCTCCCCATCCGCGTCTCTAACTTGCGTCTCAGTATTTGCTTCTTTTGCATTTGAATATTATCCATCTAGCAGGATCGTCTGCTTCAGAAATTGTTGACTATGGTCACTGTGCAACTGTTTCGACGTCGTGGCATATTGTAGTTTACACTGATCAACCTGGAGCGCTACAATCTGCTTTGCCAGCAGCAACCCACCATATCACACGCAACATAAACTTCTCTGCCAGTCTGGTAAGAAGCAGCTTTTGGATACCGAGGCAGCTGTCTTGGTGCTATCGCATCCTGCACCTAAATGCGAACACCGTGGACATATGGAGGCATTGCAAGGTGTTCCCAGCTTCGTGAACGCAAGTGCTGTGGCGCCTGGAGAGGTGGCACAGGATACCATTCGCTTCCGTTGGGTGAGCAGCGACGGAAGAGGAGGAAGAGGTGGAAGAGTGAAAGAGCTGGAGAGTAGGCGCTGTTAGTGCATGCTCTGAGCGATAAAATTACCAGCATGCCTCTGGAATGGGAATGATAGAAGGTCACACGGAATGCAGGGATGTAGGCTGTACAGATGGCGACCTGAGTGTCTGGATGTCACATCGGCAGCTGTAAGAAGGGAAGGGGGCAAAACGATCTAACCCGGGATTCTTAATTGGATTGCGAGTCATATATGCAGCCACAAAGATGCGTTCAGGGACGTTCGGAGGGCTTGGCCTTAGGTGTGCGTAATATCTTTCTGGACTGGTCTTCCATATAATGTACATAAAGGCCATATAATGGACATATAATAGAATGACGCCTTGGAGAGAATTGTTTCATGGCTTGAAAACCACTACGGCGCAAAAAAGATAACAGAACAAAGGAAAGGGCACAATTCGCAGGCTACCAACTGTATTGTGGCACAAACGGGGAATTTTAAACCCTCGACCACGCATGTGTTCAAGGCTGAATCGCTCTCAACCTTGCCGCTATCAGAAATCAGTAAATGACATGACTGAACACGTATGACTAAGTCACGTATGACTAAAAAGTGCCATGTATTTAAAGCGAAGGCAGTCGAAGTGGAAAACGTAAAAACAAAACAAAAAACAAGATAAAATAAAGTAAAAAAATTACAAAGCACCACCCAAGACAGGTCGTGAGATGCAAATTATGCGTGGCGAAGCAAATGTTCATAGAATATTTTCCATAAAGCAAATTTCATTTTTCCGAAGAACCACATCTGCTCACCCTTCTTATTAGTCAAAAAGGCTTCAAGAATTTATCTTGCCACCTGATCGTAACTGCTGCCTAGAATCGTGATACTGCTAAGCACTGACACACAACCGCAATCTATACAGTGCATAAGCAAATTCGATCTTTCTCTAGCGATTTGTTATGCTCCCGTGATCCGTCAGTGATGCAGCGACCCATCTGGACTATGTAAGCCATTCCATAATGCCACATGCCTTTTCCCGCTTCTTCTTCGGCCGTAACACTACCCGGGACCACCGAGCGATCGTCCCGATCGCTGGACGAAGTCAAACTTGATCAGATTTATGAGATGCTTTCACGTGCTGAATCCAACTATTCTACTACCGAAAAATAATGTTTGGTGGTAGTATGGGCGCTGCCAAGTTCCGCCCGTATCATCGAGTGATCACTTTACTCGTTGTCATCACTCGTTGTGTTGGCTCAAAAACTTAACCCTTGCGGCCGCTTAGCCCGTTGGGCATCACACTTGCAGGAGTTCAATTTCGACGCTATTTATAGGTCCGGCCGAAAGCACACCGATGCTGACAGCCTGTCCCGCACTCCCGTCGACCCTCCTCCTTCAGACGCAACCGACGACGATAGCTTCCTCGGAGCAGTCAGTACGTCCGACCTCGTTTCCAGACAGCGTGCCGACGCCGAGCTGAGACTGATTGTCGACAATCTCGAAGGTGGGCGCCCTACAATCCCCGGTACCTTGCTCGGGGGCTGTCATCGTTCTGCCTCCGCAACGGGGTGCTTTATAAGAATTCTGCATCGAGTGCAAAAACATACTTGCTAGTCATACCGGCTGATCTGAGGAACGAAATCCTCCTGCCTTGCCACGACGAACCAACTTTCGGTAACTTTGGCTGTATACGTACCCTAAACCGAGTCCGGCAGAACTATTACTGGCCACAGCGTTAAACGTTAAGTCCAGAATTGTCAACAATGCCAGCGGCGAAAAACACCCGCGCTCAAGCCATCTGGCAAGTTGCAATATATTGAACCACCCCTCACCCCATTCGAGCAAGTGGGCATGGACCTTTTAGGCCCATTTCCTTTATCCTCGAACGGAAATAAGTGGATCGTAGTCGCCACAGACTACCTGACACGCTACGCTTAAACAAAGGCCCTTACCCGAGGTACTGCCGGGGAAGTGGCTCACTTCTTTATGAATAAAATTGTGCTAAGACACGGTGCACCGTCGACCATTATTACTGAACGAGGCAAGGAATTCGCATCTCGGCTACAGCGGGACACCTTAACTCTCAGCCATACCGATCATTGCAAGGCAACAGCCTATCACCCACAAACAAATGGCCTAACGGAACGACTCTACAAAACGTTGGCGGACATGATTTCAATGTACGTCGACGTTGAACATAAAATATGGGACGAGATCCTGCCGTATGTCACCTTCGCCTACAATACGGCGCTGCAGTAAACCACACAGTTTAAACTATTTCGTCTCGTATATGGCAGGGAGGCCCGCACGATGTTGGACGCGATGCTCCCTTGCGGGGATGAAGCAGTCGAACCCGATGCCGCCCATTTCGCAGAACACGTCGAGCAAGCCCGCCAGCTGGCCCGCTTACACATCAAGGAGCAGTATGCCAACGACGATCGGTACTGTAACCCTCGGCACAGGGACGTCCACTTCAAACCAGGGGACCAAGCGTGGGTGTGGACTCCCGTGCGCCACAAAGGCTTGCGGGAGAAACTGCTAAACTGGTATTTCGGACCCTATAAAGTTCTGCGCCGCTTAAATAGTGTTAACTACGAAGTTGTTTCAGATGGAAGTGTGACCGTCAGTGTTCGGCGTCAGCGACCTGAAATCGTACACGTGGTACGCTTAAAGCCATACTTTTGACGTGACTGAGCGCTGTGTCAACGTCACGTTTTGTATCCTTGATGCTGCAAGTAAGAACTTGCCTTAACGTACAGTTCACCTCACTCCTAATTTTTTTTCTCTTCTCACCTTGACATCGGAACGATGTTTCCATTTCACGGGGGGGGGGGGGGGAGAGGGGGGTAATGCCACGTGCTTAGTGCCGCGCGGCCGCCATGCTTGGTGCCGACGACGACGAAGCGGTTGTTGGCTCGAGAGGCGCGCTGGTGCCGGACGCTGTCATCGGAGCTAGAAGCAAACCTGTCTCTCTGGTCTTACTTCACGGTACCGTGTACCTTGACGGCTCCCTGTGGCTTGAGTAGTGACAATATGTTATGGGATTTCATGCGCCACTCCGACGGTGCAGTAAAGAAAAGGCATACCATGATCTCAGGTTTCATTTTTTGGGAGGGACAATCTTTGAGCACAACCCTCCCAACGTTTTAGGTGGAGGAGAACACAATAAGAACTTCGTAACACCTTGCCACCTTCTTCATGTTGTGCGCCACTCGGTGCATTAAGGGTCTCAGCTACACCACAAATGACAGAACGCGGGAGACCAGCCATTTAAAGCCTTTCAATTTGATTATTGAAGCTATACTCGGCCATGTGAGAACAGGATTTAAGCAGCGCGGATTCCAAGCTAAGTGAAGCGATAGCCCTTTGGTCGTCTTTGAGTGCGTAGATCGGTACGGCCCGAGAGGAGGGCATCCAGCACAGGCTAGCTTAAATCAGATTGAAAGGCTTCAAATGGCTGGTTTACCCTGTTCTGTCATTTGTAATGTAGCTGATACTTCTTCAAGAATGAAAGGTGAGAAGATGCCTAATGAGGTGTGGTTCCCTATATACAGAAATTGGCGCACAACCTGAAGGTTGCAAGCCGTTACGAGGTTCCCGTTGAGTTTTCCTGCGCCCAAAATGCTGGGAGGGTTGGCTCCAAGATTGGGCAAAAAAGAAACTGGAGTGCGATACGCAGCATGGGAAGCCTTTTGTTTCCTGCGCCGTTGGCTGGTGTATGAAATCCCATTAACATGTGGAAGGGCCTACATAGGCCAGACGGGTCGTTCCATCAATGACCGAGCGCGGGAGCAAGACAAATCGCTAGAGAATGGAGGAGAATCAAATTTGCTCACTGCATAGCTTGCGGGTATGAGCCAGTGCTTAGAGGTATCACGATTCTTGGCAGACGTCGCGATCAGATGGCAAGAGAAATGCTTGACACCTTTTTGATTAAAAAGAAGGGGAGCATCTGTATCAGTGATAACTCTGTGGCTCTTCGAAAAATTTTAACTTGCTTTTTCTGGAAATGAATCTGTGAAGATCTGCTTCGCCACGTATTATGTTTGTGTGACGACCTGTCTTGGGTGGCACTTTGCAATGTTTAATAGTATTTTATTTTGTTTTTACGTTTTAGGTTTTGACTGCTTTTGTTTCGAATGCATGACTGTGCTTTTGCTATGCTTGACTGACTGCGATTGCTTAGATTGTTTCGTTTATATTTCCGTACTTTTGCTTTCAAGTGCTTAGTCATACATGTTTAGTCATATTTACCGATTTCTGATACCGGCAGGGTTGATAGCGATTAAGCTTTGAATACATTCATGGTCGAGAGTTTATATGCCCTTTTTCTTACAACAAGCAGTTGGTATTGTGTGCATGTGGAGCGGCGTGCTTGCCTTCCGGACTATCGAATATCGTAAGATTCAGAGGGGACCTCTGAATCTGAAAATTCGCTGAAAATTCAGCGCCGGCATAGGCGTTGAGATCGAAAAGCCAGGAGCATGTCGCTGTAGCTGGCATCCGAGAAAGACTCACACTGACAGGACGCAGGGTTTCTTGAGGCTGCGTTTGACAGTAACTGGCAACTTGGGCCTTCCCTTTCATACGGGTGGATGATGCCAGTATGAGGCTGCCAGGACATTTAAATTCACGTTACCCTCAGGCTTTTCTTTATGCGCTAATTGAATAAGCCCCATATCAATTAAGTTGTACGAACGTCTGTGCGGGGCGTATATTGGTAATGTGTAGTTTCAGGGTTCAATTCGCACTGCTCACAGAACCCACCCGGAGCGGAGGATTAGGTGATAGCATGATAAACGTGTGGAATGGCTTCGAAGAATTTTACAAGGTAATATTAGCTAAGCAAGAACAACACTATTTCTCAATAGTTTTTAAAAATATTTTTTCGCTATACTGAATGAAGACATGTGGTACCTTAGAACAAATAAGATACAATTCACTTTGTTTGCGAGCGCCATAAATTTAATGCGCTTATAACAATACACGTAATCAATTCGCAATACCATACAAAGTTTCGCGTAGATCTCGCGGCCGGTTTCCAGGCTGTTGATTTGCTGTCATGCGTGTGAGGCACACCACTCTTGCTGGATGAGAAAGTGGCCGATCAGCATGGTCAGCATAAAAGCGTTGCTCCTTCGTGCTCCGGAATCAAGGGAGCAACGCCTACATGCAGCCCGTCCAGGTGAAGCGGGCGATACGGTGGCTGAAGACGGCCGGAACGCAGACAGACGTACGATCTCCCAGATTCATGTGCCACAACCTGCCAGGATGCTCAGGAGATAAGGCGCATTCCTGCGTATGGAAAACGGGTGAAAAAAAGAGCTTTAGCTTGTATCGGCAGCCAAAGACTAAAAGCTAAGTAAACTTTATAAATGTATCCCCTTTTGTGCAGGCTATTTGCGCTTAGCTTGGGTGAGCTTTGAATTACATTGTAAGGAATACTTTTTAAGCCTCTGATGAATATTTGTTTTAAAAACAAGAAAAATGGTGAACGTTAAAACATCTTTCGCTTAGCGTAGGCTGCATGACGCTTACTCCAGTAATTTTTAAACGCAACAGCAGCTCTAGAGCCCTTTTTACACTCCCGCGAGCTTGCGTATCAACGTAGTTTAAGGTTAACCCAGCGGAGACGGGAGAACCTCTGAGTAGGGACGTATAGACCGTATTCACTATCAGGTTCAGCTGGCGGCAGTTGTGGCAACCCTGTACTGTGGAGACGCCATTATGTTGGGCGGTTCGAAGCTAAAAGCAAAAGAAAGAATGTTTCCGACGCGTCGCCGCCGTTGTACCGGCGTCCTTCCTGTTGCGCGCCGTTCATTTGTCGGACACGTTTTGAGACGCTGCTTGCAACGCCATCCAACCAGAGCTCGGATTTCACTTACGCCGTATCATGATTTGCCGTAGGCCCCCTCTCTCTCGCTCTTTCTTTCCCCTTTTCCGACGTTGCGCTGTGCCTGTCATGGTTGCCAGGGAAGCTACAATGACGTCACGCGAATAAGCTTTATACTCACTTTAATGTTTTTGCTATCTTAATCACGGATGTTCAGAAGTACACACAGTCCCACGTGTTCAGTCATTAACAATATCTAAATACGGGCCTATACGCTGTCGTAAACCACATTTAAGTGCTATGTCGAATTCATTTCGTCCCGAGGAGGATGCTTTCAGTTGCTTTGTCTAAGCATATACATTGCATTGCGATGTTCAGCTTATTACAGGAGACTACAGCCGCTCAACCGCCGCTTTGGGTGACTTCTGTAATCACGTGGGGACGTCGCAGCGCCGCCAGGCAGCGGAATGAACCCAATACAGCTATATAAGCAGATGGGCAAGATGCAAACAGAGCATGAAGCACAGAATGCAGTCTTACCTCATGATTAGTGCGTGTGACCAGAAAACGTCCTTTGCACCTATCAGTCATTGAGAGATTGATATCAACGCTATTAATCACTAACAATAATTATGATAAATATGATTTATATATATATATATATATATATATATATAGCAGACGACTGAATGGCAAATAGTGGGCTCGGTATGACAGGTACGATACAATGAAAGGAGCCGACGCTCTGCGAGTTCTAGTTAAACGTAAGCGATATCTCAATCTAGTTGATATTCCCCGGAATCAGTCCTTTACTGATTCCGGTCAATATCAAACACAAAATTATAAAAACATTATATCCCTTATATTTACCTTGGATTCGCAGACGGTCGGCTCCTTTCATTATAGTATGAATAATTATAATTTGATATGTTATGAATCATAGGTCTGGTAGTTATAGTCATTTTAGTCATTATTTTTCGAGGCTAGTAACGGCTAATCTTAGTTAGTAATGGTCAGAGTGAGTCATAGCTAATAACGGTTAGTTTTAGTTCACCACGGTATATTATAGTCGGTCACGGTTAGTCATAATCGTGGCTAAACGGGCTGACGTCACAACAGTAGGTGATACCACTGTATCTCGAGATGAGCCTGCACACTGCAGGTAGTGGCGAACCTTCGTGTAGGAAGCAATTATTTCATTTTAAATGTGGACACATGCGATCAAACAGACCAGCAATAGGAGAGATGCTTCCGCATTGGCGCAGCGCAAGGAGTCTTCAAGTGTCCAAGGAACTTTTTAGGCTGGCGTTCTTGAGCAACCACAAAATGCCGGTTGAACTTAAGTACTGACCTATGCTCTTGATCGACAGTCCACAATTAGTGTTCAGCACTGCTCTATAAAGCAAAGTTCCCACTTTAAGGCTCACTCCTATAAAGTGATTGCTTTTTTTTTTTACTACGTAACACCTTTCTGTATTGTATTGTGTTGGGTTTATTGGCGCATAAGCGGCTCAGGCTATCATGCGCCAGACACAAGCTTATATTTTGAGTTTAGTGGAGTACCTGTACTCATTCTATAGTTTCGTAAAAACATTTGCTTCCTTTATGAAGCTAAAAACGCATGACCGATCAACAAGACCATTTACACCTAAAATCAATGCTGGATGGAACGGAATGGGCTCATTGTAAAATCCAGTAAAATACTTCTTCCTCTATATTTCAAGTCCTATCACGAAAGTGAAACATGGTTTATGGCGAGTTCCTCTCCACATTCTTCACACAATGGTTTGTTTTATTTTTTTCAATAAAAATTATGCGTCAAGCGTGTATGGCCAATGCGGAGTCGACACAAAATCACTTCTATGAAACGTTCTTGATGATAGCATGATTTCCATTCCTCTAAAATCGGCTTTACCAAGTGCAGTTTGTTATTTACTTCGCTACACCATCACAACTGCCATTTCTCCTCTAGTTTGCAGCGCACGATTGCCATGTAGTCTCTGTATGGATTAGTTGTGTTCTTGATCTGTTTGTCAATGGCTTGAGCAGCACAAACGTCCGCTCTCTCATTGCCTCCAATGCCCACGTGACTCGGGACCCAACAAAATGTTATGTCCTTGAGCAGAGGCTGCTGCTGTATTATGTATGATGTCTCCAAGTAGTGGAGCAACTGCTTTTTGTGGTGAAGGGTTGTGAAGACACTCAGAGAGTCTGTGTAAATAATACTGTTCGTGATGTTCCCAGGCTATATATATTTCTTACTACCATAGCAAGTGCGTAACACTCAGCGGTAAAAAGGCTTGTACACTGAGGTAGGCTTACTGTTTTTTTCCCATTTTCCTTGAACTACTTCACTTCCAACATGCTTGATTGTCTTGGAGCCATCTATATAACACTGTGTGCAATTTGAATACTTCTCTTTAAGAGCTAAGAATTCTTGAAAAATATATTCATGTGGTGTTTTCCTTTTACAAAACCGAGTTAATGTGCAATCACAAACAATGGGGGCGCTGCACCATGGTGGTGGATCGTGCCTGGATTTAGTATAAGGAAGGGAATTTAGTATTCCCAGTTCCTGGCATTTATCCTC
Organism: Amblyomma maculatum; assembly: GCF_055883805.1. NCBI lineage: Eukaryota > Metazoa > Arthropoda > Arachnida > Ixodida > Ixodidae > Amblyomma > Amblyomma maculatum. Next base: position 133,940,793 of record NC_139353.1, read on the forward strand.
GAACCGGAGTAGTGAGGGTTTGATTAACTGGCGCTATGCACCATCTAGACCAAACAGAAGTTTTGTTAAATTAACTGGGGTCTATTGCTGAACAATACTATAAAGTCGCATTTTGTAACAAGAGGGTAGCATATATGCTTTGGTAGTGAGCGTATTTTAAGGAGATAAGAAAATGCAAGCATGGTTCTACTATATTCGATGCAGGGTTCATTGCTTCAACGCAGAGGCTGTTTATGGGAGAGATTCTAATGCACCAGATGCGAGACGCAAACCAAGGTTGTGCACAGGGTCCAGTCGTTTTAAGTATGATGCTCTTGCAGTGCCGTACGCTACACAACGGTAATCCAAACAAGACAGTACAACGGAGTTATAAATGCGCAAAAGACATGTTCTATCAGACCCCCAGTGTTTTCTTGAAAGGACCTTGGTTGTATTTAGGGATTTAGTAGCTTTCTTTTTAAGAGTATTGACATGAGACAAGAATGTGAGTTTTCTTTCAAAAATTATCCCGAGGAATTTGTGCAAATATTTAACTGGTAATTCAGTGTTGTTCAGGTGCAGAGTGGGGTCAGTTTGTATTCCACGTCTGAGTGAAAACATAACTGCCACTGTTTTCCGTGGGAGAAAACAAATCCATTTTTGTCTGCCCACATCACTATACTCAGTTTCATATATCAGGTGCAACGCAGTGAAAGCTACGGAAGTAGTCCGCAAGAAAAAAAGTGGAGGCGTATCACTACACGCTCGTTTTGTGGTAGAGTGGTTCTTGCGGAAACGGACTGTATTCCGAGCAATAACTTGCTTCACGTGCTCAGACATCTTCACAGTGCGGATCTTATAGAAAAAATGCGCACCGAAGAACTGTTTTCTCAAAAAGAAATGCGCAGCGCACAGGGCACCGCCAGCGCCATCTAGTGGCACAGCTGGCAAGGTTGCGGGGCAGAGAAACGCGACACGAACGCAAACGACCTAAAAACATACAAATTCACCGAATCCGATCCTTTCTCCTTAAAAAATGTGCTCTTTATGAAGTTGATGCAAATGTAAGACGTATTAAGCTTGCAGACAAAATAACTATTATTTGCCCTCGTCAAGAGTAGGCACTATTTTTCATCGCGGATGCGGAGAACGCAAACAAGAGCTGTAGCATTGGCAGTGTTGCTCTTGATGTATGAAACGGAGTATAGTTTATTGATTGCTAGGTGTACACCGACCGAGTACATACTAGATTTTAGTAATACTTTGGAAATGGAAATCATTTTTACTACAAAGAGCGTTGTGCCTAAAATGCATCCCTGCGGAACACCATTTTCTTGGTTAAAGGTTTTTGTTGGTTTGTTGGGTTTGACGTCCAAAAGCAACTCAGGCTATGAGAGACGCGGTGGTGGAGGACTCGGGAAATAACGACCACCTGGAGTTCTTTAACGTGCACTGACAGCTTCATTGAAAACCGGCCGCCGAAGCGGGGATTCGATCCTGCGTCCTTGGAAACTGTAGTCGAGCGCCGTAACCACTGCGCCACCCCGGCGTTGAGGCCGATATAAGGAAGTAGAAGATGGTGAAAATTGAGCCTACTGTAAAAATCGGAAGAAGCCTTAGAGCAATGAAGAAATTTGGCATAGGCGAAAATCAGATGAATGCGCTACAGGACAAGGCGCGCAACGTCATCACGAACGTGGACAAGATAGTCAATATTGCCGAGGAGTTCTATACGGGTCTCTACAGTAGCCAAAATAGCCAGGACAGCAATGAGATTGGCAATAGGGAAAAGCAGTCAGACGTTCCGTCAGTGACGAAGGACGAGGTGAAGAAAGCGTTACAAACTATGAAAAGGGGGAAAGCAGCTGGATAGGATCAGGTAACTGTAGATTTGTGGAAGAACGGGGGGGGGGGGGTGAGATCATGCCAGAAAAACTGGCCACATTGTACATGCAGTGCTATGGCGTCATCGACGATACCGAACATGGAAGGACAAAAATATCTTAATTCAAAGGAAAGGGGAAGCTGAGGACCTGAAAAATTACAGACCAGCTGACAGTCTGTTAAGGATAAGGTATTTACTAAGGCAATCGCTTAGACTGTAATCAAGCACAAGATCAAGCAGGCTTTCGGAAACGGTACTGTACTATACCATTAACCTGGTACCCAGGTGATAGAAAACTCATCAGAATATAACCAGCCCTTATACATAGCCTTCATTGATTACGAAAAAGCATTTGACTCAGTAGACACCCCGGCGGTGATGCAGGCATTGCGAAATAAGGGGGTAGAAGAGCCATACGTGAAAGTCCTGGAAGATGTGTATACTGGCTGCACACCAACCATAGTTCTGCAATAAAAAGTAACAAAATTCCCATAAAGAAAGGTGTTAGGCAAGGAGACACCATCTCCCCAGTACTATTCACAGCTTGCTTAAGGAAGTATTCAGAGACCTGGAATGGGAGAAGTTAGGGATAAGGGTAGATGGTGAATAACTAGTAATCTGCGATTTGCTGATGACATTGCCTTGCTAAGCAACTCGGGCGATGAACTGTAAAGAATGATCAATGACCCAGAGAGGAAACGCAGAAAGGTGTAGGCTTGAAAATCAATATGCAGAAGACTAAGGTAATGTGCAACAACCTCGAGAAGGAACAGCAGTTTAGGTTAGGCAGAGAAGTACTGGTAGTAGACGAATATGTCTACTTAGGACAAGTAGTAACCGCAGATCTGAACAATGAAAGGAAAATGTCAAAGAGAATAAGACTGGGATGGAACTCATTTGGCAAGCACTAGCAGATTATGACCACACGCTTACCAGTATCGCTCAAGTGGAAAGTGTACAAAAGTTGCATCTTGCCTGTAGTACACCTATGGCGCTACAACGTGGAGGCTAACGAAGAGGGTTCCACTTAAGTTGAGGACAACGCAGAGGGCTATGGAACGAAAACTGGTAGGGGTAACATTACGAGATAGGAAGCGGGCAGAAACTCAAGTTACTGACATTCTACTGGAAATGAAGAAATAGGCATAGGCAGAACATGTAGTGGGAAGAGAGGATACCCGATGGTCGCTTAGGGTAACAAAGTGGATACTGCCGCGAAACCTTCAAACAGTAGTAGTTTTTTTTAACAGCCGCCGGCATACAGGCTTATCACTCTGATTCTGGACCGCGTATCAGTTCCGTAATCTTTGTTTGTTAATGCTCGATGTCGCGAGTCATACCTTTATCAGTTTTGTTGTAGCGCAAGATGCACCGAGAGCTGTCTCGAAGGTTCCGGCCACTCGGGTGTCTTTCCACAATGTTCCAGCCCGTGCTGGTAGCTGTTTGCGACGTTATCTAGATTGTTCTGTGCAGCCTTTAAATTGAGCGTTGCCGAGTGTGGCGGGCATTCTTTGTTCGACGACCGACGAGTGCGTTCGTTGCTATCGCCGCCGCCGAGTTGCTTAGTTCTTTTGCGGGCGCAAGTCAGTCCCAATAAAGAGTTATTTCAGTGCCATCATGCCTGTGTCTTCTTTTGGCGTGTACGGCATTGTCACCATTACGTCACAATACCAAGGAAAGGAAACGTACCAGGGGGCGGCAGAACTTAGGTGGGCGAATGAGATTAAGAAGTTCGCCGCTGTTAAGTGGATGCAGCCAGCACAGGACCAGGTTAATTGGAAGAATATGGCAGACACCTTCACCCTGGAGTAGGTATATTTTTGCTGCTGCTGCTGCTGCTGCTGCTGCTGCTGCTGCTGCTGCTGCTGATGATGATGAAATGAATGTCACAGTAGGTGTCTTCCTTCTCTGTGGACACCTACAATTGTAGGTAAATATATGTGTTAGATTCCGTAATTTCAATATCTGCTGACGAGTGCGAAGTCTTCAATTTATTCTGTGCTCGGAAAAAAAGCAAATGTGAGGATATAGATGGAATAAAAACGCAGCCGGTTAGCTTTGTGATTGATCTTATTGCCCCATACCTAACCCATATTTATACCAAGTTTTGTGTACCGGTGTATTTCCTGAGAAACTCAACAATGCTAAATTGACAGTGTACAGAACCGGAGAAAATGATAACTTAGGAAATTATAGATAGGCCCATCTCAATATTACCAATATTTTCAAAACCTCTAGAGAAAATAGTATTGATAAAACTCACTAGTTTCTTTGACGCTAATTCTATTATTGTGCCATCGCAATATGTTTTCCGATCAGGTCGATCTACTGAGATAGCTTTCCTTCATCAAAAAAAAAAAAAAAAACTAATTTTAGGCAATATTGAAAAGAGTCAACTAACGCTAGGACTATTTGTAGATTTTTGCAAGGCGTTTGACAGATTCAATCACATTATCTTACTAGAGAAATTGTCTTGCTATGGTATTCGTGGTACCTCTTTCAATCTGTTAAAAGCTACTTGACAGGTCGATATCAAACAACATGTATTGGAAATGAAACGTCCTCACTACCAATAAATAAGCATGGCGTACTCCAGGAGAGTATTTGGGTCCCCTGTTTTTCAGTGCTTAAGTTAATGACCTTGTATCTTTATTGTAATGTATTAGGTTTAATTTCGGATAGGCAACTAAGGCCGCCATGCGCCGAACACAGGGTAGATTGTGTGTTGTGTTAGAAAGACCATTGTTTACATTTATGTCATAGTTTGTTTAGGACGTTGATTTCCTTGAAAAAGCAGAAGTAAATTCGACAAGGGCATTTTCTCCTAGGAGATTGTTGGGGTGGAGTGGCATGTGCTTATTATAGAGATCTATGAAATACCTTTTTCTTATTTCGTAGAGCTTTGCGCATGACACCAAACGATGATTGTGAGCTCATCTCCACATGCTTCACAAGTAGGTTTCTGTTACTGCAGGAATAAGAAGTTGTGCGTGAGGTGTTTGTGTCCGATGCGGAAACGGCACAGGTTCACTTCGACAAAGCGCTCTAATGGCTGCATGACTTTTATTCTCCAATTATAGGCTTAATATGGCGTAGTTTATTATTCATTTCCTTGTTCCATGAAGTCTGCCATTTTGTTCTTAGTTTACTGCGTATGATCTTTATGCAATCTTTGCAAGAAATGTCTTTGTTTTACTGTACCGTTACGGGCCCGTGCAGCACAATTATCGGCTTTCACATTCCCACTAATACCTACATGGCTATAGGGACCCAGCAAAATTTGTTTACCTGCCCTTGCTTGTAAGCTTTTACAGCGTTGTTTATGATGTCTCCAAATAAGGGCTCCTCTGCATTTTTGGGGTGCAGCGCTGCAATGACACTTAAAGAGTCAGAATATATGCCTCCATTTAGCGGCCGTGATATAACACTGCGTTCGGTATTTTCTTGCAGTACTGCTTCTGCGGCTACTAATATGGCGTAAAATTGAGCACTGAGGCAATTGCACTATTTGCTCCGAACTTCCCTGGATTATTGTACTTCCCACGTAATCTGCTGTCTTTGATACATCTGTATAAAATGCCTTGTATTTTTTTGTATTTTTCATCTAGTGAAAGAAACTCTTCCAATATGTGCTCTTGAGGAGTCTACTTTTTATGTAAGCATGGCAGTGTAAAGTCACACATAGAGGGAAAACTCTCCTATGGTGGAAGTAGATCTGGTCTATGGGCAATATCGGGAAGGGCATCTAGGAAGTCTGATTCTCTGCATTTTTCTTCAAATGGGAGGATTGGTTTGACTGCTCGGGGTTTATTGCTGAATAGAGTGCTGGATGGTGATGTAGTAGCGATAGGATATTAGAGGTGTTTCGGAAGAGATCTTATTTTCTGGTTTGGTTTGGTTTGTGGGGTTTAACGTCCCAAAGTTACTAAGGCTATGCGAGACGCCGTAGTGGTAGACTCAGGAAATTTCGACCATCTGGGGTTCTTTAACGTGCACTGATATCGCACAGCACACGGGCGCCTTGCTCTTCGCCTCCATCGATAAAAGGCCGCCGAGGCCGTGATTTGATCCCGCATCCTGGGAACAATAGTCGAGCGCCGTAACCACTACGCCACCCGCCGGGGTGGATCTTATTTGCTGTATGTATGCACATGTAAGCATAAATCACGTTATATATGCCGACAACACCAGTACATTTTTTACAGGAAATAACGCAAATGACCTTGTTCAAACCGCACACATATTTTTAGACAGACTATGTAAATGGCCAAACGCAGTCTAAAAATAAACTGTTCTAAATCAAAAGCCGATCACTCTCAAGCTAAACAAACTAACGTTCGCATTAAACAGCTGAAGTGCAACAATACTGAAATCGAAATATCTTCCTCAGCAAAAACACTAGGAATCGTTTTCATGAAAGTATGCTATAGGATTCTCACACAGATAGCATATTAACTAAACTGTCTAAAGCATTAGGTATTTTGAGAAAAGTGCAGCAATTTTTATCCGTCCCTCAAAAGCTAATGCTCTATAATACGACTTTTGCATCTAATCTTAAATGTCATCGTTTGGTTTGGGATAATGGTACCAAGAAATCAATAAATAGGTTAGTACAAAAATATGCAGTTCGAGCAATTGCAAACGCTCCATACAATTCCAACATTTCTGATCTATTCCATAAATACAAGATTGCTAAACTTCCTACCCTCTACGAGAATCAGTTGTTAGAATCCCTGAAATCGGAAATCCATAAACATAGAACAACATAACGGGCTGCTGTCAACTTCCAGATTACATGTCATCTCGTTCCACCCGCAATCATGAACATTCGTACAAACCACGACCACGTACACACTATGGTCTCCAGATGATTCAAAACACCCTGCCAAGTATACTGAACAAATACAAGCTAACGGACAAGTAGCTTCGCATTCTAACACAGAAAAAAATATTTGAAATTACTAATCAGTGTTGTACAATCTGACGGTACTTTTTAATGAATACATTTTTTTGGTCCACCCTTCTCATAGTGCTTCAGGAGAGTTCCTGCCATCTGCAATCCCAATCGTGCCAAGGGACGCCACGCGACAGCCGCCGCAAAAACCGGGACACCCTTGAGTGGGATCAAATGTGGAGGCGTAGAGGCGGCACGACCCTTTAAAAGAATGTCCCCACTTTCCGGAGGGGCGGAGGGGGGCGCGCGCATCGAGGCACCCTACGCTGGATCGATGGATTATAGGAGCGTCCCCTTTGAAACGGGGTGGTAGCAGTAGCTATCATGCTCATTGTTCTCCCTATACCTTGTATATTGTTTTAGATTGCTTAACTATACCATCATTCTATTTATTGAATTTTTGTTCCTACATTACTAACATGTCACTTTTCTGCTTTTCAGCCACCAATCTTCCAGTCGTTTTTTGCTAGCTTCCACCACCGGTTTATTCACCCGACCACCGGCATCTCTAAACCCCAGAGCTTCAGGAACAGTGATTGCGTCTGCATCAACTTCCGGATGGATACCATTACATTCGATTATAATATGGTCAATCGTTTCACTGGAGTTACCACATACAGCACATGCGTCATCTTCTCTACTGTTAAATTTCTTTTTGACACCGCCGGGGGGGCGCTGTGGTTACGGCGCTCAACTACTGTTCCCAAGTGCTCGGGATCGAATCCCGCCCTCGGCGGCAGCTTTGCGATGGAGGCGAAAAGCAAGGCACTCGTGTGCTGTGCAATGTCAGTACACGTTAAAGAACCCCAGGTGGTCGAAATTTCCGGAGTCCTCCACTACGGCGTCTCTCATAGCCTGAGTTGCTTTCGAACGTTAAACCCCACAAACCAAACAAACCAAACCAAATTTCTTTTCGTAGCTGCGTGTTCTAAGGCACCCTGATCTAGCTTCAAAAAGTAGGGCACTGCCTCGTGAATTATCAAAGAAAGCTTCCTTCCTGATTTGCCTTTTCCACTTTCGGTATAATTCCACACTATAATTTTTGCATCGAATTTATCCAATTTTTACCTTCTGTGTTTTTCACCTGTTGCTTAACGCTCATTATTTCTTCGTCCTTGTGATCAGCATACTTACTGGTTAGTTTCCTAGTTCTTTTCCTCCATTGTGAGTTCTTTTTCTCCTCCGACTGTGGTGCACGGAGCCCTCGCGGACCCCCTGAAAAAGCTACAGCCCTGCCTGCCAGGCGCCAGCCGATTTTTGCTCCCACCTTTCTGTAAAAATGAATTCCCTCTCGCTGAAAAGCCCTGACAAAACCTGCTTTTTGCACCTCCCTGTTTCCTCAACCAGGCTTAACTTTCTTATGTCCTGATTAACGGTCACCACGTCCTTTTCCAGCTTTCCGTCCGATCCTAGCACCTCCGGTACTGTGCATACAACTATCTGCGCTTGTGTTATTTCCAGATATCGTCAACGCCTTTAGCTAAACGTTCTACCACTGCTGCAGCGTCACCATTTAGGACATCGTTTAGCTTCGCGGCTACTATCACCATACTGCGCTCTGCGGAGCTTTTCAACAGCCTATTTTTACTCTCTTTTAGCACTGCCCTCATTGTAATTCCTGGCAAGGTTCCAACTAAAACTCGCTTATCACACTTTACACGTTCCAAGGTATCTCGCTTGCACCTGTTCATGTTAGAATCTCCGGCTATAAGCACCTGGGCCTTCTCTCTCCCTCTCCCAACTGTTGGCTCCTGGTTTCGGTTATCTGTGTCCTTCTTTCTGGTATTTTCATTCTTCCTTATTTCTTCCTTTTTTTCCTACTTCTTAGTACCTGCTTCTAAATAACTCTGTCGTTTTGGATCCGCCTGACCTATTTTGCTTATGCCTTCCATGCCAGTGCTGGTCCCAGCCACGTGGCCCGCACTGGAATGTCCATCCTCTTGGTTCCAAGGACAAAGTTGGCTATATTTTGTTCCATTTGAGGAAGCTGTGCTAGCATTTTCTGATATTCTGCCCTTAACAAACCTACTTTATTTTCGAAATCATCCACACGAGATCGTAAACTGCCCTTTACTCGTTTAAATCTATCTAGACGCACACTCAGTACACAACACCGACACAAAAGGTCACTGCCTCCCGCTTCATCTGCAGAGTCAAAACGCGTTTCCTTGAGAATAACCTGCGCATTACACTGAGTACACTTTACCTTTTTTTATTGCACTTCTTAAAGGGACACTAAAGACAGCCAAAGATGGTATGAAAATCTAATAAACTACATTTGGTGACACTGTCGCCGCATATCCGGCAGCAAAAAATAGAATAATTGCTGAGATATTGCGATAAGAAGTTAAGGTTTTTTCTTGTTCCCGCCGGTCGAATTCAAACTGTGGCCTCCAACTACGTTGTTGGAGTTGAGTGACGCACACTATGACGTAAGCGGAGACTCCGTGATAGCTAGCGTGCCGGCGCGGCCCGCGGCGTCGCATCTCTCAAGGGCCAACTTGGCAACAGCGTACTCGCAATGACGGCCTCAGCCAAAATAAATAAAACGATGAAGTGAGTAATTTACCGAGCGATGAGCCGCTTGTAATGCACAATACTTTACATGTTTCTCAAGCTTTTGCGCTCCTTCTTGCACTGTGTATAAACAAACCGAGCCCTCGGTCATCGCAACGCTTCCTGTTTACATACAAATAAGATTTAGTTACCAGCAAAATAGTGTCCTCGCTGCTGCGCTTGTCAGTTTTGAAGCTTCGTCGCACTTTTTTCCTTCAAGGTTCGTGCTACAGCTCCGTGTTCAGCGAAAATTACGTCCACGGTAGCAGAACATGACTGAAGTGCCGGCGCCACTACATTTGCCAGCGCTGTGAAATTCCACATGTTGACTTTAAAATGTATCCAGAGCACAATATAGTGCGCATAGGCATCCAGAACATTAGTTGCAAGACGTGAGAGCAGGCAGCATGCGCCGGTGATCAAGAAGTTGTAATTTTTAGACCGGCAGCAGAAACACTTTATTGTAAATGGGGCCATGACTTGAAAACAATAAATATTTCCCAAGGTGGTTGTGGCGCGGCGTAGCCGAGCCGAACGTTACGGAGCAAGCAGTAGCGAGTTCGAGTCTCTGCTTCTGGCGGGTTTTTTTTTTTTTTTTTTTTTTTTACAGATCGTGTTTTTTTTTTTTACCTTTTGTAATGTATTTCTGGTGCTTCGTTATTTTTAGTTTTTACTTTTTACCCGAGTCCCTTTTTTTCGCCTGGCGACGAGCGCAATATATCGACGCTCTCCTTGGTATGAGCGGCAAGTATGCCCCTTTTGTTTACGCCGCCTGCAAATAGCACGTTGAAGGTCTAGTTGACGCAGTATATGTTGGTCAGATGAGCCATGATTTAGTGAACAATTGAATCATAATGCGTTTTTCCTTCGGTACTTAGCATATGTATGCTTTTCGTGGCGTACGTAGCTGCAGTCAGGCGGTCAGGTCGCAGTCGAAGCGGCAACGGCGGCGATATGTTGGCGCAGAAGTGTGAACGAAGGAGTGTGTCGACGGTAGCGGATTTCGCTCGCTCGTGCGTCCGAATGCTCAAATGGGAACCATCAAGGCGCATCTGCTGCTCCAAGCTCGTAATTCAGGCGCTGCAGGTTCAAACAAACTATCCGAGTGCGCACGAAATGCTTGAGTCGAAACATAACCAAAACTGAAGTGGGCGCCTGTGGCGCCTCCAAGTATATTTTTGTATTTGCCTTGCAACGTTTACGTTGTCTTTTCACCGTCGTTTACGTATGATAAAAGCGTGTTATGTTTGAGAAAAAACGTACTAACGCATTCAAACATGCAACGTTGCAAACATGCAATCCCTAGCGCGTCACGTGATTTGTAGTTGCGAGCCTCGGCCGTTTGGCTGTGGTGGCGATACCTGTATTTCTGTTATTCTTCTTTACTACCTTATAACAGCTCTGTTTTCAGTAAGAGTGGTCTTTTTGTAATCAGGAACTGGCATTCTATCGATGCAAACCCACTTCCTTTCTCTCTTTAGTGTCCCTTTAAGCATGCATCAACTGAACTATTTCTACTGTGAGTTCTCAGAATATACAAACTGCAAAAGGAAGACACAAAAACGACTAGCAAACACGCGTTAAAATAAATTCTGCGATTGCCGATAGCCTAGAAAAAATATTTATCTAAAAAAATAGTTAAAGAATGAACGCCAAGAGAGCCTAGCTGCCGGCAAGAAAAACCAGCCCCCTAGGACAAAGAGCTAAAATCTATTCTTTAGGCTGCACATAACCTAACTAGCTGAAAACGAAATAAATTTAAAATAACTCATCTATTTGACGTTTTCGGAAGCTCCCGCTGTCGCCAGTCCGTTCGTTTCCGGTAGCCACGTGCAATCGGAGGAGCGATGGGCACCACACGGCTGCCAACTGTCTACTGTCCAACTGTACACCACCTGTTAGACTACAGTGCACCTAGTGGGCGAAGCGCGAGCCGCCCGTGTGGCTACGAGCCACGCTACGCTGAAGAGCCGAATTGGTAGCCCAGCTCTCGCGCTGGTATGATGTCAGTAATCACGGGATATAAAGCACCGGACGACGCTGCGCGCAAGAGTCGACTTGGTAGCCCAGTTATCGCGCTGGTTTGACGTCAGTAGTCACGTGGTGTGAAGCGTAACTACCGGACCGCGCTACGCTGAAGGCTAGAGACCTGACGTAGTTTGAGAGGCTACATGTCCGTCTTTTAGAGAGGTGACAGCTGGGTCCAAGGGTTCCTAACAGCGGCTGTGGCGGCTGCCAAACTTGACGGGAAGCCATCTTGGTCCTCAGCGTATGTCCTGCCTGGTTGAGAATATCGACAAAGCAGCTATTCAAGAGCGCCCTCCTGCTGAACACGATCGAGAATGCAGGATCGATCATTACGTCGAGTACGATTGCGCTTGACTATTCTCAAATCTTAGTTATTCGGCATTATTTAACCGTGAATAAAAATTGAACTTCAGGCTATAGCATCAAATCAGTGTATAGCTTATACCAAGTGCGATTGCACTGCACTAATTGCCGGTTTCAGTTAATAACCATTACATAAGTAATTGTGATCAAGAATTGACCTTTAAGCTACAATTTCAAGTCATATATCAAAGGATAGCGTATATCGAGTATGATTGCAATACACTAATTGCCAGACGTTGTTAACAGTTGGTAATTAGTTAATTTTGAATAACACTTGAACTTTAGACTACAATGTCAAGTCATATCACGAGACAGCTTATGTTGACAATTAAAGTATAATAATTACAGGTCTTAAGTAACATTTGTTAATTTGTTATTTATAATTAAAATTTTGACTTTAGGCTACCACTTGAAGTCGTATATCAAGGGATAGCTTATGTGGAGTATGATTGCCATACCTAGTTACCAGTGCTAGTTAATAGTCGTTAATTAGTTAATTGTGAGCAACAATTGAACTTCAGGCTCTAATAGTAAATCTTTTCACGGGATGGCTTAAGTCGAGTACAATTCTAATACGTTAATTAGTTAATTGCGAACAGCATTCAAACTTTAGGCTGCATCATTCACATCATGGAACAGCTGGTTGGCTTGTGGGGTTTAACGTCCCAATGGGACTCCGAATATGAGAGACGCCGTAGTGGAGGACTCCGGAAATTTCGACCACCTGGAGTTCTTTAAAGCGCACTGACATTGCACAGCACACGGGCACCTTGCTTTTCGCACCCACCGAAAAGCGGCCGCCGTGGCCGTTATTCGATCCCGCGTCTTTGGGAACAGTCGTCGAGTGCCGTAACCACTGGGCCACCCAGGCGGGGCTCATGGGATAGTATCGAGTACGATTGCAGCACAGTTATTGTGGGCCTTTGCTTATATGCGTCAGTCAGCTAATCGTCGTTAACAAAAATATTAGAGGGTCTCTTAATGTCTCCTAAGAGGAGAGTGACGAAAGCCTACCTTTCGTGTCTTATTTGCCTCCATTGTTTGCCTTTTATTGCCCTTCGTTGCAGTGCTACATATAATTGGTTTACTGAAAAGGAAAGGCGCAGTATCTGTCACACTTTCTCCGCCAAGTGTGCGTTTGGACGGTATACCATCGCTTCTGTCATGTGGCGTTCTTTGGAAGGCTGATTGATTTATAAATAAACACCGTGTTTACAAACAAAGGGGGCGCTCGCGGCGCCGCAGCCGACTGGGGGTAAAAATAGGGTTAGCGTTCACAGGAATACTTGGAATCGAAATATTCCAAAGCCGTTTTCTCATTTCACGGGGCACCTGTGATATCGTTATTCGGTATGAGGCAATTATGAACATCTTAGAACAAATCATGAAAGTATGAAATCTCATTAACGAGGCGAAGTATTTTTAAAATACCGCGAAACGTATGGGGGTGCAAGTTGGGAGGGCGACCGGTTGAAATACATGTAAACACAACTTACCGGAACATTTTTCTCATTTCACAGAACATCAGAAGTGGTGGCCGGTCGTTAAACGTTGACCAGCGCTTTGAAGAAGTGTGTGATAAAGTACAGTGCGTCATTACAGAGGCAGTCTACTTGTAAAACTGCCCGAATAACCTGTGTTATGAATCCAGACACCGCCAAAAGGCAAGCTGGGAGTAGCCAATCGTGCAGTTTTGCTTACAGTCCGATATGCTGCCGCTTAGGGTAAATAAGCTTGATAATACTGTCGCTCCAGTGATACGCCCTAGACAGAATTACATTTAAAAAGCAGTTATCAAACGCCATACGACTATATGAACCGAACGCAATTCGCGCATTGCTGCAGACGACAGCGTAGCTGGCGATATCCAACGCGGCCGCCTCCAGCTCCGGAGCGTCTGCTAGCGACAACGGGTAGTGCATGGTCGTCTGCAACTGTGCGCGGTCAGTTTATCGTGCTGTGAACTGTCCCGCAAGTCGTCAGACTTGCAGTACTTGCAAGGGAATGTAGTGTGTCATGCAACATGATGTCAGGGCGTGATTCAAGACGTTCACCAAAAAATGAGAAGGGTTCAACGCTGCTAAACCGAGTAAATTGTGGCGGTAAGTTGCGTTTACATGTGTTTCTATGGGTCGCCCTCCCAACTAACACCCGCATACGTTTCGCGGAGTTTTAAAAATACTTCGCCTCGTTAATGAGGATGTCCATGATTGCTCTGTACCGAATACCGACATCACAGATGGCCCGTGAAATTAGAAAACTGCTTTGGAATATTTCGCTTCCATGTATTCCTATGGACGCTAAGCCTATTTTTCACCCCCAGTCGGACCCCGCTGGCGATAGAAGTGCCACCGCATCGTGCTTACGTCACGGATCGGTGTTGGTGCGGTAACTGCCTCACTTGTTTTCTGTGGACACTTCAACCACGCCGTAAGGGAAGGGAGTAAGGTGGGAGTGAAAGTGGAAAGAGAGAAAGAGGAGCCGTAGTGGAGGGCTACGGAGTAATTTCGACCACCTGGGGATCTTTAACGTGCGCTGACATCGCACAGCACACGACGCCTCTTCGTTTCGCCTCCATCGAAACGCAGCCGCCGAGGTCGGGTTCGAACCCGGGTACTCCAGCACAGTAGTCGGGCGTCTTACCACTGCACCGCCACCGCGGGGCTCTTTGGAAGAAATGGGCATGGGCAGGACCAAGACCGACTGAAATACAGACCTGCACAGATAGCACTGCTCCAGCGCGCACCTTCTAGTTCATAGCCTTCGCCGCTAGGGAACGAACACTACGGGTAACCTGGCGATACTGTAAACCTGTTAATAAGAAGGGTCTATTAGTTCTGTCATTTTTCTTCGTCGTTATAGTTTATTTATCTGTCCACGCTGTAATGCACAAGCACCTGTTCTGCGCATGTGCAGCGAGTAACTGCAGTGCCGTCGCACGAAGCGGAATCGCGGTATGTCTTCTGGCGACAGAAAAACATTATAAAAATAAACACTGTCCGCTAAAATACAAAAAGGCAAAATTTTAGAAGTATAACTTGGGCAAAGATCTTTTTTTTTTAATTTGGGTACAGTTTGTTTATATTAATTTGTGATTTGATGATGATGAAAATGACAGACGAACGGGTCAACCGAGCACCCTCAACGACGAGAAAGGTAACGAAAGTTGGCGCACGAGGTCCCATAGGACCCTGTTTTTTGTGCAGGTCTGTATTTCAGTCGGTCTTGGGCAGGACATGTAGTGCGAAGAGAGGATAACTGATGATTGCTTAGAGTAACAAACTGGATATCAAGAGAAGGAAAGCGTAGCAGGGGGCGGCAGAAAGAAGGGCATATGAGGTTAAGTTCGCAGGGGTCAGTGGATGCAGCTAGCAGAGAACCGGGTTAAGTGGAGAAATATTGGAGTGACCTTCGTCCTGCAGTGGGTATAGTCCGGATGATGATGATGATGAGCAAGAATATTCTTATTGGAGTGTCGCTATCTCACGTGACCTCGAGTCATCTGATTGGTCAAAACGCCGCAACGGGGTGTTGCCACTACGGAACCGGAAGAGGTGTCAATATCATGTTTCGGCGTTTCCACCAATCAGCTATCTCGAGGTCGGGGGGATAAACACACTTTCGATAACGACGCAAACTCGGAATACGGGCCCTGGGCTACCAAGTCGGCTCTTCAGCGTAGCGTGATGCGGTAGTTACACTTTACACCACGTGACTACTGACGTCATACCAGCGCGAGAGATGGGTTACCAAGTCTGCTCTTCAGCGTAGCGCGTGCGTACAAGTTTGGGATTGCAGATGACAGGAACGCTAGACAAGGTGAGGCTTCTGGAAAAAAGGCGCAGTATCTCACACTTTCTCCGAGAAGTGTGAGTTTGGACGGTACGCCATCGCTACTGTCGCGTGGCGTTCCTTGGCGCGCGTTCAAGATTGGGATTGCAGATAACAGGAACTCTCCTGAAGCGATCACCTGGAGATGTTTACCATGCGCTGACATCGTACAGCACATGTTAAAGATACCCAGGTGGTCGAAATTAGATGCGCTGTGGTCTAACAGGTGGTAAGGTGCCTCTATGCGCGCGCCCCCCTCCGCCGCTCCGAAGTGTGGGGACATTCTTTTAAAGGGTGGTGCTGCCTCTACGCTTCCATATTAGAGCCCACGCAAGTGTTTCTCGCTTTTGCGGCGGCTGTCGCGTGGCGGTACTTGGCGCGCGTTCAAGTTTGGGATTGTAGATGGAAGGAACGCTAGACAAAATGAGACTTGTGAAGAAAGGCGCAGTATGTCCCACTTTCTCTGAGAAGTGTGCGTTTGAATGGGACGCCATTGCTCCGTTTGCGTGGCGTTCCTTGGCGCGAGTTCCAAGATTGGAATTGCAGATAACAAACGCTCCTGAAGCGCTATGAGAAGGGTAGGTCAAAATATGGCGGAGTTGTCTCCACCCTTCGAGGGCGCGAGGGCGCGCGCATTGAGGCACACTAACATGTGTCTTTGATTGGAGACACTTCGCCTCTTGCTTTCGCAATCTCCTAGGCTTATCTGTTACTAAGCCACTGTGAATTTTTTGCCCACTTGCCTGCTTTCTATTGCCTGCCAGGTCGGTGCTTCTAGATAAAAACGAAGCAGTTACTCCTAATTTTCGTTCCTGAGAACAGAGTTCACCTTGTAATTGTTGTATTGCTGACGCACATGAATGTAGACCAAATGACCCGTCATGATGGCTCAGTCGTGAAATATGGCTTCTTAACCGGAGTACCAGTATGGTGGCTGTACAGCCACCATAGTACCAGGTTCGGACTTTACTGTGGCGACCGCGATTCGATGGAGGCGGAAGGAAACGGCGTCTGGGCAGTGTTAGATAATAGGCAGGTTAAACATCCACAGGTGGTGGAAATTATACTGAACGCCTTCACTACAATACCTATATCTTATTTCATTCCCACCTTCCTCATTCTGGTAAGTGTATGGTTCCGGAGTCTGCGAGAAGTGTGGCCGTCAATGTGTCTTTCGATATGAACGAACTAATTCTAAAACAGCGCAAAAGAACAGGGACGAGAGAACGAAACAGCGCTCGTGTTATACGTTTCGTTCTCTCGTCCCTGTTCTTTTGCGCTGTTTTAGAATGTATACATACCAACTCGCCCAGGCTTCTATTTTGGAACTAATTAACATTTTTTTAAAGACAAGCACTGCTGTGCCGGTGTTCCCAGGTTTGATCCCGATCACTGGTGGCTGCGTTTCGATAGAGTCTATACGGAGCGGCGTCCGTGTGCGATGTGATGTCAGTGCATGTTACGATACCCAGGTGATCGAAATTTCTGGAGGCCTTCACTACAGTGTCTTTCATAGCCTGAGCCGCTTCGGACGTTAAACCCTACAAACCAACTAACACCTACAGTACAGTATTATACTGTAGGATATGAGGTGGCACAGTAGGGCATGATGAGTAGCATCGCCATATATCACACTCCTTTTCAGTAACGCTGAGGACAAGGTTGCAAGATTAGACCCCCCCCCATCTAAGGTTCTCTGACATGCGTTCATATCGCTTCGCACATGAACTCTTCGCAAGATCTGCGCCATAGGAATGTGTGCGGCAAATGCCATTGCATAGCTGGCGAATAGAGCAGTGTAAGCAAATCGCCGCGAAGGGAGCTGCGTACCTTCGGGCTAAGCTCTATTTCTTGTTTTATTTCAATGTCTAGCTTGATCAGCACACTATAAAACATATTACCCAAAAGGCGGCAGAAACTATAAACGCTTTTCTATTGACAGGCCTCAATTGAAACATGCGACGTGTCCCTTACCTGACCATTCTCCTCCGACTGTGGTAAGTTGTTGTGAACCCATGGAGGAGTCCGCCTTTTATGCCTCCATGGAACGCTCTCAGAGCCAGTGCTTTTGAAGGCTGCCCCGTCTCACATACGTTCAGGCGCTGGAAGACCGGGCACTGCTGTCGATGTGCGAGGCATGTTCGGCTCCCAGTAGATTTCTGCTCCGAGCCCCAAGGTTCCACAGCGTTGCTGCAGCTGAGCAATGGTCGTCTCCCCTCAGCCATGCTACCGCCGCTGTAATCGAGCCCCTCCCGGTGGATACGTCTTAAGTGCATGCACCTGAGTCGTAGCTTAACAGATCTGCATGCTTTTTTCGGTCAGTCCTACTGCGTTCCTCTCTCGTGGCTGATTGTAATGCACTATGCGTCGCGTTCTGAACGCAGCAGCTGCCACGATCTTTTAAGTTCGGTCACATGCTAGGGTGCGCTGCTATCGAGGCCCCCTGTCACATGGAAAAACCTGAAGGTGACGTACCTGGCGCCGAAAATTTGGCCTTTAAGTGGAGAAGCAATTGATGGATGTAAAATAAAATAAATAGCACTGCAGAGTAGTGCGAAAGCACGGATGATACTGATGGTTGCTTGTGGTTTCTTTTAATTGCTTAATTCACTTCTTGTACTTCCAAATTGCGTACCAGTCCCCTCCTATGCCCTTTTTCGGCTCTACTTCAGGTTGCGTGGCGTCACATCTTCTGCCTCTCATTAATTTTCGTTTTGTTTATCCATTTTAGTCTTTGGTACTTTAAAATTGCGGGCCAATTCCTTCTTATGCCCTTTTTGCGCCCAACGTCAGGTTAGGAGAGGTCAGCTTAATTGATTAATTTAATGAACTTTTTAGTATTTGATACATCTCTACATCACCCCAATTGACTGACTTAACTATTTTAGTACTCGATACATTCAAATGTGGCCCCAAGCCATTGGCTCACGGTAGACAAGCGGAATTATGAAGAGCGTTTCACGATCCGGGCCGTGGCACAGTGGTACAGAGCTCGGCAGTTCTTCCAAGAGAGTGAGTGAGTGAAAACTTTATTGGATATTCCAAGGGTTTCGCGGTTGTGAAGTCTCCGTCGTCTTCTCTGGCGCTGGCGACTTGAGGCATCTCGTCAGCAAGGGTGGGCCCCTATTCCAAGGCTCCACTGAGTCGTGCTGCATCAGTCGCGTGCTGCACTAAGGCCCTTTGGGTCGCGAGCTCGCCGCTGGTGAGCCGACTCTCCCATTGCTCCGCACTCGGGTCTTCGTGTTGGTGGAATGCTTTGTTGCGTTCGTATTCCCACGTGATATGATAAAGTGTAGGTGTGGCATCGCACCAAGGATAGGTGGCTCTGTATTGTGTCGGGAACATTTTATTAAGTATGTGTAGGTTAGGAAAGGAGTTGGTCTGTAATCTGCGCCAGCCGGTCGCTTCCTTCTTTGTTAGGGCTTTGTGTGGTGGTCGATATCTAATTCTAGCTCCCCTATGCAAGTGCAAGATCTCTGCGTATCCCCCCCCCCCCCCCCCGCAAGCCTGTAGGCGGAGCTCCGGAGCATTTGACTGCCCTGCTCGGAATGCGTTACCTCGAGCTAGGCTGTCTGCCCTTTCGTTTCCCCCTATGCCCGTGTGGCCCGGGATCCAGATTAGGTTATGCCTGGGTTTCTCCCCGGCGGAGGTTACCCCGCTGAGTATTTTAAGGGCTGTTCTGCTGATCCTGCCCCTCGTGTAGTTCCTGCACGTCTCCTTCGAGTCCGTCAGTATGTTGAGAGATCGGCCCGTTCTGTAGCCTTCTGTTGCCGCCAGCGCAACGGCAATTTCTTCGGCCTCCGCTGTGCCGGCGACCTTTGCCGGGGCACACGTTATCATGTTTCCTTCCTTGTTTACCACTACCGTCGCGGCTACGCGTTCTCTCTCGCGCGGATATACGGCAGCGTCTGGAGGATCGATTCCCGGTGGAGACTAATTTTTTTTTTTTTTTAATGAGGAGGGGTCGCACACCTCTTAAACGCTGCTAGGCAACTCTGGCTGAGATTGGTGAGGGGGCTGAGCAGCTGGCCTTGGCTGTGACGTGACGCGCATGCGCAGAACTAGGCTATGTGGAGCCAGGCGAAGCTGCGGTCTGGCACGAGTAGTGAAGCGTTCGCTTCACAAATTGAGGGTCTCTTAGGTGCCTCTTAAGACGAGAATAGCGAAAGGCTTCACTTCCTCTCCTATCATTTGATTCCCATAGTCCGCCTCTTATCAGCGTTCGTTGCAGTACTGCATGTAATTATAATTGGTACGCTGCACCAGCACAAAGTCGCGACACGCTGAAGTGGCCGAAGAATTAGTCATCGCACTTGTCATATCTTATCCCTATCACGGGATCGTTGTGAGCGACTCGCGCACGGTGGTAAAGAATTACGCCCAGGGGTGAAAGGCATTAAATGGGTCATGACACCAATTTGGGAATAAACTTTTCATCGCGTCTTATTCCTTACGTGCCAAGTAAATAACCTAAAAGTTTCAGCTGCATCAAAACTTCAGATATTTCTAAAACTAGCATTTTAAATTCTGCGTGAACAGCTCGCTGATCCGGAAACCGGCGCCTCCGGTGACGACATGGGCCGATGTAGCGTCGTCTGCTTAATGTTCTCCAGATTTGATAACTTATTTGAACGAGAGTCAAGATGAACTGCTTTGGTGCTTCGCTCGTCAGCCGGTTGAGATACCTGACGATGGCATATGGTATTCCTGGCAGCTCAAACAGTTATTTCAGGCTATCCAGGAGTGAGGAAGGGAGGATACACTCGAGAAAAATGTGTTCCGCTGTCTCCCGCACTCCACAGGAAGGACATGCATCGATGGATGCAGAAAATGTCGGCGCAAAGGCTCGGCGGCGGATCGGTAAAATGCCGCGAGCGCAGCGCCACACGAATGACGCGTGGCGTGCATCCAGGAAGTGCGCAGATATGTATTTCCGCATGGGACGCTCGGCGGACATTAGATCTCTGTGTAGATGGTTCGGTAGAGGTGGAGTCAGTAGGTCTAGTACGATCTTCAGTTGCGCACTCTGAGGCTATTCCATTAACTCCTCTCTCAGCAGTAGCGAATTCTCCGCAGCCATACGATTTTTAAGAGAGAACATCGTTGTTGTTGACCAAATAGTTTAAGCACAAACCCACAGAGGGCGATCAGCCAAGAATTGGGTAGCAAAAGAAATTTTTCAAGAAACGCCACCGCTTGGAACAGTGTCTGTCTTTCTCCTCGCCACGCCCCGGATCGTGAACGCTCCCCATAATTCCCCTTGTCTACCATGAGGATGACAGCGATATTCCGCAAGTGATAGATACTGCGCCTTACCTTTCTCTAACAGAATGCCGGTGGAATTTGATGCGTTCAATCTAGGTTTGCTTCTGTTGGACAAGGGGCGCGCGATGTACCACCACGACAAGTCATGATATCACCAGGCGATTCTCCTTATCTCCAACCCAAAGGCGCTCAGGTGCAAACGCCAGATAAGCATCAACATAACAGTAGACGGCCAAGCAGTGCCGAAAGTAGAACAAATTAGGATCCTGGAGCTGTTTCTACAAGCAGATGGGCAGAACGGTGCAGCGGTAAAGAAACTGAACACCGTATGACACGCAAGTCACGAGTTTGTTCGGGAGAATCGCACTCAAGGGTCGGGGCCTTAAGGAACGAAGCCTCCTAAAACTAATGCAGGCTTACATCACTAGCCGCATATGTTACGCCACACCGTTCCTAAACAACAGATCAGACGAAAAGCAGAGAATAGACGCACTCATCAGACGATGTGTGAAGAGGGCTCCGAGACTACCCATATCGACCTCAACTGGACGCCTCCTCGAAATGGGGGTGCACAACAATTGGACAGAACTAGCGGAGGCTGTGCGCATGGCGGAACTAGAAAGATTGAGCAGAACCACCACGGGCAGAACCATCCTCAGCTGGGTGGGACTGCAGTCAGACAGAGGAACAAGCGGCAGAGTGGACATTCCACGAAAGTGTCACGAATAAATAATAAGTAATAGTGCCCCCCCCCCCTACCTAAAAACATGCACCCTACGTACAACAAGGAGAGGAGACAAAAGAGGGCCGAGAGGCTCGCAAAGAAAGCGGGGAAAATGAAGCCGGGGGAGATCGCCTACTTGGACGCGGCTAGTGGGAAGTCCGGGGCGGCGGTGGCTGCGGTCGTCATTGGCCGCGGCGTACCCACCGCCGCTACGTCCGTTAGAAGCTGAAATGTAGACACGGCTGAAGAAGTTGCGACAGCACTCGCTTGCGTTGCAACGGAAGCCAGCATAGTTACTAGTGACAGCAAAGTGGGTGTCTGGAACTTTGAAAAAAGCAGGGTCTCGGAGGAGGAAGCCAAAAGTTTAGAGAAAGGAAAACTTGAAAGAAGGATTCGAATTATTTGGATCCCCACGCACGTTTTGACTCGCCGACTCTTTTAAATCTGGCGATGGCAAAACTGCCACCTCTGCTAGACAACATCCCCCGGGTTCGTCATGCTCTTTACGCGGATTACGTCACAATCTGGGTCACGAGGGGCTCTGACAGCAATGTGCAAGACGCTCTTCAGGAAGCCATTGACGTGGTTCAGACGTACGCCGCCGCCGGCGGGCTAACCTGCGCAGCGGAGAAGTCCGAACTCTTGCTTATAAACAAGAACAGCCATGGAAGGAGAAAACAGCCTCCAGAGATCGATCGTTTCCTTAAAGGTGCGCCAATCCCACAAGTCGAGAGGCTTCAGGTGCTGGGGCTACACCTCCAATCTACTGGTAGAGCCACACACACAGTACATCTTCTCCGTAAACAAATGTCTCAAATCACCCACATGATGAGACGGGTTTCCAACCGACGAAGCGGTCTTAAGGCGAGGGACACGCCGCGCATAGTTCAGACGCTCAACATCAGTCGCCTCACGTGCCACCTCCCGTACCATCACCTCAGTCGGGCCGAACTAGAAAAACGTAACGCGGCACTCCGGTCGGCGGTAAAGACGGCACTGTGTGTTCCTCCCCACGCGGCCACTCAACGGCTTTTTCACTTTGGCATCCACAATACCGTGGAAGAATTAATTGAAGCACAGCGGGTAGGATAGACTACGAAACACACGCACCGGACGTGCCCTACTCGCGAGACTCGGGTATCCAGCCCCCCGCACCCCCTTACCACCAGGTCCGTAGCCCATGGACCCCTTAATGAGAGCAAAGATCCATGTGGCCCCAATCCCGAAAAACGTGCATCCCGACCCTAACGCTGGCCGACGGCAGGCCCGAGTGCGGGCACTTCAACGTACGTTGGTTGGTTGGTTGGTTCATAGGAAGGGAAAGGCGCAGTATCTGTCACACTTGCTCTGTGGACACCTGAACCGCGCCGTAAGGGAAGGGATGAAGGTGGGAGTGAAAGTGGATAGAGAGAAGGGGGGGGGGGCTGTAGTGGAGGGCTACGGAGTAAATTCGACCACCTGGGGATCTTTAACGTGGGCTGACATCGCACAGCACATGGACGCCACTTCGTTTCGCCTCCATCGAAACGCAGCCGCCGAGGCCGGGATTCGATCCCGGGAACTCTGGCACAGCAGTCGGGCGAATTCGTATTATACACTGACGCAACAAGCTACCCCAGCAAACCTGCCGCGAGCCTGGCCATAACAAACGATGACGGTCAGGTACAAGTAACAGGCTCCATCCTCACGACCTCGATCAGAACGGTGGAAGAGACAGCCATAGCCCTCCCCATCCGATACATCTCATCCAACCCCCTGGACAAACACATGAAAACCTAAACTTTTGTCACAGACTCACAGGCAGCATGCCGAGCCTTCTCAACTGGTCTTCTGTCCCCCAAAACCCACCAAATCCTTCATCAGTGCAAAGAAAAGACGCAAACGCCGCTTATTCGAATACTTTGGGCACCAGGTCACGCATTTCTTTCTGGCAACGAGCTCGCCCACGCGCTCGCCCGCGAACTAACTTGCCGGGCACCAGGAGGGAAGACTTAAGACGGCCGATTACCAGCTAATATGGAAACAGGAGAGGAAGATGATTCGAGGCCATCATCAAACCCTCAGCTATCAACCACCACAGAACCACTCACGTACACACTTACCCTCGAATACTACAGACAACAACGAAGAACACTTCCCGCACCGCACAAATCCTTCTCCAGAGCAGATGCCACTACCTGGCGACAACTTCAAACGCACACATTCCCGAACCTCTACCACAAACACCTTTTCTTTCCCTCGCGGTACCCTTCGATCTGCCAATCATGCGCCAGCACCAAACCAACTCTATACCACTCCATATGGGCGTGTTCAAAGCCGCAAGGCTTCCCGCCCATTCCCCACCCCACCGTCTCCTCTTGGGAAGCTGCTCTGTCTAGCTCACACCTGCAAGATCAGCAATTGGTGATCGAGCGGGCGCGCGGGATAGCAGCAGCTGCCGGCATCCTGGACTGAGGAGGCCGACTGAAATGTACACGACCACCTAATCACCAGTGCCTAGTTATTGGGTTTAAATAAATGTCTTTTCCTCCTCCTCCCGCACACGAATCAGTCTTCGGTATCGAGGCGGCGCACGAGCTAGCCTGAGCTCTCTACTCCCGGGCAGCCGTAGAGCCACCCGATTGCGATGGGATGGACGAGAGGCTGCAAACGTATAAGGAAATCTTAGAACACTAAAGGCTGAGCAAGTCCCTGCCACCACCGGACTGAACGCTGAATAACAAGGAGGCCTTCGCTTGGCGGCGCCTACAAGCTGGGAATTTCCCAAGTCCCGTCTGGCATTTCCACACGCAAGTGGAGGAAACGGCGGACGATAAATGCGAAACCTTCTGAGAAAGGGGTACTCTGGATCATATTGCGGCGAAACCCTTAAAACTGTATTTGTTGTTTTTTAACAGCCGCCGGCATGCGGCCTTATCACTACGATTCTGGATCGCGTATCAGTTCTGTATTCTTTGTTTGTTAATACTCGATGTCGCGAGTCACACCTTTATCAGTTTCGTTGTAGCGCAAGATGCACTGAGATCTGTCACGAAGGTTCCGGCCACTCGTGTGTCTTTCTACAATGTTCCCGCTTGTGCTAGTAGCAGTTTGCGACGTTATCTAGATTGTTCTGAGCAGCCTTTAAATTGAGCGTTGACGAGTGTGACGAGCATTCTTTGTTCGATGATCGACGAGCACGTTTGTTGCTATCGCCACCACCGAGTTGCTTAGTTCTTTTGCGGGCGCAAGTCAGCCCAATATAGTGTCTTCAGTGCAATCACCGAGTCTTCACCTCGACGTTGTCACCACCACGTGACAATATATTCTCGCAATGCCTTGAATCTCCTGGTGCCAAGGAAAACATGAATAGTAAAGCCTGGGAACTGCTACTGCGGAGTGAGTCCTCTGCCAACCAGCAGTAAGCTGTCCGCCTGGCGGATGAAGCCGCGAAGAAGCACTGCCGCTTCGCCTGTCTAGTCGCGGAGGCCCCGACCTCCGTTCCATAGGCCTGCGTACGGGGGCGGAGAGTAGGACGCCTCTTACATCGGTGCAAAAATAAAGTTCTTAACAATAACATCCACTAATATCGTCTAACTACTGGAAGTGATAATGACGTCACATCTGGTCATGAAATCATTATTTGGGATGACGTCACCAGGAGGTTGACGCATATACAAGCTGACCTGCCGGGCGTTCCGTCCAGGCGTCCTTGCGGCGCCTACCATTAGGCTCTTCCTCGAACGCCACATCATAGAGAATATAAAACTGACGCAGTACAGCAGCCATCAGCGGCGTTTAAAATTGGCTGACATCAAAGAAAAGGCGCAGTATCTGTCGCAATTCTGCGCGGAGAGCCTACGAGAAAAGAATGGAACAACCAGCAGAACAAGTGGCCTACGTAGATGCTGCATGTGGACGGCAAGGAGCAGCCGTATCCGCAGTAGTCGACGGAACAGGAGCACCTGTAGTATCGGCTTCAAGCCGCACGAGAGACGCCAACGCGGCGGAGGAATTGGCAGTAGCGCTTGCTTGTGTCGGTACCAAGGCTAAATTCATACTATGCGATAGCAAAAATGCGGTCAGAAATTTTGGGAAGGGAAGAATATCAGAAGCAGCTAAACGAGTCCTCGAATCGAGGCCGCTTGAGCGCAGCGTGGAAATTATATGGATACCAGCACAGGAATCCATCGCAGGGAATGAGGCTGCTCACGAGTTTGCCCGAGCTCTCTATCACCGGGCGGCCGCCGAGCAGCCCTCTTGCATGGATATAAAAGATAGCCTGATCTCGTATAAAGAGGTCACAGAGCACTATAAACTAAGCAGAAGGGTCTATCCGCCGCCAGACCGTTCCCTCGGAAACGGGGAGGCAATTGCATGGAGGAGACTACAAGGGGCAATCATATTAGTCCCTTTTGTGTATATGCAACATTTTCAAAAGATGAAAAGGATCTACATTGCATAACATGTGGGAGATGGGGCACTCTAGATCATATTATTTGGGATGTAACAACAGCCCAGTAGCTAAAGAAATTGTAGATAGAGACGCCTGGGAGACTCTGCTGCGAAGCGAGGACCCCGCTCAGCAGCAGCAAGCCACCGCCTGGCGGCTGAGGCCGTGAAGCATCAATGTATATTCACCAGACCTTAGTTCGCGAGGCTCCTGAGTAAGGCTCCATCAGGCCTGCGTGTCGGGGAGTCCGAAACGGAGCTTCTTCTCGGTGGAAATAAAGGTTTTCAACAACAACAACACCTAACCGAGCTGTAAAGAAAAGGGGAAAAGAGGCAGTGAAAAAATATAAAAATAGGTGCCGTAGTAGAACACTTCGGACGACCAAAAAGCTTCCTTCATGACAGTCAACAACTGTTAGTGCAGTGTTTCTTGAAGGAATATCTGTGACAAATTAACAAAATTGTCTGTAATTGTACATACATCGCTTTCTCGAAATCTTTGCCTCAATCTATCGAAAAGGTGTAACAGCTGATGCGCTGCGTTCTAATTTCGCATTAGGGAGTAATGCAATTTCGGCAATGTTTACTTTTGTAAGTGGTGAATTAAGGTTATTTGCAGAAGGATAGTAATTTGTGCTAGTTGGAAAGATATTGTCTTGAAAGTAGCAACGCGAAAAAACAATGACGTGAAAGGAAACAAACAAACAAACCCTAATACAAAACTAAAATTAATAGAAGCAAACATGAACTATTTAAAGAAGTTAAGCAACATCGCAAACCAATCAACCATCATTAAGCAGACTGCGAAACATGAGTCACTAAATTTTCCGAGCGGTTCACTACGCTAGATACCTCAAGGCACTGCATGTTAACGCGATGGAAGACTCACTATCACATTCGCCATATATTCGTAGATTGGGTCGAGCTTCAATGATTTCCCGTTTGATTTGCTATGAATCAACAGTTCAAATGCGTGTGAATGAAGGCAACAAATTATTTTTGATCGCCCGAAATCCTTAACATTTTGAATTGGAAACTAACTACATGACGTGTTCCATTACCCCCCCCCCCCCCACTCTCTATAATGTGGCTACAGCGGTCAGCTAATAGAATCTCAAACTCGTGATGCGCTCACAGAGTAGAACTTTGGTGAACGAGTCATCATTGCCAGCCCTTCAGTCATATACGACAGCCTCTGAGTGGTCAGACACAGTCACTCGCTATTTACTTCCTGGATTGTGAAAAGGCCTCCACGAACAAAATTTAAATATTCATAGGGCCGTGTACATATTAGGAGATGTCCGGGAATATTACCGTTGAATGCAGAAAAATTAACCATTGATTCCACAATCTCCAGAGTATGTTGAGAGAAAAATCGCATCAATATGATGATATTTTCTAACACATAATGATAATATTTTTTAGCACATATTCCTGTAACAGATATGACATGTTTTAACAGAGCGTCTTTGTAATATAAAGACGATTTTGATGTGGCGCTCGCCATTCCGCTCATAGAGTTGGGTAGCCTCAAGGCCAGTGTTTGTGAGCGACATTACAGTAAATGTGCAGGGAATCCCGTAAATGTGATCCTTTTGTTTAACGAACCATAATAAATAATAATAATAATAATAATAATAATAATAATAATAATAATAATAATAATAATAATAATAATAATAATAATAATAATAATAATAATAATAATAATAATAATAATAATAATAATAATAATATTATTAATAATAATAATAATAATAATAATAATAATAATAATAATAATAATAATAATAATAATAATGAATCGTTTCGCAGGAAGGGAAAGGCGCAGTAGCGGCAGGACCTGTTTCTGTGGACACCTAAACCACGCCGCAGAGGAAGGTTTGGTTTCTTTTGTGGAGTTTAACGTCCCAAAGCACCTCAGGCTATGAGAGACGCCGTAGTGAAGGCCTCCGAAACTTTCGACCACCTGGGGTTCCTTAACGTGCACTGACATCGCACAGCACACGGGTGCCTTGCTTTTCGGAAAAGCGGCCGGCAAGGCCGGGATTATATCCCGCGTCCTTGGGAACAGTAGTCGAGCGCCGTACCCACTGCGCCACCCCTACGGGGTGTAGAGGAAGGTGGAAATGAAAGTAGAAATAATCAAAATAAATACGGTAGTGGAGGGCTACGAAGTAATATCGACCACCTGGCGATCTTCGATGTCTTCAGGAAGGGAAAAGCGCCGTATGTGTCACACATGCTCTGTGGACACCTGAACCGCCGTAAGGGAAGGAAGGACGGTGGGAGTGAAAGTGGAAAGAGAGAAAGGGGAGCTTTAGTGGAGGGCTACGGAGTAATTTCGACCACCTGGGGCTCTTCAACGTGCACTGACATCGGGAGGAGGGGTTGATGGGTGGCTGTTCCTGGCCCTACGGGGCTGGAACGGTAGGTCAACGCCGCTTGCGGCGGGGGCTAGCCAGCCACCAATTTTTATCTCTTGTAGGCCGTCATTGCACCCGCCACCCTTAGGTGGTGGACGGCGGCTGTTGCAGCGCGCGTCTTTCTCTCCCTCTTCTTTTTCTTTAATAATAATTGGTTCATAGGAAGTGAAAGGCACAGTATCTGTCGCACTTGCTATGTGGACACCTGAACCGCGCCGTAAGGTAAGGAATGAAGGTGGAAGGGAAAGTGGAAAGAGAGAAAGGGGAGCCGTAGTGGAGGGCTACGGTGTAACTTCGACCACCTGGGGATCTTTAATGTGCGTTCTTCTATGTTTTCGCTTCGGTCTGTTGTTGTTGTGGCTGTAGGAATAAAGAAACGAAAATTCCTGCTACTGGCTCTGTAGCTGAGCCACCTCCGCTGCCTCGTGGAGACAGAATAAAAAATAGAGAAGAAAGGAAAAAGAAGATGGAAAGAAAGACGCGCGCCGCAACAACAGCCGTCGTCCACCACCGAAGCTGTGGCGGGTGCAATGACGTCCTACAACAGATAAAAATTCGGTGGCAGGCTAGCTCCCGCCGCCAGCGGCGGTTACATACCTGCACGAGGCCGCGTATATGGCTCCACTACAGAGCCAGTAGCAGGCCCGTGCATTTTCGTTTCCTTCTTCCTACAGCCACAACAACACTCACATTCCAGAGCACACGGATGCCTGTCTCGCATCCATCGAAACGCGGCTGCCGGCGTACCAAAACGGTTCTTCTGCCTTGCTAGTTAATTTTATTACGAAAGCAATACTACGCTTTATGAACGGCCTTACGCTTAGCGGCAGCTGGTAGCCACGTTTGACCTTTAAAATGACCTATGACGTAATTCCAGGGTGAAAGACGGGCTGCTAAGTCGAGTCGTCGCTTAGCGGCGGCCGGTAGGCCCGGCGCACATCGCTCGCCTCGCTAGAGGCACTGCGAGCGAGACCATCGATGGCATACCAAGAGCGAGAGACGGGCTACCAAGTCGAGTCATCGCGTAGCGACGGCCAGTAGCCACGCGTGAAGACGCGTAGCATTGCGCCCCTTCTGTTGGAGGCGCTGCTCTTGCTTTGATGTCACAATAGAGAGGTAGTGTAGCCAAGATGTATTACTTTCGCAACCTACCAGGCTTAACCAAAGCTAAGCCCCTGCCAATTTTGTTTTCTCCATGGCCAACTCTCGTAGCAGGGGTGAAGTCACAAAATCATCGGCTGTAATTTCATCCTGAATAGTTGAAACACATTGTCAACAGAGGCCGTCAGAGCACCTTTTTCTGTTGCCATGACGAAGCTTAGATCATTACAAATACTGCTACTAAAGAATCATTGCTTCAGAGCATAACTGTATTTGACCTATTGGCAGTTTTCTACAAGAATGGAAACAAGAGCAAGGTACAGCGCAGTCACTGATCGGGCCGTCGAAGTCACCTCCACCAGGAAGGGTGCCTTGATGCGCGTGCTCCCCTTCATCAACATGCAAGAGAACGCGCGTATCGACGAACCCTACTCTTCACAAGCTAACGCCTGCGCTCCTTAAACATGGCAAATTCGCGCGCGCGGCATTTCCGCACATATTACGAAATACCACGCGCCGAGTCGGTTGAAAAACGCGCACTTCGCGCCACGGATGTGTCGTCATTTTTGAAGCGAGAGCATCACTACGAATGTCAGACCGCAGCTTCGCGTGGCTCCAAATATGCAACATATGCGTATGCGCATGACGTCACAGCCTATGCCAGTTACGCAGCCCCCTCACAAAATTCTGCAGCGTTGTCTAGCAACGCCTAAAAAAGACACATAAGGCAATATGCATTAATGAATGCCATGATCAGCCAATGTTAGATCTAAGGCACAAGAACCATTTTGGTACGGCCGCAGCTGCGTTTCGATGGAGGCCAGACGGAGAGGCATCCGTGTGCTCTGGGAAGTCAGTGTTGTTGGGCTGTAGGAAAAAGGAAAAGCAAATGCCCGGGCCTGCTACTGGCTCTGTAGTTGAGCCACATACGCTGCCTCGTGCAGGCCGAAGAGAAAATATAGAAGAGCGCATGTTAAAGATCCCCAAGCACGAAATAGACAACAGGGAGACCGAAACGGTTTTTGTGGAAATCCTGACCGGTAAAAAGAACAGAGGCAGCATATTTCTACTCAATGTGTACAGCTCCCCGAAGTGCGCGAAGGCGAGGTTTGGCCCGATATTTAACAGAGCGATTAGCCTGGCTGGTAAGAACCCACTAATAATAGCCGGCAATTTTAATGCCAGACATCGAGAATGAGGTTACACGACCAGCAGCCCGAAGGGTCAAACGCTGTTGGAAGATATCAATGAGTCAAACCTCTACATCGCTAACGACATTAGATGCCCGACGAGGGTGGGCAACAGTATGTCAGCAGACACAAACACGGACTTGACTCTCTACCATAGAACTGGCACAGTCAAGTGGACGAACAAGCATCAAGATCTAGTTAGCATTACGTGCTAGAGGTAGAACTAAGCAGGAAAGTGAGCGCTAAGCCCGCTGTGTATCGGACGGAAACCCAAGTGGATTGGAATAAATTTAGACAGATCAGAGAACGGGAGGAAATTGGAGATATAGAGTGCATTCAAAATTGGGCCGCTCAAATAATTACACATGTCAACGAGGCCACCGAAGAAATTAAAGGCGAAGCTCTGCCTGACGCGATGGATAGGAGGCTATTCGCCATGTTTAAAACGAAAGAAGAGCTAACGAAGAAGCTCAAAAAGCAAAAGTGGAACCGAAATCTCAGGGGAGAGATAGCCAGACACAAAGTCGAAATAGAAAAAATGCGCCCGGAAACTCGAGTCGCAACGTTGGGATAACAAATGCGACGAGATGGAGGGCACCATGAATGGGGCCAAGACCTGGCAACTGCTCAGGTTCCTGAGAGACCCCAGTAAGTCCAAAACGGCCGCCGACATAGAACAGGTCAAGGCGAAGTATAACTTAAAGAGTACGGGCAAACGCTCATTCACAAGCTCAAGTCCACATACGTAGCTCCGCCCGCCACAGCGCATTACAGAGATTACAACGGACCGGCGAACAGCGAGCTTGACGCGTCCGTAACAGTGGCAGAAGAAGTCAGAGCGGAGCTGCACGGCCTAAAAAGACGTTCGGCCCCCGGACCGGACCTCGTTAATAACAAGATGCTCGCAAATCTGGATGACGAATCGATCAATGCCCTAACCAAATACTTAAATCAGCTGTGGGAGAGTGGTCAAGTACCCCAAGAGTGGAAGAGGGCTAAGATCACCCTAATCCACAAGGAGGGAAAACCACCGGGCTTGGAGAATCTCCGACCAATATCACTAACATCCTGCGTACGCAAACCACTTGAGAAAGTCATTCAGAGGAGGCTAACCAAATACACCAAAGAGAATGATGCGTGGCCGGCTGAATTGGTCGGATTCAGGCCCGGTCTCTGTACGCAAGATACCATGCTCAGACTACATAACGATGTAGTCAGAGACTTCAAGAAAAAAAAATACGAAAGCTATTCTAGGCTTAGATATTAAGAAAGCTTTTGACAACATCAGCCACGACGCATTCTCGACGGGTTCACTGAGCTAAGAGTAGGCGAACGAACCAACAACTACATTAGATCATTCCTGCGAGACAGGACGGCGATCATCAGCTTTCAGGGCTTAAATTAGGAGGAGTTCCTGCTGGGTAACCGAGGCACTCCGCAGGGTGCTTTGCTCTCACCTTTCCTTTTTAACATCGTAATGAGGAAGCTCCCCCGTAAGCTTGGCCATCTCGATGACTTAATAGTAAGCATCTACGCGGATGATGTGACCGTCTGGACGTGCGAAGGGAACGACTCGTACATCACATCCAGGCTCCAAGAGGCAGCAGATATAATCAGCAAACACGCAGAGGACGTAGGTCTATGCTGTTTGCCAGGAAAATCGGAGCTTCTGGTAATGAGCAGCAATAGTGGAAAGATAACTCCAGATATCAAAATTAAAGTCAACTGGAACAAAGTCCCGAAAGTAGATGAAATTAGAATATTAGGTATGAGTATCAACAGCAGGGGTAGTAACAAAAGCCTTATTAAGAAATTAAAAGATCAGGCGGAGCTCGTAGTCAGAGTATTTAAGAAGACGTCCAACAGAAGAAGTGGTCTCACGGAGGCTAGTAGACCAGACTCGTACAAGCTTTCGTCACGAGCAGAATGTGCTACGCGACTCCATTCCTAAATATCAACAAGACCGAAGAACGCGAATTAAACACCATAATTAAGAGATGCACGAAGTGCGCTCTAGGACTCCCCATAACTACGTCTAACGACATTCTAGAGAAAATGGGGTCGCATAATTAGTGGAAAGACCTAGCTGCGGCGGTCAGGCTGTCCCAGAGAGAGCAACTCGCAGGAACGGCGGCGGGTAGGCAGCTCCTCGACTGGGTAAACCTACTAGCGCCCGAGGAAGGCGAAAGTGTCAATGAAAGCATAGATCGAGAAATCAGAAAGCATCTATACGTCTCGCCCATACCGAAGAACATGCACCCCGTACACGACGAGGGGAGGAGGAAAAGCAGAGCTAAGCACCTCGCTAACAAATCGGACAAACTCCCACCGGGATCGGTCGCCTACACCGATGCAGCGATCGGGCAAGAAGGCGACGTAACTTCGGTCACCCTATTAGACACCGGGATCGCCATAGGAATCGAAACGATTCGAGATCTACCACCGGTAGAGGCGGAGGAGATTGCAATAGCCATTGGCTTTGCAAGAGCCATTGCCATTGCACGACCAGGCGTTAAACACGTCATCAGCGATAGCAAAGCGGCGGTTAGGAATTTTAGCAAGGGTAGAGTCAGCAATCGTGCTGCAAAAATTCTGAATGAGTCGTCTCTCGCCGAAAGCGTGACCATGTTCTGGACCCCAACAAACGCCGGTCTCGCCGGCAACGAGGCAGCCCACATGCTCGCCCGCTCCTCGCTACCTCGGGGTGCTGCGGACGCCTCCACATCTAAAACCAAAGAATGTATTGGTACGTTTAGGGATGTAACCGACAACCTGAAGAAAGACCGGAGGATAGCCCTGTCGGGGTGGTGCAGTGGCAAGACGCCCGACTACTGTGCCGGAGAACACGGGTTCGAACCCGACCTCGGCGGCTGCGTTTCGATGGAGGCGAAACGAAGAGGCGTCGTGCGCTGTGCTATGTCAGCGCACGTTAAAGATCCCCAGGTGGTCGAAATTACTCCGTAGCCCTCCACTACGGCTCCTCTTTCTCTCTTTCCACTTTCACACCCATCTTCCTCCCTTCCCCTACGGCGCGGTTGCGGTGTTCACGAAAAAACAAGTGAGACAGTTACCGCGTTTTTCCCTTTCTATAAATAAATCAGTTTTAAAAGAATCAGTTAAAAAAAAATCAGTTTTAAAAAGACCGGAGGATATATCCGCCATCGGTTGGATCCCTGAGTAAAAAGGAATCGTACGACTGGAGAAGACTCCAAGCTTGAAATTTCTTTTCGCCCCTGTGGAGGAGTTGGACGGATGCCAGAGGGCGGAAGAGGGATGGTGGAGAAACCGAAATTTGTAAATTTTACGGCCACGTGGCAACATTAGATCACATAATATGGAGATGCGTTCATGCCCCAGGGCGCAACGCGATTAAAACTAGCGATGAATGAGAGACCACGCTAAGAAGCTCCGACGAAAAAACGCAGCGAATCGCCGTCCGCCTGGCGGCCGAGGCTGAAGACTTCTTCTAGACAGGGCCGGGTGTCCTCTGGCCGCGGTGCGACAGACTGCCTCCCCGGACACAGTATCTGTAAGGGCTGGATGTTCATAGATCCGGCGGATGCATACATCCACCCCCTTTGGATCAATACACGTTTGTCACCACCACCACCATTCCCGGACGCCTGCGTGTGGACCCGTAGGTGGCTGCCGCGCCATATTCGGCGGAAATAAATTTTCTTCTTCCTCCTCCTCCCCAGGTGGTCGAAGTTACACCGTAGCCCTCCGCTACGGCTCCCATCTCTCTCTCTCTTTCCACTTTCATTCCCACCTTCATTCCTTTCCTTACGGCGCGGTTAAAGTGTCCGCATCGCTTGTGACAGATACTGCGCCTTTCCCTTCCTGTGAAAAACTGATTTATTTATAGGAAGGGAAAGGCGCGGTAACTGACTCACTTGTTTTCTGTGGACATCGCAACCGCGCCGCCTTCCTGTGATAAAAATGATTTATTTATAGGAAGGGAAAGGCGCAGTAACTGTCTCACTTGATTTCTGTGGATACCGCAACCGCGCCGTAAGGGAAGGGAGGAAGATGGGAGTGAAAGTGGAAAGAGAGCCACAGTGGAGGGCTACGGAGTAATTTCGACCATCTGGGGATCTTTAACGTGCGCTGACATCGCACAGCACACGACGCCTCTTCGTTTCGCCTCCATCGAAACGCAGCCGCCGAGGTCGGGTTCGAACCCGGGAACTCCGGCACAGTGGTCGGGCGTCTAACCACTGCACCACCCCGGCGGGGCTTCCTGTGAACCAATTATTATTAGATAAAAAGAAGAGGAAGAGAAAGAAGCACGCCGCAACAGCCGCCGTCCACCACCTAAGGGTGGCGGGTGCAATGACGGCCTACAAGAGAGAAAAATTGGTGGCCGCCGCAAGCGGCGTTGACCTACCGTTCCAGCCCCGTAGGGCCAAGAACAGCCACCCATCACCACGTTGAAGATCCCCAGGAGGTCGAAATTACTCAGTGCACATTCAAGATCCTGCCCCGCCTGGATGGTGCAGTGGTAAGACGCCCGACTACTGTGCCGGAATTTCCGGGTTCGAGCCCGACCACGGCGGCTGAGTTTCGATAGAGGCGAAACGATGTGGCGTCCGTGTGCTGTGCGATGTCAGCGCAAGTTAAAGATCCCCAGGTGGTCGAAATTACTCCGAAGCCCTCCACTACGGCTCTGCTTTCTCTCCACTTTCACTCTCACCTTCATCTCATCCCTTACGGCGCGGTTCAGGTGTCCACAGAGCTAGAGTTACAGATACAGCTCTTTTCCCTTCCTGTGAACCAATTATCACATTGAAGATCCCCAGAGGGTCGAAGTTACCTCGGAGCCCTCCACTACCGCATTTATTTTGATTATTTCTACTTTCACTTCCACCTTCTACACCCCGCCGGGATGGCACAGTGGTTACGGCGCTCGACTACTGTTCCCAAGGACGCGGGATCGTATCCCGGCCTTGGCGGCTGCTTTTCGATACATATAATATGTTGAGGCGACAAAAGCAGAATAAAATAATATGCCTCTGCCCGTACCACACTAGGTATAACAGGCGAAAAGCAAGGTGCCCGTATCATGTGGGATGTAAGTGCATGTTGTTACGTTTCTCCACCGACAAGTGCAACAGCTGACGCGGCCACCGCATAGCAACAGGCAGAACCGCGTATGGATCGACCATTTCGGCGCCGTTCATCGGCCGCCCAACGCTTCCTCTCGCGGGCAAGTCTCAACATGATCCTGCCACGCGCCAAATGTTTGTGCGTGCGTGCGTGTGTGTGCAAACGCCGGCCAAGCCCGGAGCTCGAAAGAGAGTGCGTTGCCCTCGCCCGACTGCAGGAGGTGGATGAGATGCGGTCAGACCACCTGCGATTGAGTCATCCCGTCTTGCCCAGACTTGTCCGGCTCTCCATTTCCTGTGAGGGCTTTCCCTTTCCCTGTGAACTGGCAAGCCTATAAACAGCATCGGCCGACTCAACAGAGAAGACTAACGCGCCGTTGACACGACGCTAGACACCACCTGTGTGAGAGCGTCTGTATTCTCTCCGGGTCAGCTTCTCTGCCCGTTCCTTCATGATGCTGTAGTAAAGGTTGTTTCGTTAGAAGACGCCTCGTCTTTTCTGGGACCGTTGATGCCGTCCGCCGAGCCACGGAGCCGCCAGGCCAACCCTATCAAGGGGCATCGAGCCGCATGTAATAACTGGTGGCAGCGTTACGATACCGGGCACGCGCAACTCCAAACTTATCTGATAGGCAGCGGTGGGACGACCAAGCCGTAACCGTGGTTGGAGGGACGAGCCAGGCGATACCGTCGTCCAACAACTGGTGAACAGCGGAGAGACGAGGACGACCAAGCAGTGACCGTGGTCGGTGAAACGAGCCAGGCCTGACCGAGGTGCAACATCTGGTGGGAAGAGCGGAGATGTTACAGGCGTGACCCGTGAATCAAAGCAGCTCAGCGGAAAGGCGGGAGCAGTGCAACGAGCCCTGTGTGATGACTGGTTGGCTGCAGCGGAACGACTGCGTTGGATTCTTGGCTGCGAGGTTTGGTGAGTGCGGGACTTTCTTCTACCGAGTTTTGCCAGGCTTTTGTTAAGTAGAGAACAGAGCTGGTATTTGTGTTGTCGTTGTTGCTGGGTTAAGAGCAGCAAGGCAATAGTGGGCAGTAGAGAAGGCAGCACTCGGAACAGCCATGAATTTGGATTTGAAGTCGTTGCGCAAACCGAAATTGCTGGAGCTTGCGGAGGAGTTGGGTCTGAATTTGTCAGACAAACTCAGAAAACCAGAAGTGTTAAAGGCTATTCTTGAGTCGAAAGCTGAAGATGACGAGCTTTTGGAATGCCTTGAGATCATTGACGAACATCAAGAAAAAGAGGAACGTGAACGTGAACGTAAGGAAAGGCTAGAAAAAGAGGAACGTGACCGTAAGGAAAGGCAAGAGAAAGAGCAGCTGGACCGTCAACTCGCTATAGAAATAAAACGTATCGAGGTAGACGCGGGACGCGCTGGTAGTGCAAGTCGGGCTCACGG
This sequence comes from Amblyomma maculatum, assembly GCF_055883805.1. Classification (NCBI taxonomy): domain Eukaryota; kingdom Metazoa; phylum Arthropoda; class Arachnida; order Ixodida; family Ixodidae; genus Amblyomma; species Amblyomma maculatum. The sequence goes on from NC_139353.1 coordinate 133,978,040, forward strand.
TGCAGGAGAACGGGAATCGTTCAAAATGAGGGACCTAATGCGGCCGTTTGAGGTTGGAGGGGACATTGGTTTGTTCCTGGTTAACTTCGAGCGAACGTGCGAGAGGCAAGGGTTTTCTCGGGAAACGTGGCCACAGCGCTTGCTCACTTTGTTACCCGGTGAGGCGGCAGACGTAATCGCTCGCTTGACAAAAGAGGAAGCAGATGATTACGACAAAGTGAAATCGAGTCTGCTAAGAAAGTACAGGCTGTCAGCAGAAGCATTCCGTCGGAATTTTCGGGAGTATGAGAAAAACAAAAGTGAGTCGTATACAGAGTTTGCCTACAAGCTTATGTCAAACATGTATGAGTGGCTCAAAGACGAAAAAGCGTATGGTAACCACGATAAGGTTCTGCAGTGTTTCGGGCTAGAACAGTTTTACAGTCGGTTACCCGAGAACGTGCGGTATTTGGTCATGGATAAGCCAGATGTTAGTACGGTGGATAGAGCCGCCGAGCTAGCTGAAGAGTTTGTGACGCGTCGGGCTCGTGGAGCTAAGGACGGTCAACAGGGAGAATTCGGCTCTAAGTTTGAGAGGCCGAAGTTCAAGCCCTTTAAAGGTAAGGAGAAGAAACGTGGTGCGGATGCGAGTCAAAGCAGTCCGGCCGACGATAAAGCGACGGTGGTAACCGAAGCCGATCGGAAAAAGAGGTTCGAGACAAGGCAGTCGCGCGTCTGTTATACGTGCCAGAAGCCTGGTCATTTTTCGGCACAGTGTCCGGAGAAAAAACCAAAGATCCTGTTTTTGTCATTATGCCGAAGTGACGAGAACATGAAGCTTCTCGAACCGTACACTCGAGACCTCCTCGTGAACGGGAAACAGTGTCGAGTGCTTCGCGATTCTGCGGCTACCATGGATGTGGTTCACTCCTCTTACGTAGAACCAGAGATGTTCACGGGTGAGTGCGCGTGGATCAAACAGGCCGTGGAAGCTCGCAGCGTGCTTTTGGCAATAGCCAAAGTGCTTATTGAGGGACCTTTCGGGGCATTTGAGACAGAAGCGGCGGTGTCATCTGTGCTTCCTCCTCAGTACCCGTACCTATTTTCAAACAAGTCCGATCACCTCTTGCGCGAAAATGGGCTTGTGTTTGGAGAGGGTAGCGTACAGGCCTTGACCAGATCTAGAGCTCGGGAGCTAGCTGCAAAGGCGGTAGTACCGGAGAGGCGGTCAAGCAATGAGAAAGGGTCGAAGGTACAGCACGCTGAGATTAAGACCACGTACGCCGCAGACACAAGTGAGCCTGAAAAGTCAAAGGTACCAGAGTGTGAGACACAGCTTGGGGAAGCGGCCGAGCAATGTGACCGCAGTAGCGAGCCGACCGAGCCTCTAACCGAAGAGCATCGTGTTACCTTGGTCGAGCCACTAGCTCCGACGGTTAGCACAGGCTTCATCGGCGAGAAGTCCGAAGTGACGCCGTTAAGCGAGGTGAACTGCATGCCGACGCAAGTAGCTGTAGGAGATACAGTTCCATTAAATGACTGTGGGGAACTGGTAGTAACTGAACAGTCTCTCGAGTCGAAATCAGAAGCTTGTGTAAGCGCGACGGAGATGGAAATGAGCTAGGAGAGGAGAAACTTTCAGTTTCCGAAATCAGCTGTGTCGTAGAGCAGGGCACGCAGAAAAACGAAGGGCCGATCAGGGAAACTGCGCAGCCCGCGAGTTGTGATCAGCCAGGACAGACCGACGAGGAGTGCGCGTATGCTGTAGAGAGCGAGACTTGCGAAGGCGGCAGCGAGCGACCAGAGCAGAGTCAGAATCGTTCGTGCCCCGATACCACGCTAGGTTGTGTTCACGAGAAAAGCAACCCCAGTGCGAACGCGGACGTGCCACTTATGGCCCTCAAAAATCCGAAGCGCCCCAGCTGTCGAAGGAGCCTGATCGTGCGCTGGTTAGCTCTAAGCGAGGCGACGCACTGAGTGGCGACGAGCCGCCAGAGCAAATGCCTAGAAGGGGTACTGACGCGACTGACGTCAGCTGTTGTTTTTGTTCGGACATGTCTGGAGGTGAGTCATGCGCTGCTGGCCGCGATGCAGACGCGGCACCGCACTTTGACCACTCAGACGACACCGGTGTCCTACTAGCTCCGGTTACCGCTAGAACGTTAATCGCTAGCTTGTCAGAGATTGCTCAGAAAGAAAGCAGAAGGCTAGTGTTCCAGCTCCAGTGCTGCCGACGAAAAACGCGGAAGGGCAGGCGCGAGAAAGAATGCTGCCATTGTAAGGAGACCAAACGCATACGGTTGCGAAAAGAAAGCAGAAATATAGTATTCCAGTGCTGCCGACGAAAAACGCGGAAAGGCAGGCGCGAGAAAGAATGCTGCCATCGTAAGAAGAGCAAACTCCAAAGATTGCGAAAAGAAAGCACAAACCATGAGTTCAGTGCTGCCGTAGAGAAAAACGGAAAGGCAGGCGCGAGAAAGGAGCGAGAAAGTTGAAGCTATCGCGAAAGAGAAGGCGACTATCCCAAAGGCACAAATGCGCCCGTGCAAAGAAAATGCGTGATTGGTGCGCAACCCGTAAGGAGAGGGATAGGTTGTTCAGAAGAGTGAGTAACTTATGCTCATGTGTTTCTTCGCACAGAAACAGGAAGGTAAGGTTGCTCCGTGAAACGGACAACCGAAGTTTTAGTGAAAAGGGTGATATGAATGGTAACACCGATGGCTGAAGTCGGAGCCCATGACGTGAGATGAAGCCTCAGTTTTCACTTGTTGGTGTTTTTCTTCCTGACATAGGATTTTGAACAGATTGCATTGTATTATTTTTGTTTGAGAATGACGTTTTTGAAAGCGCGATTTTCAAATTTGTGGACGCGTTCCAAGTGCTGCTGAGCTGCCCTTTAATGTAGATGGGGGCATAAGAGGGAAATAGTCTGGCATAACTTAGTGAAGTTTGTGCCGTGCTTGCTGGCTGAACGGTTGAGTTTTTAACGTGGTTGTGATGCTGTAGGTTGTCAGAAATCTCTCCTGAAGACAAGTTGCAGAGTGCCTTGGAAACCCGGACTTGCCAAGGAATTCTTCAGGCTGACTGGCTCAAAAGAAAGAGAGTCGGATGAACCCGGCTAGCAGCAACATCCCGATCCCTCCGGACAGCGGATGCAGTCCCCTGCCCTTCGGGATCTCCCTTCCCCGGCGGGGCAGTCTGTTACGTTTCTCCACCGACAAGTGGGACAGCTGACGCGGCCACCGCATAGCAACAGGCAGAACCGCGAGCGGATCGGCCATTTCGACGCCGTTCATCGGCCGCGCAACGCTTCCTCCCGTCGACAAGTCTCCGCGTGTTCCTGCCACGCGCCAAATGTATGTGCGTGCGTGTATGTGCAAAAGCTGACCAAGCCTGGAGCTCGAGGGAAAGTGCGTCGCCCTCTCCTGTCTGCAGGAGGTGGAGGAGATGAGGTCGGAACACTTGCGATTGAGTCATTAGTCGTGAACCAACATGTTTGGCTCTCCCTTTCCTGTGAGGGTTTACCGGTTTACCCTTTCCCTGTGAACTGGAAAAACTATAAAAAGCAGCGGCCGACTCCGCTGGGACAGAGACTACTTTGACGCGCCGTCGGCACGACGCTAGACACCAGCTGTGTGAGAGTGTCTGTAATCTCTCCGGGTCAGCTTCACTGCCCGTTTCTTCATGATGTTACAGTAAAGGTTGTTTCGTTAAAAGACGCCTTGTCTTTGCTGGCACCTTTGATGCCGTCCGCCGTCCACGGAGCCGCCAGGCCAACGCTACCGAGGGGCCGCGCGCCGCACGTAATAACTGCTGGCAGCGGTACGCTACCCAGGCGCTCGCGCAACCCAAACATAACTGGCGTCAGCGGTGGGATGAGTACGCGACCCCAAATGTAACAACTGGTGGCAGCGGTGTGATACTCAGGCACACGCGACCACAAATGTAACAATTGGTGAGCAGCGGTGGGACGACGACGACGACCAAGCCGTAACCGTGGTCGGTGGGATGACGACCAAGCCGTAACCGTGGTTGGAGGGACGAGCCAGACGATACCGTCTTCTAACAACTGGTGAACAGCGGTGGGACGACGACGACCAAGCCGTAACCGTGGTCGGTGGGACGACCAAGCCGTAACCGTGGTTGGAGGGACGAGCCAGGCGATACCGTCGTCCAACAACTGGTGAACAGCGGAGAGACGAGGACGACCAAGCAGTGACCGTGGTCGGTGAAACGAGCCAGGCCTGACCGAGGTGCAACATCTGGTGGGAAGAGCGGAGATGTTACAGGCGTGACCCGTGAATCAAAGCAGCTCAGCGGAAAGGCGGGAGCAGTGCAACGAGCCCTGTGTGATGACTGGTTGGCTGCAGCGGAACGACTGCATTGGATTCTTGGCTGCGAGGTTTGGTGAGTGCGGGACTTTCTTCTACCGAGTTTTGCCAGGCTTTTGTTAAGTAGAGAACAGAGCTGGTAATTGTGTTGTCGTTGTTGCTGGGTTAATTGCAGCAAGGCAATAGTGGGCAGTAGAGAAGGCAGCACTCGCAACGGCCACGAATTTGTCTTTGAAGTCTTTGCTCAAACCGAAATTACTGGAGCTTGCGAAGGAGTTGGGTCTGGATTTGTCAGACAAACTCAGAAAACTAGAAGTGTTACAGGCTATTCTTGCGTTGGAAGCTGAAGATGATGAGCTTTCGGAATGCCTCGAGATTATTGACGAACGTTAAGAGGAACGTGAACGTAGAGAACGTCATGAGAAAGAGGAACGTGAACGTAGAGAACGTCGCGAGAAAGAGGAACGTGAACGTCACGAGAAAGAGGCCGCCCGCGTAAGGAAACTGATGCAGCTTGAGATTTCAGCCCATAGAATGAGCGTGGAAAAGATTAAAGCTTTCAATGCCATTCAGTGTAACGGTTCAAATACCGCGAGACGGTCCGCCATCGTTCCTCATCGCCGAGGATGTGGCCGAATATTTTGCAGACTTCGAGAATGTCTGCAGAAGTAAACGTTTCGAGGGAGATAGTTGGGCGCGGAAGTTGGTAGCTCTTCTATCCGCTGAAGCGTCGGAAGAAATCAAGCGCTTGGTTGGCGACCGCTTGAAAAATTACGATGAACTTAAACAATAACGCCTCATGATCTTCGGAAGAGGTATGAGAGCGAGAAACATTGTGACGAGTCCTACTTTGATTTGGCGTATCAGTTGAAAGCCGCTGTAAGCGAATGGCCAGACAGTGCGGAAGTTTCGGAGCAAACCGAACTTGCACCGAAGTGTGAGAAACAGCTTAGGGACACGGCCGAGCAACGTGACCGCAGTAGCGAGCCGACCGAGCCTCGAACAGAAGAGTATCCTGTTACCTTGGTCGAGCCACTAGCTGAGAAGTTTAGCGCCGGCTTGAACGGCGAGAAGTCCGAAGTGACGCCGTTAAGCGAGGTGAACTGCACGCCGACCCACGTAGCTGTAAGTGATACGGTTCTATCACACGAGAGTGGGGGATTCGCAATAACTGAACCGCCTCTCGTGTCAGAAGCAGAAGCTTGTGTAGAGCGTTGCGGAGATGGAAATGAGCTAGACAATGAGAAAATTTCGGTTTCCAAAATCAGCTGTGTCGTAGAGCAGGGCTCGCAGAAAAATGATGTGCCGGTCAGGGAAACAGCGCAGCCCGCGAGTTGTGATCAGGCAGGGCAGATCGACGACAGTGACGACACATCCGCGGCGCGAAGTGCCCGTTTTTCAACCGACTGGGCGCGTGGTATTTCGTAATATGTGCGGAAATGCCGCGCGCGCGAATTCGCCATGCTCAAAGAGCCCAGGCGTTAGCTCGTGAAGAGTAGGGTTCGTCGATACGCGCGTTCACTTGCATGTTGACGGAGGGGAGCACGCGCATCAAGGCACCCTCCCTGGTGGAGTTGACTTCGATTGCCCGACCAGTGACTGCGCTGTACCTTGCTCTTGTTTCCATTCTTGTGGCAAACTGCCAGTAGGTCAAATACAGTCATGCTCTGAAGCAATGATTCTTTAGTAGCAGTATTTTTAGTGATCTAAGCTTCTGCAGCCAGTTTTGAATGGCAATCAACCACTCCACATTCTCTAGAAAATAAATTCGAGTCCACAGAACAAGTGTGACATTTACTGCGCCTTTCCTTTTCTGTGAACCAATTATTATTAGATGTCTCTTAAGAGAATTCTGAAAGCTTACTCTTCCTCTCCTATCGTTTGCTGCTTCCTGCGTTGGATGCATTGCTACATATAATTGTTTTACAGGAACGAAAAGGCGCAGTGTTTGTGACACTTTCTTCTGCAAGGGAGAGCTTGAATATGGCACGCCATCGTTCCTGCCGCATACCGTTCTTGGCGCGCGTTCATGTGTGGGACTGCAGATGGCGGGAACGTTACGCTAGGAGAACATATCTGGCGGAATCTCGCGCATGGGATTTCATTCCATGTTAAAAGCCTTTTACATTTAATAACTCGGGGGGGGGGAGGGGGCTAGGCTCCGAAGGAGAGAGGTGGGGAATGGTGGCTGTTCCTGGCCCTAGGGGGCTGGGACGATAGATCAACGCCGCTTGCGGTGGGGTAGCCAGCCACAGAACGTTTATCTATTCTAGGCTGTCATTGCACCCACCACCGCTTAGGTGTTGTTGGACAAGGGCTGTTGCGGCGCAATCTTTCGCTCTCTCTTCTTTTTCTTTCTCTCTATTTTCTCTTCGGTCCACATAAATCAATCAATCAATCAGGCAGCGGTGGTGGCTCCGGTACAGAGCCAGTAGCGGCATCGTACATTTTCGTTTCCTTCTTCCTACAGCCACACCAACAACAACCTTAAAAAACTCCATCCGATTACTTAAGCTTTGGAAACCACACCACTGAATAAGGGTAAAGCTTAAAGCCGTGCTCAGGACATGGTAGAAAGAGTATCATCATCATCATCATCAGCCTGATTATACCCACTGCAGGGCGAAGGCCTCTCCCATATTTCTCCACTTAACCCGGTTCTGTGCTAGCTGCATCCACTTGACCCCTGCGAACTTCTTAATCTCATCCGCCCACCTAACTTTCTGCCGCCCCCTGCTACGCTTTCCTTCCCTTGGAATCCAGTTTGTTACCCTCAGCGACCATCGGTTATCCTCTCTTCGCACTACATGTCCTGCCCATGTCCATTTCTTCTTCTTAATTTCCACTAGAATGTCATTAACTTGAGTTATTTCTCTGACCCACTCTGCACGCTTTCTATCTCTTAATGTTACCCCTACCATTTTTCGTTCCATAGCCCTCTGGGTTGTCCTCAACTTAAGTAGAACTCTCTTGGTTAGCCTCCACGTTTCAGCCCCATAGGTGAGTACAGGCAAGATGCAACTGTTGTACACTTTCCTCTTGAGCGATACCGGTAAGCTGCTAGTCATAATCTGCGAGTGCTTGCCAAATGCGCTCCATCCCAATCTTATTCTTCTTGATATTTCCTTTTCATGGTCTGGATCTGCGGTTACTACCTGTCCTAAGTAGACATATTCGCCTACTATTTCCAGTATTTCGCTACCTAATGTAAACTGCTGTTCCTTCCCGAGGCTGTTGAACATTACCTTAGTCTTCTGCAAGGTAAGAAAGAGTATACGGTAGAGTAACTCCCATAGAAGCCCGCGTGTCGACTCTGAACGAGGCTTTAGTTTGCCGGCGCCCCCTGTTCAAAAATGGGCCACGAGCACGCACCGAAAGACAGGTCTGGTTTGGTTTGGTGTGGGGGGTTTAACGTCCCAAAGCGACTGAGGCTATGAGAGACGCCGTAGTGAAGGACTCCGGAAATTTCGACTTTAATTGCATTCGCTTTCTCACGATGGCGATTCTACCACGTCCTCGATCACGAGCTCACGCTTCCATTTTCTCTTCGTCCTCCCACTGGCTCGGTGTCTTCTTCCTCTTCGTTGGCGCGGAAAAAAGAGCGGTGCTGAAAATTGAGCACACTTTCGGCCGCGAAATGCCAGGTCTTGATCACTAAGGGCAGAGGCTTCTGCATTGCTCGCGTAGTGACAAATCCCTAGCCCAACTTCACCTTGCAGAACCTTTGTTTTGGTTAACTTTGTACTTGTTTTATGGTGCCTCATGTAGTTCTCATTGTCGAAGGCGAGTAGATGGGCACTCCCAAGTCCAAGAGACCGCAAGGAAGCAAAGACGGTATCATAAATATTGCTGTCATGTTGGAGCCTAATAGTATCTGGGTAGCAAGGTGATGTTGAAAATCCTCCAAGGTCGGCTGCAGCAGTATGTGGAACGGGAGCTTCCGGACGTGCAAGCTGGGTTTCGCAAGGGCAGAGGAACCAGCGACCAAATTGCCGGCCTTTGCTGGATCATGGAAAAAGCAAGAGAGTTCCAGAAACCCATCTACTTCTGCTTTATTGATAATGCGAAAGCGTTTGACTGCGTAGATCACAGCAGATTGTGGCAAGCTCTCCAAGAGATGGGAGTTCCAATTCAACTCATCTGTCTCCTCAGGAACCTGTATGAAGGGCAAGAGGCCACAGTCAGAACAGGGGGGTTGCAGCAAAAAACACGTGTCGCCCTATCTGAACTGTGCAGTGGGAGTGGTTTACCGAATCCCCCTCTCTTGTGGTGCCTGATATCTTGGACAAACTGGCCGCTGTGTCAATAACCGGTTGAGGGAGCATGCTCGAAACGTTGAAATTAAAGATGAAAATGCCAACCTTGTGCGGCACATTACTTCTTGTAAGTGTAGGGCAGGATTTGACAAGACGACGATTCTGGGCAAAAGTGGGAATTATAAGGCAAGACTTCTATTAGAGGCATATCATATAGATAAGCTATCCGATCGTTGTGTTAGCGATACATCTGTACACATGTACTCGGCGGAATGTGCCTTTCTAGACATGTTTTTGTGTTGACTGCTACTGTTTTTACCTGCTCCCTTCTGCGCATGCTCGACTTTTTCATATATAAGCTATGTACTTCGGCTTGAATAAAGAGTTGGTAGTTAGCGCTCGTCAAACGTTCTATGTGTTCTTCTTTGTCCCTTGTGTTCTTTTTTTGCGCTAAACTTTTGATTTAATTGAATTGTGATGCTGGCGGAGACTCTTAAGAGTTTCTTGGACGGCCAGAAGATCAAATCAGTCGATATTGTCGACCATAAACCCTGACTGCTCATTGGAGGGTCAAATTCTAAAGTTAAAACTACCCTACTTTGGTCATCTGATGAGAAGAGAGGAGTCGCTGGAGAAAGATTTGATGTTGGGAAAGGTTGAAGATCACCGGAGAAGGGGTAGGCAGCGAATGCGATGGTTAGATGCATCCTCGAGATGCTGCAGATGAAGTTATGTGATGTTAGGAAGGTAGTGAGAGACCAGAAAGCGTGGCGTGATATGGTCCATAGGGTCACGAAGAGTCGGACATGACTGAACGACTGAACTGAACTGAGTAAGATTTATCCAAACGCTTTCGTTGTACTCATGGAACATGTATCGCGACACCAGGATGCTCACACTCACGCTCGCGTCCAGTTCGGGCTGCCCCATCCAATACAGCTCGCTGCTAGACTGCTGCATCATTAGAAATGCTTGAAACGTTGAATGACTCCCCCGTGGCATGGCCATACGTGTGGAGTAGCTGCCACAAAATCGGCGCATATTTTTATCAAGACGGCGCGGCGCGAGGCCCATGCGGCGCATCATCGAAATTTCCACAAAGGTCGAGAAAAGCCTCCTTCCCCGCGCGAGAGAGCGCGTAGCTTTGTACGCATCGCCGTGACCCTCTTTCTCGTCAACCGGGGATGACGGTGATTCATCAGTCCGGAAGATGCCAGATGTCTCCATAAACTTTTACGGGACCTAGCCAATGACGACGCGCGGCTCGACAGGAGGAAAAGGGAGCGCTCTAACCAGCTAAGCCAAGTGTGTGTGCGCGCTAACCTTAGCGCGCCTTAACAGACAGATGCGGCGCGCCGTATTTATGGAAGCCGCGTCGCTTGTGTAGTCAGTCAGTCAGTGATTGCGGCGTGTTCGCTAGTGCTTCGACTAGGACTCCCGGGGATCACCCGCTGCTGGCAAGCCCACGGACCTGCGAGGGAGCGGCGATCGTCTTGTATGGCGGCCACATCGTGACTCTCAAGGCGTTGGACTGCAACAGTGCCCGGTGAACAATTCGGTGTTTGTTTATGTGACTCTCTCGTGTTTGATCTGTGTTGTAACGCCTCTGTGTTATTGAATACCTCTTTAGTTGCATGCTTAGCGTTTGTTTTTTTGGGAACCTCTCTTCTGTGCGATGTTAGTGTTTTTGTGTTCCTCTGTATCGTCTCTTGCTGTGTATAAAGTTTGTTTTGTTTGTTACTTCTGACTCCGACCTTTACTCTGGCTTCAACCAGCGATAGCTGGGCGCCAAACGGCCATTCCCTTCTGTCACTACAAGTTAGTTGAATTCCGGCAGAGCTTGCCACGCAGATCAGAGGGCATCTCCTTGGCGACCGGAACAGTTATCCACATTCGCTATAAGGGTGTCTGGTAGTGTGCGCACTGTTAAGGGCACATCATTAATAATACATTCTAATTATTAACGGGTGACAATTATTCTGGCGTCCGAGACAAGACGTTTGGTGCACTCAAGCTCAGAAGACGGAGAACGAGTTGGAAGAGTTTACTAATAGGTCGTAAACTGTTTGGTTTGGCTTGGTTTGTGGGGTTTAACGTTCCAAAGCGACTGAGGCTATGAAAGACACCGTAGTGGAGGACTCCGGAAATTTCGTCCACCTGGAGGTCGTAAACTGTGTAGCAGCAGAGCGATAGCGAGAGGTGCCGCGCGAAAGTGGTTGTGAAGGTCCATTGAGCAGTGCTATGTGTTAGCATTAGGCAGTTCAGATTGAAGATGAAGCTCAAGGAGATTATTGCGTTGGGCCTAGGAAAAGGTCTTAAAGGAGCTGGACTGCGAGAATGGGTGGACCGAAAAGAAAGGGAAGACGGAAAGAGAAGAGGCTGAGAAAGAAAGAGAGAGGCAAAGCCCAGTCGAAAAAAACTACAGAACTGTGTCAAAAATACGACAAAATATCCTGTCGTTCTTTCGTAACCATCAGATTTTTCTGTAGTTCTGTAGTTTTTCTGTAGTATATTTCTGTTGTCTGTAATTCTGTACCTTGTTGTAACTACATTCTGTTGTAACTACATACATTTCTGATGTTACGAAAGAATTTTCTGTTGTTACAACAGGTTTTTCATCAAAAACCGCACAGACATTCTGTCGTAGCATTCTGTAGTTTTTCCGACTAGGAGAGAAGAAAGAGAAAGGCAGACGAAGCGAGCCGAGGCAGACAGGCAATCAGAAGAAAGAGAGAAAGAATGGCTCAGGAAGCGAGCCGAAAGAGAGAAAGAATGGCTCAAGAAGCAAGCCGAAGCAGAAAGTTAACGAGAAGAAAAGGAGAAAGAATGGTTTCGGAAGCAAGCCGAAAAAGAGAGAGAATGGAACAAGCGTAGGCTTGAGAAAGAAAAAGAATACTTGAAAGAGAGAAATATCCTTCTGAAGAAGCTGGCTGAAGTTCAGCGGTTAAAAGGCGTTACTGAGCCTCTGGAGGTTACCTTTCCCTATATTAGGAGGTACGGCGAAACGAGTGATTCGTTGACGATTGCAGGTGCCGTTGAAACTAGCTGCAGCAGGCAGAGTGAGGTTGTGGAACAGACCGTTCCTGCAACAGAAATATCAAAAAGAGAGGACTTAACTGGATCTCAGAATTCTTAGGAAACTGTGCCCTCCGAGATGACAGGTTGCACACAAGCTGCAAAGGCAATTGCCGAGCCAGAAGCCTCATTCGAGAGCTCTTCGCCTGAAGATGAGGGTCGAAATTCTAGCTCCACTTTAGATCGCACTATGTTGGAGTGCATGACTAACCAGAAGGAAGAGCTGTAAAATAACAGCGAGCAGGAAAGCTCACATGAAGCTAAAGCTGAGGACAGAAACTTTCTAGAAATTCAAGAACCGGTTTTGAAGGATGGCTCGACTACCGAGGAGGTTCTTCCCACTGAGGAAGATGAGAGAGCCTTTTTCTCAGAGGAGACCGCTAGTGCAGATCCTAGATTGGGAGAATCAGACATGGAAGACATCGAAAACTGCACTGTGATGAAAGACTTCAAGGAAAATTTTAACGAACAAGAAGTAACTCAAATTGATGAGAATGAGTCTCCAGTTGAAAATGAGCATTACTTTAAGAAGGTACGGCTGAAGGTCGTTAAGAAAAGAAAGGAAATTGAACTTCTAAGCTGAGTCACATTTCCTTGCTCGTTGTACTCGCTGTCCTATTGCTTCGCTGTAAGGAGCCATCGCTGAACTTCTGTTGTGAAGACATTCACGAAGAGGACTTCAATCAGGAGCATGTTGTCCCTCTTTACGCATCCGAGAAAATATACCGAAGAAAAATCAGTGTACATTCTCTATTCACAGGAACAATAATTTGCAGCTCGTGAAAAGCGATAAAAGGATGTTAATCCTTTATCATAAGAATTGTCACTGTGATGGGTGCTGGGGATGGATGTTGTAGCTATCGGGTAATATGTGAAATGTACAGATGCACGTGGCATGTACTATGTCTACACATTATATGCGGGTTTCAATCAATCTGATTCAAGCACTAAAATAAAATTTCAGAGGCAGGCCGAAGACGCCTGTCATATTTCTCGGCAGATACCTTCAAAGTCACAGAAATGTTCGCAACATTATTTACCTAAATTCCTAAATATTTACTCTTGACAATAAGTGGTAATGTCTACGTTGAAGATCGCCGTCATAAACCCTCCGCTCTATTAATTTTCCGTATAAAACTTCGTTAATTGTTCCCGGAAAAAGAAGAAAACTCCAAAGGTACAAAAATCACGTAGCCAGGGAATCCAATAGCTGCCTTGGTACGACACCGAGTGCAGCGGTAGACCTATAAAGTCCGCGTCAGCCAAACCATTCAACGCCGCAACTCCGTTCGCTTCTTTTTTGTTACGACTGAGAAATAATGCTCTGTCAATTTATATCCTTACAGCTTTGCAGTCTTTAAGTAATTGCAAAGTAAAACTCGCGAGATGTAAATAACGCCTTTCTGCGTATCATATGACTGACGCTGAGCAAACGCCGCCAGCACTGTTACACTGAAACGGGGCCATCCATAGTGACGGCACGTTTGGAGTTTGTTTCGTTCGTTAAATTTCTGGATGAAAGCAGACCTGTTGCTGCGAGCGAATGACTCAGTAGCAGACTGTATATCTACATCCCGAAGATTTGTTCTGGAAATGAAAACAAAAAAACGATACATGTTAGGTTTCCTAACCGCAAATAATGTAACAAAAGTCTCAGAATTTGTAAATCCTATTAATTGTCTGCACTGAATGTTTAGTACTTAGAGCAAATAACCTTATCTTGGAAGTAGGAGTGTGAAAAAAGAAAGATGTGAAAGGGAGTAAGACAGCCGCTAATTCGTAACTTAATTTTTTGGATTGAAATATGAACCAGATAGGGAAGCCAAGCAACACCGCTAAGCCCTAATTCACCGATATGCAGACAACAGAACATGAGTCAATAAATTTCTCAACAAGTTTCCTGATCGAGGTAACCCAGCCCACTGCATGTTAACGTGATGGACGGCTCACTAACGCGTTCGTCACCTATTCGTAAAATGGGTCCAGTTTCAATTCCTTGTTGATTCGTAAAGATTAACAGCCAAAATGCGTTTAGAAGAAAGCAACGGAAACAACCAGTGCATTCCTTACAATGCACAAATCTTCCAGTCTTCCAGCTTGACCCACATAAACTCAACAGCAGTACAACGGCATCCGGTACAAAACATTCTTTCTGCGTGGTACGTATACATTACTCATGAATCGCTTGCCATGGGTGCTTATTCCGAGATGCATTCGCCAAATTATTCGTGACATTTATTAGCGGCCGAGAACACAACTCTAACACAGTACCTCCCGGACATATTTTCCAAATTATGCAACAGTCATTACACATTTGTTAACACAACTGGGATCGTAGTATAAACGTGTCCAGATCCTCGCTGTTCCCTGAAATCCCGGCAAAACGGTAGGAATTTCTTTAGCAAATTTGTCTCGCGCTCTTGGAATAACCAGCCTAGAACCCTGCTCATTAAAATTGATCATCATGCGGTAAGGCTTTGCTCCCTAAAAAACCTTAAGAATGTGTGCAGGCTATAATGTATCACACATTTTGTAGAAACCATTACCTAGATACCGAAAGGTATTTTTCCTAACCCATGTAAGTTCTTGGCACACAAGCTAGGTCAACCATTTAGAGTGGTTATCTCAGAAACGAGTGCCAAAATTTTCGCTTGAAATATTTGCGTATGCACCCGTGTACCTTGCGTCGTGAAGATTCCTTTTTTGTACGGAATTATGCATGTATATCGTGGGCGTTGCGGAGCCGGTTGCCGACCAGCGGTACCTCCGAGTCTTGGATAAACATGAGAAGTGCCCGCCAGAGCTCGATGGTATGGTATGGAGGCGAAGAATCAGGGCAAGCCCAGGTCGAGAGAGAATGCCATGTTGCCCGTTTAATGATGGCGAGGACAAGAAGCCGATAATTTGTGTAGAGGGGACATTCCTATAGCAGGCTGTTGAGATGCGCACGGCAGTTGCACTTGTAGCGGGAACCAAGTGGAGCATGCGTCGTACGACCCAGAAAAATGGTTCAGCAAGAGAGGCGTAAGAATGGTGGCGGTTTGCATCCTCCGCTGCCGGACCGATTCTCGCCGCGTTAATACCATCGGGAAAAGCGCAGGTATAGAGAGGGGGTTGCGCACTGTCTTGAGATAGGCGGCATGATGTAGTTTGGTCGAATGCCTGTTCACGACTGGATCTGCTACCACAAGTGTGGTAGCGAAGGAAGGAGAGTGTCGGAAGCTCTGGATAGCACGGCGGAGAGAGATGAGAGGGCGCTAGTTTAATAGCCATCTAATTTCCAGGGACACCGCAATTCGTGGGGGCCCAACGGATGGTGACATGCTGACCGCGTTCGCAGAGAAAGGCCGCGTTATGCTGTATCTTCTGCTGTGCAGGGTACGTGCAAGGAACGCTGGCGCATGGTTTGTAGGTAGCTTGAGAATGTGTACACATAATTATGAGTAGGGTTCGTTTGAGACAAAGACGGAAGAGCCGATTCCAAATAGTCTAAGATGGCCAATAGCTCGGCTCGGGTACTGAATGGCGCTTCTGTCAATGTATGGTGGTATCGGCCCTAGTGTTCGGCTGTCGCACCGTATCAAGCAGTGGCAACCGCTGCCGTCTGCAAAAAGTGCAGCGTCCGTATGCACTACACGTTCGGTTGAAGGCAGTGAGCTTAGCTTGCCTCTTGGCATAAGTTCAGCGCCGAATTCGCTGATGAGCATCCATATGCAGAGGAATTGGCTTCCCCTCACTCTCAGCGAGTGGTTTGATCTCCTGCGGTGGAGTCTTTCTGAGTGGACATCGTGCCCGATGAGCGAGAATGTGTGCAGCTCGGCGTTTCTGTAGCGGTGCCTCATCGCCTCCTGCGTGCGGATCTCCATTTCGAGGTGCTCTGACAGGTCATTGCGCTTGCTGTATCTCTTGAGCGCTTTGAGGCGCGTATACCTCTGAATTCCCATGACGATGCGTTAGACCTCATTAAACAAGTAGTTAAGCGCGAGCAACTACGTACGGTTTACAGGATGATAGGCACCCGTGCATAATTCGGACGACAGCGGAACTTTCAAGAACTTGCGGCATTTAAAATTCGTTTACTAGGCGTGTGCGCTTACTTTTCTGCAAAACGTCTAGAATTTGTTTGGTAGTCTTTGTGACGCGTGCGATCCAAGTGTTCGCTGTGCATTTCTAGTCCAAGCGCATTCAAAGTATTTGGATAGTGAGCCTTCGTGCTACGGACTGTCTCCTGTTTCTGCCGGTTTCATTGTGGTGCACAGGCCCCCGTGAATGACAACGTACTCAGTTTAACCGGGGTAGTGGGTAAACCAGTTTCAATGGCGTGGTAATGAATGAAGGCATATTCCGGCTAGCTGATGACCCTCCGTGAGTTTACACGGGTGACGTAGTCGACATAAACCACATGCTTTAGTCCCGGCACATCCGCAAGGCGCCTGAGGAGCCGGTGCATAGATGTATTAAAGAGGGGTGGGGAGATCTCTGAACCCCGGGACGCCCACCAAGTTTTACGTATGTCCAAGTTTTGCGAAGCTTTACGTATGTCCGCTCCGACAGCAGCCCACGACTGCGCCGAGGTAGGGACGAAGATACTCTCATTGTGGTGGAGCAGCACATCTTGTGTAGATATTCCAGGGAGGAATTCATACGGTGCAGGGGCAGAAAGGGGGCGATCATCAAGGTCAGAGTGATAGGACGGAGGTTGTATAAAGTATATGGTGGCTTGCCAGGCTTCGGAATGAATTTGACCTCTGAGAACTTCCAAGTGGAGGCCAGTACCCCCGCATCCCGGACTCGGTCAAACTATTCAAAGAGAGCTTGCCTGTACGCGGGGGCAAATAGCGTAGGTACACCCTGCACACCGGACCGGTTCCCGGAGTACTACGTGGTGTTACGTTTCTCCACCGAGAAGTGGGACAGCTGACGCGGCCACCGCATAGCAACAGGCAGAACCGCTAGCGGATCGGCCATTTCGACGCCGTTCATCGGCCGCGCAACGCTTCCTCCCGCCGACAAGTCTCAACGTGATCCTGCCACGCGCCAAATGTGTGTGCGTGCGTGTGTGTGTGCAAACGCCGGCCAAGCCTGGAGCTCGTGAGAGAAGGCGCCGCCCTCGCCCGTCTGCAGGAGGTGGAGGAGATGAGGTCGGACCATCTGCGATTGAGTCATTCGTCGTGAACCAACATGTTTGGCTCTCCCTTTCCTGTGAGGGTTTACCCTTTCCCTGTGAACAGGAAAACCTATAAAAAGCAGCGGCCGACTCCGCTGGGACAGAGACTACTTTGACGCGCCGTTGTTACGACGCTAGACACCAGCTGTGTGAGAGCGTCTGTAATCTCTCCGGGTCAGCTTCACTGCCCGTTTCTTCATGATGTTGCAGTAAAGGTTGCTTCGTTAAAAGACGCCTCGTCTTTGCTGGAACCGTTGATGCCGTCCGCCGTCCACGGAGCCGCCAGGCCAACGCTACCGAGGGGCCGCGCGCCGCAGCGGTACGCTACCCCGGCACTCGCAAGCCACAAACCTAACAACTGGTAGGCAGCGGTGGGACGACCAAGCCGTAACCGTGGTACGTGGGACGACGACGACCAAGCCGTAACCGTGGTTGGAGTAACGAGCCAGGCGATACCGTCGTCCAACAACTGGTGAACAGCGGAGAGACGAGGGCGCCCAAGCAGTGACCGTGGTCGGTGAAACGAGCCAGGCCTGACCGAGGTGCAACCTCTGGTGGGAAGAGCGGAAATGTCCGAGGCGTGACTCGTGAGTCAAAGCAGCTCAGCGGAAAAGGCGGGAGCAGTGCAACGAGCCCTGTGTGATGACTGGTTGCCTGCAGCGGAACGACTGCGTTGGATTCTTGGCTGCGAGGTTTGGTGAGTGCGGGACTTCTACTGAGTTTTGCCAGGCTTTTGTTAAGTAGAGAACAGAGCTGGTAATTGTGTTGTCGTTGTTGCTGGGTTAATTGCAGCAAGGCAATAGTGGGCAGTAGAGAAGGCAGTACTCGGAACAGCCATGGGTTTGGATTTGAAGTCGTTGCGCAAACCTAAATTGCTGGAGCTTGCGGAGGAGTTGGGTCTGGATTTGTCAGACAAACTCAGAAAACCAGAAGTGTTGAAGGCTATTCTTGCGTTGGAAGCTGAAGATGACGAGCTTTCGGAATGCCTTGAGATCATTGACGAACGTCACGAGGAAGAGGTACGTGAACGTAGGGAACGTCGCGAGGAGAGAGAAAAGCAGTCTGCCCGCGTAATGAAACTAATACAGCTAGAGGCGTCAGCACATGGAATGAGCGCGGAAAAGCTTTGCAATGCCATTAACAATGCCATGCGGTGTAACGGTTCAATACCGCAAGATGGTCTACCACCGTTCCTCATCGCCGAGGATATGGTGGATTATTTGGCAGACTTTGAGAATGTCTGCAGAAGTAAACGCTTCGAGCGAGATAGTTGGGCGCAGAAGTTGGTAGCTCTTCTTTCCGCTGAAGCGTGCGTCGGAAGAAATCAAGCGATTGGTTGGCGACTGCTTGAAAAATTTCGATGAACTAAAAGAGTCATTGCTGATACGATATCAGATAACGCCTCAGGATCTTCGGAAGAGATATGAGAGCGAGAAACATTGTAACCAGGCATACTTTGATTTGGCCTATCAGTTGAAAGCCGCTGTAAGCGAATGGCTAGACAGTGCGGAAGTTCCGGAGCAAATCGAACTTGCACCGGAGTGTGAGAAACAGCGTGGGGAAGCGGCCGAGCAATGTGACCGCAGTAGCGAGCCGACCGAGCCTGGAACAGAAGAGTATCCTGTTACCTTGGTTGAGCCACTAGCTGAGACGGTTAGCACAGGCTTAATCGGCGAGAAGTCCGAAGTGACGCCGTTAAGCGAGGTGAACTGCATGCCGACACAAGTAGCTGCAGGAGATACAGTTCCATCAAATGAGAGGGGGGACTGGCAATAACTAAACCGCCTCTCGAGTCGAAAGCAGAAGCTTGTGTAGAGCGCGACGGAGCTGGAAACGAGCTAGGAGAAGAGAAACTTTCAGTCTCCGAAATCGACTGTGTTGTAGAGCAGGGCGCGCAGAAAAGCGAATTCCCAATCAGGGAAGCTGCGCAGCCCGCGAGTTGCGATCAGCCAGGGCAGACCGACGAGGAGTGCGCGTACGCTGTAGAGAGCGAGACTTGCGAAGGCGACAGCGAGCGACCAGAGCAGAGTCAGAATCGTTCGAGCCCCAATACCATGATAGGCTGTATTCGCGAAAGCAACCCCAGTGCGAACGCGGACGTGGCACATATGGCCCTCACGCAATCCGAAGCGCCCCAGCTGTCGAAAGAGCTTGATCGTGCGCCGGTTAGCTATGAGCAAGGCGACGTACTGAGTGGCGAGCCGCCAGAGCAAATGCCTAGAAGTAGGACTGACACGCCTGACGTGAGCCGTTGTCGTTCGGATTTGACTGAAAGTGAGTCATGCGCTGCTGGCCGCGATACAGACGCGGCTCCGCAATTCGACGACACCGGTGTCCTACTAGCTCCGGTTACCGCTAGAACGTTAACCGCTAGCTTGTCAGAGATTGCTCAGAAAGAAAGCAGAAGACTAATGTTCCAGTGCTGCCGACGAAAAACGCGGAAGGGCAGGCGCGAGAAAGAATGCTGCCATCGAAAGGAGACCAAACGCATACGGTTGCGAAAAGAAAGCAGAAAGCTAGTATTCCAGTGCTGCCGACGAAAAACGCAGAAAGGGAGGCGCGAGAAAGAATGCTGCCATCGAAAGGAGACCAAACGCATACGGTTGCGAAAAGAAAGCAGAAAGCTAGTATTCCAGTGCTGCCGACGAAAAACGCGGAAGGGCAGGCGCGAGAAAGAATGCTGCCATCGAAAGGAGACTAAACCCATACGGTTGCGAAAAGAAAGCAGAAAGCTAGTATTCCAGTGCTGCCGACGAAAAACGCGGAAGGGCAGGCGCGAGAAAGAATGCTGCCATCGAAAGGAGACCAAACGCATACGGTTGCGAAAAGAAAGCAGAAAGCTAGTATTCCAGTGCTGCCGACGAAAAACGCGGAAGGGCAGGCGCGAGAAAGAATGCTGCCATCGAAAGGAGACCAAACGCATACGGTTGCGAAAAGACAGCAGAAAGCTAATATTCCAGTGCTGCCGACGAAAAACGCGGAAAGGGAGGCGCGAGAAAGAATGCTGCCATCGAAAGGAGACCAAACGCATACGGTTGCGAAAAGACAGCAGAAAGCTAGTATTCCAGTGCTGCCGACGAAAAACGCGGAAAGGGAGGCGCGAGAAAGAATGCTGCCATCGAAAGGAGACCAAACGCATACGGTTGCGAAAAGAAAGCAGAAAGCTAGTATTCCAGTGCTGCCGACGAAAAACGCGGAAAGGGAGGCGCGAGAAAGAATGCTGCCATAGAAAGGAGACCAAACGCATACGGTTGCGAAAAGAAAGCAGAAAGCTAGTATTCCAGTACTGCCGACGAAAAACGCGGAAGGGCAGGCGCGAGAAAGAATGCTGCCATCGAAAGGAGACCAAACGCATACGGTTGCGAAAAGAAAGCAGAAAGCTAGTATTCCAGTGCTGCCGACAAAAAACGCGGAAAGGGAGGCGCGAGAAAGAATGCTGCCATCGAAAGGAGACCAAACGCATACGGTTGCGAAAAGAAAGCAGAAAGCTAGTATTCCAGTGCTGCCGACGAAAAACGCGGAAGGGCAGGCACGAGAAAGAATGCTGCCATCGAAAGGAGACCAAACGAATACGGTTGCGAAAAGAAAGCAGAAAGCTAGTATTCCAGTGCTGCCGACGAAAAACGCGGAAGGGCAGGCGCGAGAAAGAATGCTGCCATCGAAAGGAGACCAAACGCATACGGGTGCGAAAAGAAAGCAGAAAGCTAGTATTCCAGTGCTGCCGACGAAAAACGCGGAAAGGGAGGCGCGAGAAAGAATGCTGCCATCGAAAGGAGACCAAACGCATACGGTTGCGAAAAGAAAGCAGAAAGCTAGTATTCCAGTGCTGCCGACGAAAAACGAGGAAGGGCAGGCGCGAGAAAGAATGCTGCCATCGAAAGGAGACCAAACGCATACTGTTGCGAAAAGAAAGCAGAAAGCTAGTATTCCAGTGCTGCCGACGAAAAACGCGGAAAGGGAGGCGCGAGAAAGAATGCTGCCATCGAAAGGAGACCAAACGCATACGGTTGCGAAAAGAAAGCAGAAAGCTAGTATTCCAGTGCTGCCGACGAAAAACGCGGAAGGGCAGGCGCGAGAAAGAATGCTGCCATCGAAAGGAGACCAAACGCATACGGTTGCGAAAAGAAAGCAGAAAGCTAGTATTCCAGTGCTGCCGACGAAAAACGCGGAAAGGGAGGCGCGAGAAAGAATGCTGCCATCGAAAGGAGACCAAACGCATACGGTTGCGAAAAGAAAGCAGAAAGCTAGTATTCCAGTGCTGCCGATGAAAAACGCGGAAAGGCAGGCGCGAGAAAGAATGCTGCCATCGAAAGGAGACCAAACGCATACGGTTGCGAAAAGAAAGCAGAAAGCTAGTATTCCAGTGCTGCCGACGAAAAACGCGGAAAGGCAGGCGCGAGAAAGAATGCTTCCATCGAAAGGAGACCAAACGCATACGGTTGCGAAAAGAAAGCAGAAAGCTAGTATTCCAGTGCTGCCGACGAAAAACGCGGAAAGGCAGGCGCGAGAAAGAATGCTGCCATCGAAAGGAGACCAAACGCATGCGGTTGCGAAAAGAAAGCAGAAAGCTAGTATTCCAGTGCTGCCGACGAAAAACGCGGAAAGGCAGGCGCGAGAAAGAATGCTGCCATCGAAAGGAGACCAAACGCATACGGTTGCGAAAAGAAAGCAGAAAGCTAGTATTCCAGTGCTGCCGACGAAAAACGCGGAAAGGCAGGCGCGAGAAAGAATGCTGCCATCGAAAGGAGACCAAACGCATACGGTTGCGAAAAGAAAGCAGAAAGCTAGTATTCCAGTGCTGCCGACGAAAAACGCGGAAACGCAGGCG
The DNA here is from genome assembly GCF_055883805.1 of Amblyomma maculatum. Taxonomy (NCBI): domain Eukaryota; kingdom Metazoa; phylum Arthropoda; class Arachnida; order Ixodida; family Ixodidae; genus Amblyomma; species Amblyomma maculatum. The sequence goes on from NC_139353.1 coordinate 133,999,676, forward strand.
CGAGAAAGAATGCTGCCATCGAAAGGAGACCAAACGCATACGGTTGCGAAAAGAAAGCAGAAAGCTAGTATTCCAGTGCTGCCGACGAAAAACACGGAAAGGGAGGCGCGAGAAAGAATGCTGCCATCGAAAGGAGACCAAACGCATACGGTTGCGAATAGAAAGCAGAAAGCTAGTATTCCAGTGCTGCCGACGAAAAACGCGGAAGGGCAGGCGCGAGAAAGAATGCTGCCATCGAAAGGAGACCAAACGCATACGGTTGCGAAAAGAAAGCAGAAAGCTAGTATTCCAGTGCTGCCGACGAAAAACGCGGAAAGGCAGGCGCGAGAAAGAATGCTGCCATCGAAAGGAGACCAAACGCATACGGTTGCGAAAAGAAAGCAGAAAGCTAGTATTCCAGTGCTGCCGACGAAAAACGCGGAAAGGCAGGCGCGAGAAAGAATGCTGCCATCGAAAGGAGACCAAACGCATACGGTTGCGAAAAGAAAGCAGAAAGCTAGTATTCCAGTGCTGCCGACGAAAAACGCGGAAAGGCAGGCGCGAGAAAGAATGCTGCCATCGAAAGGAGACCAAATGCATACGGTTGCGAAAAGAAAGCAGAAAGCTAGTATTCCAGTGCTGCCGACGAAAAACGCGGAAAGGCAGGCGCGAGAAAGAATGCTGCCATCGAAAGGAGACCAAACGCATAAGGTTGCGAAAAGAAAGCAGAAAGCTAGTATTCCAGTGCTGCCGACGAAAAACGCGGAAAGGGAGGCGCGAGAAAGAATGCTGGCATCGAAAGGAGACCAAACGCATACGGTTGCGAAAAGAAAGCAGAAAGCTAGTATTCCAGTGCTGCCGACGAAAAACGCGGAAAGGCAGGCGCGAGAAAGATTGCTGCCATCGATAGGAGACCAAACGCATACGGTTGCGAAAAGAAAGCAGAAAGCTAGTATTCCAGTGCTGCCGACGAAAAACGCGGAAAGGCAGGCGCGAGAAAGAATGCATGCTGCCATCGAAGGGAGACCAAACGCATACGGTTGCGAAAAGAAAGCAGAAAGCTAGTATTGCAGTGCTGCCGACGAAAAACGCGGAAAGGCAGGCGCGAGAAAGAATGCTGCCATCGAAAGGAGACCAAACGCATACGATTGCGAAAAGAAAGCAGAAAGCTAGTATTCCAGTGCTGCCGACGAAAAACGCGGAAAGGCAGGCGCGAGAAAGAATGCTGCCATCGTAAGGAGAGCAAACTCAAACGATTGCAAAAAGAAAGCAGAAAGCATGTGTTCCAGTACTGAAGCAGAAAAACGCGGAAAGGCAGGCGCGAGAAAGGATGCTGCCATCGAAAGGAGACCAAACGCATACGGTTGCGAAAAGAAAGCAGAAAGCTAGTATTCCAGTGCTGCCGACGAAAAACGCGGAAAGGCAGGCGCGAGGAAGAATGCTGCCATCGAAAGGAGACCAAACGCATACGGTTGCGAAAAGAAAGCAGAAAGCTAGTATTCCAGTGCTGCCGACGAAAAACGCGGAAAGGCAGGCGCGAGAAAGAATGCTGCCATCGAAAGGAGACCAAACGCATACGGTTGCGAAAAGAAAGCAGAAAGCTAGTATTCCAGTGCTGCCGACGAAAAACGCGGAAAGGCAGGCGCGAGAAAGAATGCTGCCATCGAAAGGAGACCAAACGCATACGGTTGCGAAAAGAAAGCAGAAAGCTAGTATTCCAGTGCTGCCGACGAAAAACGCGGAAAGGCAGGCGCGAGAAAGAATGCTGCCTTCGAAAGGAGACCAAACGCATACGGTTGCGAAAAGAAAGCAGTAAGCTAGTATTCCAGTGCTGCCGACGAAAAACGCGGAAGGGCAGGCGCGAGAAAGATTGCTGCCATCGAAAGGAGACCAAACGCATACGGTTGCGAAAAGAAAGCAGAAAGCTAGTATTCCAGTGCTGCCGACGATAAACGCGGAAAGGCAGGCGCGAGAAAGAATGCTGCCATCGAAAGGAGACCAAACGCATACGGTTGCGAAAAAAAAGCAGAAAGCTAGTATTCCAGTGCTGCCGACGAAAAACGCGGAAAGGGAGGCGCGAGAAAGAATGCTGCCATCGAAAGGAGACCAAACGCATACGGTTGCGAAAAGAAAGCAGAAAGCTAGTATTCCAGTGTTGCCGACGAAAAACGCGGAAGGGCAGGCGCGAGAAATAATGCTGCCATCGAAAGGAGACCAAACGCATACGGTTGCGAAAAGAAAGCAGAAAGCTAGTATTCCAGTGCTGCCGACGAAAAACGCGGAAGGGCAGGCGCGAGAAAGAATGCTGCCATCGAAAGGAGACCAAACGCATACGGTTGCGAAAAGAAAGCAGAAAGCTAGTATTCCAGTGCTGCCGACGAAAAACGCGGAAAGGGAGGCGCGAGAAAGAATGCTTCCATCGAAAGGAGACCAAACGCATACGGTTGCGAAAAGAAAGCAGAAAGCTAGTATTCCAGTGCTGCCGACGAAAAACGCGGAAGGGCAGGCGCGAGAAAGAATGCTGCCATCGAAAGGAGACCAAACGCATACGGTTGCGAAAAGAAAGCAGAAAGCTAGTACTCCAGTGCTGCCGACGAAAAACGCGGAAAGGGAGGCGCGAGAAAGAATGCTGCCATCGAAAGGAGACCAAACGCATACGGTTGCGAAAAGAAAGCAGAAAGCTAGTATTCCAGTGCTGCCGACGAAAAACGCGGAAAGGCAGGCGCGAGAAAGAATGCTGCCATCGAAAGGAGACCAAACGCATACGGTTGCGAAAAGAAAGCAGAAAGCTAGTATTCCAGTGCTGCCGACGAAAAACGCGGAAAGGCAGGCGCGAGAAAGAATGCTTCCATCGAAAGGAGACCAAACGCATACGGTAGCGAAAAGAAAGCAGAAAGCTAGTATTCCAGTGCTGCCGACGAAAAACGCGGAAAGGCAGGCGCGAGAAATAATGCTGCCATCGAAAGGAGACCAAACGCATGCGGTTGCGAAAAGAAAGCAGAAAGCTAGTATTCCAGTGCTGCCGACGAAAAACGCGGAAAGGCAGGCGCGAGAAAGAATGCTGCCATCGAAAGGAGACCAAACGCATACGGTTGCGAAAAGAAAGCAGAAAGCTAGTATTCCAGTGCTGCCGACGAAAAACGCGGAAACGCAGGCGCGAGAAAGAATGCTGCCATCGAAAGGAGACCAAACGCATACGGTTGCGAAAAGAAAGCAGAAAGCTAGTATTCCAGTGCTGCCGACGAAAAACGCGGAAAGGGAGGCGCGAGAAAGAATGCTGCCATCGAAAGGAGACCAAACGCATACGGTTGCGAAAAGAAAGCAGAAAGCTAGTATTCCAGTGCTGCCGACGAAAAACGCGGAAAGGCAGGCGCGAGAAAGAATGCTGCCATCGAAAGGAGACCAAACGCATACGGTTGCGAAAAGAAAGCAGTAAGCTAGTATTCCAGTGCTGCCGACGAAAAACGCGGAAAGGCAGGCGCGAGAAAGAATGCTGCCATCGAAAGGAGACCAAACGCATACGGTTGCGAAAAGAAAGCAGAAAGCTAGTATTCCATTGCTGCCGACGAAAAACGCGGAAAGGCAGGCGCGAGAAAGAATGCTGCCATCGAAAGGAGACCAAACGCATACGGTTGCGAAAAGAAAGCAGAAAGCTAGTATTCCAGTGCTGCCGACGAAAAACGCGGAAAGGCAGGCGCGAGAAAGAATGCTGCCATCGAAAGGAGACCAAACGCATACGGTTGCGAAAAGAAAGCAGAAAGCTAGTATTCCAGTGCTGCCGACGAAAAACGCGGAAAGGCAGGCGCGAGAAAGAATGCTGCCATCGAGAGGAGACCAAACGCATACGGTTGCGAAAAAAACGCAGGAAGCTAGTATTCCAGTGCTGCCGACGAAAAACGCGGAAAGGGAGGCGCGAGAAAGAATGCTGCCATCGAAAGGAGACCAAACGCATACGGTTGCGAAAAGAAAGCAGAAAGCTAGTATTCCAGTGTTGCCGACGAAAAACGCGGAAGGGCAGGCGCGAGAAATAATGCTGCCATCGAAAGGAGACCAAACGCATACGGTTGCGAAAAGAAAGCAGAAAGCTAGTATTCCAGTGCTGCCGACGAAAAACGCGGAAGGGCAGGCGCGAGAAAGAATGCTGCCATTGAAAGGAGACCAAACGCATACGGTTGCGAAAAGAAAGCAGAAAGCTAGTATTCCAGTGCTGTCGACGAAAAACGCGGAAAGGGAGGCGCGAGAAAGAATGCTGCCATCGAAAGGAGACCAAACGCATACGGTTGCGAAAAGAAAGCAGAAAGCTAGTATTCCAGTGCTGCCGACGAAAAACGCGGAAAGGCAGGCGCGAGAAATAATGCTGCCATCGAAAGGAGACCAAACGCATGCGGTTGCGAAAAGAAAGCAGAAAGCTAGTATTCCAGTGCTGCCGACGAAAAACGCGGAAAGGCAGGAGCGAGAAAGAATGCTGCCATCGAAAGGAGACCAAACGCATACGGTTGCGAAAAGAAAGCAGAAAGCTAGTATTCCAGTGCTGCCGACGAAAAACGCGGAAACGCAGGCGCGAGAAAGAATGCTGCCATCGAAAGGAGACCAAACGCATACGGTTGCGAAAAGAAAGCAGAAAGCTAGTATTCCAGTGCTGCCGACGAAAAACGCGGAAAGGGAGGCGCGAGAAAGAATGCTGCCATCGAAAGGAGACCAAACGCATACGGTTGCGAAAAGAAAGCAGAAAGCTAGTATTCCAGTGCTGCCGACGAAAAACGCGGAAAGGCAGGCGCGAGAAAGAATGCTGCCATCGAAAGGAGACCAAACGCATACGGTTGCGAAAAGAAAGCAGTAAGCTAGTATTCCAGTGCTGCCGACGAAAAACGCGGAAAGGCAGGCGCGAGAAAGAATGCTGCCATCGAAAGGAGACCAAACGCATACGGTTGCGAAAAGAAAGCAGAAAGCTAGTATTCCAGTGCTGCCGACGAAAAACGCGGAAAGGGAGGCGCGAGAAAGAATGCTGCCATCGAAAGGAGACCAAACGCATACGGTTGCGAAAAGAAAGCAGAAAGCTAGTATTCCAGTGCTGCCGACGAAAAACGCGGAAACGCAGGCGCGAGAAAGAATGCTGCCATCGAAAGGAGACCAAACGCATACGGTTGCGAAAAGAAAGCAGAAAGCTAGTATTCCAGTGCTGCCGACGAAAAACGCGGAAAGGGAGGCGCGAGAAAGAATGCTGCCATCGAAAGGAGACCAAACGCATACGGTTGCGAAAAGAAAGCAGAAAGCTAGTATTCCAGTGCTGCCGACGAAAAACGCGGAAAGGCAGGCGCGAGAAAGAATGCTGCCATCGAAAGGAGACCAAACGCATACGGTTGCGAAAAGAAAGCAGTAAGCTAGTATTCCAGTGCTGCCGACGAAAAACGCGGAAAGGCAGGCGCGAGAAAGAATGCTGCCATCGAAAGGAGACCAAACGCATACGGTTGCGAAAAGAAAGCAGAAAGCTAGTATTCCAGTGCTGCCGACGAAAAACGCGGAAAGGGAGGCGCGAGAAAGAATGCTGCCATCGAAAGGAGACCAAACGCATACGGTTGCGAAAAGAAAGCAGAAAGCTAGTATTCCAGTGCTGCCGACGAAAAACGCGGAAAGGCAGGCGCGAGAAAGAATGCTGCCATCGAAAGGAGACCAAACGCATACGGTTGCGAAAAGAAAGCAGAAAGCTAGTATTCCAGTGCTGCCGACGAAAAACGAGGAAGGGCAGGCGCGAGAAAGAATGCTGCCATCGAAAGGAGACCAAACGCATACTGTTGCGAAAAGAAAGCAGAAAGCTAGTATTCCAGTGCTGCCGACGAAAAACGCGGAAAGGGAGGCGCGAGAAAGAATGCTGCCATCGAAAGAAGACCAAACGCATACGGTTGCGAAAAGAAAGCAGAAAGCTAGTATTCCAGTGCTGCCGACGAAAAACGCGGAAGGGCAGGCGCGAGAAAGAATGCTGCCATCGAAAGGAGACCAAACGCATACGGTTGCGAAAAGAAAGCAGAAAGCTAGTATTCCAGTGCTGCCGACGAAAAACGCGGAAAGGGAGGCGCGAGAAAGAATGCTGCCATCGAAAGGAGACCAAACGCATACGGTTGCGAAAAGAAAGCAGAAAGCTAGTATTCCAGTGCTGCCGACGAAAAACGCGGAAAGGCAGGTGCGAGAAAGAATGCTGCCATCGAAAGGAGACCAAACGCATACGGTTGCGAAAAGAAAGCAGAAAGCTAGTATTCCAGTGCTGCCGACGAAAAACGCGGAAAGGCAGGCGCGAGAAAGAATGCTTCCATCGAAAGGAGACCAAACGCATACGGTTGCGAAAAGAAAGCAGAAAGCTAGTATTCCAGTGCTGCCGACGAAAAACGCGGAAAGGCAGGCGCGAGAAAGAATGCTGCCATCGAAAGGAGACCAAACGCATGCGGTTGCGAAAAGAAAGCAGAAAGCTAGTATTCCAGTGCTGCCGACGAAAAACGCGGAAAGGCAGGCGCGAGAAAGAATGCTGCCATCGAAAGGAGACCAAACGCATACGGTTGCGAAAAGAAAGCAGAAAGCTAGTATTCCAGTGCTGCCGACGAAAAACGCGGAAAGGCAGGCGCGAGAAAGAATGCTGCCATCGAAAGGAGACCAAACGCATACGGTTGCGAAAAGAAAGCAGAAAGCTAGTATTCCAGTGCTGCCGACGAAAAACACGGAAAGGGAGGCGCGAGAAAGAATGCTGCCATCGAAAGGAGACCAAACGCACACGGTTGCGAATAGAAAGCAGAAAGCTAGTATTCCAGTGCTGCCGACGAAAAACGCGGAAGGGCAGGCGCGAGAAAGAATGCTGCCATCGAAAGGAGACCAAACGCATACGGTTGCGAAAAGAAAGCAGAAAGCTAGTATTCCAGTGCTGCCGACGAAAAACGCGGAAAGGCAGGCGCGAGAAAGAATGCTGCCATCGAAAGGAGACCAAACGCATACGGTTGCGAAAAGAAAGCAGAAAGCTAGTATTCCAGTGCTGCCGACGAAAAACGCGGAAAGGCAGGCGCGAGAAAGAATGCTGCCATCGAAAGGAGACCAAACGCATACGGTTGCGAAAAGAAAGCAGAAAGCTAGTATTCCAGTGCTGCCGACGAAAAACGCGGAAAGGCAGGCGCGAGAAAGAATGCTGCCATCGAAAGGAGACCAAACGCATACGGTTGCGAAAAGAAAGCAGAAAGCTAGTATTCCAGTGCTGCCGACGAAAAACGCGGAAAGGCAGGCGCGAGAAAGAATGCTGCCATCGAAAGGAGACCAAACGCATAAGGTTGCGAAAAGAAAACAGAAAGCTAGTATTCCAGTGCTGCCGACGAAAAACGCGGAAAGGGAGGCGCGAGAAAGAATGCTGCCATCGAAAGGAGACCAAACGCATACGGTTGCGAAAAGAAAGCAGAAAGCTAGTATTCCAGTGCTGCCGACGAAAAACGCGGAAAGGCAGGCGCGAGAAAGATTGCTGCCATCGATAGGAGACCAAACGCATACGGTTGCGAAAAGAAAGCAGAAAGCTAGTATTCCATTGCTGCCGACGAAAAACGCGGAAAGGCAGGCGCGAGAAAGAATGCTGCCATCGAAAGGAGACCAAACGCATACGGTTGCGAAAAGAAAGCAGAAAGCTAGTATTCCAGTGCTGCCGACGAAAAATGCGGAAAGGCAGGCGCGAGAAAGAATGCTGCCATCGAAAGGAGACCAAACGCATACGGTTGCGAAAAGAAAGCAGAAAGCTAGTATTCCAGTGCTGCCGACGAAAAACGCGGAAAGGCAGGCGCGAGAAAGAATGCTGCCATCGAAAGGAGACCAAACGCATACGGTTGCGAAAAAAACGCAGAAAGCTAGTATTCCAGTGCTGCCGACGAAAAACGCGGAAAGGGAGGCGCGAGAAAGAATGCTGCCATCGAAAGGAGACCAAACGCATACGGTTGCGAAAAGAAAGCAGAAAGATAGTATTCCAGTGTTGCCGACGAAAAACGCGGAAGGGCAGGCGCGAGAAATAATGCTGCCATCGAAAGGAGACCAAACGCATACGGTTGCGAAAAGAAAGCAGAAAGCTAGTATTCCAGTGCTGCCGACGAAAAACGCGGAAGGGCAGGCGCGAGAAAGAATGCTGCCATCGAAAGGAGACCAAACGCATACGGTTGCGAAAAGAAAGCAGAAAGCTAGTATTCCAGTGCTGTCAACGAAAAACGCGGAAAGGGAGGCGCGAGAAAGAATGCTGCCATCGAAAGGAGACCAAACGCATACGGTTGCGAAAAGAAAGCAGAAAGCCAGTATTCCAGTGCTGCCGACGAAAAACGCGGAAGGGCAGGCACGAGAAAGAATGCCGCCATCGAAAGGAGACCAAACGCATACGGTTGCGAAAAGAAAGCAGAAAGCTAGTATTCCAGTGCTGCCGACGAAAAACGCGGAAGGGCAGGCGCGAGAAAGAATGCTGCCATCGAAAGGAGACCAAACGCATACGGTTGCGAAAAGAAAGCAGAAAGCTAGTACTCCAGTGCTGCCGACGAAAAACGCGGAAAGGGAGGCGCGAGAAAGAATGCTGCCATCGAAAGGAGACCAAACGCATACGGTTGCGAAAAGAAAGCAGAAAGCTAGTATTCCAGTGCTGCCGACGAAAAACGCGGAAAGGCAGGCGCGAGAAAGAATGCTGCCATCGAAAGTAGACCAAACGCATACGGTTGCGAAAAGAAAGCAGAAAGCTAGTATTCCAGTGCTGCCGACGAAAAACGCGGAAAGGCAGGCGCGAGAAAGTATGCTTCCATCGAAAGGAGACCAAACGCATACGGTAGCGAAAAGAAAGCAGAAAGCTAGTATTCCAGTGCTGCCGACGAAAAACGCGGAAAGGCAGGCGCGAGAAATAATGCTGCCATCGAAAGGAGAGCAAACGCATGCGGTTGCGAAAAGAAAGCAGAAAGCTAGTATTCCAGTGCTGCCGACGAAAAACGCGGAAAGGCAGGAGCGAGAAAGAATGCTGCCATCGAAAGGAGACCAAACGCATACGGTTGCGAAAAGAAAGCAGAAAGCTAGTATTCCAGTGCTGCCGACGAAAAACGCGGAAACGCAGGCGCGAGAAAGAATGCTGCCATCGAAAGGAGACCAAACGCATACGGTTGCGAAAAGAAAGCAGAAAGCTAGTATTCCAGTGCTGCCGACGAAAAACGCGGAAAGGGAGGCGCGAGAAAGAATGCTGCCATCGAAAGGAGACCAAACGCATACGGTTGCGAAAAGAAAGCAGAAAGCTAGTATTCCAGTGCTGCCGACGAAAAACGCGGAAAGGCAGGCGCGAGAAAGAATGCTGCCATCGAAAGGAGACCAAACGCATACGGTTGCGAAAAGAAAGCAGTAAGCTAGTATTCCAGTGCTGCCGACGAAAAACGCGGAAAGGCAGGCGCGAGAAAGAATGCTGCCATCGAAAGGAGACCAAACGCATACGGTTGCGAAAAGAAAGCAGAAAGCTAGTATTCCAGTGCTGCCGACGAAAAACGCGGAAAGGGAGGCGCGAGAAAGAATGCTGCCATCGAAAGGAGACCAAACGCATACGGTTGCGAAAAGAAAGCAGAAAGCTAGTATTCCAGTGCTGCCGACGAAAAACGCGGAAAGGCAGGCGCGAGAAAGAATGCTGCCATCGAAAGGAGACCAAACGCATACGGTTGCGAAAAGAAAGCAGAAAGCTAGTATTCCAGTGCTGCCGACGAAAAACGAGGAAGGGCAGGCGCGAGAAAGAATGCTGCCATCGAAAGGAGACCAAACGCATACTGTTGCGAAAAGAAAGCAGAAAGCTAGTATTCCAGTGCTGCCGACGAAAAACGCGGAAAGGGAGGCGCGAGAAAGAATGCTGCCATCGAAAGAAGACCAAACGCATATGGTTGCGAAAAGAAAGCAGAAAGCTAGTATTCCAGTGCTGCCGACGAAAAACGCGGAAGGGCAGGCGCGAGAAAGAATGCTGCCATCGAAAGGAGACCAAACGCATACGGTTGCGAAAAGAAAGCAGAAAGCTAGTATTCCAGTGCTGCCGACGAAAAACGCGCAAAAGGGAGGCGCGAGAAAGAATGCTGCCATCGAAAGGAGGCCAAACGCATACGGTTGCGAAAAGAAAGCAGAAAGCTAGTATTCCAGTGCTGCCGACGAAAAACGCGGAAAGGCAGGTGCGAGAAAGAATGCTGCCATCGAAAGGAGACCAAACGCATACGGTTGCGAAAAGAAAGCAGAAAGCTAGTATTCCAGTGCTGCCGACGAAAAACGCGGAAAGGCAGGCGCGAGAAAGAATGCTTCCATCGAAAGGAGACCAAACGCATACGGTTGCGAAAAGAAAGCAGAAAGCTAGTATTCCAGTGCTGCCGACGAAAAACGCGGAAAGGCAGGCGCGAGAAAGAATGCTGCCATCGAAAGGAGACCAAACGCATGCGGTTGCGAAAAGAAAGCAGAAAGCCAGTATTCCAGTGCTGCCGACGAAAAACGCGGAAGGGCAGGCACGAGAAAGAATGCCGCCATCGAAAGGAGACCAAACGCATACGGTTGCGAAAAGAAAGCAGAAAGCTAGTATTCCAGTGCTGCCGACGAAAAACGCGGAAAGGCAGGCGCGAGAAAGTATGCTTCCATCGAAAGGAGACCAAACGCATACGGTAGCGAAAAGAAAGCAGAAAGCTAATATTCCAGTGCTGCCGACGAAAAACGCGGAAAGGCAGGCGCGAGAAATAATGCTGCCATCGAAAGGAGACCAAACGCATGCGGTTGCGAAAAGAAAGCAGAAAGCTAGTATTCCAGTGCTGCCGACGAAAAACGCGGAAAGGCAGGAGCGAGAAAGAATGCTGCCATCGAAAGGAGACCAAACGCATACGGTTGCGAAAAGAAAGCAGAAAGCTAGTATTCCAGTGCTGCCGACGAAAAACGCGGAAACGCAGGCGCGAGAAAGAATGCTGCCATCGAAAGGAGACCAAACGCATACGGTTGCGAAAAGAAAGCAGAAAGCTAGTATTCCAGTGCTGCCGACGAAAAACGCGGAAAGGGAGGCGCGAGAAAGAATGCTGCCATCGAAAGGAGACCAAACGCATACGGTTGCGAAAAGAAAGCAGAAAGCTAGTATTCCAGTGCTGCCGACGAAAAACGCGGAAAGGCAGGCGCGAGAAAGAATGCTGCCATCGAAAGGAGACCAAACGCATACGGTTGCGAAAAGAAAGCAGTAAGCTAGTATTCCAGTGCTGCCGACGAAAAACGCGGAAAGGCAGGCGCGAGAAAGAATGCTGCCATCGAAAGGAGACCAAACGCATACGGTTGCGAAAAGAAAGCAGAAAGCTAGTATTCCAGTGCTGCCGACGAAAAACGCGGAAAGGGAGGCGCGAGAAAGAATGGTGCCATCGAAAGGAGACCAAACGCATACGGTTGCGAAAAGAAAGCAGAAAGCTAGTATTCCAGTGCTGCCGACGAAAAACGCGGAAAGGCAGGCGCGAGAAAGAATGCTGCCATCGAAAGGAGACCAAACGCATACGGTTGCGAAAAGAAAGCAGAAAGCTAGTATTCCAGTGCTGCCGACGAAAAACGAGGAAGGGCAGGCGCGAGAAAGAATGCTGCCATCGAAAGGAGACCAAACGCATACTGTTGCGAAAAGAAAGCAGAAAGCTAGTATTCCAGTGCTGCCGACGAAAAACGCGGAAAGGGAGGCGCGAGAAAGAATGCTGCCATCGAAAGAAGACCAAACGCATATGGTTGCGAAAAGAAAGCAGAAAGCTAGTATTCCAGTGCTGCCGACGAAAAACGCGGAAGGGCAGGCGCGAGAAAGAATGCTGCCATCGAAAGGAGACCAAACGCATACGGTTGCGAAAAGAAAGCAGAAAGCTAGTATTCCAGTGCTGCCGACGAAAAACGCGGAAAGGGAGGCGCGAGAAAGAATGCTGCCATCGAAAGGAGACCAAACGCATACGGTTGCGAAAAGAAAGCAGAAAGCTAGTATTCCAGTGCTGCCGACGAAAAACGCGGAAAGGCAGGTGCGAGAAAGAATGCTGCCATCGAAAGGAGACCAAACGCATACGGTTGCGAAAAGAAAGCAGAAAGCTAGTATTCCAGTGCTGCCGACGAAAAACGCGGAAAGGCAGGCGCGAGAAAGAATGCTTCCATCGAAAGGAGACCAAACGCATACGGTTGCGAAAAGAAAGCAGAAAGCTAGTATTCCAGTGCTGCCGACGAAAAACGCGGAAAGGCAGGCGCGAGAAAGAATGCTGCCATCGAAAGGAGACCAAACGCATGCGGTTGCGAAAAGAAAGCAGAAAGCTAGTATTCCAGTGCTGCCGACGAAAAACGCGGAAAGGCAGGCGCGAGAAAGAATGCTGCCATCGAAAGGAGACCAAACGCATACGGTTGCGAAAAGAAAGCAGAAAGCTAGTATTCCAGTGCTGCCGACGAAAAACGCGGAAAGGCAGGCGCGAGAAAGAATGCTGCCATCGAAAGGAGACCAAACGCATACGGTTGCGAAAAGAAAGCAGAAAGCTAGTATTCCAGTGCTGCCGACGAAGAACGCGGAAAGGCAGGCGCGAGAAAGAATGCTGCCATCGAAAGGAGACCAAACGCATACGGTTGCGAAAAGAAAGCAGAAAGCTAGTATTCCAGTGCTGCCGACGAAAAACGCGGAAACGCAGGCGCGAGAAAGAATGCTGCCATCGAAAGGAGACCAAACGCATACGGTTGCGAAAAGAAAGCAGAAAGCTAGTATTCCAGTGCTGCCAACGAAAAACACGGAAAGGGAGGCGCGAGAAAGAATGCTGCCATCGAAAGGAGACCAAACGCACACGGTTGCGAATAGAAAGCAGAAAGCTAGTATTCCAGTGCTGCCGACGAAAAACGCGGAAGGGCAGGCGCGAGAAAGAATGCTGCCATCGAAAGGAGACCAAACGCATACGGTTGCGAAAAGAAAGCAGAAAGCTAGTATTCCAGTGCTGCCGACGAAAAACGCGGAAAGGCAGGCGCGAGAAAGAATGCTGCCATCGAAAGGAGACCAAACGCATACGGTTGCGAAAAGAAAGCAGAAAGCTAGTATTCCAGTGCTGCCGACGAAAAACGCGGAAAGGCAGGCGCGAGAAAGAATGCATGCTGCCATCGAAGGGAGACCAAACGCATACGGTTGCGAAAAGAAAGCAGAAAGCTAGTATTGCAGTGCTGCCGACGAAAAACGCGGAAAGGCAGGCGCGAGAAAGAATGCTGCCATCGAAAGGAGACCAAACGCATACGATTGCGAAAAGAAAGCAGAAAGCTAGTATTCCAGTGCTGCCGACGAAAAACGCGGAAAGGCAGGCGCGAGAAAGAATGCTGCCATCGTAAGGAGAGCAAACTCAAACGATTGCAAAAAGAAAGCAGAAAGCATGTGTTCCAGTACTGAAGCAGAAAAACGCGGAAAGGCAGGCGCGAGAAAGGATGCTGCCATCGAAAGGAGACCAAACGCATACGGTTGCGAAAAGTAAGCAGAAAGCTGGTATTCCAGTGCTGCCGACGAAAAACGCGGAAAGGCAGGCGCGAGGAAGAATGCTGCCATCGAAAGGAGACCAAACGCATACGGTTGCGAAAAGAAAGCAGAAAGCTAGTATTCCAGTGCTGCCGACGAAAAACGCGGAAAGGCAGGCGCGAGAAAGAATGCTGCCATCGAAAGGAGACCAAACGCATACGGTTGCGAAAAAAAAGCAGAAAGCTAGTATTCCAGTGCTGCCGACGAAAAACGCGGAAAGGCAGGCGCGAGAAAGAATGCTGCCATCGAAAGGAGACCAAACGCATACGGTTGCGAAAAGAAAGCAGAAAGCTAGTATTCCAGTGCTGCCGACGAAAAACGCGGAAAGGCAGGCGCGAGAAAGAATGCTGCCATCGAAAGGAGACCAAACGCATACGGTTGCGAAAAGAAAGCAGTAAGCTAGTATTCCAGTGCTGCCGACGAAAAACGCGGAAGGGCAGGCGCGAGAAAGATTGCTGCCATCGAAAGGAGACCAAACGCATACGGTTGCGAAAAGAAAGCAGAAAGCTAGTATTCCATTGCTGTCGACGAAAAACGCGGAAAGGCAGGCGCGAGAAAGAATGCTGCCATCGAAAGGAGACCAAACGCATACGGTTGCGAAAAGAAAGCAGAAAGCTAGTATTCCAGTGCTGCCGACGAAAAACGCGGAAAGGCAGGCGCGAGAAAGAATGCTGCCATCGAAAGGAGACCAAACGCATACGGTTGCGAAAAAAAAGCAGAAAGCTAGTATTCCAGTGCTGCCGACGAAAAACGCGGAAAGGGAGGCGCGAGAAAGAATGCTGCCATCGAAAGGAGACCAAACGCATACGGTTGCGAAAAGAAAGCAGAAAGCTAGTATTCCAGTGTTGCCGACGAAAAACGCGGAAGGGCAGGCGCGAGAAATAATGCTGCCATCGAAAGGAGACCAAACGCATACGGTTGCGAAAAGAAAGCAGAAAGCTAGTATTCCAGTGCTGCCGACGAAAAACGCGGAAGGGCAGGCGCGAGAAAGAATGCTGCCATCGAAAGGAGACCAAACGCATACGGTTGCGAAAAGAAAGCAGAAAGCTAGTATTCCAGTGCTGCCGACGAAAAACGCGGAAAGGGAGGCGCGAGAAAGAATGCTTCCATCGAAAGGAGACCAAACGCATACGGTTGCGAAAAGAAAGCAGAAAGCTAGTATTCCAGTGCTGCCGACGAAAAACGCGGAAGGGCAGGCGCGAGAAAGAATGCTGCCATCGAAAGGAGACCAAACGCATACGGTTGCGAAAAGAAAGCAGAAAGCTAGTACTCCAGTGCTGCCGACGAAAAACGCGGAAAGGGAGGCGCGAGAAAGAATGCTGCCATCGAAAGGAGACCAAACGCATACGGTTGCGAAAAGAAAGCAGAAAGCTAGTATTCCAGTGCTGCCGACGAAAAACGCGGAAAGGCAGGCGCGAGAAAGAATGCTGCCATCGAAAGGAGACCAAACGCATACGGTTGCGAAAAGAAAGCAGAAAGCTAGTATTCCAGTGCTGCCGACGAAAAACGCGGAAAGGCAGGCGCGAGAAAGAATGCTTCCATCGAAAGGAGACCAAACGCATACGGTAGCGAAAAGAAAGCAGAAAGCTAGTATTCCAGTGCTGCCGACGAAAAACGCGGAAAGGCAGGCGCGAGAAATAATGCGGCCATCGAAAGGAGTCCAAACGCATGCGGTTGCGAAAAGAAAGCAGAAAGCTAGTATTCCAGTGCTGCCGACGAAAAACGCGGAAAGGCAGGCGCGAGAAAGAATGCTGCCATCGAAAGGAGACCAAACGCATACGGTTGCGAAAAGAAAGCAGAAAGCTAGTATTCCAGTGCTGCCGACGAAAAACGCGGAAACGCAGGCGCGAGAAAGAATGCTGCCATCGAAAGGAGACCAAACGCATACGGTTGCGAAAAGAAAGCAGAAAGCTAGTATTCCAGTGCTGCCGACGAAAAACGCGGAAAGGGAGGCGCGAGAAAGAATGCTGCCATCGAAAGGAGACCAAACGCATACGGTTGCGAAAAGAAAGCAGAAAGCTAGTATTCCAGTGCTGCCGACGAAAAACGCGGAAAGGCAGGCGCGAGAAAGAATGCTGCCATCGAAAGGAGACCAAACGCATACGGTTGCGAAAAGAAAGCAGTAAGCTAGTATTCCAGTGCTGCCGACGAAAAACGCGGAAAGGCAGGCGCGAGAAAGAATGCTGCCATCGAAAGGAGACCAAACGCATACGGTTGCGAAAAGAAAGCAGAAAGCTAGTATTCCAGTGCTGCCGACGAAAAACGCGGAAAGGGAGGCGCGAGAAAGAATGCTGCCATCGAAAGGAGACTAAACGCATACGGTTGCGAAAAGAAAGCAGAAAGCTAGTATTCCAGTGCTGCCGACGAAAAACGCGGAAAGGCAGGCCCGAGAAAGATTGCTGCCATCGAAAGGAGACCAAACGCATACGGTTGCGAAAAGAAAGCAGAAAGCTAGTATTCCATTGCTGCCGACGAAAAACGCGGAAAGGCAGGCGCGAGAAAGAATGCTGCCATCGAAAGGAGACCAAACGCATACGGTTGCGAAAAGAAAGCAGAAAGCTAGTATTCCAGTGCTGCCGACGAAAAACGCGGAAAGGCAGGCGCGAGAAAGAATGCTGCCATCGAAAGGAGACCAAACGCATACGGTTGCGAAAAGAAAGCAGAAAGCTAGTATTCCAGTGCTGCCGACGAAAAACGCGGAAAGGCAGGCGCGAGAAAGAATGCTGCCATCGAAAGGAGACCAAACGCATACGGTTGCGAAAAAAAAGCAGAAAGCTAGTATTCCAGTGCTGCCGACGAAAAACGCGGAAAGGGAGGCGCGAGAAAGAATGCTGCCATCGAAAGGAGACCAAACGCATACGGTTGCGAAAAGAAAGCAGAAAGCTAGTATTCCAGTGTTGCCGACGAAAAACGCGGAAGGGCAGGCGCGAGAAATAATGCTGCCATCGAAAGGAGACCAAACGCATACGGTTGCGAAAAGAAAGCAGAAAGCTAGTATTCCAGTGCTGCCGACGAAAAACGCGGAAGGGCAGGCGCGAGAAAGAATGCTGCCATCGAAAGGAGACCAAACGCATACGGTTGCGAAAAGAAAGCAGAAAGCTAGTATTCCAGTGCTGTCGACGAAAAACGCGGAAAGGGAGGCGCGAGAAAGAATGCTGCCATCGAAATTAGACCAAACGCATACGGTTGCGAAAAGAAAGCAGAAAGCTAGTATTCCAGTGCTGCCGACGAAAAACGCGGAAGAGCAGGCGCGAGAAAGAATGCCGCCATCGAAAGGAGACCAAACGCATACGGTTGCGAAAAGAAAGCAGAAAGCTAGTATTCCAGTGCTGCCGACGAAAAACGCGGAAGGGCAGGCGCGAGAAAGAATGCTGCCATCGAAAGGAGACCAAACGCATACGGTTGCGAAAAGAAAGCAGAAAGCTAGTACTCCAGTGCTGCCGACGAAAAACGCGGAAAGGGAGGCGCGAGAAAGAATGCTGCCATCGAAAGGAGACCAAACGCATACGGTTGCGAAAAGAAAGCAGAAAGCTAGTATTCCAGTGCTGCCGACGAAAAACGCGGAAAGGCAGGCGCGAGAAAGAATGCTGCCATCGAAAGTAGACCAAACGCATACGGTTGCGAAAAGAAAGCAGAAAGCTAGTATTCCAGTGCTGCCGACGCAAAAAGCGGAAAGGCAGGCGCGAGAAAGTATGCTTCCATCGAAAGGAGACCAAACGCATACGGTAGCGAAAAGAAAGCAGAAAGCTAGTATTCCAGTGCTGCCGACGAAAAACGCGGAAAGGCAGGCGCGAGAAAGAATGCTGCCATCGAAAGGAGACCAAACGCATACGGTTGCGAAAAGAAAGCAGAAAGCTAGTATTCCAGTGCTGCCGACGAAAAACGCGGAAAGGGAGGCGCGAGAAAGAATGCTGCCATCGAAAGGAGACCAAACGCATACGGTTGCGAAAAGAAAGCAGAAAGCTAGTATTCCAGTGCTGCCGACGAAAAACGCGGAAAGGCAGGCGCGAGAAAGAATGCTGCCATCGAAAGGAGACCAAACGCATACGGTTGCGAAAAGAAAGCAGAAAGCTAGTATTCCAGTGCTGCCGACGAAAAACGCGGAAAGGCAGGCGCGAGAAAGATTGCTGCCATCGAAAGGAGACCAAACGCATACGGTTGCGAAAAGAAAGCAGAAAGCTAGTATTCCATTGCTGCCGACGAAAAACGCGGAAAGGCAGGCGCGAGAAAGAATGCTGCCATCGAAAGGAGACCAAACGCATACGGTTGCGAAAAGAAAGCAGAAAGCTAGTATTCCAGTGCTGCCGACGAAAAACGCGGAAAGGCAGGCGCGAGAAAGAATGCTGCCATCGAAAGGAGACCAAACGCATACGGTTGCGAAAAGAAAGCAGAAAGCTAGTATTCCAGTGCTGCCGACAAAAAACGCGGAAAGGGAGGCGCGAGAAAGACTGCTGCCATCGAAAGGAGACCAAACGCATACGGTTGCGAAAAGAAAGCAGAAAGCTAATATTCCAGTGCTGCCGACGAAAAACGCGGAAGGGCAGGCACGAGAAAGAATGCTGCCATCGAAAGGAGACCAAACGAATACGGTTGCGAAAAGAAAGCAGAAAGCTAGTATTCCAGTGCTGCCGACGAAAAACGCGGAAGGGCAGGCGCGAGAAAGAATGCTGCCATCTAAAGGAGACCAAACGCATACGGTTGCGAAAAGAAAGCAGAAAGCTAGTATTCCAGTGCTGCCGACGAAAAACGAGGAAGGGCAGGCGCGAGAAAGAATGCTGCCATCGAAAGGAGACCAAACGCATACGGTTGCGAAAAGAAAGCAGAAAGCTAGTATTCCAGTGCTGCCGACGAAAAACGCGGAAAGGGAGGCGCGAGAAAGAATGCTGCCATCGAAAGGAGACCAAACGCATACGGTTGCGAAAAGAAAGCAGAAAGCTAGTATTCCAGTGCTGCCGACGAAAAACGCGGAAGGGCAGGCGCGAGAAAGAATGCTGCCATCGAAAGGAGACCAAACGCATACGGTTGCGAAAAGAAAGCAGAAAGCTAGTATTCCAGTGCTGCCGACGAAAAACGCGGAAAGGGAGGCGCGAGAAAGAATGCTGCCATCGAAAGGAGACCAAACGCATACGGTTGCGAAAAGAAAGCAGAAAGCTAGAATTCCAGTGCTGCCGACGAAAAACGCGGAAAGGCAGGCGCGAGAAAGAATGCTGCCATCGAAAGGAGACCAAACGCATACGGTTGCGAAAAGAAAGCAGAAAGCTAGTATTCCAGTGCTGCCGACGAAAAACGCGGAAAGGCAGGCGCGAGAAAGAATGCTTCCATCGAAAGGAGACCAAACGCATACGGTTGCGAAAAGAAAGCAGAAAGCTAGTATTCCAGTGCTGCCGACGAAAAACGCGGAAAGGCAGGCGCGAGAAAGAATGCTGCCATCGAAAGGAGACCAAACGCATGCGGTTGCGAAAAGAAAGCAGAAAGCTAGTATTCCAGTGCTGCCGACGAAAAACGCGGAAAGGCAGGCGCGAGAAAGAATGCTGCCATCGAAAGGAGACCAAACGCATACGGTTGCGAAAAGAAAGCAGAAAGCTAGTATTCCAGTGCTGCCGACGAAAAACGCGGAAAGGCAGGCGCGAGAAAGAATGCTGCCATCGAAAGGAGACCAAACGCATACGGTTGCGAAAAGAAAGCAGAAAGCTAGTATTCCAGTGCTGCCGACGAAGAACGCGGAAAGGCAGGCGCGAGAAAGAATGCTGCCACCGAAAGGAGACCAAACGCATACGGTTGCGAAAAGAAAGCAGAAAGCTAGTATTCCAGTGCTGCCGACGAAAAACGCGGAAACGCAGGCGCGAGAAAGAATGCTGCCATCGAAAGGAGACCAAACGCATACGATTGCGAAAAGAAAGCAGAAAGCTAGTATTCCAGTGCTGCCGACGAAAAACGCGGAAAGGCAGGCGCGAGAAAGAATGCTGCCATCGTAAGGAGAGCAAACTCAAACGATTGCAAAAAGAAAGCAGAAAGCATGTGTTCCAGTACTGAAGCAGAAAAACGCGGAAAGGCTGGCGCGAGAAAGGATGCTGCCATCGAAAGGAGACCAAACGCATACGGTTGCGAAAAGAAAGCAGAAAGCTAGTATTCCAGTGCTGCCGACGAAAAACGCGTAAAGGCAGGCGCGAGGAAGAATGCTGCCATCGAAAGGAGACCAAACGCATACGGTTGCGAAAAGAAAGCAGAAAGCTAGTATTCCAGTGCTGCCGACGAAAAACGCGGAAAGGCAGGCGCGAGAAAGAATGCTGCCATCGAAAGGAGACCAAACGCATACGGTTGCGAAAAGAAAGCAGAAAGCTAGTATTCCAGTGCTGCCGACGAAAAACGCGGAAAGGCAGGCGCGAGAAAGAATGCTGCCATCGAAAGGAGACCAAACGCATACGGTTGCGAAAAGAAAGCAGAAAGCTAGTATTCCAGTGCTGCCGACGAAAAACGCGGAAAGGCAGGCGCGAGAAAGAATGCTGCCATCGAAAGGAGACCAAACGCATACGGTTGCGAAAAGAAAGCAGTAAGCTAGTATTCCAGTGCTGCCGACGAAAAACGCGGAAGGGCAGGCGCGAGAAAGATTGCTGCCATCGAAAGGAGACCAAACGCATACGGTTGCGAAAAGAAAGCAGAAAGCTAGTATTCCATTGCTGCCGACGAAAAACGCGGAAAGGCAGGCGCGAGAAAGAATGCTGCCATCGAAAGGAGACCAAACGCATACGGTTGCGAAAAGAAAGCAGAAAGCTAGTATTCCAGTGCTGCCGACGAAAAACGCGGAAAGGCAGGCGCGAGAAAGAATGCTGCCAACGAAAGGAGACCAAACGCATACGGTTGCGAAAAAAAAGCAGAAAGCTAGTATTCCAGTGCTGCCGACGAAAAACGCGGAAAGGGAGGCGCGAGAAAGAATGCTGCCATCGAAAGGAGACCAAACGCATACGGTTGCGAAAAGAAAGCAGAAAGCTAGTATTCCAGTGTTGCCGACGAAAAACGCGGAAGGGCAGGCGCGAGAAATAATGCTGCCATCGAAAGGAGACCAAACGCATACGGTTGCGAAAAGAAAGCAGAAAGCTAGTATTCCAGTGCTGCCGACGAAAAACGCGGAAGGGCAGGCGCGAGAAAGAATGCTGCCATCGAAAGGAGACCAAACGCATACGGTTGCGAAAAGAAAGCAGAAAGCTAGTATTCCAGTGCTGTCGACGAAAAACGCGGAAAGGGAGGCGCGAGACAGAATGCTGCCATCGAAAGGAGACCAAACGCATACGGTTGCGAAAAGAAAGCAGAAAGCTAGTATTCCAGTGCTGCCGACGAAAAACGCGGAAGGGCAGGCGCGAGAAAGAATGCCGCCATCGAAAGGAGACCAAACGCATACGGTTGCGAAAAGAAAGCAGAAAGCTAGTATTCCAGTGCTGCCGACGAAAAACGCGGAAAGGGAGGCGCGAGAAAGAATTCTTCCATCGAAAGGAGACCAAACGCATACGGTTGCGAAAAGAAAGCAGAAAGCTAGTATTCCAGTGCTGCCGACGAAAAACGCGGAAGGGCAGGCGCGAGAAAGAATGCTGCCATCGAAAGGAGACCAAACGCATACGGTTGCGAAAAGAAAGCAGAAAGCTAGTACTCCAGTGCTGCCGACGAAAAACGCGGAAAGGGAGGCGCGAGAAAGAATGCTGCCATCGAAAGGAGACCAAACGCATACGGTTGCGAAAAGAAAGCAGAAAGCTAGTATTCCAGTGCTGCCGACGAAAAACGCGGAAAGGCAGGCGCGAGAAAGAATGCTGCCATCGAAAGGAGACCAAACGCATACGGTTGCGAAAAGAAAGCAGAAAGCTAGTATTCCAGTGCTGCCGACGAAAAACGCGGAAAGGCAGGCGCGAGAAAGAATGCTTCCATCGAAAGGAGACCAAACGCATACGGTAGCGAAAAGAAAGCAGAAAGCTAGTATTCCAGTGCTGCCGACGAAAAACGCGGAAAGGCAGGCGCGAGAAATAATGCTGCCATCGAAAGGAGACCAAACGCATGCGGTTGCGAAAAGAAAGCAGAAAGCTAGTATTCCAGTGCTGCCGACGAAAAACGCGGAAAGGCAGGCGCGAGAAAGAATGCTGCCATCGAAAGGAGACCAAACGCATACGGTTGCGAAAAGAAAGCAGAAAGCTAGTATTCCAGTGCTGCCGACGAAAAACGCGGAAAGGCAGGCGCGAGAAAGAATGCTGCCATCGAAAGGAGACCAAACGCATACGGTTGCGAAAAGAAAGCAGAAAGCTAGTATTCCAGTGCTGCCGACGAAAAACGCGGAAAGGCAGGCGCGAGAAAGAATGCTGCCATCGAAAGGAGACCAAACGCATACGGTTGCGAAAAGAAAGCAGAAAGCTAGTATTCCAGTGCAGCCGACGAAAAACGCGGAAAGGCAGGCGCGAGAAAGAATGCTGCCATCGAAAGGAGACCAAACGCATACGGTTGCGAAAAGAAAGCAGAAAGCTAGTATTCCCGTGCTGCCGACGAAAAACGCGGAAAGGCAGGCGCGAGAAAGAATGCTGCCATCGAAAGGAAACCAAACGCATACGGTTGCGAAAAGAAAGCAAAAAGCTAGTATTCCAGTGCTGCCGACGAAAAACGCGGAAAGGCAGGCGCGAGAAAGAATGCTGCCATCGAAAGGAGACCAAACGCATACGGTTGCGAAAAGAAAGCAGAAAGCTAGTATTCCAGTGCTGCCGACGAAAAATGCGGAAAGGCAGGCGCGAGAAAGAATGCTGCCATCGAAAGGAGACCAAACGCATACGGTTGCGAAAAAAAAGCAGAAAGCTAGTATTCCAGTGCTGCCGACGAAAAACGCGGAAAGGGAGGCGCGAGAAAGAATGCTGCCATCGAAAGGAGACCAAACGCATACGGTTGCGAAAAGAAAGCAGAAAGCTAGTATTCCAGTGTTGCCGACGAAAAACGCGGAAGGGCAGGCGCGAGCAATAATGCTGCCATCGAAAGGAGACCAAACGCATACGGTTGCGAAAAGAAAGCAGAAAGCTAGTATTCCAGTGCTGCCGACGAAAAACGCGGAAGGGCAGGCGCGAGAAAGAATGCTGCCATCGAAAGGAGACCAAACGCATACGGTTGCGAAAAGAAAGCAGAAAGCTAGTATTCCAGTGCTGTCGACGAAAAACGCGGAAAGGGAGGCGCGAGAAAGAATGCTGCCATCGAAAGGAGACCAAACGCATACGGTTGCGAAAAGAAAGCAGAAAGCTAGTATTCCAGTGCTGCCGACGAAAAACGCGGAAGGGCAGGCGCGAGAAAGAATGCCGCCATCGAAAGGAGACCAAACGCATACGGTTGCGAAAAGAAAGCAGAAAGCTAGTATTCCAGTGCTGCCGACGAAAAACGCGGAAAGGGAGGCGCGAGAAAGAATGCTTCCATCGAAAGGAGACCAAACGCATACGGTAGCGAAAAGAAAGCAGAAAGCTAGTATTCCAGTGCTGCCGACGAAAAACGCGGAAAGGCAGGCGCGAGAAATAATGCTGCCATCGAAAGGAGACCAAACGCATACGGTTGCGAAAAGAAAGCAGAAAGCTAGTATTCCAGTGCTGCCGACGAAAAACGCGGAAAGGGAGGCGCGAGAAAGAATGCTGCCATCGAAAGGAGACCAAACGCATACGGTTGCGAAAAGAAAGCAGAAAGCTAGTATTCCAGTGCTGCCGACGAAAAACGCGGAAAGGCAGGCGCGAGAAAGAATGCTTCCATCGAAAGGAGACCAAACGCATACGGTAGCGAAAAGAAAGCAGAAAGCTAGTATTCCAGTGCTGCCGACGAAAAACGCGGAAAGGCAGGCGCGAGAAATAATGCTGCCATCGAAAGGAGACCAAACGCATACGGTTGCGAAAAGAAAGCAGAAAGCTAGTATTCCAGTGCTGCCGACGAAAAACGCGGAAAGGGAGGCGCGAGAAAGAATGCTGCCATCGAAAGGAGACCAAACGCATACGGTTGCGAAAAGAAAGCAGAAAGCTAGTATTCCAGTGCTGCCGACGAAAAACGCGGAAAGGGAGGCGCGAGAAAGAATGCTGCCATCGAAAGGAGACCAAACGCATACGGTTGCGAAAAGAAAGCAGAAAGCTAGTATTCCAGTGCTGCCGACGAAAAACTCGGAAACGCAGGCGCGAGAAAGAATGCTGCCATCGAAAGGAGACCAAACGCATACGGTTGCGAAAAGAAAGCAGAAAGCTAGTATTCCAGTGCTGCCGACGAAAAACGCGGAAAGGGAGGCGCGAGAAAGAATGCTGCCATCGAAAGGAGACCAAACGCATACGGTTGCGAAAAGAAAGCAGAAAGCTAGTATTCCAGTGCTGCCGACGAAAAACGCGGAAAGGCAGGCGCGAGAAAGAATGCTGCCATCGAAAGGAGACCAAACGCATACGGTTGCGAAAAGAAAGCAGTAAGCTAGTATTCCAGTGCTGCCGACGAAAAACGCGGAAAGGCAGGCGCGAGAAAGAATGCTGCCATCGAAAGGAGACCAAACGCATACGGTTGCGAAAAGAAAGCAGAAAGCTAGTATTCCAGTGCTGCCGACGAAAAACGCGGAAAGGGAGGCGCGAGAAAGAATGCTGCCATCGAAAGGAGACTAAACGCATACGGTTGCGAAAAGAAAGCAGAAAGCTAGTATTCCAGTGCTGCCGACGAAAAACGCGGAAAGGCAGGCGCGAGAAAGATTGCTGCCATCGAAAGGAGACCAAACGCATACGGTTGCGAAAAGAAAGCAGAAAGCTAGTATTCCAGTGCTGCCGACGAAAAACGCGGAAAGGCAGGCGCGAGAAAGAATGCTGCCATCGAAAGGAGACCAAACGCATATGGTTGCGAAAAGAAAGCAGAAAGCTAGTATTCCAGTGCTGCCGACGAAAAACGCGGAAAGGCAGGCGCGAGAAAGAATGCTGCCATCGAAAGGAAACCAAACGCATACGGTTGCGAAAAGAAAGCAGAAAGCTAGTATTCCAGTGCTGCCGACGAAAAACGCGGAAAGGCAGGCGCGAGAAAGAATGCTGCCATCAAAAGGAGACCAAACGCATACGGTTGCGAAAAGAAAGCAGAAAGCTAGTATTCCAGTGCTGCCGACGAAAAACGCGGAAAGGCAGGCGCGAGAAAGAATGCTGCCATCGAAAGGAAACCAAACGCATACGGTTGCGAAAAGAAAGCAATAAGCTAGTATTCCAGTGCTGCCGACGAAAAACGCGGAAAGGCAGGCGCGAGAAAGAATGCTGCCATCGTAAGGAGAGCAAACTCAAACCATTGCAAAAAGAAAGCAGAAAGCATGTGTTCCAGTACTGCCGCAGAAAAACGCGGAAAGGCAGGCGCGAGAAAGAATGCTGCCATCGTAAGGAGAGCAAACTCAAACGATTGCAAAAAGAAAGCAGAAAGCATGTGTTCCAGTACTGCCGCAGAAAAAAGCGGAAAGGCAGGCGCGAGAAAGAATGTTGCCATCGTAAGGAGAGCAAACTGAAACGATTGCAAAAAGAAAGCAGAAAGCATGTGTTCCAGTACTGCCGCAGAAAAAAGCGGAAAGGCAGGCGCGAGAAAGAATGCTGCCATCGTAAGGAGAGCAAACTCAAACGATTGCAAAAAGAAAGCAGAAAGCATGTGTTCCAGTACTGCCGCAGAAAAACGCGGAAAGGCAGGCGCGAGAAAGGATGCTGCCATCGTAAGGAGAGCAAAACGATTGCAAAAAGAAAGCAGACAGCATGTGTTCCAGTACTGCCGCAGAAAAACGCGGAAAGGCAGGCGCGAGAAATAATGCTGCCATCGTAAGGAGAGCAAACTCAAACGATTGCAAAATGAAAGCAGAAAGCATGTGTTCCAGTACTGCCGCAGAAAAAAGCGGAAAGGCAGGCGCGAGAAAGAATGCTGCCATCGTAAGGAGAGCAAACTCAAACGATTGCAAAATGAAAGCAGAAAGCATGTGTTCCAGTACTGCCGACGAAAAACGCGGAAAGGCAGGCGCGAGAAAGAATGCTGCCATCGAAAGGAGACCAAACGCATACGGTTGCGAAAAGAAAGCAGAAAGCTAGTATTCCAGTGCTGCCGACGAAAAACGCGGAAAGGCAGGCGCGAGAAAGAATGCTGCCATCGAAAGGAAACCAAACGCATACGGTTGCGAAAAGAAAGCAAAAAGCTAGTATTCCAGTGCTGCCGACGAAAAACGCGGAAAGGCAGGCGCGAGAAAGAATGCTGCCATCGAAAGGAGACCAAACGCATACGGTTGCGAAAAGAAAGCAGAAGACTAATGTTCCAGTGCTGCCGACGAAAAACGCGGAAAGGCAGGCGCCAGAAAGAATGCTGCCATCGAAAGGAGACCAAACGCATACGGTTGCGAAAAGAAAGCAGAAAGCTAGTATTGCAGTGCTGCCGACGAAAAACGCGGAAAGGCAGGCGCGAGAAAAATGCTGCCATCGAAAGGAGACCAAACGCATACGGTTGCGAAAAGAAAGCAGAAAGCTTGTATTCCAATGCTGCCGACGAAAAACGCGGAAAGGCAGGCGCGAGAAAGAATGCTGCCATCGAAAGGAGACCAAACGCATACGGTTGCGAAAAGAAAGCAGAAAGCTAGTATTCCAATGCTGCCGACGAAAATCGTGGAAAGGCAGGCGCGAGAAAGAATGCTGCCATCGAAAGGAGACCAAACGCATAAGGTTGCGAAAAGAAAGCAGAAAGCTAGTATTCCAGTGCTGCCGACGAAAAACGCGGAAAGGCAGGCGCGAGAAAGAATGCTGCCATCGTAAGGAGAGCAAACTCAAACGATTGCAAAAAGAAAGCAGAAAGCATGTGTTCCAGTACTGCCGCAGAAAAACGCGGAAAGGCAGGCGCCAGAAAGAATGCTGCCATCGTAAGGAGAGCAAACTCAAACCATTGCAAAAAGAAAGCAGAAAGCATGTGTTCCAGTACTGCCGCAGAAAAACGCGGAAAGGCAGGCGCGAGAAAGAATGCTGCCATCGTAAGGAGAGCAAACTCAAACGATTGCAAAAAGAAAGCAGAAAGCATGTGTTCCAGTACTGCCGCAGAAAAACGCGGAAAGGCAGGCGCGAGAAAGAATGCTGCCATCGTAAGGAGAGCAAACTGAAACGATTGCAAAAAGAAAGCAGAAAGCATGTGTTCCAGTACTGCCGCAGAAAAACGTGGAAAGGCAGGCGCGAGAAAGGATGCTGCCATCGTAAGGAGAGCAAAACGATTGCAAAAAGAAAGCAGAAAGCATGTGTTCCAGTACTGCCGCAGAAAAAAGCGGAAAGGCAGGCGCGAGAAAGAATGCTGCCATCGAAAGGAGACCAAACGCATACGGTTGCGAAAAGAAAGCAGAAAGCTAGTATTCCAGTGCTGCCGACGAAAAACGCGGAAAGGCAGGCGCGAGAAAGAATGCTGCCATCGAAAGGAGACCAAACGCATACGGTTGCGAAAAGAAAGCAGAAGACTAATGTTCCAGTGCTGCCGACGAAAAACGCGGAAAGGCAGGCGCCAGAAAGAATGCTGCCATCGAAAGGAGACCAAACGCATACGGTTGCGAAAAGAAAGCAGAAAGCTAGTATTCCAGTGCTGCCGACGAAAAACGCGGAAAGGCAGGCGCGAGAAAAATGCTGCCATCGAAAGGAGACCAAACGCATACGGTTGCGAAAAGAAAGCAGAAAGCTAGTATTCCAGTGCTGCCGACGAAAAACGCGGAAAGGCAGGCGCGAGAAAGAATGCTGCCATCGAAAGGAGACCAAACGCATACGGTTGCGAAAAGAAAGCAGAAAGCTAGTATTCCAGTGCTGCCGACGAAAAACGCGGAAAGGGAGGCGCGAGAAAGAATGCTGCCATCGAAAGGAGACTAAACGCATACGGTTGCGAAAAGAAAGCAGAAAGCTAGTATTCCAGTGCTGCCGACGAAAAACGCGGAAAGGCAGGCGCGAGAAAGATTGCTGCCATCGAAAGGAGACCAAACGCATACGGTTGCGAAAAGAAAGCAGAAAGCTAGTATTCCATTGCTGCCGACGAAAAACGCGGAAAGGCAGGCGCGAGAAAGAATGCTGCCATCGAAAGGAGACCAAATGCATACGGTTGCGAAAAGAAAGCAGAAAGCTAGTATTCCAGTGCTGCCGACGAAAAACGCGGAAAGGCAGGCGCGAGAAAGAATGCTGCCATCGAAAGGAGACCAAACGCATACGGTTGCGAAAAAAAAGCAGAAAGCTAGTATTCCAGTGCTGCCGACGAAAAACGCGGAAAGGCAGGCGCGAGAAAGAATGCTGCCATCGAAAGGAGACCAAACGCATACGGTTGCGAAAAGAAAGCAGAAAGCTAGTATTCCAGTGCTGCCGACGAAAAACGCGGAAAGGCAGGCGCGAGAAAGAATGCTGCCATCGAAAGGAGACCAAACGCATACGGTTGCGAAAAGAAAGCAGAAAGCTAGTATTCCAGTGCTGCCGACGAAAAACGCGGAAAGGCAGGCGCGAGAAAGAATGCTGCCATCGAAAGGAAACCAAACGCATACGGTTGCGAAAAGAAAGCAAAAAGCTAGTATTCCAGTGCTGCCGAGGAAAAACGCGGAAAGGCAGGCGCGAGAAAGAATGCTGCCATCGTAAGGAGAGCAAACTCAAACCATTGCAAAAAGAAAGCAGAAAGCATGTGTTCCAGTACTGCCGCAGAAAAACGCGGAAAGGCAGGCGCGAGAAAGAATGCTGCCATCGTAAGGAGAGCAAACTCAAACGATTGCAAAAAGAAAGCAGAAAGCATGTGTTCCAGTACTGCCGCAGAAAAACGCGGAAAGGCAGGCGCGAGAAAGAATGCTGCCATCATAAGGAGAGCAAACTCAAACGATTGCAAAAAGAAAGCAGAAAGCATGTGTTCCAGTACTGCCGCAGAAAAAAGCGGAAAGGCAGGCGCGAGAAAGAATGTTGCCATCGTAAGGAGAGCAAACTGAAACGATTGCAAAAAGAAAGCAGAAAGCATGTGTTCCAGTACTGCCGCAGAAAAAAGCGGAAAGGCAGGCGCGAGAAAGAATGCTGCCATCGTAAGGAGAGCAAACTCAAACGATTGCAAAAAGACAGCAGAAAGCATGTGTTCCAGTACTGCCGCAGAAAAAAGCGGAAAGGCAGGCGCGAGAAAGAATGCTGCCATCGTAAGGAGAGCAAACTCAAACGATTGCAAAAAGAAAGCAGAAAGCATGTGTTCCAGTACTGCCGCAGAAAAACGTGGAAAGGCAGGCGCGAGAAAGGATGCTGCCATCGTAAGGAGAGCAAAACGATTGCAAAAAGAAAGCAGAAAGCATGTGTTCCAGTACTGCCGCAGAAAAAAGCGGAAAGGCAGGCGCGAGAAAGAATGCTGCCATCGAAAGGAGACCAAACGCATACGGTTGCGAAAAGAAAGCAGAAAGCTAGTATTCCAGTGCTGCCGACGAAAAACGCGGAAAGGCAGGCGCGAGAAAGAATGCTGCCATCGAAAGGAGACCAAACGCGTACGGTTGCGAAAAGAAAGCAGAAGACTAATGTTCCAGTGCTGCCGACGAAAAACGCGGAAAGGCAGGCGCCAGAAAGAATGCTGCCATCGAAAGGAGACCAAACGCATACGGTTGCGAAAAGAAAGCAGAAAGCTAGTATTCCAGTGCTGCCGACGAAAAACGCGGAAAGGCAGGCGCGAGAAAAATGCTGCCATCGAAAGGAGACCAAACGCATACGGTTGCGAAAAGAAAGCAGAAAGCTAGTATTCCAGTGCTGCCGACGAAAAACGCGGAAAGGCAGGCGCGAGAAAGAATGCTGCCATCGAAAGGAGACCAAACGCATACGGTTGCGAAAAGAAAGCAGAAAGCTAGTATTCCAGTGCTGCCGACGAAAAACGCGGAAAGGGAGGCGCGAGAAAGAATGCTGCCATCGAAAGGAGACTAAACGCATACGGTTGCGAAAAGAAAGCAGAAAGCTAGTATTCCAGTGCTGCCGACGAAAAACGCGGAAAGGCAGGCGCGAGAAAGACTGCTGCCATCGAAAGGAGACCAAACGCATACGGTTGCGAAAAGAAAGCAGAAAGCTAGTATTCCATTGCTGCCGACGAAAAACGCGGAAAGGCAGGCGCGAGAAAGAATGCTGCCATCGAAAGGAGACCAAACGCATACGGTTGCGAAAAGAAAGCAGAAAGCTAGTATTCCAGTGCTGCCGACGAAAAACGCGGAAAGGCAGGCGCGAGAAAGAATGCTGCCATCGAAAGGAGACCAAACGCATACGGTTGCGAAAAAAAAGCAGAAAGCTAGTATTCCAGTGCTGCCGACGAAAAACGCGGAAAGGCAGGCGCGAGAAAGAATGCTGCCATCGAAAGGAGACCAAACGCATACGGTTGCGAAAAGAAAGCAGAAAGCTAGTATTCCAGTGCTGCCGACGAAAAACGCGGAAAGGCAGGCGCGAGAAAGAATGCTGCCATCGAAAGGAGACCAAACGCATACGGTTGCGAAAAGAAAGCAGAAAGCTAGTATTCCAGTGCTGCCGACGAAAAACGCGGAAAGGCAGGCGCGAGAAAGAATGCTGCCATCGAAAGGAAACCAAACGCATACGGTTGCGAAAAGAAAGCAAAAAGCTAGTATTCCAGTGCTGCCGACGAAAAACGCGGAAAGGCAGGCGCGAGAAAGAATGCTGCCATCGTAAGGAGAGCAAACTCAAACCATTGCAAAAAGAAAGCAGAAAGCATGTGTTCCAGTACTGCCGCAGAAAAACGCGGAAAGGCAGGCGCGAGAAAGAATGCTGCCATCGTAAGGAGAGCAAACTCAAACGATTGCAAAAAGAAAGCAGAAAGCATGTGTTCCAGTACTGCCGCAGAAAAACGCGGAAAGGCAGGCGCGAGAAAGAATGCTGCCATCGTAAGGAGAGCAAACTCAAACGATTGCAAAAAGAAAGCAGAAAGCATGTGTTCCAGTACTGCCGCAGAAAAAAGCGGAAAGGCAGGCGCGAGAAAGAATGTTGCCATCGTAAGGAGAGCAAACTGAAACGATTGCAAAAAGAAAGCAGAAAGCATGTGTTCCAGTACTGCCGCAGAAAAAAGCGGAAAGGCAGGCGCGAGAAAGAATGCTGCCATCGTAAGGAGAGCAAACTCAAACGATTGCAAAAAGAAAGCAGAAAGCATGTGTTCCAGTACTGCCGCAGAAAAACGCGGAAAGGCAGGCGCGAGAAAGGATGCTGCCATCGTAAGGAGAGCAAAACGATTGCAAAAAGAAAGCAGACAGCATGTGTTCCAGTACTGCCGCAGAAAAACGCGGAAAGGCAGGCGCGAGAAATAATGCTGCCATCGTAAGGAGAGCAAACTCAAACGATTGCAAAATGAAAGCAGAAAGCATGTGTTCCAGTACTGCCGCAGAAAAAAGCGGAAAGGCAGGCGCGAGAAAGAATGCTGCCATCGTAAGGAGAGCAAACTCAAACGATTGCAAAATGAAAGCAGAAAGCATGTGTTCCAGTACTGCCGACGAAAAACGCGGAAAGGCAGGCGCGAGAAAGAATGCTGCCATCGAAAGGAGACCAAACGCATACGGTTGCGAAAAGAAAGCAGAAAGCTAGTATTCCAGTGCTGCCGACGAAAAACGCGGAAAGGCAGGCGCGAGAAAGAATGCTGCCATCGAAAGGAAACCAAACGCATACGGTTGCGAAAAGAAAGCAAAAAGCTAGTATTCCAGTGCTGCCGACGAAAAACGCGGAAAGGCAGGCGCGAGAAAGAATGCTGCCGGTTGCGAAAAGAAAGCAGAAGACTAATGTTCCAGTGCTGCCGACGAAAAACGCGGAAAGGCAGGCGCCAGAAAGAATGCTGCCATCGAAAGGAGACCAAACGCATACGGTTGCGAAAAGAAAGCAGAAAGCTAGTATTCCAGTGCTGCCGACGAAAAACGCGGAAAGGCAGGCGCGAGAAAAATGCTGCCATCGAAAGGAGACCAAACGCATACGGTTGCGAAAAGAAAGCAGAAAGCTTGTATTCCAGTGCTGCCGACGAAAAACGCGGAAAGGCAGGCGCGAGAAAGAATGCTGCCATCGAAAGGAGACCAAACGCATACGGTTGCGAAAAGAAAGCAGAAAGCTAGTATTCCAATGCTGCCGACGAAAATCGTGGAAAGGCAGGCGCGAGAAAGAATGCTGCCATCGAAAGGAGACCAAACGCATAAGGTTGCGAAAAGAAAGCAGAAAGCTAGTATTCCAGTGCTGCCGACGAAAAACGCGGAAAGGCAGGCGCGAGAAAGAATGCTGCCATCGTAAGGAGAGCAAACTCAAACGATTGCAAAAAGAAAGCAGAAAGCATGTGTTCCAGTACTGCCGCAGAAAAACGCGGAAAGGCAGGCGCCAGAAAGAATGCTGCCATCGTAAGGAGAGCAAACTCAAACCATTGCAAAAAGAAAGCAGAAAGCATGTGTTCCAGTACTGCCGCAGAAAAACGCGGAAAGGCAGGCGCGAGAAAGAATGCTGCCATCGAAAGGAGACCAAACGCATACGGTTGCGAAAAAAAAGCAGAAAGCTAGTATTCCAGTGCTGCCGACGAAAAACGCGGAAAGGGAGGCGCGAGAAAGAATGCTGCCATCGAAAGGAGACCAAACGCATACGGTTGCGAAAAGAAAGCAGAAAGCTAGTATTCCAGTGCTGCCGACGAAAAACGCGGAAACGCAGGCGCGAGAAAGAATGCTGCCATCGAAAGGAGACCAAACGCATACGGTTGCGAAAAGAAAGCAGAAAGCTAGTATTCCAGTGCTGCCGACGAAAAACGCGGAAAGGGAGGCGCGAGAAAGAATGCTGCCATCGAAAGGAGACCAAACGCATACGGTTGCGAAAAGAAAGCAGAAAGCTAGTATTCCAGTGCTGCCGACGAAAAACGCGGAAAGGCAGGCGCGAGAAAGAATGCTGCCATCGAAAGGAGACCAAACGCATACGGTTGCGAAAAGAAAGCAGTAAGCTAGTATTCCAGTGCTGCCGACGAAAAACGCGGAAAGGCAGGCGCGAGAAAGAATGCTGCCATCGAAAGGAGACCAAACGCATACGGTTGCGAAAAGAAAGCAGAAAGCTAGTATTCCAGTGCTGCCGACGAAAAACGCGGAAAGGGAGGCGCGAGAAAGAATGCTGCCATCGAAAGGAGACTAAACGCATACGGTTGCGAAAAGAAAGCAGAAAGCTAGTATTCCAGTGCTGCCGACGAAAAACGCGGAAAGGCAGGCGCGAGAAAGATTGCTGCCATCGAAAGGAGACCAAACGCATACGGTTGCGAAAAGAAAGCAGAAAGCTAGTATTCCATTGCTGCCGACGAAAAACGCGGAAAGGCAGGCGCGAGAAAGAATGCTGCCATCGAAAGGAGACCAAACGCATACGGTTGCGAAAAGAAAGCAGAAAGCTAGTATTCCAGTGCTGCCGACGAAAAACGCGGAAAGGCAGGCGCGAGAAAGAATGCTGCCATCGAAAGGAGACCAAACGCATACGGTTGCGAAAAGAAAGCAGAAAGCTAGTATTCCAGTGCTGCCGACAAAAAACGCGGGAAGGGAGGCGCGAGAAAGACTGCTGCCATCGAAAGGAGACCAAACGCATACGGTTGCGAAAAGAAAGCAGAAAGCTAGTATTCCAGTGCTGCCGACGAAAAACGCGGAAGGGCAGGCACGAGAAAGAATGCTGCCATCGAAAGGAGACCAAACGAATACGGTTGCGAAAAGAAAGCAGAAAGCTAGTATTCCAGTGCTGCCGACGAAAAACGCGGAAGGGCAGGCGCGAGAAAGAATGCTGCCATCGAAAGGAGACCAAACGCATACGGTTGCGAAAAGAAAGCAGAAAGCTAGTATTCCAGTGCTGCCGACGAAAAACGAGGAAGGGCAGGCGCGAGAAAGAATGCTGCCATCGAAAGGAGACCAAACGCATACGGTTGCGAAAAGAAAGCAGAAAGCTAGTATTCCAGTGCTGCCGACGAAAAACGCGGAAAGGGAGGCGCGAGAAAGAATGCTGCCATCGAAAGGAGACCAAACGCATACGGTTGCGAAAAGAAAGCAGAAAGCTAGTATTCCAGTGCTGCCGACGAAAAACGCGGAAGGGCAGGCGCGAGAAAGAATGCTGCCATCGAAAGGAGACCAAACGCATACGGTTGCGAAAAGAAAGCAGAAAGCTAGTATTCCAGTGCTGCCGACGAAAAACGCGGAAAGGGAGGCGCGAGAAAGAATGCTGCCATCGAAAGGAGACCAAACGCATACGGTTGCGAAAAGAAAGCAGAAAGCTAGAATTCCAGTGCTGCCGACGAAAAACGCGGAAAGGCAGGCGCGAGAAAGAATGCTGCCATCGAAAGGAGACCAAACGCATACGGTTGCGAAAAGAAAGCAGAAAGCTAGTATTCCAGTGCTGCCGACGAAAAACGCGGAAAGGCAGGCGCGAGAAAGAATGCTTCCATCGAAAGGAGACCAAACGCATACGGTTGCGAAAAGAAAGCAGAAAGCTAGTATTCCAGTGCTGCCGACGAAAAACGCGGAAAGGCAGGCGCGAGAAAGAATGCTGCCATCGAAAGGAGACCAAACGCATGCGGTTGCGAAAAGAAAGCAGAAAGCTAGTATTCCAGTGCTGCCGACGAAAAACGCGGAAAGGCAGGCGCGAGAAAGAATGCTGCCATCGAAAGGAGACCAAACGCATACGGTTGCGAAAAGAAAGCAGAAAGCTAGTATTCCAGTGCTGCCGACGAAAAACGCGGAAAGGCAGGCGCGAGAAAGAATGCTGCCATCGTAAGGAGAGCACACTCAAACGATTGCAAAAAGAAAGCAGAAAGCATGTGTTCCAGTACTGCCGCAGAAAAACGCGGAAAGGCAGGCGCCAGAAAGAATGCTGCCATCGTAAGGAGAGCAAACTCAAACCATTGCAAAAAGAAAGCAGAAAACATGTGTTCCAGTACTGCCGCAGAAAAACGCGGAAAGGCAGGCGCGAGAAAGAATGCTGCCATCGAAAGGCGACCAAACGCATACGGTTGCGAAAAAAAAGCAGAAAGCTAGTATTCCAGTGCTGCCGACGAAAAACGCGGAAAGGGAGGCGCGAGAAAGAATGCTGCCATCGAAAGGAGACCAAACGCATACGGTTGCGAAAAGAAAGCAGAAAGCTAGTATTCCAGTGCTGCCGACGAAAAACGCGGAAACGCAGGCGCGAGAAAGAATGCTGCCATCGAAAGGAGACCAAACGCATACGGTTGCGAAAAGAAAGCAGAAAGCTAGTATTCCAGTGCTGCCGACGAAAAACGCGGAAAGGGAGGCGCGAGAAAGAATGCTGCCATCGAAAGGAGACCAAACGCATACGGTTGCGAAAAGAAAGCAGAAAGCTAGTATTCCAGTGCTGCCGACGAAAAACGCGGAAAGGCAGGCGCGAGAAAGAATGCTGCCATCGAAAGGAGACCAAACGCATACGGTTGCGAAAAGAAAGCAGTAAGCTAGTATTCCAGTGCTGCCGACGAAAAACGCGGAAAGGCAGGCGCGAGAAAAATGCTGCCATCGAAAGGAGACCAAACGCATACGGTTGCGAAAAGAAAGCAGAAAGCTAGTATTCCAGTGCTGCCGACGAAAAACGCGGAAAGGCAGGCGCGAGAAAGAATGCTGCCATCGAAAGGAGACCAAACGCATACGGTTGCGAAAAGAAAGCAGAAAGCTAGTATTCCAGTGCTGCCGACGAAAAACGCGGAAAGGGAGGCGCGAGAAAGAATGCTGCCATCGAAAGGAGACTAAACGCATACGGTTGCGAAAAGAAAGCAGAAAGCTAGTATTCCAGTGCTGCCGACGAAAAACGCGGAAAGGCAGGCGCGAGAAAGACTGCTGCCATCGAAAGGAGACCAAACGCATACGGTTGCGAAAAGAAAGCAGAAAGCTAGTATTCCATTGCTGCCGACGAAAAACGCGGAAAGGCAGGCGCGAGAAAGAATGCTGCCATCGAAAGGAGACCAAACGCATACGGTTGCGAAAAGAAAGCAGAAAGCTAGTATTCCAGTGCTGCCGACGAAAAACGCGGAAAGGCAGGCGCGAGAAAGAATGCTGCCATCGAAAGGAGACCAAACGCATACGGTTGCGAAAAAAAAGCAGAAAGCTAGTATTCCAGTGCTGCCGACGAAAAACGCGGAAAGGCAGGCGCGAGAAAGAATGCTGCCATCGAAAGGAGACCAAACGCATACGGTTGCGAAAAGAAAGCAGAAAGCTAGTATTCCAGTGCTGCCGACGAAAAACGCGGAAAGGCAGGCGCGAGAAAGAATGCTGCCATCGAAAGGAGACCAAACGCATACGGTTGCGAAAAGAAAGCAGAAAGCTAGTATTCCAGTGCTGCCGACGAAAAACGCGGAAAGGCAGGCGCGAGAAAGAATGCTGCCATCGAAAGGAAACCAAACGCATACGGTTGCGAAAAGAAAGCAAAAAGCTAGTATTCCAGTGCTGCCGACGAAAAACGCGGAAAGGCAGGCGCGAGAAAGAATGCTGCCATCGTAAGGAGAGCAAACTCAAACCATTGCAAAAAGAAAGCAGAAAGCATGTGTTCCAGTACTGCCGCAGAAAAACGCGGAAAGGCAGGCGCGAGAAAGAATGCTGCCATCGTAAGGAGAGCAAACTCAAACGATTGCAAAAAGAAAGCAGAAAGCATGTGTTCCAGTACTGCCGCAGAAAAACGCGGAAAGGCAGGCGCGAGAAAGAATGCTGCCATCGTAAGGAGAGCAAACTCAAACGATTGCAAAAAGAAAGCAGAAAGCATGTGTTCCAGTACTGCCGCAGAAAAAAGCGGAAAGGCAGGCGCGAGAAAGAATGTTGCCATCGTAAGGAGAGCAAACTGAAACGATTGCAAAAAGAAAGCAGAAAGCATGTGTTCCAGTACTGCCGCAGAAAAAAGCGGAAAGGCAGGCGCGAGAAAGAATGCTGCCATCGTAAGGAGAGCAAACTCAAACGATTGCAAAAAGAAAGCAGAAAGCATGTGTTCCAGTACTGCCGCAGAAAAACGCGGAAAGGCAGGCGCGAGAAAGGATGCTGCCATCGTAAGGAGAGCAAAACGATTGCAAAAAGAAAGCAGACAGCATGTGTTCCAGTACTGCCGCAGAAAAACGCGGAAAGGCAGGCGCGAGAAATAATGCTGCCATCGTAAGGAGAGCAAACTCAAACGATTGCAAAATGAAAGCAGAAAGCATGTGTTCCAGTACTGCCGCAGAAAAAAGCGGAAAGGCAGGCGCGAGAAAGAATGCTGCCATCGTAAGGAGAGCAAACTCAAACGATTGCAAAATGAAAGCAGAAAGCATGTGTTCCAGTACTGCCGACGAAAAACGCGGAAAGGCAGGCGCGAGAAAGAATGCTGCCATCGAAAGGAGACCAAACGCATACGGTTGCGAAAAGAAAGC
This sequence comes from Amblyomma maculatum, assembly GCF_055883805.1. Classification (NCBI taxonomy): domain Eukaryota; kingdom Metazoa; phylum Arthropoda; class Arachnida; order Ixodida; family Ixodidae; genus Amblyomma; species Amblyomma maculatum. The sequence goes on from NC_139353.1 coordinate 134,036,517, forward strand.
AGAAAGCTAGTATTCCAGTGCTGCCGACGAAAAACGCGGAAAGGCAGGCGCGAGAAAGAATGCTGCCATCGAAAGGAAACCAAACGCATACGGTTGCGAAAAGAAAGCAAAAAGCTAGTATTCCAGTGCTGCCGACGAAAAACGCGGAAAGGCAGGCGCGAGAAAGAATGCTGCCGGTTGCGAAAAGAAAGCAGAAGACTAATGTTCCAGTGCTGCCGACGAAAAACGCGGAAAGGCAGGCGCCAGAAAGAATGCTGCCATCGAAAGGAGACCAAACGCATACGGTTGCGAAAAGAAAGCAGAAAGCTAGTATTCCAGTGCTGCCGACGAAAAACGCGGAAAGGCAGGCGCGAGAAAAATGCTGCCATCGAAAGGAGACCAAACGCATACGGTTGCGAAAAGAAAGCAGAAAGCTTGTATTCCAGTGCTGCCGACGAAAAACGCGGAAAGGCAGGCGCGAGAAAGAATGCTGCCATCGAAAGGAGACCAAACGCATACGGTTGCGAAAAGAAAGCAGAAAGCTAGTATTCCAATGCTGCCGACGAAAATCGTGGAAAGGCAGGCGCGAGAAAGAATGCTGCCATCGAAAGGAGACCAAACGCATAAGGTTGCGAAAAGAAAGCAGAAAGCTAGTATTCCAGTGCTGCCGACGAAAAACGCGGAAAGGCAGGCGCGAGAAAGAATGCTGCCATCGTAAGGAGAGCAAACTCAAACGATTGCAAAAAGAAAGCAGAAAGCATGTGTTCCAGTACTGCCGCAGAAAAACGCGGAAAGGCAGGCGCCAGAAAGAATGCTGCCATCGTAAGGAGAGCAAACTCAAACCATTGCAAAAAGAAAGCAGAAAGCATGTGTTCCAGTACTGCCGCAGAAAAACGCGGAAAGGCAGGCGCGAGAAAGAATGCTGCCATCGAAAGGAGACCAAACGCATACGGTTGCGAAAAAAAAGCAGAAAGCTAGTATTCCAGTGCTGCCGACGAAAAACGCGGAAAGGGAGGCGCGAGAAAGAATGCTGCCATCGAAAGGAGACCAAACGCATACGGTTGCGAAAAGAAAGCAGAAAGCTAGTATTCCAGTGCTGCCGACGAAAAACGCGGAAACGCAGGCGCGAGAAAGAATGCTGCCATCGAAAGGAGACCAAACGCATACGGTTGCGAAAAGAAAGCAGAAAGCTAGTATTCCAGTGCTGCCGACGAAAAACGCGGAAAGGGAGGCGCGAGAAAGAATGCTGCCATCGAAAGGAGACCAAACGCATACGGTTGCGAAAAGAAAGCAGAAAGCTAGTATTCCAGTGCTGCCGACGAAAAACGCGGAAAGGCAGGCGCGAGAAAGAATGCTGCCATCGAAAGGAGACCAAACGCATACGGTTGCGAAAAGAAAGCAGTAAGCTAGTATTCCAGTGCTGCCGACGAAAAACGCGGAAAGGCAGGCGCGAGAAAGAATGCTGCCATCGAAAGGAGACCAAACGCATACGGTTGCGAAAAGAAAGCAGAAAGCTAGTATTCCAGTGCTGCCGACGAAAAACGCGGAAAGGGAGGCGCGAGAAAGAATGCTGCCATCGAAAGGAGACTAAACGCATACGGTTGCGAAAAGAAAGCAGAAAGCTAGTATTCCAGTGCTGCCGACGAAAAACGCGGAAAGGCAGGCGCGAGAAAGATTGCTGCCATCGAAAGGAGACCAAACGCATACGGTTGCGAAAAGAAAGCAGAAAGCTAGTATTCCATTGCTGCCGACGAAAAACGCGGAAAGGCAGGCGCGAGAAAGAATGCTGCCATCGAAAGGAGACCAAACGCATACGGTTGCGAAAAGAAAGCAGAAAGCTAGTATTCCAGTGCTGCCGACGAAAAACGCGGAAAGGCAGGCGCGAGAAAGAATGCTGCCATCGAAAGGAGACCAAACGCATACGGTTGCGAAAAGAAAGCAGAAAGCTAGTATTCCAGTGCTGCCGACAAAAAACGCGGGAAGGGAGGCGCGAGAAAGACTGCTGCCATCGAAAGGAGACCAAACGCATACGGTTGCGAAAAGAAAGCAGAAAGCTAGTATTCCAGTGCTGCCGACGAAAAACGCGGAAGGGCAGGCACGAGAAAGAATGCTGCCATCGAAAGGAGACCAAACGAATACGGTTGCGAAAAGAAAGCAGAAAGCTAGTATTCCAGTGCTGCCGACGAAAAACGCGGAAGGGCAGGCGCGAGAAAGAATGCTGCCATCGAAAGGAGACCAAACGCATACGGTTGCGAAAAGAAAGCAGAAAGCTAGTATTCCAGTGCTGCCGACGAAAAACGAGGAAGGGCAGGCGCGAGAAAGAATGCTGCCATCGAAAGGAGACCAAACGCATACGGTTGCGAAAAGAAAGCAGAAAGCTAGTATTCCAGTGCTGCCGACGAAAAACGCGGAAAGGGAGGCGCGAGAAAGAATGCTGCCATCGAAAGGAGACCAAACGCATACGGTTGCGAAAAGAAAGCAGAAAGCTAGTATTCCAGTGCTGCCGACGAAAAACGCGGAAGGGCAGGCGCGAGAAAGAATGCTGCCATCGAAAGGAGACCAAACGCATACGGTTGCGAAAAGAAAGCAGAAAGCTAGTATTCCAGTGCTGCCGACGAAAAACGCGGAAAGGGAGGCGCGAGAAAGAATGCTGCCATCGAAAGGAGACCAAACGCATACGGTTGCGAAAAGAAAGCAGAAAGCTAGAATTCCAGTGCTGCCGACGAAAAACGCGGAAAGGCAGGCGCGAGAAAGAATGCTGCCATCGAAAGGAGACCAAACGCATACGGTTGCGAAAAGAAAGCAGAAAGCTAGTATTCCAGTGCTGCCGACGAAAAACGCGGAAAGGCAGGCGCGAGAAAGAATGCTTCCATCGAAAGGAGACCAAACGCATACGGTTGCGAAAAGAAAGCAGAAAGCTAGTATTCCAGTGCTGCCGACGAAAAACGCGGAAAGGCAGGCGCGAGAAAGAATGCTGCCATCGAAAGGAGACCAAACGCATGCGGTTGCGAAAAGAAAGCAGAAAGCTAGTATTCCAGTGCTGCCGACGAAAAACGCGGAAAGGCAGGCGCGAGAAAGAATGCTGCCATCGAAAGGAGACCAAACGCATACGGTTGCGAAAAGAAAGCAGAAAGCTAGTATTCCAGTGCTGCCGACGAAAAACGCGGAAAGGCAGGCGCGAGAAAGAATGCTGCCATCGTAAGGAGAGCAAACTCAAACGATTGCAAAAAGAAAGCAGAAAGCATGTGTTCCAGTACTGCCGCAGAAAAACGCGGAAAGGCAGGCGCCAGAAAGAATGCTGCCATCGTAAGGAGAGCAAACTCAAACCATTGCAAAAAGAAAGCAGAAAACATGTGTTCCAGTACTGCCGCAGAAAAACGCGGAAAGGCAGGCGCGAGAAAGAATGCTGCCATCGAAAGGCGACCAAACGCATACGGTTGCGAAAAAAAAGCAGAAAGCTAGTATTCCAGTGCTGCCGACGAAAAACGCGGAAAGGGAGGCGCGAGAAAGAATGCTGCCATCGAAAGGAGACCAAACGCATACGGTTGCGAAAAGAAAGCAGAAAGCTAGTATTCCAGTGCTGCCGACGAAAAACGCGGAAACGCAGGCGCGAGAAAGAATGCTGCCATCGAAAGGAGACCAAACGCATACGGTTGCGAAAAGAAAGCAGAAAGCTAGTATTCCAGTGCTGCCGACGAAAAACGCGGAAAGGGAGGCGCGAGAAAGAATGCTGCCATCGAAAGGAGACCAAACGCATACGGTTGCGAAAAGAAAGCAGAAAGCTAGTATTCCAGTGCTGCCGACGAAAAACGCGGAAAGGCAGGCGCGAGAAAGAATGCTGCCATCGAAAGGAGACCAAACGCATACGGTTGCGAAAAGAAAGCAGTAAGCTAGTATTCCAGTGCTGCCGACGAAAAACGCGGAAAGGCAGGCGCGAGAAAGAATGCTGCCATCGAAAGGAGACCAAACGCATACGGTTGCGAAAAGAAAGCAGAAAGCTAGTATTCCAGTGCTGCCGACGAAAAACGCGGAAAGGGAGGCGCGAGAAAGAATGCTGCCATCGAAAGGAGACTAAACGCATACGGTTGCGAAAAGAAAGCAGAAAGCTAGTATTCCAGTGCTGCCGACGAAAAACGCGGAAAGGCAGGCGCGAGAAAGATTGCTGCCATCGAAAGGAGACCAAACGCATACGGTTGCGAAAAGAAAGCAGAAAGCTAGTATTCCATTGCTGCCGACGAAAAACGCGGAAAGGCAGGCGCGAGAAAGAATGCTGCCATCGAAAGGAGACCAAACGCATACGGTTGCGAAAAGAAAGCAGAAAGCTAGTATTCCAGTGCTGCCGACGAAAAACGCGGAAAGGCAGGCGCGAGAAAGAATGCTGCCATCGAAAGGAGACCAAACGCATACGGTTGCGAAAAGAAAGCAGAAAGCTAGTATTCCAGTGCTGCCGACAAAAAACGCGGAAAGGGAGGCGCGAGAAAGACTGCTGCCATCGAAAGGAGACCAAACGCATACGGTTGCGAAAAGAAAGCAGAAAGCTAGTATTCCAGTGCTGCCGACGAAAAACGCGGAAGGGCAGGCACGAGAAAGAATGCTGCCATCGAAAGGAGACCAAACGAATACGGTTGCGAAAAGAAAGCAGAAAGCTAGTATTCCAGTGCTGCCGACGAAAAACGCGGAAGGGCAGGCGCGAGAAAGAATGCTGCCATCGAAAGGAGACCAAACGCATACGGTTGCGAAAAGAAAGCAGAAAGCTAGTATTCCAGTGCTGCCGACGAAAAACGAGGAAGGGCAGGCGCGAGAAAGAATGCTGCCATCGAAAGGAGACCAAACGCATACGGTTGCGAAAAGAAAGCAGAAAGCTAGTATTCCAGTGCTGCCGACGAAAAACGCGGAAAGGGAGGCGCGAGAAAGAATGCTGCCATCGAAAGGAGACCAAACGCATACGGTTGCGAAAAGAAAGCAGAAAGCTAGTATTCCAGTGCTGCCGACGAAAAACGCGGAAGGGCAGGCGCGAGAAAGAATGCTGCCATCGAAAGGAGACCAAACGCATACGGTTGCGAAAAGAAAGCAGAAAGCTAGTATTCCAGTGCTGCCGACGAAAAACGCGGAAAGGGAGGCGCGAGAAAGAATGCTGCCATCGAAAGGAGACCAAACGCATACGGTTGCGAAAAGAAAGCAGAAAGCTAGAATTCCAGTGCTGCCGACGAAAAACGCGGAAAGGCAGGCGCGAGAAAGAATGCTGCCATCGAAAGGAGACCAAACGCATACGGTTGCGAAAAGAAAGCAGAAAGCTAGTATTCCAGTGCTGCCGACGAAAAACGCGGAAAGGCAGGCGCGAGAAAGAATGCTGCCATCGAAAGGAGACCAAACGCATGCGGTTGCGAACAGAAAGCAGAAAGCTAGTATTCCAGTGCTGCCGACGAAAAACGCGGAAAGGCAGGCGCGAGAAAGAATGCTGCCATCGAAAGGAGACCAAACGCATACGGTTGCGAAAAGAAAGCAGAAAGCTAGTATTCCAGTGCTGCCGACGAAAAACGCGGAAAGGCAGGCGCGAGAAAGAATGCTGCCATCGAAAGGAGACCAAACGCATACGGTTGCGAAAAGAAAGCAGAAAGCTAGTATTCCAGTGCTGCCGACGAAGAACGCGGAAAGGCAGGCGCGAGAAAGAATGCTGCCACCGAAAGGAGACCAAACGCATACGGTTGCGAAAAGAAAGCAGAAAGCTAGTATTCCAGTGCTGCCGACGAAAAACGCGGAAACGCAGGCGCGAGAAAGAATGCTGCCATCGAAAGGAGACCAAACGCATACGGTTGCGAAAAGAAAGCAGAAAGCTAGTATTCCAGTGCTGCCGACGAAAAACGCGGAAAGGCAGGCGCGAGAAAGAATGCTGCCATCGAAAGGAGACCAAACGCATACGGTTGCGAAAAGAAAGCAGAAAGCTAATATTCCAGTGCTGCCGACGAAAAACGCGGAAAGGCAGGCGCGAGAAAGAATGCTGCCATCGAAAGGAGACCAAACGCATACGGTTGCGAAAAGAAAGCAGTAAGCTAGTATTCCAGTGCTGCCGACGAAAAACGCGGAAGGGCAGGCGCGAGAAAGATTGCTGCCATCGAAAGGAGACCAAACGCATACGGTTGCGAAAAGAAAGCAGAAAGCTAGTATTCCATTGCTGCCGACGAAAAACGCGGAAAGGCAGGCGCGAGAAAGAATGCTGGCATCGAAAGGAGACCAAACGCATACGGTTGCGAAAAGAAAGCAGAAAGCTAGTATTCCAGTGCTGCCGACGAAAAACGCGGAAAGGCAGGCGCGAGAAAGAATGCTGCCAACGAAAGGAGACCAAACGCATACGGTTGCGAAAAAAAAGCAGAAAGCTAGTATTCCAGTGCTGCCGACGAAAAACGCGGAAAGGGAGGCGCGAGAAAGAATGCTGCCATCGAAAGGAGACCAAACGCATACGGTTGCGAAAAGAAAGCAGAAAGCTAGTATTCCAGTGTTGCCGACGAAAAACGCGGAAGGGCAGGCGCGAGAAATAATGCTGCCATCGAAAGGAGACCAAACGCATACGGTTGCGAAAAGAAAGCAGAAAGCTAGTATTCCAGTGCTGCCGACGAAAAACGCGGAAGGGCAGGCGCGAGAAAGAATGCTGCCATCGAAAGGAGACCAAACGCATACGGTTGCGAAAAGAAAGCAGAAAGCTAGTATTCCAGTGCTGTCGACGAAAAACGCGGAAAGGGAGGCGCGAGACAGAATGCTGCCATCGAAAGGAGACCAAACGCATACGGTTGCGAAAAGAAAGCAGAAAGCTAGTATTCCAGTGCTGCCGACGAAAAACGCGGAAGGGCAGGCGCGAGAAAGAATGCCGCCATCGAAAGGAGACCAAACGCATACGGTTGCGAAAAGAAAGCAGAAAGCTAGTATTCCAGTGCTGCCGACGAAAAACGCGGAAAGGGAGGCGCGAGAAAGAATTCTTCCATCGAAAGGAGACCAAACGCATACGGTTGCGAAAAGAAAGCAGAAAGCTAGTATTCCAGTGCTGCCGACGAAAAACGCGGAAGGGCAGGCGCGAGAAAGAATGCTGCCATCGAAAGGAGACCAAACGCATACGGTTGCGAAAAGAAAGCAGAAAGCTAGTACTCCAGTGCTGCCGACGAAAAACGCGGAAAGGGAGGCGCGAGAAAGAATGCTGCCATCGAAAGGAGACCAAACGCATACGGTTGCGAAAAGAAAGCAGAAAGCTAGTATTCCAGTGCTGCCGACGAAAAACGCGGAAAGGCAGGCGCGAGAAAGAATGCTGCCATCGAAAGGAGACCAAACGCATACGGTTGCGAAAAGAAAGCAGAAAGCTAGTATTCCAGTGCTGCCGACGAAAAACGCGGAAAGGCAGGCGCGAGAAAGAATGCTTCCATCGAAAGGAGACCAAACGCATACGGTAGCGAAAAGAAAGCAGAAAGCTAGTATTCCAGTGCTGCCGACGAAAAACGCGGAAAGGCAGGCGCGAGAAATAATGCTGCCATCGAAAGGAGACCAAACGCATGCGGTTGCGAAAAGAAAGCAGAAAGCTAGTATTCCAGTGCTGCCGACGAAAAACGCGGAAAGGCAGGCGCGAGAAAGAATGCTGCCATCGAAAGGAGACCAAACGCATACGGTTGCGAAAAGAAAGCAGAAAGCTAGTATTCCAGTGCTGCCGACGAAAAACGCGGAAACGCAGGCGCGAGAAAGAATGCTGCCATCGAAAGGAGACCAAACGCATACGGTTGCGAAAAGAAAGCAGAAAGCTAGTATTCCAGTGCTGCCGACGAAAAACGCGGAATGGGAGGCGCGAGAAAGAATGCTGCCATCGAAAGGAGACCAAACGCATACGGTTGCGAAAAGAAAGCAGAAAGCTAGTATTCCAGTGCTGCCGACGAAAAACGCGGAAAGGCAGGCGCGAGAAAGAATGCTGCCATCGAAAGGAGACCAAACGCATACGGTTGCGAAAAGAAAGCAGTAAGCTAGTATTCCAGTGCTGCCGACGAAAAACGCGGAAAGGCAGGCGCGAGAAAGAATGCTGCCATCGAAAGGAGACCAAACGCATACGGTTGCGAAAAGAAAGCAGAAAGCTAGTATTCCAGTGCTGCCGACGAAAAACGCGGAAAGGGAGGCGCGAGAAAGAATGCTGCCATCGAAAGGAGACCAAACGCATACGGTTGCGAAAAGAAAGCAGAAAGCTAGTATTCCAGTGCTGCCGACGAAAAACGCGGAAAGGCAGGCGCGAGAAAGATTGCTGCCATCGAAAGGAGACCAAACGCATACGGTTGCGAAAAGAAAGCAGAAAGCTAGTATTCCAGTGCTGCCGACGAAAAACGCGGAAAGGCAGGCGCGAGAAAGAATGCTGCCATCGAAAGGAGACCAAACGCATACGGTTGCGAAAAGAAAGCAGAAAGCTAGTATTCCAGTGCTGCCGACGAAAAACGCGGAAAGGCAGGCGCGAGAAAGAATGCTGCCATCGAAAGGAGACCAAACGCATACGGTTGCGAAACGAAAGCAGAAAGCTAGTATTCCCGTGCTGCCGACGAAAAACGCGGAAAGGCAGGCGCGAGAAAGAATGCTGCCATCGAAAGGAAACCAAACGCATACGGTTGCGAAAAGAAAGCAAAAAGCTAGTATTCCAGTGCTGCCGACGAAAAACGCGGAAAGGCAGGCGCGAGAAAGAATGCTGCCATCGAAAGGAGACCAAACGCATACGGTTGCGAAAAGAAAGCAGAAAGCTAGTATTCCAGTGCTGCCGACGAAAAATGCGGAAAGGCAGGCGCGAGAAAGAATGCTGCCATCGAAAGGAGACCAAACGCATACGGTTGCGAAAAAAAAGCAGAAAGCTAGTATTCCAGTGCTGCCGACGAAAAACGCGGAAAGGGAGGCGCGAGAAAGAATGCTGCCATCGAAAGGAGACCAAACGCATACGGTTGCGAAAAGAAAGCAGAAAGCTAGTATTCCAGTGTTGCCGACGAAAAACGCGGAAGGGCAGGCGCGAGCAATAATGCTGCCATCGAAAGGAGACCAAACGCATACGGTTGCGAAAAGAAAGCAGAAAGCTAGTATTCCAGTGCTGCCGACGAAAAACGCGGAAGGGCAGGCGCGAGAAAGAATGCTGCCATCGAAAGGAGACCAAACGCATACGGTTGCGAAAAGAAAGCAGAAAGCTAGTATTCCAGTGCTGTCGACGAAAAACGCGGAAAGGGAGGCGCGAGAAAGAATGCTGCCATCGAAAGGAGACCAAACGCATACGGTTGCGAAAAGAAAGCAGAAAGCTAGTATTCCAGTGCTGCCGACGAAAAACGCGGAAGGGCAGGCGCGAGAAAGAATGCTGCCATCGAAAGGAGACCAAACGCATACGGTTGCGAAAAGAAAGCAGAAAGCTAGTACTCCAGTGCTGCCGACGAAAAACGCGGAAAGGGAGGCGCGAGAAAGAATGCTGCCATCGAAAGGAGACCAAACGCGTACGGTTGCGAAAAGAAAGCAGAAAGCTAGTATTCCAGTGCTGCCGACGAAAAACGCGGAAAGGCAGGCGCGAGAAAGAATGCTGCCATCGAAAGGAGACCAAACGCATACGGTTGCGAAAAGAAAGCAGAAAGCTAGTATTCCAGTGCTGCCGACTAAAAACGCGGAAAGGCAGGCGCGAGAAAGAATGCTTCCATCGAAAGGAGACCAAACGCATACGGTAGCGAAAAGAAAGCAGAAAGCTAGTATTCCAGTGCTGCCGACGAAAAACGCGGAAAGGCAGGCGCGAGAAATAATGCTGCCATCGAAAGGAGACCAAACGCATACGGTTGCGAAAAGAAAGCAGAAAGCTAGTATTCCAGTGCTGCCGACGAAAAACGCGGAAACGCAGGCGCGAGAAAGAATGCTGCCATCGAAAGGAGACCAAACGCATACGGTTGCGAAAAGAAAGCAGAAAGCTAGTATTCCAGTGCTGCCGACGAAAAATGCGGAAAGGGAGGCGCGAGAAAGAATGCTGCCATCGAAAGGAGACCAAACGCATACGGTTGCGAAAAGAAAGCAGAAAGCTAGTATTCCAGTGCTGCCGACGAAAAACGCGGAAACGCAGGCGCGAGAAAGAATGCTGCCATCGAAAGGAGACCAAACGCATACGGTTGCGAAAAGAAAGCAGAAAGCTAGTATTCCAGTGCTGCCGACGAAAAACGCGGAAAGGGAGGCGCGAGAAAGAATGCTGCCATCGAAAGGAGACCAAACGCATACGGTTGCGAAAAGAAAGCAGAAAGCTAGTATTCCAGTGCTGCCGACGAAAAACGCGGAAAGGCAGGCGCGAGAAAGAATGCTGCCATCGAAAGGAGACCAAACGCATACGGTTGCGAAAAGAAAGCAGTAAGCTAGTATTCCAGTGCTGCCGACGAAAAACGCGGAAAGGCAGGCGCGAGAAAGAATGCTGCCATCGAAAGGAGACCAAACGCATACGGTTGCGAAAAGAAAGCAGAAAGCTAGTATTCCAGTGCTGCCGACGAAAAACGCGGAAAGGGAGGCGCGAGAAAGAATGCTGCCATCGAAAGGAGACTAAACGCATACGGTTGCGAAAAGAAAGCAGAAAGCTAGTATTCCAGTGCTGCCGACGAAAAACGCGGAAAGGCAGGCGCGAGAAAGATTGCTGCCATCGAAAGGAGACCAAACGCATACGGTTGCGAAAAGAAAGCAGAAAGCTAGTATTCCATTGCTGCCGACGAAAAACGCGGAAAGGCAGGCGCGAGAAAGAATGCTGCCATCGAAAGGAGACCAAACGCATACGGTTGCGAAAAGAAAGCAGAAAGCTAGTATTCCAGTGCTGCCGACGAAAAACGCGGAAAGGCAGGCGCGAGAAAGAATGCTGCCATCGAAAGGAGACCAAACGCATACGGTTGCGAAAAGAAAGCAGAAAGCTAGTATTCCAGTGCTGCCGACGAAAAACGCGGAAAGGCAGGCGCGAGAAAGAATGCTGCCATCGAAAGGAAACCAAACGCATACGGTTGCGAAAAGAAAGCAGAAAGCTAGTATTCCAGTGCTGCTGACGAAAAACGCGGAAAGGCAGGCGCGAGAAAGAATGCTGCCATCGAAAGGAGACCAAACGCATACGGTTGCGAAAAGAAAGCAGAAAGCTAGTATTCCAGTGCTGCCGACGAAAAACGCGGAAAGGCAGGCGCGAGAAAGAGTGCTGCCATCGAAAGGAAACCAAACGCATACGGTTGCGAAAAGAAAGCAAAAAGCTAGTATTCCAGTGCTGCCGACGAAAAACGCGGAAAGGCAGGCGCGAGAAAGAATGCTGCCATCGTAAGGAGAGCAAACTCAAACCATTGCAAAAAGAAAGTAGAAAGCATGTGTTCCAGTACTGCCGCAGAAAAACGCGGAAAGGCAGGCGCGAGAAAGAATGCTGCCATCGTAAGGAGAGCAAACTCAAACGATTGCAAAAAGAAAGCAGAAACCATGTGTTCCAGTACTGCCGCAGAAAAAAGCGGAAAGGCAGGCGCGAGAAAGAATGTTGCCATCGTAAGGAGAGCAAACTGAAACGATTGCAAAAAGAAAGCAGAAAGCATGTGTTCCAGTACAGCCGCAGAAAAAAGCGGAAAGGCAGGCGCGAGAAAGAATGCTGCCATCGTAAGGAGAGCAAACTCAAACGATTGCAAAAAGAAAGCAGAAAGCATGTGTTCCAGTACTGCCGCAGAAAAACGCGGAAAATCAGGCGCGAGAAAGGATGCTGCCATCGTAAGGAGAGCAAAACGATTGCAAAAAGAAAGCAGACAGCATGTGTTCCAGTACTGCCGCAGAAAAACGCGGAAAGGCAGGCGCGAGAAATATTGCTGCCATCGTAAGGAGAGCAAACTCAAACGATTGCAAAATGAAAGCAGAAAGCATGTGTTCCAGTACTGCCGCAGAAAAAAGCGGAAAGGCAGGCGCGAGAAAGAATGCTGCCATCGTAAG